>NC_138226.1:4042407-4737407 GCF_964197995.2 Scardinius erythrophthalmus | reverse complement strand
CATTGTGGTGGCATTCAACTCGTAAATACGATCTATACGAGATGACTTTGAACGCACCATAATACTAGGCTGAGGCTACCTTTCCTCCACTTCTCCCCAACGTGACGTCATCACCGAGTTGCGTAAAAAAAACGTTAATACCAAAAACGTAAAAAACTAGGCTTTAAGGCCATTTTTGGGACATTTTAAAAATGATATACATATCTTGAGTGATTTATGTACCCATTAATCGACAGTGGTTGTTAACCTGCAACATGGCCTTTAAGAAAGTATATTAAAAGGCAACATAATCATGCTTTTCAGAACAACTTTCACGTTAAAGGGTAACTCTCGCCAAAATGCAACCTAGGGTCTTTTTGTGAATCTACCCGAGGCGAACTTTCATTTAAAAGCATAATTAGAATGGAAACGCCACTTTTAAGTTTGACCGTATTTTCGTTTTCGGTCAAATTGCCTTTTGAATGGGAGTGATTGGGGCACGACTATGATAGCGTCAAAATCACTATTTTTAAAACACTAAGAAGGCTCGACACAACATGAAACTGTGCTGGAAGTACCACCAGGGGCTCTACACATGAACTCCAGCATTGAGAACATCATTTGTGTACACAGAGTTTACTAACAAGAAAGATTTTGATCAACTCACTGTCTTTGTGTCCGCCGGCATTTTGACAGTCAAAACTAGTCGATCTCCGAATGCGAATGAACTGACTCTGAATTTTAGTATTGCTTCTTATATGAGGATCCTTTTTCAAATACAAGGTCAATATTGATTTTCACTAACGGCAAAACAACAAATTATCCGTGAATTTATATGGAACTAAGCTTTAGGAGCTTTCCATCTTTACTCACATCCCTTTTACGTCGCATTCGGAGATCGACTATTTTTGACTGTCAAAATGCCGGCGGACACAGAGACAGTGAGTTGTTCAAAATCTTTCTCTTTAGTAAACTCTGTGTACACACACAATGTTCTCAATGCTGGAGTTCATGTGTAGAGCCCCTGGTGATACTTCCAGCACAGTTTCATGTTGTGTCGAGCCTTCTTAGTGTTTTAAAAATAGCGATTTTTGATGCTATCATAGTCGTGCCCCAAGCACTCCCATTCAAAAGGCATTTTGACCGAAAACGAAAATACGGTCAAACTTTAAAAGAGGAGTTTCCATTCTAATTATGCTTTTACACAAAAGTTTGCCTCGGGTAGATTAACAAAAAGACCCTAGGTTGCATTTTGGCGGGAGTTACCTTTTAAGAGCACTTAAAATGCAACCCATAGGCAGCTCACTAGGTTTTGGAACAGAGCCTCAGTGTGAGTATGTGTGTGTGTGTGCGTGTGTGTGTGTGTGTGTGTGTGTGTGTGTGTGTGTGTGTGTGTGTGTGTGTGTGTGTGTGTATGTGTGGACATGTTTTTCTACACCGGTGGGGACTTAAACCTGAATGCACACAGACTCATGGGGACTCGTGTCACTGTGGGGACCTAAATTGAGGTCCCCATGGGTACAAAAGCTTATAAATCATACAGAATTAGTTTTTTTGAAAATGTAAAAATGCAGAATGTCTCCTGTGATGGGTAGGTTTAGGGATAGGGGCAGTGTAAGGGGATAGAATATACAGTTTGTACAGCATAAAAACCATTACGTCTATGGAGAGTCCCCACAAAGATAGTGCACGTGTGTGTGTGTGTGTGTGTGTGTGTGTGTGTGTGTGTGTGTGCGTGCATGCGTGCTTGGACTGCCAGTCATATGTTTTGCATCTTTACATAATGGAGCTCCTGGTATGATATCCCATAAGAAAGAGAGGGAATGCAAATTAGATATGACTGTTACACAATAGGCAGCATTCCAAGATGAAGAGGAAACGAGAGAAAATAATTTGATTTTTCTGGTCAAATCAAGTGCTGAGCCATTCATGACTGTCTGATCTGCTCTCTAATGGGTCCCAGACCCGCAAGGCCATAGATTCGAGTCGGGATAAACATTTTATATGGAAAGAAACGTATTGAGTAATTTTCAGTAGATATGAAGGAAGCAATAGTGTGCTACTGTCACTTACAAATGAGCTACATTTGTAAGTCGCTTTGGATAAAAGCGTCTGCTTTTACAAAAGGCTTTTAATGTTTAGTTTTCCACAATTCAGATCATAACATAGAGGCTCTATGCTGTCCCTCAAGACGTTTTCCAAAAGAAAACCTGGTCCAGGATAAATCCGTCTGCGTCCAGAAACACAGCCAGAGCTCCGATTTAAACCTTTATTAAATCCAAAACACACACACAAGCATTTTCCTCCTGAAGCCAGCTGCCTTTCCACTAAAAACTCTCATAAATGGTTTAAAACACACTATCAAAATCTGTTATAGGTGGGATTAAGCACTTTAGAATGAACGATCAGTGCTTAAATATCTTTTTATTTGAAGGATTTGTTGAATAGGTCTATCCTTGTTTTAAGCAAATGGGAATACAGTATAACTGGCAGGAATTAGATGGGCTGAAAAAAATGAATAATTAGAGAAGGAATCATCCTTTCGGTTGCGGAGACGTATATTGCCATACTATTTGCCACATTTTTAATTGCTGGACTTTACTTATTAGTTGAGAGAGTCTAAAAGCAGAGATTTTGTCATAATTACAGGAGGTCCGAACGCCTCGGTGAGCAGAGGACAAGTCGTCCCGCACCGGTCTCACTGCAGTGGCCGTCACACAACGCCGCAAGCAATAATCAAAGTGTTTTGACACAGCATTTATTCCAGCTCTAATAGCTGGAAGACCACACACTCTGTTTGTGTTTCTGTGCCGTTTATGTGCCATCGAGTGGAAGGATTTCCTGAAGCTAGAACTGTAATGTTGACATTAATGATAACTCCACAGCTCTACTCCCAGGAGCTTTCAAGACTAATTTAAGTGCACTCTTAATCCAAATATCTGCTTTATTCACTGATCATGTGGAGGGCTGGGTGATGTAGCCGTATTGATTATACTGCCATGTTTGATGATGTTCAAGAAATCTGCAGAGAATACTAAAATTATTAATTCAAGCAAGCAGCTATTGTTCTCAAGTAGATTCAAAATCATTAAAGTATTGTAAAATACAATAAAAAAAATAAATGAACACAAGAAAGAATGATATTTAATCATTTTCATTTATATGGACCGATGTAAATAAATGATAAACAGTAAATAAATAGTATGAATATTTAATCGTATAAATTAATAATGTTTACAAAAACATTTTAATATATGAAAAATGCCACACAAGGATGTCGGTGAACATTCTGTGATGGCTCAAATGAATCACTGAATCAGAGTTGGGAATCGATTCATTGAATGGATTCATTGAACAGATTCAGAGAAATGAATCAAACATTCCTGTTCTAAAACTGTTTTTGCTACTGATGTTTAAATAAGAGAGGCAATTAAAATTCATTTTTAAAAGTTATCAGACAAGAAATTTTCACAGAATTAGTCAAAACTTCATGGCTGAATAAAAAAACATCATGATATTCTCAATATTGCATAATTTATGAACACAAGAAAGAATGATATTTAATCATTTTCATCAGTATGGACCGATATATAGATAAATAAATGATTAAACGTAAATAAATAATAGTATGCATATGTATTAGTATAAATGAATAATGTTGCATATATTGTTTACAAAAAAAATTCTATGTAAAATGCCACACAAGGATGTCTGTGAACATTCTGTGATGGCACAAATGAATCATTGAATCAGAGTTTGGAATCGATTCATTGAAATGATACAGAGAACATACCAGATCTAACATTGTTTTTGCTACTGATGTTTAAATCAGAGAAGCTATTAAAATTCTTTTTTTAAAGTCATCGGACAAGAAAGTTTCAGAGAGTTAGTCAAAACTTCATGATATCCTCAATATTACATAATTTAATCATTCCATGAATATTAGACATTTTTTTCTTTTTCTTTTTTCATTCCATGAATATTAGACTTTGCGCTTATATTGTTTAATTTAATGAGCAAAATGGTATATGACTCCATGAGTTATTATACTCATAATTATATCTCACAACAACATAGATGTGTTTTTTTTGTCTTAAAATTCTATGGAAAATAGTTTAAATATTAATCACGTGGTGATTTGTGGATAATCCAGTAAATCAATTAAAACCTACTTCATCTCATTTGATTATTCTAACAGATAGTTCCTATTCTCAAGTTTGATTGGATGAGCCACATTCAAAGCCACCCTTAAGAAAAACGTATTACGGTTTCCACAAATATATGAAGCAGCACAACTTTTTTCTTCATTGAGAATAATACAAAATGTTTCTTGAGCATCAAATCCTCATATATCAATGATTTCTGAAGGATCATGTGACACTGAAGACTGGAGTAATGATGCTGAAAATTCAGCTTTGCATCATTTTAAACGGCACTTATAAACATTTTACAATCACATTGCATATATTCAGTTACCATCCAGCTGTAACGTTTAGTGTGTTTGTATGTGAGATTGCTTGCGAGTCTCATCACCCGCCTTGAACGGAGTATTTATGAAGCACAAGTGCAGCCCAAGTTCATTAGCACAAATCCCACTGAGCCCAAGCGTGTGCGTTTGACTGTCTCTATCACTGTTTCTGGCTCATTTGTGGGTGCCCTCGCTCACCTCTACAGATTATGGTGCTGTGCCGGCTATCGACTGTCTCTCCGCTGTCTGTTTTCCCTCTCTCTCTCGCCCTCCCTCCCTCTCATGATGGTAAAAATATCTGCAGACAGCAGGAACACACAGGCACCGCTCTCTCTCTCTCTCTCTCTCTCTCTCTCTCTCTCTCTTCCACCCATGTGATCTCTCAGGCAGGCAGGCGTCGCTGTGCACAGTCTCCAGTCCTCAGCTAATGAGTCTTTGTGTGTTTGGAGCGAATGAGAGCGAGTGTTCGGGCTGTTTTAGACAGCAGTGGAGACCGGGAGTGCACCTCTCTTTACCTCTCTCGCCCCGGTCTCCTCTGTCGTGTCTCCGAGAGAAATGGAGGGCCATCATTCAGCACATCTCATCTGGCTCTGAAAGGCTCCTCTGAGAGAAGTGTCGTGGTGAGAGGGAGGAGAGTAACGCGCCGGTGGACGCAGGTTGGTGCATTTCGAAGCGAAAGCATGACTCGTGCCCTGTTTCTGTTCTGATGTGTCACGCCTGGCCTGATGGGAAATCTGAGGTCAGCTTCCTTTGACCTGCAGTGTATCGGGGGATTTGCTGGCTGAGACGCTGTAGAAATGTGTCAACTGGTTGAGGTTTTGCATTAATAACCAGGTAGATTCGTGTCCCAAACTAGTCGAGATGAGGAACTTGTTGTCAAGTTAACTGTTTACAGTTGCTAAGCAACATTGCAACTTGCTGCATTAATGTAAAAATCGATTGATGCGCTTCACAGGTGTACGTCAGAACTGTTTTATCAAATGTATATAATAAAAAATATAGAAACATATGTATAAATAAACTTTTTTATATAATATATATATGTAAACCTTTTTACATAATATATAAACCTTTTTTATAGATTAATTAATTAATTAATTATATGAAATATACATTTTCCCTAAAATATGTATTACCACATGATTGTATTAATTTATAAAAAAAAATTATGGATTAATTAAATATATATATTATCGCATAATAGGTATTACCGCATAATTGTATAAATATACAAAAAAAAAATTTATAGATTAATTAAATATAGATTATTCCAAAATATGTTTTACCAAAAAATATATTACCTTTTTTATAGATGAAATAAATATACTAAATATAGATTTCCAATAATATGTATTAATGTATTTATATATATACATTTTATGTATTAATTAAATATGTGAAATGTAAATTATCTGAAAATATACATCACCACAAAATTATGTAAATATATAAAACACTTTTATAGATTCATTAAATATAGATTATCCCAAAACATGTTTTACCAAAAATATATTTTCTTTTATATAGATTAAATAAATACAGATTTTCTCAAAATATGTATTATTGTATTAATATATAAACATTTCTAAGTACTAATTAAATATATAAAAGATAAATGATCCCAAAATACGTATGACCACACAATTGCATTAATATATAAAACCCTTTTTTATAAATTAATTTAATGTAGATTATCCCAAAATATATTTTACCAAAAGTACATATTACCTTTTTTATAGATTAATAATTCTTCCCAAAATATGTATTATTGTATGAATATATAAACTTTGTATGTATTAATCAAATATATGAAATTTAAATGATCCCAAAACATGTATCACCACATGATTGGATCAATATATGAAACCCTTTTTATAGATAAATTAAATATTTTATAGAGAGATTATCCCAAAATGTAAGTATTACCACATACTTGTAATTATATATTTATTAATACGTTATTAATATTTATTCATATGTGAATCTTTTTTTTATAGAATAATTAAATATAGATTATCCCACAAGATTTTATTAATATATAATAAAACCAATTTTCCAATGAGTGAGCAGCAAAACTAACTATTGTGATATACAGTTAGCGTGATGGTGATATAAGATTGTGGTCATGCTCCTGAACCCTCTATAGCGCTCAGCCTCCGCTGCCAAGAAGTATTGATCTCTATAGGTTGTCAGTGCTGCATCGGCAATGCTAAAGTACGTGTGTATTTGTACATGTGTGTGTCCGTGTTGAACAGAGCTCGTCCGGGGAGTGGCTGTTTTGTGTCTTCTGGTTTTTTGCTGCAGGATTTTCATTTGTAACATACTGCAAGGGTTCTGTGGAAAACTACAGCAGCTAAGAGAAGACAAAGGGAGAGGGAGAGAGAGAGAGAGAGAGAGAGAGAGAGAGAGAGAGAGAGAGAGAGAGAGAGAGAGAGAGAGACAGAGAGAGCTAGAGATGTAGTAGAGGAGAAATAACTAGCTGTGTGTGAGAGTCCGTATCTCTGGTACAGAGTCAGCTCCTGTTACCTCGGGTTAGCTGGAGATGTCATGCCCAGTCATTGTGTCAAGAAATGGGAAAAGTTGCTCCTCTCGCTGTAGTCGCAGGATCTTCAACGTCCACCGTTTTAAAAGCTGCAAGTAGCATCTTCTGCAAGAACACAGAATAATAACGTCATGAAATTTTGCAGACCCGAATGATTTTCTTTCACAGTTATTTCATCAATGAATTCCCTCTGATTACAGATGAGGCGTTGCATGAGCGTTTATTTTCAGATCTTGTGTGTGTGTGTGTGTGTGTGTGTGTGTGTGTGTGTGTGTGTGTGTGTGTGCTGTAGATGAAATGAAAAAAAAAAATAAAAAAAAAAACAGAACGACTCTCAAATGTGAAATTCACTATTTGTGCAAGTGTATTAGCATCTCCATGGTAACCGTTTCGGGTTATTGCAGAGCAGCGCTGCATCCGCTGAGGATGGAAAATGCGAATGGATTTTCAACAAGGGGAACTAATTATGATGATTACGAGAAAATTGACTTACATTGTGTCTCCAAAACTAGAGAAGCCATTTCCAATTATTGCGAGCCTCTTACATCTGGCCGGACCGCTGCGGGAAACAGCGGGAAACGGCGGGATTGCTCTGTTAGTGCGGTTCATGTGAATGAGTGTGAACACTGCCAACCCTAGTGTGCATAGATAAAAGATGAGTCTCGCTCCGCTTCCAAACGGACTCTGACGCGGTTTGACTGATAGCCTATATGAACGCAACACGGACCAAAGACATGTAAACGAACCAAAAACAGGACATGATGACACAAGCTGAGACTAAAGAGGACAGAATGCTCAAGCGTACCTGTTTTTTCTCGTCATAGTCGCAGTGTTGCCCATCACTGTTCAGTTCAGGCATCAGAACCGCATCTCCTCACTGCAGATCTTGGTTTGTGTGTGTGTGTGTGACGGAGGGATTCCTGACGCTGTTTTGACTCCTTTACACATTTCATAAGCTCTTCACGAGCTGATAGCATCATATGTAGATTACGCACATACAACGAGCGCATTTATCCCAGAACACAGCATTGTTTTGGATGTTCGGTAAATTCTGTCACGAAATATATAACATTATAAAAAGCTGACCAATCAGGTTGTGAATGTGAACATATCCCTGTGCCTTTAGATTCAGTGTTAAAATGCAAATGCCAAGCGAACCGAAGTGTGAACACACCAGGTATCATTCATGTCTGTTTCACAAATGAACGAATTATGCAGTAAAATGTAATACATTGGTTTAGTTGAGCATTAGTCACACATGCATTTCACTTTACAGGTTTGCAATGATAAATAATTTAAATTCATTAAAAATTTAATGTTATACAAATGGACATCAGCCCAGATGATTTCGTAAAAATTCTTATCCAGCCATCACAAATGACTAGAAAGGTCATGAAAAGGTCATGATAATTGATTGGTCAAAAAGTGTGGGAAGGGAACCAGTGTTATTTTAGTATCAATGACATACTAAAAAACGTAAACTGAAAATATAAAAATAAAAACATTCAAAATATTAATAAAACAATAAGTTTTATTAATACGTTGAATGTGTTTATTTTTATATTTTCAGTTTACGTTTTTTAGTAATTTTGTTTAGTGTTTTTGTAATTACAAAAAGTATATATATATATATATATATATATATATATATATATATATATATATATATATATATATATATATATATAAATAAATTTTATTTCAGTTTTAGTTTTAGATATTTTAGTACATCAAGTTAAACTAAATAAAAAAAAGAGAAATGTTTCTTTGGCAACTAGCTGAAATAAAATAAGTTTACTTTTTATATAGTTTTTTTTATTTTTTTTACATTTATTGTATTTCAACTAACACATTTTTTTATGGTTTTATTAACTTAATAATAACCCTGGTGGGAACATTGCCTATCAGAATCAAATAATTTCTAGACGACTACTGAGATGCTGCTTTATGCCGGTACACAATGTATGATTTGGGGCTGTCCCGGACAAAAGACGACCAACTGTGGCGATTTCTGTGGTTGCGGCTCCTAAACGGTCTAGTGAGAGAGGTTCAAAGACGCTCTTGCGACCAAAGATAGCCAGCTATAATTTTCTAACAGTGTCAGAAATTTTGCATGATCATCTCATTGTGTTACTATGACCTACATCTACAGACTAGCCAATTAAAATGCAACATGAAATGGTGTATTGATCAACGCGACATGGTGCTAAAACTTAAAACTACTTTCCTCAAGCTCCATTTACCAAATTAACATGCCAAGTTGGCCTCTTTTCCCTAGCCACAACCACGTCCATATTCTCTTTCACTTCCTTTTTTTTCAGCACATATAAAAACCTCAATTGCCAAAGTGCGATTCATCTTGCTCTATTTGTTTACCACTAGCGCATGCTGATGACGTTTTATTCTTCTATACTAACTTGAGTCGTAGCCTACAATCAATAGGTGTCATCATCGTACAGTCTACACACGTCATATACCCAAGTTTATTAGATCCATGTTGTACAGTGTGATTTGTAATGATCTTATAGGATTGCCGGAATCACACAGTCTATAGCAGGCGTTAAAGGTAACCTAGCATGTAGCCTTGTAGTACATACTGAGTTTCCAGTGGATTCTGTTGCTCCAGAGGTTCAGAGTAGGTCTGTGGAGAACAGAGCCGTGTTCTGTCCTTATGGGAGTGAGACACATTCCGCAGCACTGCTGTGGTTTGGAGACCCTCCAGCTGCTTTCTCCCCCCCCATACACACACACACACAGAGGAACAATAGGCCTCAGCTGAGACCCATGGAGCCCGTGGGATCGAGGCTGGTCTTGCCCAGGGGTTAAACTGGGCCGGAACGAGCTGGAACAGCGTTCCAGTGTCATGCAAGATTCCGACCCTTTCTGAACCCAAAGGAATTGTATTGGGTTTTCTATTCACTAATGGATTAGAAATACAGCACAATTGCTTTATGATGTGGAAATATGATATAGATTGTCTCACACTGCGCTTAACCCTGGGTTGTTGTCATTCTAAACACCGCTTTTAACCCCATTTCACACTTGTAATTTAGATGCGGGGTTAACTCCGCTTTTTACCCGGGGTTATGAAACCCCGCTCCGCTTTTGCACTGATAACCCCGCGTTGCAGTGCCAGACTTGAACAGTGTGAAATGATGAAAAGCCGCAAGATTGAGAAGCATCTTTTAAAAATGTAAGTTATTTTAACTTGAGCGCCACGTTTTTGGAAAGGCGTGTCATGCGCAATACGTTGCAAAAGAGGCAAACGCAACGGTGAAGCACATTATGTATAGAGCCTTTGTGTAAACATATTGTGTGCAGCATTCGTCCAATCTGTGACACTGACACCGCAAAATGCGCAAATATGCAAATAAGGACATTAGGGTTTAGGAATGTATAGTGTGAAAGGACTGTTAATGAATACCCAGGATTAAGTGTTAACCTTGTGTAAATTCTGAGCAGTGTTAAGCGTGAATCAAGATTACCCAAGATTCCGTTTACCCGGGGTTTAGAATAACCCAGGGTTAACTATTTCAAGTGTGAAAAGCCCTTCTTAAAATCAAAGGTTCCAAAAGTGATGCCATATAGTTCCCCAAAGATCCTTTCAGTTAATTTTTTATTTATTTTTTGCATTGAAAAGGTTCCATAATGCCAATAAAAAGCAATTTTTAATATTAAAAAAGATTTCTATGTGAAATAAATGCTGTTCTTTTGAACTTTCTATTCATAAAATAAATACATTTTATTTTTCACAAAAATATTAAGCAGCACAACTGTTTGATTATAACATATAATAATCAAACACACACAACACTGATATATTTATTTAAAAAATAGATTTTTTTTTTCTTGAGCATCAAATCATCATATTAGAATGATTTCTGAAGGATCATGTGACACTGAAGACTGGAGTAATGATGCTGAAAATTCAGCTTTGATCACAGGAATAAATTACATTTCAATATATATTCAAATAGAGCAGAGTTATTTAAAATTGTAATAATATTTCACGATATTAGCATTAGAGACTTTCAAAAACACAACTTTAGTATATGATATTGGAGTTATTTTGACATTTACCCACATTTAATACTTGTAGCTACCTTAAGCTGACTGTTATAGGTTATTGTACTATCATTTTTATTTGTGTAATTTTTTATATTTTCTCCAACAACCCAAGCATACATAGCCTGGAAATCCAGACCCAAATCTGAAACATTAATGGTCTGGCATCGACTAATGAAACTCGGCCAGCTCGAGGGGCGGTACCAAGCATGCATTTGAAAATCTCACTGCACGCAATTGGATAACACTACAACCAATCACAGGAAGATCATACGCTTAGCTACCAGCGGAGCTAACTGGTAGATTAGACTCGTGCCGTATCCGGTCGGCAAAACAGCAAAAACGCTCTTCTTGCAAAGGAAGGATTCGAGCGCCGTCTTCTGTTCCTCTTTTAGATAAAAAGCCAAGTCTAACTCGTTCATTGTAGCGGCCAAAGCCGTTTCAAACAACTGGTGTTCATCCATAGCCATCTTGCAATGTTTATAATGACTGTCGTCATCTGTTTAGCTCGCCACTGGCCCGCCTATATCAGATAACCTGATGTGATTGGTGCAGCTCGGATACAAGGTCATATTTAATGAGCATCATTACTTGACGCCAGAGTAACTCGCTGAGCAAATTCAACTTGTGCTCTCGCGAGAACTCTGGATTTCCAGGGTAAAGCATACAAGCCTATGGTGAATAAAACTAATTGATAAGGAAAAAAAACTGTACATAATAAATCAGCTTTTCATTATGCAGAATTATGTGTTTCATTTAAACACAAACACAACTATCTTGCAACATAAGCAATGACATACATCCAAATGAACGAGACGGAGGGAAGTTAGCGAGGGAAGGGCATAAAACACAGCCCAATTTTTAGTGTTCCTGTACCTCGAAAATCCCAGTTCATCAGCCGCTCTGCTGGGATATCAGACACACACGATGGCTCTGTGAGACTTGCAGTGTGAAACAACACATTCCCTCCTTCAGTAATGAGGCTGCCAGCCAGTCGTCCTCTCTCTTCTGCGTCGTGTGTGTGTGTGTGTGTGTGTGTGTGTGTGTGTGTGTTTCACTCTTCTCATTTCTGGCTCAATTGTAGCTACAGAAATAAGCAGGAGACGAGAGGGAAAAGATACTGTCAGGATGTGCTGCTGCTGCTACTGCAGGTTTAGGAAATCTGTGTGAAATCTGTCCAATCCAACAGGTTAAACAAGAACAGGTTTATTACAGGCAAGAGCAGAAATCTACATTTTCTGGAGAAAGTGAAACCGGTACTTGCCGTACCTGTGCAAAACTCAGCATCACCATCACCAGCACCCCACCGTGTTGGGGTTGGTTCCCAGGGCATTGCTACATGGTTGCTATTGGGTTTCAGAAGATCACATCTAAACACACATGTGACGCACATTCTATATTAATGCATCATGTCGCTTGGCAACCATAATCATCCTTCAGGCTAATTTTAAGTGGAATGATTCAGTTTCTCTTGGGTACTTCACTTCATTGTAAAAACAAGTGATTTTCGTAAAAATAATTTTTTAAAAATCTGAAGATCCAACTCTTTTTTACAGCCGTCTACCGAACAGCCGTCTGCCGTCTTTTCCATTGAGCCTTTGAGTCTCATTTCTTTTAATTTTCAGTCATGCCGTGTCCTTGTACTATGATTACTAAATTCCTGAAGCTGGTTTATGAGTGCAACTCTGAAAACTCATCTCAAGTTTCCAGTTTGTTTTCTTTCCTGAAGACACTCTATCAAACACAGACAAAAGTGACTTCCTGGAAGGTTGAGGTAGAATTCAATTAGTATTTTTTTTTTCCCTCTGCTTCCATCTGTGGTCCTGTGAGGCCTGGTGATCAATGGCAGCGAGGAGGAGAGGAGGATGTGTGTTCTACCGCTTATCACTAATTGAGTGCTTTGAGGATCAGAGTGAATGGAAGCTTGATATAGAGCAACGGCAGCTGACCACTTTTCCAGTGGCCTTGGTTTTGAGACGAATTACATTTTAAAGTGTAAAAAGCAAAAAAAAAAAAAAACATTTTTGCATGTGTGACTAAAAAAACAATTATGGAATTGAGTCAGAAATTATGATACAATATGAAAAAAATTTAATAAAATACTTATGCCATTCATTAAACTAAAATTATACATGCATATGCTGTGGATAAAGGATTATGCTAAATGCATAATTATAATAATATAGTAAATGTGTATATATATAGAGAGAGAGAGCCAGCAGCGTTATCACCCTGTAGCCCAAGACTGGTCACCCACTGAAGGTAAGCAGGACTGAGCCTGGTCAGTACCTGGATGGGAGACCTCCTGAGAAAAACCAGGTTGCTGCTGGAAGAGGTGTTAGTGAGGCCAGTAGGGGGCGCTCCCCCTGTGGTCTGTGTGGGTCCTAACGCCCTATTATTCTGTCGGGGACACTATACTATCAAATAGCACCGTCCTTCGGATGAGACGTTAAACTCTCTGTAGGTCCTGACTCTCTGTGGTCACAAAAAATCCCAGGATGTCTTTCGAAAGAGTAGGGGTGTAACCCCGGCATCCTGGCCAAATTTGCCCAGTGGCCTCTGTCCATCATGGCCTCCTAATCATCCTCATATACACTGATTGGCTTCATCACTCTGTCTCCTCTCCACCGATAAGCTGGTGTTTGGTGTGCGTTCTGGCGCAATATGGCTGCCGACGCATCATCCAGGTAAATGCTGCACATTGGTGGTGGTTGAGGAGATTCCCCCCTTTCATATGTAAAGCGCTTTGAGTGCTGAGAAAAGTGCTATATAAATGTAATGAATTATATATATATATATATATATATATATATATATATATATATATATATATATATATATATATATATATATATATATATACTGTATATATATACTGTATATATATATATATATATACACACACTTATGCATTTGGCATATATTATTTATATGGCTATAAAAACATTTATACAGATATATAGAATAAATATCTGCTAAAGTAAAGTAAGAATAAATTGCTTTTATATATGAATGTTCTTTAATTAAATAAAAGAACAATGAAATATATATATACTATAATATACTGTATACTGTGTGTGTATGTGTGTGTACATACATGCATACATACATACATATATATATATATATATAAAAATTATGTTAGATTCAATTTATCACGATGAATCAATTTCACAGCACTGATGTATATATATAATATAATAAAATATAATTAAAAATAGGAGAATTTGGGGAGAATTTGCAATGGTGTATGAGAGTTGCAGTCATTTACATTGACATGGTAACAGCGATTTTATCAGTGACTCTGATTGGTAGATCTCTTTCCAGGATTATGTGTGGAGTAAATATAATTTTCTTGAAGTGTGGTTGAAATCACACTGAATTGTTGCTTCTCCAGTAGCATGCATCATTAAAATGCAGTTATCACTAAAATAACACAATATATCATTGCAATGTTAAAAATCCATTTTCCTGTGGAGAAAATAAATGTGATTTTTACTTGAAGAACTCTCTCTTGTCTCGTGCAGCCTGACGGCAGCCATGAGTGGGATTCTGAAGAGGAAGTTTGAGGAGGTGGATGGAGCGTCGCCCTGCTCGTCACTGAGAGAGTCGGAAGAGGAGGAGATATCGAGCACTGAGAGCGGAGACAGCAGCGACAGCGTCAACCCATCGGCCTCGCACTTCACACATTCTTCATCAGCAGCAGCATCATCATCCTCATCATCAACACACATGCTGCAGCGGACAGGTGAGACAGCAGAAAAACATTGCTGTAGGATTTCCTTTGAAACAATTTTTTGTAAATTTGTAGTGACAGTAAGCTGACAAATGATCATAACATTATTACTGATTGAATATTTAAAAGAATGAGAGAAAAGTAGCCTAGTTTTAAAAAGAGAAAGGTTGCCAGGCCATAAAACTGCAAAAAGGGCTAGTTATTATAATTCTTTTTTCCCCCCATCACCTTCATGTCGTTCCAAAACTGTACTGTTATTTATTTTTCAGTGAACCACAAAAGGAAACATTTTGAACAGTCACACAACATTTCATAGTGACCACATAAAAAATGAAAAATAAGCATAAAAGTATTATAAAATGACTCCATATGACTATTTTGTTTTATTTTTTGGTGAACTATTCCTTTAAAAGTAATGACAACTGGCACAAAACATTGTCTCATTCCATTAAAGCACTGAATTGTGGGTATACGAGAAGGAAGATGGGAAGTGCCGTTTCCAAGAGAATGTCCCCAGGGAAAATGCTAGCTCGAAATTGGTAGCAGAAAATAGAAAATGGTCCTTTGAAAGGAACATTCATCACTGAGATTTGATATCGATCGTCATCATGCTGTCTGAAGGGGGCTTGAGAAAATATCCATCATCGCAATAAACGTAAAACATCTGGCCCAATGCCGCTAACTATTAAGAAGCTGAGATGGTATTTACGTAACTTTATAATAAGACATTCAAGAGCAGTTCACCTGAAAAGCACCAGTCATCATTTCTAGAAAGATGCATTTCTGACACATCCAGTGTCTGGGTAGCTGCTGCCAAACTACATAAAAAGCTTAAAAAAAAGTATCATAAAGCAAATAATAAGCCATAAAGAGTAACAAGTTATAGTAGTGTACTTTAAAGAATACCATCGTATTATCAATCATAGTACACCATTGTGTTTCTGAGTGAATTTCACAAAACCTGTCAAGAACATGTCCGGGTCATATTTCACATGTAATCTGAAATATAAAAGTAAGAAATTATATTTTGCATAGAAATGGTATCATACTTTCAGACTTTTTTGCATTGAGACATTGTTTTCATAATATTACCTAATTACAATAATAAGAATGTGACCTGGAGGTATTTTTTTATTTGTGTTGAGATTCACCTTTCCATAGTACAAAAACGTCCTTGCAAATTTTTTTTCAACCAATCACACACAACTAATTCTTCTTCAACACTGAGAAACGTCTAGGTTACTAATGTAACCACTGTTCCCTAAAGGAAAACTGGGAGCCTGGGAGCCCAATCACCTCCAAGTGGTAACAAAATGAGCCAATGGACATTGGCCAGTGAGATTTGCATGCCGGGTTACACCTACCCGTACATACGGACATATGGGTATAAATATGACCGGCATTACTCACTTCATTCATGTTTTGCTGAGGAGCTGAGACAGGGATCCTGGCTATTCAGCAGTGGTTCAGGGCTTTGGCAGGGGGGATGTAACATTCCCTCCTTTAGGGAATGAGGGTTACATTAGAAACCTAGACGTTCCCATTCAGTCAGTCAGTTCAACGTTACGTCGGACTGACGTCATGGGGTCCCTATGGAAAGCGCCATAGCCACTGAACTGTGTTACGAGTGTTGGAGACGCAGATGCTGGCAAGCTGCCGCGTGCCCTTTCGGTAACTACTCTCACGATGTCGTAACCTACCAAGCTCCCCATGTAAGCCTAAGGGGAAGTCCTCCATAGCAAATTGGATGGAAGGGACAGGACTTACTGTGTGGATGGTCATAGCTGCTGTACGTGGAAGAGTGCTTTGGATCTCAATTCCCATTGTTTTCCATCCATGACCAGTGTTGTTAACGCTGGGAAAGCGTGTCCCTCTGCCGAAAGGATGCTGGATGAACTCGACTCTGGATTCACCAAGTGGGGAACGCTTGTATCTCCCTGTTAGAGAGGAATGGCCATCTCGCAGACGGTAAGGTCAGTCACTGTGCACATGTCCTGCATCAACCCCGGCTCAGAACTACCCTTGTGCATTGAGCGCTTTGGTCTGCAGGATGGCCATTGTGTCCAAGGTGGAGATGGTCTGTCCAGCGGCACTGTGAGGCTTAGCAGCCAGAGCTCCAGGTGGTGACACTTTGCAGGCATATATGCACCGCAATTGCATGATAAATAAATAAATCCCCACAAATCCCCTGACCACCCCACAGTTGAGGGTAGTGAGAGAAGAAAATGTTCAAATGTGCACTAATGTACCTCCATACTACCAAAGCTCTTCATGCACTTCCAGGAAGAAAGGCAGGGGGGTGGGGCAAGGTGATCTTCGCGTCGCGCTCTGAGTCCCGGAACCAATCATCCAGACCACGGGGGGTTTTCCCGCCGGAAAGCTCTCGCTGTAACTTTCAGTCTCCCAAAGTGTTGAGCAGACCCTCGCCTGTGCTTTTACACACAAGCGGCGGCTGGGCAACAACAAAAGGGATTCAAGCCTTTATGAGAAAGGAGAGTCATGACCCGCATGCTGACGCGTCATGTTGCCATGCGAGAACATGAACCACCCATGAATGCCGTCTCACTAGGCATGTGAGACAGCGATAGTATCCGTCAGATGAGTACGGGAAACGACTGCATCCAGGAATGCACGGACGGAGAGACTAATGATCTAACATGAAGAGGCGTGCTTGCTCTTTTAGGAAATCTGCTCTTACGCGCCAAAGCACAGAGAGGTGAAATGCTGCACTTATCTGTGCACAGCCCTTTTTAGGATGCGAATCACCACTGTATGCGCCCTCACTCCGGCAGGAGAGATCTCCTCAGAAATAAGCTCTTTTTAGCAATTAAAATAGCTGTTTCTCTGCACAAGAATCCACTTCACTGGAGTGACTGGAATGAGCGATCGCTATTCACAACGGCTCGGCTCCAAAGCAAAATATGAATGAAGTGAGTAATGCCGATCATATTTATACCTGTAGGTGTATACAGGTAGGTGTGGCTCGGCATGCAAATCTCACAGGCCAATGTCCATTGGCTCGTTTTGTTACCTCTTGGAGGTGATTTGGCTCCCAGACGAGATCCCATGACGTCAGTTCGACGTAACGTCGAACGTGACTGACTGAATGGGAACCATTGTTTGCAGTAAAGTGCTCTGCTTCAGTTCTGAACTTCCTGAGTCAGACGAAAAAAGCCACAAAGAGTGACCACTTCTAAAATAAATACGGATTAATTAAGGCCAAATAAACCGAGCTGTGCTGTGAGAAGTTGTTTTAGGAAGCCGGTTTTGTCAATCATTCCTGATTCTCTACAGCTTTTTGCCCCTGTTAAATTCGAGCTCTCCATCACCTCTCTGAGGTCTTTAATGTTTTGTGACGCTCCTCCACTTTGATTCCGTCATTAAAAATAATTAGAAGTTTATGTGCACCTTATGTCTGCGGATGACCCACAGTGCAGCGAGTCCCGGAGGACGTCTGATTCCTCCTTTAGAAAGCGTTGCTCTTTCAGCACAGCTTCAGAGAGAGGTTATGTCTACATTAAGATGTGAAATGTAGCTCATGATCGTAAATGTTCAAATCAACCTGCTGAGCTGGATACCTGCAACTATTTTCAGCAAATGAAACATGATGAAAAGCCAGTGTCTGTTAGATGCAAACCCTTTGGTGGCATGAAAGGATAATACACATGGCACTAAACTGATTGCCATATTCATTTACCTTGGTATGCACATGATACGGCAATGTACACTACTGTCCAAATTCTTCCGGTCGGTAAGATATTATAATATTTTAAAAGAAGTTCCTTTTGCTCACCAACACCGAGGCTTAAAAATACAGTAAAACAGTAGTATTGTGAAATATTATAACAATTTAAAATAACTTGTTTTCTATGAAAATATATCTGAAAATGTTATTTATGATCAAAGCTGATTTTTTAGCATCATTACTCCAGTCTTCAGTGTCACATGTTCTTTGGAAGTCATTATAATATGAGAGTTAATATGTTAAATTAAGAGTTAAATATAACCTGGAAGTGTACGTTTTGTTTGTTTGTTTGTTTTTGAGTCACCTATCCATAGTGCGTCTAAAGAAAAAAGACTTGTTTCAGGACTCTCGTGTAAAACTGAAATTGCTTTTCAAGTCATTTTCTCAAGCAATCAGCCTCTGCCTAATTCTTCTTCAACACTTCGCCTCTGCACTCAGAAAGCTCAGTTTGCTTCAGTTCTGCTGGAGTTCCTGAGTCAGACTAGGTTAAGCGCAGTGCACACATTCATGTGTGTGTGTAATGTATTCTGCTGGTGTTTCTGGGCGGGGGACCGGCAGCAGCAGATGGTTCTTATTTGTCCTGTTTGTGTCAGACATGAAGGGAGCTGTGGGAGAGAGTATCAGGGAAACTCCACTCTTGTGGAGGCCAAAACTGGGGATATTTATACAGGCTATATTTACCATCCCCCTATAAATGGCCAAACAATAAGAGCCAGAGGCGTGCAGAGGACCGTGGGACCACTAGAGGAGCAGAGGAGAATGTCTTACTAACACAGCTGTGATATACTCCTTTACAAAAGTTTCATAAATATACACTTCTAAAAGTGATAGTAAATACATTTATAATGTAACAAATCATTTCCATTAAAAAAATGCTGTTCTTTTGAAACTTCTATCAAAGATACAGTATGAAGCAACACAACTGTTTTCAAAGTTGATAATAATCAAAAATGTTTCTTGAGCGGCAAATCAGCATATTACAATGATTTCTGAAGGATCATGTGACACTGAAGACTGGAGTAATGATGCTGAAAATTCAGCTTTGATCACAGGAATAAAGTAGATGTAAAATACATATTCAAATAGAAAACAGTTGTTTTAAATTGTAACAATATTAGTGTTTTTATTTTATGTTATTCTAATTTTTCAGATCAGCTAAACCATCTTAAACCAGCAAAATGCTTATGAAAATGCCACTAAATGAACAGATTAATGAAATTTATTCATTTTCATTCTTATGCACCAATAACATTAAAAAAGCAATATTTATCCTTTTTTTTAAATATTTTTTAAATATTTAATTTTTTACTTTTAAAATTTTAAAACAAGCAGTGTTGGGGGTAATGGATTACAAGTAATGTGAGTTAAGTAATCAGATACTTTTTTCAAGTAATTATTAAAGCAATGCATTACTTTTAAATTCACAACAAAATTTAAAGAAAAGGTTACTTTTTCAAATAAGTAACAAAAGTGACTTTGTTTTTCCATGTATTGACTGACAGCTCTCCTGTCCCCATGCTCTGAGAAAATGGGAGTAAGTGCAGAAGCGTTGGCCCTGTCCCAAATGGCACACTTCATTGCACTTGCAGACTTGTGGACTTATAATGGCCTCCTCAAGCGTGTGTCTGTTTAGTCTGTTTAATTTGCATTTCCTTCAGCCTGAGGCTTATTCATTTCACTTTTAGTGTGAAACAGCTTTTACATTTGCCAAAAAAATGTATTATTAAAAAAAAACAAAAAAAAAAACAAGCAAGCCCAGACCAGGTGGGAAAAAGTAACAAAAAAGTAACGTAACGCAACGCATTACTTTGCACTAAAAGTAAACAAGTAATGCAGTTAGTTAGTTTTTAGGGAGTAAAGCAATTTTGTAATGCATTACTTTTAAAAGTAACTTTCCCTAACACTGAAAGTGCAGAGTAAAGTGCCAACTTGTTAAATCAGAATAACTTTAAATAAATTAATTTTAATGGACAGGTCGAAAGCACTGATTTGTGCAAATGAATCTTAGTTAGGTTTAAATCAAAGCCGCTATATACTGAATATACACTGCCCGGCCAAAAATTGCTGTTTGGATTTAAATAGGCAAATGCTTAAGATTCTATGATTGGATCATTATTGCAGTGATTATTATGTTTCTAGCATGTTATATGTTTGGCAAAAGTTATGTTAACCCTAATTCATTCCTGTAGCTCTAACAGTATTGCATTGTGCCAGCAACAGCAAGGTCATGGGTTTGATTCCCAGGTCATGCATGAACTTATAATGTATAAATTGAATGCAAGTCGCTTTGGATAAAAGCATCTGCCAAATGCATACATTTAATCTAGATAAATCATTGTGAAATTCTGAATATTGGAAATTTTATATTGTCGACAAAATCAAATATTGTAAACAAATTGAATTACCAATCTGTAATTTTACTTACCTTTAATTTAATGTCTTTTTAGCATCGTCGATACTGAAGCGAGAGAAGCGGATGAGGACGAGGAGGGTGCACTTTGAGAAGGTGACGGTGTATTACTTCAGCCGGCGGCAGGGATTCACCAGCGTGCCCAGTCAGGGTGGCAGTACACTGGGCATGTCCAGCAGGCACAGCTGCGTGCGCCAGTACACACTGGGAGAGTTCGCCATGGAGCAGGAGAGGATCCACAGAGACATGCTCCGAGACCACTTGAAAGAGGAGAAACTCAACTCCATCCGGCTGCGGGTACGCGAAAAGAAAACATACGTTTGCTATTGGATATATTGCTGTGTGAATGTCTTCAAAATGTCACCTTTTGCATGCTCCTCAGTTGACGAAGAACGGCGCGGTGGAGTCCGACGAGGCCAACGCTCTCACACTGGACGACATCTCTGACGATGACCTGGACATTGATAACACAGAGGTGGACGAATACTTCTTCCTTCAGCCTCTGACCACTAAGAAGCGACGTGCTCTTCTGCGCTCATCCGGCGTCAAGAAGCTGGACGTGGAGGAGAAACACGAGCTTCGAGCCATCAGGGTGTCCAGGGAAGACTGTGGCTGTGACTGCAGACTCTTCTGTGACCCCGAGACCTGTACATGCAGCCTCGCCGGCATCAAGTGTCAGGTATGATGAGCAAACACACACATAAACCTGTTAGACACATGTTATCACCGATGAGGAATTCTAGTTCTAGTTCTAATTATTTATATAATAATTAATAATTGAATGAATGGTTGCACTCTATTTTACAGTATACGTGCAATTACATGCACTTAGTGTACTTACCCTAGGAAAATAATGGTTAATATAATGGGTTAAGGTTAGGGCTAGGTTCAAGGTTAGTACCTAGCTATTACCCAGTTATTGCTATTACTATAATAAGTACATAGTATGTACTTGGGGAAGAGGACTGTAAAATAAAGTGCTTACGAATAAATTAATATTTCAAGTTAATCAAACAAAAATCTCACACACACTCACACAATAAAAATTATAAATTAAATAAAGTATGTCTACTGATTTAAGGAAATGCAGCCTATTTTTTTTCATAAAAAAAATGCATTGTGACATTTACATTTTACAATATATATATATATATATATATATATATATATATATATATATATATATATATATATATATATATATATATATATATAAATAATGTTATACGTGTACTATTAACATTCAAAAAGCATTATTATTATTTTTAATAATAATTATTTTTAATTTTTATTTCTTTAAACCATTAAGATTTTTTTGCATTGTGACATTATTTTCATTACTGTAATAATGCATTCATTTTACTTTTGATTTTCAGTGATGATTCTAATTAGATTCTCATTAATGTACTACTCATGTTTTTACAGTATATCTATTTTGCAATAAAATTAATATAAAGACAAATACGACCATGGTGTATAAAGATTTTGCAATGTAAATATTCTAAATTATATTTTTTTTATATTTTACTAATAACTATTAAAATATTATGATTTTTTTTATTTTGTAATTTTTTTACATTTTTAAAATGATGCATTTTAATATTAATACTTTTTATTTGATTTATTTGACAAATTGATCATTAATATAATTTAAGGTATTGATTAAGGTAATAATTAAATAATACTTTTCACAGAACGGTAATTGCAAAAAGAGGTAAAACTTGCTTAATTGTCATCAAAATATTGCAAAACAAGCTTTAATTGTCATTAAAATAGGCTTCATTTAGCTTTTTTATTTAATTTTTTATTTTAAAGTGAACTATGACCCCAACATGTTCTTGAGACTCATTCAGTTGCTAGAACCACATCAGGTTTTGATTTATATCCCTTTAAGAGGGTCCTCATTCCCTATACTGTAGTAAAGCAAAGCCTATGAAAGAAATCTAGCATAGCAGACTAACAAGCATAAACGATTAAGACGTCTGAAGTTTAATGGAGGTATGCCCTGTTAAAACTGATTAAGATGTTAGACAGCAGACGTAGATACAGCTGGTTACATTTTACGCGGTACATCGAGTCTTCAGAAGAGAGAGGAGCTTTATTTAGAACATTCCTGCTGTGTGTAATCCTAAACTGGCCTGTGCTCAAGTGTTCTTGGATGTCCACAGGTGGACCGTATGTCATTCCCGTGTGGCTGCACAAAAGAGGGCTGCAGCAACGCAGCCGGCAGGATCGAGTTTAACCCCATCCGAGTGCGGACTCACTTTCTGCACACCATCATGAAGCTGGAACTGGAGAAGAGTCGTGAGCAGCAGCAGAATCCCGGATCCGTCTCGACGGTCGGCAACGGATTCCACAACGACCCAAACGGTCACTGCAGCCCGATGGCGACGGGCCAGCATTCACTGGAATACGCAATCCCGGATACAGTCCCGCAGACCACCATCATGCATCTGCAGTCTGGCGACGACATAGACGAGGCCTTGGAAGACGAGGAGGAGGAGGAGGAAGAGGAAGACGAGGAGGACGAAGAGGAGGACGAAGAAGATGACGAAGATGAGGAGAACGAAGATGACGAGGATGAGAGCAGCAGTCTGTGCAGTCTGTCCGACTCCAGCACACAGAGCTTGGCCAATAGCGACTCTGAGGAGGAAGACGACGACGAGGACGAAGACAAGACGGAGGAGTTTGACGCGGGATTGGCCAATAGCGAGGTGGCTCCGCCCACTTCCGTGATGTGTTACTCAGAGAATACGGTCACGTCGGACAACCAAACAAACGGCAACTCCTACTTCATCAACTCCACCGCGGAGTACTACCCGATGGAAAACGCTAGTCCATCCGTACTTTTAGCCTCTGCCAACCAATCTAGTGAGCCCTACATAGGGGACACGGCCTCCTATCAAGACAGAGTCAATGACTCCAGTAGGGTCATGTCTCAGGGTCCTTTCAATGTGACCGCTGACCAATACACAGACTTCTCCCAGCAGCCCGAGCAGCCATACGCCAATCACCACTTGGCCGTGATTGGCTGTTGCGCCCCAGAGCCGGATAAAAGCGTCCAATCCAAAGGGACCTTCCTCAGCCAATCAGGAGAGCTGAACCAGATGGAATTCCAAAACTATCTGAACAACAATACGCAGGATACAGGATACAACGCCAACGGGAACTGTTACGTAGCTGAACAGCCAAAGGAGATGTCTCGCAATCTGCCCGACGTTTCGCTAGCGGACAACACGAAAGGACCTACTTTACTGGACGCTTTTCCCGAACCCACTCCGGTTTAGATTAAGAAAGCGGCAAGAGTATAAAAGCAGCCTTCGATGTTTCATTCTGACAAATTTCCTGTTTGACGTTTGGGGTGGGGGGGGCGGATCCAAAAATACGTATTTTTACTGAACTTTGCAAAGAACAAAAACGATTTAAACTGCAAAATCAGAGTGTGTGATAAGCGTTAGGTTTGAAACATTCTCTACGTAAGTATGCAAATGCAAACGCTTCTAGATTTCAATAACACAGTGGGTCTCGTTCACTAATATTTGCATGGATTATTTCGTTTTTGTATGCACACGAAATTTACGCCTAATTCAACACCTCAATTTGATCTCAACCTCATTGTAATGTTAATGAATTTGGAGTATTCTAGATGAGCGACTATGGCCCTGTTTACCCCTGGTATTAAGATGCGTTTTGGTCAATCGGATCACAAGTAGACGAGGGAGACACATTCCTGTTCACACCTGGTGTTTTAATCCGTCTCTTTAAGAAATCAGGAATGGTGAGAGAACATTGTGCTTGGTATGTTTTTCATCTTCAAACCAAACTTGGGTCTCCAGCCGACAAAGTTGAAATCCCATCTGACTAGCGCACTTCCCATAATGTTTATGTGTTAGACGGAGAGTATCTGGTATTTTTCGGCTGTTCTAATGCATTCAACCACATGAGCGTTTACACTACGAAAGCAATCCGGTCGACTACCTCTGGAAGAGGTCGAAAGTGGACAAGCTCAAAATGTTTAGACCCAGTTTACACCTGTATTTAGAGTCGTCCACTTGTGATCCGATCGACCAAAATGCATCTTGATATCAGGTGTAAACAAGGCCTTTGTGTTAGTCATTTGCATAATACATTTTGTACTTTCCGTACAACATTTTCTTTTACAGCCTTTCGTCACTCTCAGCAACCATATGACGCTTTCTAAAGAGAGTTTGTGCAATAAGATCCTCATATGCGTATCTGCGTTGTTATACAGAGAAACCCAGCAACTTTTCTTTCTTTTTCATTGTATATGATGAAATATATTTAAGATGACATAGCCTATCTACGTATGAAATGTAATCCTAAAGGTACACTGTGTAGGAATTTATCCCATCTAGCGGTGAAATTGTATTTTGCATTCAAACGAATAGTGCTCTCTAGCGCCTCGCTTTTTCAAATGCGTGTTGCAACTACGGTAGCCATTATGTACTAAGAAGATATGACAACATGTCTTCCAATACGCTCTATGCACGAACGCTGCTGACGTATTTCCGGTAGAATCTCAGCCAGCGTCTTTACTTCCGCATAGAGCGCTCTATAGCGAAGTGTACGAGCGGCACAACTTTCATAAAATTAATTTTCTCAGAAACGGAGACAACGATTTTAGAAACCGATTCGCTAGTCGGATTTTGCATGATATGAGAGAATACTCACCCTCAAAGTTGTCGATGTTGCTCGAAATATATCATTTAAAGCCCTTCTCTTTCTTACTCTTAGGTGTGACAGCTAACTGCCTCACAATATTGTTAACCGCTGGAAGTTCTTGTAAACAGCGAGTGTAATTTGCCATTATCTCCACCGAATGCTAGAACGGCTTCCGACGCAGCACCGGATGTAACTGGGCGGGCTGAGACAAAACACGGAAGCGATCGTGCATAGAGCCTATAGCACTTCATTGAGTTTTCTTTCGGGTGATGAGGTTTCGCCGGTCACGTTTCCTCTTAAATTGGCGACGAGGATTCCTTCTCCTGTGGCTCGGCATAAGTAAAAGGTAGGCTAGTGCTTTTTGTCCCTCTCTGCTATTATAGTTTTTCAAAATGGCGGAACGACATGGAAGCCTCCTTGGACTTACCCGTCCAATGTAAATAAAGATAAGAAATTCTTCGCTTACGAGGATAAGTCAGATCATTGGCAGAGGTAATTTTTGCACCAATGAGGACATATTTATGAATAAAGACATTGATTTTAGCTAATAAAATTCTTAAAAAACTATACAGTGTACCTTTTACACAACTATAAGGCCACTCAGAGTATGTGATTTTAGTTGCAGTTGTTAATTTTCTTGTGAATTAAAAATTTTAGAATGGAAATTCATGAAAACGTTTTGAAAAACAACAAATTTGTGCATACACATGTTTAGTGAATGAGATCCATTGTTTTTAATGCAACAGAAGTTATTCTAGCGCCACCTTGAGTTGCGTTACCTCCAGAACAAGAACTTAAAGGGATAGTTCACCCAAAAATGTACATTTTGTTTGGATTTACTCACCTTCATGTCATTCCAAACCTGTTTAACCTTCACTCCTCTGTGGAGAACAAAAGACATTTTGAAAAATATTTTTTTCAATGAGGTCCAAAGTTGCTTGGATTCCAACTTAACAATATCTTCTATTGTGTTCTGCAGAGGAAAGACATAAAAGTTTGGAGTGACATGTGGGTGAATAAATGATGAAAGAATCTTAAAGGGTTAGTTCACTCTTCCGCCGGAGGTCGACTTGCGTGCGCCAGTGATTACAGTTTATGAAGTTAAATAAATATGGATATTTTTCTCACAAAAAACAACGCTTCTCTTCAGAAGGCTTTATTAACCCACTGGAGCCATATGGGTTACTTTTATGATGGATGGATGCGCTTTTTTGGGCTTTAAAATCTCAGGCTCTATTCACTCATTTTGAAGCTTGGAAGAGCCAGGATATTTTTTAATATTACTCTGATTGTGTTCGGTTGAAAGAAGAAAGTCATATACACCTAGGATGGCTTGAGGGTGAGTGAATTATGGGATAATTTTTTGGGTGAACTAACCCTTTAATTTGTGGGTGAACTATGAGTCAGTGCTTGCAAAATGTTGGCCAAAAATTTGCGTTTACATACTAGCGTGAAGTATATTCCTGATCTTAGTCTCCTGCAAGGTTTCTTGTAATTTCAAAAGTTCTAGTTTTGAGCAGAAATGTGGATAGAACTTTTCTATGTATCTTGTGTTCGTGGTGAAAAAAAGAAAAACTGAAAAAAGATTGTTGCTGTTAGTGTTCTGAATTAAGTGTATATCTAAATGTTTGATAAAAGCATGTTTTTTTTTTAGCTTTCATCGCTGGTTTATGGTTTTGTAAGAGTTCAATGTACTGTAAAAGAGAAAATAATACTGTTGCGGTTTCGTACACATAATTCATGCTTTTAAAGAGTTGGTGAAAGCATGAAAACGGCTCTTGAAATATTTGCTGTTCATTTGCCTTTGCTTACAAAACCAAAACCATGATATTTAAGTTGTGAACACAATACATTTCCTCAACATAATTGCACTTTTCCATTGGCTGAGGTTACACAGAACTGTAACCAATCGTTACCTGAGCACTGAAGGGGGCGGGGCCATGTCTATGGCTGTGTTCCCAATGGAATACTTGCTTACTACTTACTGAATATTGCATAGTATATACAAGCTACTTTTTTTAAGGGTTCATTTACATATTTTCATATATGTCTTAACATATATGAACATAATGTTTTTACAATTGGTGAGTCAAGAAAGACAAAATTGTCCTCATATTACTTTCGGCAAGTGCACTGCATTTTTGGGCGTGCATTAAATACACATACTGCATACATAGTAGTATGTTAGCATGCTATTCTGAACACAGCCTTAGATAATGTTTTTACAACATATCTCCAAGTTTTTAGTGGAGACATAAAGGATGTTTTTTCCATGACACTAACAAGAAAATGATATATCATATCTATCTGCATTTGCTTTAAAAAGACAGATAGAAGACATAAAGTAGTTAGATAACAGATTTAACTTTTTAAACCAGATTAAGATGATGAAAATGCGGTCAAACTCTTTGTCTTATGAAACTCTGAGATACTAAAGTCTTACATTATATTTGGGATTATGCAGGGATTTCTGATGAAATGCACTTTGAAATGCATCAAGTTACTGCGAACGAAGCATTCCGTTTCCGTCAGGCGAAGATGATTTTAAAAAAATGTAATTAAAAAAAATTAAAAAACTAATATTAGGTTTGTACAATAAAATACTTTAAATTTATTGCATAATTGAAAGTATTGAATGGATGGAGGCCAGGAAGGTGAACAGATCTTTCTCAATTTATAGAAAATATTTTATGGCATGATGTGAAAATATTCTCTCAATAACTGTGCTAAAGATTTTGAGAGAGAGAAAAAAAGAGAGAATAATTCTTGTTACGGTTATTTAATTTAAAAATAAGCTATGACTGAACAAATCATTCTGAAGAGTTATTTGTGAAGTGCAATAGTTTACAGTGTGATAATGACACACATTAAAGCTAATGTTTATTCAAAGGAGTGAATTCATTTCGCATCAGATTTTCTACCGTGTTAAAGGAAAACCTCATCTAAAAAAAAAATTGGCATTATTTACTCTCCCTCATCCATCGTTCCAAACCGTTATTTGTTTTCCCTAAAAAAAAATCATTTTTAAAAAAATCTTCACACTACTTTAAGACAACAGATATATATTTAAAATGGCACGAGGGTGTTTAAATGATCACTTAATATACATTTTTGTGTGAATTATTACCTTAAAGCACTGACGAGTTTAGATTTAAAGCCGTTTTTAACGCACAAACATGATGCCTCTGTCAGTTTGTTTATCCTCTTGATGAAAAGTGAGTCATTGTCCAGTGGAGAATGTCTCTCAATAAGCTCAAGACAGGACAATCAAATGCCTTTTATGCCATCAACATTGTAGCATGACCTTGTGGGGCGGTAATGACATGATCAGATCCTTAAAAGGTGAAATGCATCCTTTAAAAACTCAATTCCATCTTAATATTGCAGAGACAACTATAAGTAAGACCTTTTCCCTCATTTATTAATCCAGACAGCAACTTTTTATGCTACAAACATGAATTATACCTCAAAACATTTGGCCTGGAGAGGTGTATGATTACTTTCCCCTATGGAGAGCCATTTCCGACGCATAATTAATGTCATAATTAAGTCATATTTATTACATACTCAGTCATAATTATGAGATAAAGGTCCAAATTGACGGTCAAAATCAAAATGATGAAATAAATAGTCAAAATTATGATAAAATGTCATAATTATGATAAACAATTCTGACTTTTTCTCATAACTATGCCATCAAAAGTCGAAATTGACAAAAACAATAATGACGTCAAAAATCGAAAGTGACAAAGTCATAATTATGATAAATATCATTTATCAAGTGTGACTTTTTGTCACTTTCGACTTTTGAGGTCATAATTGTTTTATCATAATTCATATTCATAGTCATAATTATGACTCTTAATCTCAATTTCCACTGTTTATCATATAATTATAATAGCAGCTGGGATCATGGCTGCCAGTGGTGCAGAAATATCCCCATGTAAAGATAAAGCAAGCGAAGTGTTCTCAGATGAATGTTGTGATGGGAATCTGGAGGGCGCAGCACTGGATCACTGCCTTGGCTTAAGTAACCAGTGGTTTACTTAAACGCGAATGCCTTCATTTTCTAATTCATTTTTACCATCGTTTCAGATCCTACGGAGGCAAATTCACACAGTTTTGCCTTCTAGAATTGATTTGTCTTTATTTCACCTCTTGACTTACACACACAGTGCTGGTACAACAGACCTCAATCTTTGATGCATTATGGGATATGAAAGACACGTGTACAGATGTGATGTCACTAAAGCGGGACCGGGTGTACTGGCACCAGACAGGAGCTGTCATATCATGATGTTACCAGTTAGAATCGCAGTTCTCGTTCTGTTTTCAGTATTTCTTATGAATGATCTATTATAATGTGTATTTATTGTGCGTTACTTAAACGGTATGTATTGAATAAAAATTCTCTTTGTTAAAGCGCTCCTTGTTGGGTCATACATCTCTAAGTGGGAAAAAGTTTGTCAAGAGAAACTCTTATTCATAGCTTGACAAACCCTTGCCTTAAAAAGTCTTCATGAGTTCAGATGGATGGATGGATGGATGGATGGATGGATGGATGGATGGATGGATGGATGGATAGATAGATAGAAATAATAACAGCATCAAACATATTACATTTCTCCATCTTTAATAGGAACTATTAATAACTTTTCTGTAATTCATAAACACTCTCTTACAATTTTTTTCTTTACAAAATATATTCTAAACAAAGAACATTGATCTACATCAATTCAAGGAAACATGGTTTATAAGCCATATTTAGCACATTTTTTTCTGACTGATGTAAACATTTGATGTAATTTTTAAAAGTATCAATAGATTTCTCATCTGTTGTTTTTGCGGTTGACTCGATGATCTGCAGGCAGACGCTTGTGTTAGTGCGCCCCCTGCTGACAGTCTGTGGCACTGCAAAAGAGTCTCGCGTTCAGAACTCTTAGCAAATATTCACAAAATATACAAAGGAACCCTATAATAAGACACAAAATATTTAAATTTGGTTAAAAAACAAAGTATTTAATGGCTAAAAACAAAAACATCCCACCGAAATTCCATTTAAAATGTTTGACCGAGAATCTCTGATCACTGTCATTCCTGTTATGCAGCACATTTTCTCCATCATATATGTCTCTTATTATACTGGATAAAATATTAAACTACATCAAATAATTGTACTTCTCATTTTTGCCATGTTTTGCCACTTCTACAATAAAAAACTAAAATAATTCAAGTTATTTTGCTCTAACTGAAAGGTTTCAAACAAAACAAAAATTATTTTGTTTCATTGGGTGATTAATGGAGTTTTCCACCTTAATATTACTAAATGTCAATCCCTCACTACTTTAGCTTTTAACCTCCATCCTTGTTTATAATCACAATAATCAAATAAAATGAATACACATTAAGTGTCTGACTTTGACCTGAACATATTCCTGAAAGTCTGCTAAACCCTTTTATAGAAATACTCCCTAAAATTACAACACAAGAATATTCAGTTTTCAAAAGGTGCTGCAGAACAGGAATGACCCCAGGAACTATGGAGAAAATACTTTCAAGAAGTCTTTGGTGCTGTGAAATCTGCTTGCATAATATTATTTGAAGAATGTTTTAAGGCCTCAGCTCTTGTTAGACGTCCATAATCTGCATTTCACATTCAAAAAAATGCAGCTGATATCGAGCATCAGTGGTTGAGCTTTTCCGGCAAAACATTTTTTTTTAGAAAAGCAACTGCGCAAGGAAACATGTCCTGTAGTGTTTCAGACACAATGAAATGAAATACGACAGATAATAAAACTTTGCTGTACATTTTTGCGTGCCCACCCAGAAGGTGTCTTGGCCCCTATAGACTGGAATGTCTGTGAATGCTATGTTTTTGGTCCAATAGATATTCCAACATTCCAGCAGCAATATTTTCTGCATACAAAAATAAATTAATTATCTGTGTCAGATAGAAGACTGTCCGGTAGTGCGTGTGTGTGCGTGCGTGCGTGCGTGTGTGTGTGTGTGTGCGTGTGTGTCAGTGGTTACGCCATTCAAGTGAAGACCCAGAGCTGGTGTCTGTCGGCTGGGTTGCAGGGCACTAGAGAGGGGTTCTCGTGACGAATGCCCAGGCACTGTTTCGAGCCCTTGTTATAGAACAGCTGATCCTGCAAAGGGAATAAAATAACACAGCAGGATCTATCAGCACTACTGTCCTGCCAAATCACATGACCAAACATTAGCAGGCTTAAATTAGCATTAGACAGGAAGCCATGCACTTAAACTAAGCTCTTGGCCTTAGTTGTCTATATTCTTGAATATATGCTTTGGGTTTAGTCTGCTCAAAAAGTTTGATTGTGCACAGGTGAGATGCCTATGTTGGCAGTATTTTAAGGCATTATAGGTGTGCTTCAGTTCAGACCCAAGGGTTGTTCCAAAAGGCCAGATTTGGGCAGAATTGACCCTTCGCAAAGACCCGCCCCCTTTAGTTACTGTTGCTATGTCCGACAAGCCACGCCGAGAGGACACTGACAACGCGCTGACAGACAGGACAGACCAGGTTACTTTTGATATGAAACAAAGTCTCAACTTTCAAATTTGGTCATTTTTTAATGAAATGTAAACAATAAATACCGTTTTGTGGCTCTTTATTGTGTCTGACAGATCTCTCAGTTAAAGCTGCTCGTGAACCGATCGTCTCTTCCTTCTAGTTCATTTATAGCATCAAATAAACATGAAAGAACATAAGAAGGAATTTTGTTTTAACTGCGGAAAGACATCGGTACACTCCGTTTTTCAAGTTCAAATCCTCCAACGTTAATCTACTAACTCTCTTGACTGCTTTGTCGGACAAAAATGGCGGATTCGCCGGATGGCGGATTATGATTGGTCAGATCGCCTGTCAGTCAAACTCCCTGCGAAGGGTCAATTGCATGTATGTAAAGCAATCACATAATGCAGTGTGACAATCCAGATAGATAGATAGATAGATAGATACGAGGGGATGGATGGATGGATGGATGGATGGATGGATGGATGGATGGATGGATGGATGGATGGATGGATGGATGGATGGATGGATGGATGGATGGATGGATGGATGGATGCATGAATGCATGGATAGATGGATGGATGGATACTAGGGGATAGATGGATGGATGGATGGATACGAGGGGATGGATGGATGGATATGAAGGGATAGATAGATAGATAGATAGATAGATAGATAGATAGATAGATAGATAGATAGATAGATAGATAGATAGATAGATAGATAGATAGATAGATAGATAGATAGATAGATAGATAGATAGATAGATAGATAGATAGATACGAGGGGATAGATAGATAGATAGATAGATAGATAGATAGATAGATAGATAGATAGATAGATAGATAGATAGATAGATAGATAGATAGATAGATAGATAGATAGATAGATAGATAGATAGATTGCAACAAAGCCACACATATTGCAAATCAATGTTTCAGTTTTGATGAATTGAGCATTAACGAGCACATCAGGAGATGACAGGACTCTAAAGACAATGTTGAGAAGCGTGAGTTGAGGAACAGCAGAGCTTCAGCAGTTGTGGATCAACGAGTAGAACGAGTGTTGCTTTACCTCTCTGAGCTCCCATCTCTGCTGAGGTCCAGTGATGGTGTCGTGACCTTTATACTGGCACTCCTCTAGTTTGACGACTCCATCCGTCCCGTGCAAACAGAGCTCCTTCTGAATGTTGTGCCTGATCTCATGATGGGTCGAGTATTCAAAATACTGTACGATCAGAGGAGAGAAATGACCTTCACCATCGAGAAAACATTTCATTAAAGAGATAAAGATGTTTGCCTGGAAACTCCTGAGAGTTTCGGGAACACATATCAAGAGAACTAATTAAAATGATATTTGCGATGGACCGAGAACAAATATCACTCGTGTTTGTGTTCAGAAACAAGTTTTGATGACCGATCGGCAAATGACATTTGAGATCTCTGGCACAGGAAAAGATTTTGAGTGAATAACAACATAAATGTTGGTCTGTTCATCGCAAAACGCCATCGCATGACTTCAGAACTTGGAATACAGTACATGAATTATACACTATTTGTATGGTATTTTTACAGTTACTTTAAATAAAAATAAATAATATAAAATGCATCAAAAGCACCTTTACCTGATTTCAAATATAATACAGTGCTTGAATTGTATGAACTATGAACTTCATAGCTTTTTTTTTTACTGCTCCATGGAAAATAAAAATAAATTAGTTATATTAATAAAAAAATAAAAGAAAACACCTCAAAAGCACCTTCACCTCGTCAAAAATATTATACAATAAATATTTAATTGTATTGATTACTTTTATTGTTTTTTTACTGTTCCTTCAAGGAAAATAAAATAAACTAAATAAAAATACCTCAAAGGTAAATTTACCTAATTTAAAATATTATATAATAAAAATATGATTGAATTGTATGGAATACTTTTATAGATGGTTGTACTGTTCCTTCAAATAACAAAACAAAACAAAACAAAACAAAACAAAACAAAACAAAACAAAATAAAATAAAATAAAATAAAATAAAATAAAATAAAATAAAATAAAATAAAATAAAATAGAACTGAACAGAACAGAACAAAACAAAACAAAACAAAACAAAACAAAACAAAACAAAACAAAATAAAATAAAATAAAATAAAATAAAATAAAATAAAATAAAATAAAACAAAACAAAACAAAATATAAAATAAAATAAAATAAAATAAAATAATAAAAAATACCTCAAAAGCACCTTAACATAACTTTCAATATTATATAATAAAATATAGTGATTAAACTGTATGGACTATTTTAGATTTTATTTGATTTTTTACTCCTCATTTAAGTAAATACCTCAAAAGAGCACCTTCATCTGATTTAAACTATTATAATTTAGTATATAATAAAGAAAATAACTTTCCCCTGATTAAAAATAATTGCTATTATTTTGTACCAAATTTCTAATAACCATTTAAAAACAAATTGGTTTAGCCTATGTGTGGTTTTCTCTATTCACTTGAATTATTTACAGGACAAACTGTTCCTGCTCCAATTACCTGGTTTCCTCCCATCCCGTGGCAGGGGTACATAATGAGAGGTTTCCCTCCTTCATTACTCTCTCCCGCGTCCAAACAGGCCTCCTTCCCGACGTTCTTTATCTGGAGGGAGAAGGAGGGAATGGAACGGATTGTGGTGTCGTAACATGAAAGCTGTTAAAACAAGGTTTTACAGAACGGCTTTCTTCGAGATCCGCTGCATGGTGGGAAACCGCAGACACAACACCAGAGAGGGAGATGAATAAAGAGAGCGAAAGAGCCACTGTACACACACACACACACTCACCGCGCCAAACTGCAGCGGATTGAGATCGGGCATGAAGACTTCCGGATAGACGTTCTTCAAATACCAGGAAAAGCTCTTACACTGGAGCTTTTCCCGGAGATCTACACGCTTGGAGACGTCTCCAAAAGAGCGCTGTAAAGAGAGAGAGAGAGAGAGAGATGGTAGCTTCATTACAGAAACTGTCTTAGAGTCTCATATTAAAGCTGTCTGAGGCTCCACTTTAAAGCTGTCTGTCTACGGTTATGATCCAGCATCAGGTCTTGGCTACACGTTGGGAATGTTGAGGGATTTCTGTGGTTTAGTTTGCAGAAGACCAGCACAACGAAAGCCTGGCAAAAGGCCTTTAGTCTCATAACTCTTAACTCCACGATCCCAGCAAACAAATGCAGGAAATCCATTCGTATAACACAACTGTGGCAGTTTAATTATTTAGGTAAATCAAATAAAGGTATTTATAAAATATTAAAATATAATAAATTATGAAATAAACAAATTAATTAATTCAATTTCATTCTAATTAAATAAAATATTTTATTTGTAATAATATTTTTTTTAAATAAAAATAATGCAAATTATTGAAACATATTTGTCATCTTAAAAATAATTAATAAAAAGTTGTATTTATTATTTACATTTTTAATTGTATTTATAGTTTTATTATTATTATTATTTATTTTGATCATTAGCCTTTTTCCTTTATTTAAAAGGATACATAAATTCAATAATTAAATGTACATAAATTATTATAATACATTTAAAAAAAAATTAAACTATCAAATATTTATATGAATAAAATCATTTATTTTATCAGCTAAAAAAAGACTTAAAAAAACGTTTTCAAAAAGACTTTATATCAGTGGTTCCCAACAGGGGGGTCGCGGCCCACAAGGGGGTCTCGGCGAGCTCTCTGGGGGGTCGCGTCATATTTTGAAAAGTTTTGAGTAATGAGCATTCAAGTCGTCCGTAACTTCTTCTATGTTAAAAATTTACAAAATGTATATAATGAGCGAGTTCATTATGAATCCATCTTCCAAACCGTGTTTTTGTCTTATTCTGAATCACTATGGTACACCTATAATAAGTGTTTATATTGGGACTATTTAACACTGGTTCGGATCGCCGCCGCTGAAGAGTAGTGGTACTTGACCTGCGTGACTCGTCATAGCCAAACACAGAGAAGTAATTCCGGTTCCAAAAGACGCATTATTCTGTTAACAAACGCATGTTTATTAACGATCGCTATAGCGCAAAAAAAAAGGAATGCATGCTTTAAGGAGAACGATCATATTACATTAGCTAATTTGATCCATTCCCTGGCCTGGCTGACCAAAAATGGGATTTTAACCATGACAGCCTTAAAAAACAAATACAAATGGGCCAGACTGACCCTTGAGGATGATAAAGATGTCTTACCCTGTAAAGATCTCTTCACCATTGACCAAATTACTCACGACCAGCAGATCCTCACACTTATTGATAAAGCCTCACAAATAACATGCAAGTATTGGGGTCCCAGACAGCAGTAATTTTGTAATAGCCTATATAGGCTATTCAATCTTTTTTTTTTTTACCTACACACCAGTGTGAATACTGATATTTTTTTATTGCGATTCAAATAGGGCCAATTTATAGGCTACTCTTAGGCTTACGTTTTTAAATTACAAATGGCCCACTGATGTTTTTGTTATTGTATTTTCAATATTAGGCTATAGGCTATTATTTGTGCATAAACATATCTGGTTATAATAAACATAGCCTACCGTTTGCTTGAAAACAACATATTTTGTCATCCTTGCTGCTAGCCAACAAGAGCGATAATATCATTAAATGTGAAGGGGGGGGGGGGGGGCCCTAAAATATTTTCTTGGGAAAAAGGGGGTCTCAGACAATAAAAGGTTGGGAACCACTGCTTTATATACATATTATTGGCTGTTTACTAGTACTTAGAAAGCACATAGTAATGCCTTATTCTACATGAACATATTCTACATCCCTTAATCCTACCCAATGCCTAAACTACCTTACTAACTATTAATAAGCAGTAATGTATTATTAATATACATATATTAGCCTTTATTTTATAGGTCAGTTGGGAAAAACTGAGGGGGAATCGGACTGGTGGAGCCCTTTAAATGTTGGGAGCAACACACTAGCCTTGGTGCCATTCAGTTGCTCACTACAACTAAACCTTTACAGTCTCTTATTGGAACTGTATCTTTTTGAATCTTATAGTATCTTATTGTAATATAATCTTAATTGTATCTTAAAGTATCTTATTGTTGAACTGAGGGACTGGGAATGTTGGGAGCTGTACCTCTTTGGCGATTTGAGCGGCCTGCTGGTTCCTCCGGTAGAAGATCTCTTTAAAGTCATCCATCCAGACCTCAGCCAGACGCACCTGGTTGCGAGCGATCACCTGCGTGCCTTTGGGGAAGGTGTGCGGACTCTTAGTGCGAAACACGTGACCAACGACTGAACAGGGGATGATCTCCAGCTGCCCGCCGCACTGCCACACCTGAGGGACGACAGCAGGAGGTCAACACTAAAGAAAACAGCCTCAACTAATGAGAGGAAAAGGAAGAGCTTTATTTATTAGGAAACTTCATGGACAGATTTTTAAATAAAGACAGTGTCATTTAACTAGTTTCCCAGTCCTTGCTTTTGTATAGTCACTGATTGTAAAGCAGAAATACCATTAGAGTTGGAAATTGATTAATTTCTATGAACTGATTCAAAATTCTGATTTAATTATTCATTTGCATCACCACTTAAATGTTCACAAAAGTCCCTACAAAAGTAAGTTCATGTAAATTTAAAGGGATATTTCTCGGCTGGAAAGATGAATGTGTATTTAAATTGGGTCATTTATGTAGTGGAAATGTGAAATTATTTTAGAAGTTGGTGCCTTCTAGACTGAGAAAATGTATTTTTGGCTCATGTGGATGAAAGACAACAACTCCCAGAATGCACTTGCTTCGCTGCCCTACGAGGACACTCCCAAGCCACGCCTACTGGTTACAGAGGGCAGTATCGGGAGAAATGATACAGCTAGGCGACTCGAAACTGAAAAGACGGCGTTTTATCGTGAGATCCCCCAATGGGCGGGTTGAACACATGCGGAACGAGCTCCTCCTACTGGCTGGCGTCTCTCGTCTCTGGACAAAAAGCCTCTGATGATGCTAAATGACGATTTTTGCGTCATCTGAGTTTTTTTTCCAGACACACAATACAGAAATCTCTCGTCTCAGGGGGACATGAGGGAGGGAAGCACGGTCATTCCAAAATACTACCGGGTTTACTGATACAAAGCTTAATGCTATATCGTGACATACACATTTAAGTTACATACACACATCTTTTACTTAATTTAACAGTTAATGTGATAATTTCTCAAATAACTAAAGAACATTTAGATACCAAGCAATAAGACAAAACTTAATATAATTTGCTTGCCGTGAATTTCTAAAAGTGTTTGATCCATTACATTGCAAATGCAGAAATCAGTCTTGCTTCATTCAAGGTTGCCAATCAATATACACTACCATTCAAAAGTTTAGGGTATTTTGCTCTCCAAGGCTGCATTTAGTTTGATAAAAAAAAAAAAAAAAAAACAGCAAAAACTGTAATATTATGAAAATTTCTTATTTATTATTGATGTTGAAAACAGTTGTGCTGCTTAATACTTTTGTGGAAACCATGATGCATTTTTTCAGGATTCTTTGATGAATAGAAAGTTCAAAAGAGCAGAGTTTATTTGAAACAGAAATCTTTTGTAACATTGTAAATGTCTTTACTGTCACTTTTGAACAATTAAATGTGTCCTTCTGACTAAAACTATTAATTTCTTAACTTTTGAACGGTTGTGTGTATGTGCAAAGAACGACCTAAAGATGTTAATAAACAAGGACTGTGTAACATGAATTTTGACTCACCCTGAAGGACATTTCAATATTTTCTCCTCCCCAAATCTCCATCTCTTCATCATAGCTTCCTACATGGTAGAAGTAATCTCTGGAAATGGAGAACAATCCCCCTGCGAACGTTGGCGTCCTGCGAGGACAAATGCAATTACAGTGTAAATGTTTCTCTGCTTTGAATGTTTTTTTTTTGTGTGTGTGTGTGTGTGTGTGTGTGTATGGATAACAAAAGCATTTAATGGAAAACAAACAATTCACTTCTGAGTATTATCAAATCTATTTAATCTCTCAGTAAAAGCATTTAAGGAATAGTCATGTTGTTCCAAACCTTATGGATTTTGAAAGTCATGGCATGAGTAAATATTTTTCATTTTGGCTGAACAATTCCTTTATTGTAGGGGTGTAATGGTTCAAATTACTCACGGTTTGGTTTGTATGACGGTTTTAGGGTCACGGTTTCGGTACGGTTCAGTATGCGCTATGTTCAGGGAAAAAAGGACTACCGTCAATTAAAAATAAAGAAAATAAGAACAAATGATCAAACTACAAGCAACAGCACAAATAAATACAATAGAGCAAACGATACAAATAAAATAAACAGTGCTTTTCAGGTTTTCAACAGTAGTTTTCAGGAACAGAAACTGAATAAAGTAATCAAATGTAAAACAACTGTATATAATCTCCACTGCAGAAATTAAATAAAGATTCATCATTATTAAGGTTACAAACGCAGTGGGTGATTTCATTGTCTTTTGTTGTTTGATTAACATTAAAAACACAAACAGCAGGAATATTAGGCTGCTGTCACTTTAAGAAAATGCATGGAATAATGCAAGACACATGCACTCTTTCTCTACGGTTTACGTTTACCTACTATGTTTGCTAGGATACTAGCCAAGATAGGCATGTTGAAGAGAACTCAATATTTGCTTTCCATGTTTTCCATGTATGCGTATCCATCAACAGAAGCATTAGCCTAACTCATTACATACGCATTGTTATTTTCAACAAACCATATTATAGATGCGTATGCGTCGTCAGATTTGAGATGAACTGTGGTGCAAGTGTGTGCCGAACCGTGGGTGGAGAGCGGTACGGTTCGATTTTTTACCGAGAACCGTTACACCCCTACTTTATTGTAAAGCTTAACGTTTCCTTACTTAATTGGGTATGTCTCATCTTTGCGCCTCTGTTTCTCATGATCTGGAAGGGTTTCCCAGCCGAAGGACAGGCCCCAGTCGAAATTCCCCCGGTTATGGTGCTGTCCGTACGGTGAGGGTTTCATGAACTCAAATGTGTTCAGGTCAATGGTGGTGATGTCAGGACTCACTACGGCAGTGGAATTCTCCGCTATCCTGGCCAGCAGCGGCTCAAGCCATCCGTGGAAACATTCACCTAAACAAATGAAGCATTACATGGTAACTTGCATATTACGTACTCCTGTAATATATCATGCTGCACCGCGTTATCGATCAGGCAGAACAATCCTTCCATCCACCATAGATAATTTTTCAAATTGCTTATCTGATCTGTCTCAGCTGCTCAGTGAACCTAAACAAACAGATGAACTAGAGGAATTAACTAGCACTATGAGCACCATTCTCTCTGGAAAATTGGATATTGTTGCACCCATTAGATTAAAAAAGGTCAGAGAGAAAATTAAAGCACCATGGTACAACAATACTACGCATGTTCTAAAGAGAGAAACCCGTAATTTAGAGCGTAAATGGAAACAAACTAATTTAGAGGTCTTTAGAATCGCATGGAAAGACAGTATGTCATGTTATAAAAAGGCCCTAAAAGAGGCCAGGGCTGAGCACCTCCGCAAACTAATAGAAAACAACCAAAACAATCCTAGGTCTTTATTTAACACCGTGGCTAGACTAACAAATAAACAGATGTCACCTGAACAAAATATTCCGTTACAGTTTAGTAGTAATGATTTCATGAACTTCTTCACTGAGAAAATAGAAAACATCAGAACCACAATTGTAAACGTTCAATCCTCAATCGCGCCTTATAATTCAGCCTTAATTATCACCCCGCAAGAACAATTACAGTGCTTTACAACTATAGAACAAAAAGAGTTAAATAAACTTATCACCTCATCTAAAACAACAACATGATAATTAGATCCTATACCCACTAAACTACTGAAAGAAGTGTTACCTATAGTCTCCTCAATATTATTAACTCATCTTTATATTTAGGTCATGTTCCAAGAACATTTAAACTGGCAGTTATAAAACCCCTCATTAAGAAACCACAATTAGACCCACATAATCTAGCAAATTATAGACCCATTTCAAATCCTCCCTTTATGTCTAAAATACTAGAAAAAGTTGTATCCGCCCAACTGGGCTCTCGCTTCCTAACTACCATAGTACGATGCATCGTTGAATAAATCAACTAGCTAGTCACGACTTTTTCCCAAAACCGTATTGTCGCAAATTGGTCATTCAACCAAGTTGGTAATGATGTCACGCAGGTGTTGGAGTAATAACTTTCTTTAATGAATCTGTTTGAGTTCGAAGTAATGCTAGATGTTTTGCTATAAATTACAGACATGGCATCTGAGGACTATTTCTCATCTTTCTCAGTTATTTTGCTTTATTTCCAGATTCAATCATCGGCCTGTTCTTACGTGGTAGAGCACGTTCGCACATGCGCACTCTTCAAACACAGTGCTTCAAATCTCTTGACAAACTAAGAGGTAAATGACATTTGTATGTATTCTAAATTAAAGACACAGGTTGTACTGATTGTCATCTTGCTCAGGATAAGGATTTATTAAGTCCACATGTCATGCAAACTAGAAACTATGCTTCTAACCACAGCTCGAGAGCTGTCACTCCAACCACACAATTTTGCGATGCTGTCTGCGAATGTTCGTTGGAACGATGGTTTCGGGAACCACTGACTCGTTGAACTATGCTGATAACGGCCGAAGTTGCGAACATAGTTGGCCAACGATGCTTTTGGGAAACGCACCCCAGAGCGTTACTGACAGACCGGGAAGAGAGGTGCTGCAACAATGTCAAATATGGGGGAAATAATGTGTTTTTTGAAAATTCAAGCATGAAAACCTATTCTAGTAGAGCCCAAAAAGAAAGATCAAGACATTGTGCATAATATGGCCTCTTTAAGTTTGCAAACTTGCATAGAGTACTTTCCAATCCTTAGGCTAAACCATCCCCTCTTACTCTCATTTACTTGAACGTATTTACTTACAACACTCAGATGAATAAACACAGCCGTTATGAATAAATAAGACTGTGTTCTAAATCAATTTGAGCAAATTGTTGCATTCTGCCTGATCGTATCCCAGTCAGCCACACCAGCGGAGGACACAAACACGGTCTAAATAACATCATGAATGTTTAACAAGCCTAAACTCAGACGGAATTAAAAAAGCATCAGATTCTTTCCAGCGCAGCGCAGCTCTAACTGACCACAGGCTTGTTAAAAAGAGTATGTTTTTATTAAGACACAAAGCCTATTAATGTGAATCCAGCAACTTGAGTGGGAGTGATTTGCTCTTTAAAATGGCAAGTCGCTCATATAACTCAGTGATTTCACATGCCAGAGTTTGGCTACTCACAGTGGGCATCCAGGAAGGTGAGCGTGTCCCCTGTGGCCACGGAGGCCCCGAGGAGCCGGGCAGTGATCAGACCTTTTCGCTCACGCTGGCGGACCACGCGAACGATGTGCAGCTGTTTCAGATACTCATCCAGGTCGTCCTTTAGTCGCTCTGTGAGAAACAGAAAAGTCAAAACAATGTGTTTTTGTGCATTTAATTTGCAATCAATAATTGTTAAACATTCTTTACTCAAAATTCTAATGCATGCATGCTTTCACAGAGAAGGGAATAACAGAATGCATTGCAACAAGCTCAGTACAAAATGCATACAGATGGAAGATGAAATGAGAGAAATGTCTGTTATAAAAATGTAATATTTTGTGGCTGCTAAGATCTAAGATTTTTTTTAAAGAAAAGAATACTGTTATTCAGCAAGGACGTATTAAATTGATCAAAATTGACAGTAAAGACATTTATGTTACAAAAGATTTTTATTTCAAATAGATGCTGTTCTTTTAAACGTTATATTCTTCAAAGAATCCTAAAAAAAAAGTGTCAGTTTCCACAAAAATACGAAACAGCTGTTTTCAACAATAAATATAAGAATTTTTTCTTGAGCAGCTGCATAGTGATGCTGAAAATTCAGCTTTGCATCGCAGGAATAAATTACTTTTTAAAATAAATTCATATTAAAAACAGTTATTTTGAATTGCAATAATATTACTGCTTTTTCATGTATTTTTGATCAAATAAATTAAGCCTTGGTGAGCATAAAAGACTTTAAAAAATCTTACCAAATCCAAACTTCTAAACGGTAGTATATATTTAATATGTGTGTGTAAGTCAAGTATTTCGATGCTTATTAAAATATCAAGCATATGTAGAGCATAAAAGCATGTCTCTTCAGTTCATGCGGATGCTCCCTTAGAAGGCAGCTGCCTATGTAGTCAGTATGAGGTAGAGTCAAAGCTGTTCACTAGTTTTTGAAAACGATTTCAGAGTCGTTTTATTTATATCATGTCAGTCGGTGCTCTTTTAACTTCTAAATGTTACTGCATATGGTTAACCGTCTAACATTTTGTCTTCAAACTGATTCAGTATTCTGTCAGGATATGTCTTAGATTCAGTATGCTGGGATAAAAGATTTAATAATACATCTAAAAGAGCAGGACAAAGCACAAGCAGTACCTTTAATCTAGTAGATATGGGTGTGTACGTATTCATTAAGCATAAATATCTCCTTTCATGAGTCGGCAGTTCCCAGCAGCCCTCAGGGCAAAGCCGCCGACCAGCACTTTGGCATAATATTATATATTATACAGAACTGAGGAGTAACTGGCTAAAAATAGTGATGAATACAGTAACGTCAAACAGAAGTGTATCATTTCTGCACAAACTAACAGCACTAAATCAGACCAAATGGCATGCCACCTTTTTTGCATTTCTTTTTGGTGATACTAATGGCACAGAAAACCTCCCTAAACCATTGCACTAGACCAGGCTTAGTCTTTTTCAACACCTTAGTCTTTTCATTCTCAGCAGGGAGGGTTGCTTGACCATTTAACTACTTTAAATTATGAGTTGCTTGGGACGCTGCAGTTTAAGAGTAGCTTTCCCAACACAGACATTATGATTTATGATGTCACATAATATGTATTATCCTCTTCAGAATCATTTAAGAGTAAAGGTGTAAAGCACAAGCCTGCTGAAAGCAGCTGAAATGATTCACAGCAGCGCTGCGGGACGTCCTATAGGTTTTGGCTGCCTCTGAGGGCAGGGGTCAACACACAGAAGACTGGTCTTTCTCAGCGGAAGCTGGAACTGCTTGAGAAGGAGAGACGGAGGGTGTAATTAAAAGAAGAGGGAGCGTAAAGGAATAGTTGAAAGCCAATTCCCTGGCTTTCATTCCTCACACTGGCGGGCTGCCAAGAGAGAAAGTTCATTCCCTGCGTGACTCAACCAGGGCAACGGATAGATGCTTTACTAGTGCAGTGGTTCTCAACCAAAAAATGCATATCAGGTTTGTTTTGATCTGAAAATCAATGCTAAATTCAAATAACCAAACGCAACTAACTCTATACAGACTATTATTCGATTGTCTGGGGTCAGTGAGATTTTTTTTTAAGAAAGCAGCACTTTTATTTGGCAAGGATGCTCTAAATTGATCAAAAAAGTATCAGTTAAGACATTTAGAATGTTACAAAAGAATTCTATTTTGGAAAAATGCTGTTCTTTCTAACGTCTTGAAAGAATCCTGAAAAAAGTATCATTGTTTCCATAAAAATGTGATATTTTCAACATATAATAATAAACCTGATAATAATCAGAAATGTTGTGCTTGAGCAGCAAATCAGCATATTAGAATGATTTCTGAAGGATCATGTGACACTGAAGACTAATTACTGTATTTTTGATCAGATAAATTCAGCCAAGGTGAGCACAAGAGACCTCTTGAAAATTGTTTTTTTTCGACCCCAAACTTTTGAACAGCAGTGTAATTCTGCATATTTAGGAAAGCAATTGCTTTATTTGTCTTTTGTTGTTGCTGTAAAAAAAATTGTGCCCAAACAAACACTACGGTATGTTGGTGCAAATTCTTCTGCAAAAAGTTAGTCAGATGTCATTAACAGGTCCATCATCCTCAAAAACCATGATCAAAACTACACAATGTGTAAGAAACCAGACTACATTGAAGGGTTAGTTCACCCAAAAATGAAAATGCTGTCATTAATTACTCACCCTCATATTGTTCCAAACTCGTAAGACTTTCGTTTATCTTCAGAACACAAATGTAGATCTTTTTAATGAAATCTGAGAGCTTTCTGTCCCTCCATTAACAGCTACGCAACTACCACTTTGACGCTTCAAAAAGTTCATAAAGAGATCGTAAAACTAATCCATTTGAATCGAGTGGTTTAGTCCAGTGGTTTAGGTTTTTGAAGAGACTCTATCGCTTTATATGATGAACAGATTTAATTCAGTCTTTTATTCACATTTAACATTGATCAGCGAACATAAACAAGCTCAACCAAATCTGCTTGACGCACAAGAACAAACCTCATTGGTTCAAAGATGATGCGTAACACGAGAATGAACCTCATTTGTTCTCACACGTCAAGTGAACATGCTTGAGCTTCCGTTTACCACAACTGATGTGTGTGTTGATGAATGTTTATATGTGAATAAAATCCTAAATTCAATCTGTTCATCATATAAAGCGATCGAGTCACTTCAGAAAATTTGGACTAAACCACTTCCATCTAAACCATCGAATACATATGCGATTATTTTTATGATCTCTTTATGAACTTTTTGAGGCGTCAAAGTGGTAGTTGCGTAGCTGTCAATGGAGGGACATATCCCTCAGATTTCATTAAAAATATCTTCATTTCTGTTACGAAGATGAACAAAAGTCTTACGACCTTGGAACGACGTCGGGGTGAGTAATTACTGGCAGAATTATCATTTTTGAATGAACTATGCCTTTAAACACAAGTCACAGCGAGGATAAACATTGTGTGTTTGTTTTAGTCGCTGAGAACATGAATCCATTGAAACTCAAGAAACTTAACTTAATTATAACAATTATTTTGCATACTGCCAAAATTAATTCTGCAAAAAAATGCAAGGTTTGATTTTAAAGGCATTTCTATTTTTACCAAGCGATTTTGTTGCTGTGTTGAGTTGAGCCACTTGAGGTCTAATGTCAAATATGGCTCCTGAAGTAAAACCAGTTTGGAAAACCAGTCGCTCTAATGCTCATTTTCCTGGTCCGCCTGTCACAGATCTGGTTTTTAAGAGTCCGCTGATACCCCCCCATACCTCACTGACTGAGCAAAACTCCTCTGAGAACATTCCCAAACAGCTCTGCTTCCCGTAGTAACAAGCGGCCAGGTGTCAGCAGGCCTACAAGAATTCTGTAAAACGGGTTGCTTGAGTGAAACCGGACGCCCATTAAAGCACATGATGGTCTCGAGGGACCGCAGGCTTGAGGTGAGTTACCGTCAGCGCTGGCGTCATCCACGAGGATGATCTCTTTGAGGAGCAGAGCAGGAGAGGTGTGCAGGACGCTGTAGACGGTCCGCAGTAACGTACTCCACGCTTCATTGTGGAACACGATGATCACGCTTGTGGTCGGCAGGGGCGGACAGCGCCGGAACGTCTGTTCGATGCATCTGAGAGAGGAAAATATGAAGGAAAGAGGGGATTTTACTCAATAGAAGTCAATAAATAGTTTGGCCATTCATTTTCCTAAAGACTAAAACCATTTCTAGAACAATTTCATTACTTGAAATAAAATAAACATGAACTTAAATAAAATAAAATATTGTTTAAAAAAAAACAAGGCATACTAAAATAACTAAAACTGAAATAAAAATGAACAATATTTACTGTCAATATATTTAAAAAATCGAACTAATAAAAATGACAAAAACACACTACAAAATTACTAAAACTAATTTAAAAAAATATATTAACTTAACTATAATTGTATTTCAAATATACTAAAATAACATCTACGATTGTAGCAAAACCAGCATTAGAAAAGAAAAGGAAAGTTTGATTCATTTCTGTGAGTCAGATTAAACTGCCAATTTCAATTAATCAGTTCAACACTGACTCAACATTTCATTTCCATTATCTCTCAGGATTTGTTTTGGCATAGAATTATTGTACATGTGTTAAAACATTTTATTATAGATATTTGTGTAGCACTTTATTTTACAGTCCTGTTCCCCATGTACATGCTATGTGCTTATTTTAGTTACAATAACTGGGTAATAACTAATCCTGAACCAACACCTAAACCTAACCTTAACCCATGTAGTTACCTTATATTAACCAGTACTTTAAGTGCACTGTAAGTACACGTACTGTAAAATAAAGTGCAACTGATATTTCTCTACTATGTATTTTTATATTGGTGCATATTTGAATTATTTTTAACTTGATTTTTATTTTACTGCCAGCCCTAGTCTGGATGTTTTTTCAGTTGACTAATTGTGTGTTGTGTGATACTTTGTAAAACAATGAGCGATAGGAATTTGTGTACATCAGGGCAAGAACAAACGTGTTTAATTAGAGAAAAGTTCATCTTTGTCTCAGTCTGTAATTAGTCGCAATATCTGCATAGACGTGTTTAAATAACTTGTCTGAGGAGAAAAGCTAGTCTGTAGTTCCACAGAGCCACTGATTATCCAACAGATAAATCAATTCTGCTCTAGATTATATGCAAACAAACATTCTTGTGTAAAGTATTTTGAAAAATGTCAAGTAAAGAAACACTATGCCATTAAAGATTCTGCACTATTTGTAGGTGACTAATCAAGTAAATGATTGACACTGATCATGTGACGCGTACAAATATATTATATATATATATATATACTGCAAATGTATAAAAAAAGAAAACTCCCACATAAAAATGGCTAGATATTAAAAAATGTTTTAAATTAGTATAATGCTAAATAGAAGTCTTAGACTTATGCACTGTACTGTATATGCAATTGAATTATACCATTTTGAATTTACAAGGTTTTCTTCTTAAGTTATTTTTTTGTTGGTTTTGGGTTCGGCACTCCATAACCCACATCAGAAGCTGATTCAGCAAAAAAAAAAAAAAAAAAAAATTCACACTTTTGCATTTCAGTTTTGCACAAGGACCCTCTAAAATGTTTATACACTAGAGTTTCAACATGCCTATTTTCTGAAATATTATTCCTTTCAGCGGAACATTTACAATAGTAAGGATTCCCACACAGATTATTGTTTTAAAAATAATTTCTCTAGATACTGCATTCACAGGGCTGCTTTTATGAAACATGAAAGTTCTGTGTAAATCAGAATTCCATTCTTACATAAATACTTTAATTGAGCTGAAAGTGAGAATTTATGCAAAAATGGTTCAATCACATCTGTTTTTCTCATGTTTCACGAATGAGCAATATCCAGCAGGTTAAACCATTAAAGTGGGCATGCTGAAGCTGCTCCCTATTGTGACGAGTGAAACGGCTTCGGAACTAGACAAAATATAGGGCGGGACTTGATTTTGTCATCCGTAATTGATTGGATGGTTGTGGTTTGCTATTGGTGGATCTGATGTGATTGACAGGTTGGTTGTCCTGCCCTCACCCCAGTAAACACTCATCAGAGAAGAGAAGAGATGTCGCTGCAAGGGGGGGGGGGGGGGACAAGGGCACATTAATTAATATATATATGCACACAAAATCATTTATAATAAATACTGCAATGTTCCATTAAAACAAAAAGTTGTCAATTTCGATTTAATGGTGACTAAAAATGTGTATTCACTTAATAATTGTCAGTGACCATGGCTTTTTAAAACTCCCTGATATTTCTGTACCCTGAATATTTAAATATGAAAGAGACAGATAATACATCAAGACAATACAAATATACGTCCTGTCCAGCAGTCTGACTAACCTCTCACTCAATCAAATGCTGCCAGAACTGTAAGACAAACATAAAGCAAACCGGGGGCACGTACTCTGGAGGTCTGGTATCAGGGCCGAGGTCTCTGCTCAGAGAGATCCGATCACTGGCGTACAAGTTAAAGCAGTGCTTCTCCTCTCCTCTCTCCTTCTCTTTTTGCTCCGACGAGCCCAGATTGTCAGTGTGAAAAGCCTTCCCAGAAGCCCCTGGGGCACTGGGGTTTTGCTGTGGCCTTTCCAGGACCGGTCGTAGTTCAGCGGTCGTGTAGTATCCGGATAGACAGGCCGGACTGCCCTCGCGCTCCTGCTGCCTCACGGGAGCTTTGATCTGCATCTTTGGCATAGCGTCCCGGAAGTTATTCACCGCCCCAATCACCATCCCGAGAACGCCATCCCGTTTCTCCACTATCCCTTTGAGCCAGGGTTCGTTCTGGGGGTTCTGGCTGACCACCTCTCGCTGCATCAGAAACAGGAAAGTCACGAACACTAAAGCCACGATGGCGAGCTTCCATGGGTGCAGCCGTCTGCGCATGAGCCTGCGGAAGAGTGGCATTCTTCTGAGGAGTTCAGAGAGTGGGAAACAAAGCAGCTTCACCTGACACGCTCTCTGTGCCAAACATCACCGCCTGTCCAACCTGGGAACGGGAGAGAAAGGTGAGCACTAAAAGATGACACTGCAGAGCCCTGCCAACAAGTGAAACACTTCTGACAACTGGCTTGAGAACGGAAAACTCTGGAACTCCGCTTCTGAACATCCAACATAAATGTTTTCTTTGATATTTAAGCCTCTTTTAGGTGGCTGGGAAATCATTCTTCACATGAGAGGTAATTTTGTGAATTTAATTACTTTAACAACACTGCCTTGGGGTAAAACCTTTCCAAATGATAATTGGGACTTTTAACCAATGGAAAAGTATTAATCATATTACAAACATCAGACAGACATAAAAAAAATCATTTTGATTTATCATAATAGTTTTTTCTTTCAACCCTTGAATGCATGTTAAGGCTTCCAACCTTATAATGTGTAAGTCAACGTAATGTGAATCAAAAGTTAGATGCATATTCTTTACTAAAACACTTTTTTGTCAATGAAAATACATTTTAATGACATGTGAGATGGGGGAGTGTTGTCACAGAAATTTGGAGAAAAGCAAATAACACTTTATTTAATGTCATTGTTACATATGTTACATGGAGTTACTATAGCCATAACTATAAATGATGCAAAATTACATGTAACTAACCCTATATAAGTTAGTAGTTACTTTATTACTCAGTACTTTAATGTATAATTACAGTGTAACAAAGACACCTTAAAATTAAGTGTAACCACACTTTGCTATTTACGTTCTTTCTATTAAAAACAATTAGTTCACATGGTGAGGTATTCCTGGATGACAGAAAAAAATCCATTTAATGCGACACATGTTGCTTTATGTACGTCATTTTGAGTAATTTTAGTGTTAATCACTATTATAGCACAATAACACCATCTGTCCAAACTGTGAATCAGTGTCCAGTAAAGAAACAGAAAGACATAGCCTACCGACTGCGCTTAAAATTCATGTCAGTTCATATCCAAAAGAGTTTAGAACTTCAACAACGACTGTCCCAAAGCAGAACTGCTGACCACGGCGATGTCAAAGTGGCGCAATCTCAACAGGACTTCCGCGTCGTGGATCCAGGTGCGCGTATTTCAGGTAAACGGGGCGGGGCTTGCGTGACGCGTGCGTAAACGCCACATCATTCATTCTCTTGTAGGGTGAGTTCAGCAACGTCAACATTTAAAAAAAAAATGTTACTCTTCCACTGAGAAAGTTGATCAATTTATTAGAGGAACATAAAAAAAAAAAAAAAACGCATGGCACTTGACAGAATTTCTTTATTTTGAGCACCCTCCATACTTTTTTGGCTTTGTGAAAAGAATAATTTATAAAAAGAAAATTCTACTTTTTGTTCTTTTTTAAACTGGATTGTCACGGACATGCCCTCCGCTGGGATGTTGTTAGGAGACACAGATCAGGAACGCGTAAAATCAAGAAGAAAGGAACAGCATGCGAGATGCTATTCTTTTTTTTTCTCTTTTTCAGTAATTTTCTGAGCGCAATCGGTGTTGCCTTTGGGGGGTGTTTAAGCATTAATTAGTAAAGACAGACCTATAATAATAGGCTACACACCCCACATCACAGCTATAATATTTATGTTACACAAACCTAACTCATCCACAACCGATAACTGGCTTCAACTGTTTCCATGTCTCGTGTTGCGGTTCATGCAAAAAACTTAGGCGAAAACGTCGCGCGACATCAGTGATGGATGTCACGACAGTGATAAACTCACTTAGACAAATTACCTCAATAAATTACCCCTATTACATATATGGTAGATGTAGAAAACACTTACCAGACATGCTCAGCCTGAGGATTTTAATCACCGGGTCCCCATGCACATGGACTTATAAAGAGCTTCTGTGTTTGCAGAGCAAAGAAAAGAAACCGGACACGAACCGGACAAGAGAAGAATACCAGAGAGGCTCAGTGTTCATCTGTAGGATACTAGAAATTTAACTTCCCACTGTGACTGACTCTTGCTGCTGGAGGTTGACATATGAACATATGCCATCTGATTATGTATCTCAAAGTTTATTGTTTGACATCAGGCTGATGTGGATTTATTGCACAACTAAAATTCTTTACCGTAACACTATAAGCTAAAAGTTTATTCTGTAAACCTTGCAAACTCGACATCTAAGAGAATATATTTGGCCAATTCGAAGAAAAAATATCCCTGTCTATATGCATATATAAGTAAAATAGTAATAAAAGTAGCAAAAAAAAACAAAAACAACCAGCAATATAGCCTCTTCTGCTCAGAGTAGCCTATCATCATTTTTGTCAGCCATCTCGAAAATATGTTGTCAAAAATTAAAAATAAACACATAAACACACACAATTATTCCCTCATGGTCCCAACATCCCAAGGTGGCACGAGTCCCCATGAGTCAGTGTGCTTTCATGTTGAAGACCCCGCCGGATAGAAAAACAGCACACACACACAGAGAGAGAGAGAGAGAGAGAGAGAGACAGATGCGCGCAGTGGTGTTTAAAAATGAGGAGGCAAATTCCTCACTTTTTTTTTTTTTTTATAAAATGTAAAATCATGTCCCAGTAAAACTTAATTTTGTTATATATATATATATATATATATATATATATATATATATATATATATATATATATATATATATGTTAATGTTCTTTTTATTTAAACCACATATAAAATCTCAAGTTTGTGTTTTTAAGCATTTTTTACATGTATTCCAAAATAATAAGTAACAATAATAAGTGTGAACTAATGTTCACCTGTTTTTTGGTAAATACAGTCACAGACATGATGTACCAAGCTGACTGCTCACCAAAAAAAAGTAAAAAAGAGGCAGGGTTTATCACACGAACCAATCATATTCAACCATAGCACGATGGGAGGCATTGCCTCCTCTCATGTGACTTTCCGCCATTCATTCTCAATTACCCCCACCCAGCGCACAAGGGATTAAACTCAATGGGATCAGAGGAGGCAAGAGAGACGCGACTCCCACTAATGTCAAATTTTTGCGTTGTTTTATTTTTGTAAAATGGGTTATTTTCTCATCCAATTTTTTGAGGAGGCACTGCCTCCCTTGCCTCCTCGGAGGAAACTAATATACTAACAACAACAGTCAAAGGTCACCCACGTTGGTTTGGATGTAACATCGCACTCTAAATGGTTAAAACAGCTTTTAAAGGTTTGTAGTGGACACCAGCATCAGATGGTTAAAGAGTTGTTTATCTGGAACAGATAAACAGTTTTAATTCTGAGTTCAAGCACTACAAACTACACAGATTTAGAGTCATTTCCATATGGGTGCTCTTGAGGGCAGAGCACTTGAAGTGAGAAGAGATTTACTGACTCATAAACGGTTTTAAGTGTTTATCATTGCATATTGCATACTGTTTTAAAACATGAGTAGACATTATCCAGCATACTGTGCAGTGTGAGGTAAGCAGTATGCTAGTATTCCATTTAAAACACTGCCAAACAGTAGTATGCTACATTGTTGTCACATGACCTCTCTGTGGCATAAGAATGGCATGCAATTATCATCTCGGAAATAAAAACAGTTGCATTTTTTATTCGATTGTAGGCAAAAACATTGTAACATTTGCCAGTCTGATCAAATAAAAAGAGTAAAAAAAGACACATTGCAAATGCAAGGTCAAGTACATTGCATTGTGGGATACAGTACTCTGTGCAATGTGCTCTGTTGTAACTGCACATTTTTGCAAAACAGATATTGCATACAGAAAGTAGCAGCTGTAGCCTGACGTTAGTGTTTTGAAATGTTTATTTATTTGTGTGTACATAATGTAAAATATTGCATCATTGCATCAATGCTTGTCTTGATGCTCAATTAACACTGGATGTAGTCATATCAAAACATTTCTTATAAAGTGCATGTATATGAAATTATAGATGAAATCAAGACTGAGCAACAGCACACCGCTCAATCTGTCATGATCTTAAAGCCACTCTTGCTTTGTCCAAGATGTCCTTTCTGATCCGTGGATAGTTGGGATGTGCGTCCAAAACCTGAGGGTGTGAGACATTCAGACAAACACAAGAAAGAAAGAAGATGCAACAGGCTTTATCATATTTGCATATGAATCACAACAGCAACTGTTGCAGCAGCCTTGGTTTTTGTAAGTACTTTTCCCATTCAATTTCTTCATAGACATTTTAATAAAAAGTTAAAAACCATGAGCCAAATCAAAATGCTCTGAATTATTCACAATATTTCAAGATTCAAGATTCAAAGCAAAAATATATTTAAAAATCTCCTCAAAAACTATGTAAACATGGCAAAAATTCTCCCAAATTAGAGGGAGTCTGTCTGTGATCTATGATGCCCGAATTATTGTGTACTCACTTTATGACACACATCTATAGCATCCACGTGTCTTTTGGCCTTCAGGTAATTGAACGCAAGCTTGTAGCCTGGTAAACAAACAGGAGGCTGACGTCAATGAGGGATGTGCACACACACACACACACACACACACACACACACACACACACACACACACACACACACACACACACACACACACAGGAGGTGCTTTAATCTTACCTATAGTGGGGTTGGTTTGATTGCTGTACTTCCAAGCCAATTCATAATTCATCGCAGCATCTCTGAACGACTGCTCCTTCTCCATAATGTAACCCATGTACTCATACGCCTTGCAGCAGGACTATTGTAAAACAGGATTTAACATCAGTCTGTTATTGACATCAGTGTTTTTCATTATTTTGGATATTCCATTATGTCAAATAAAGAGTTTGCCTGCAAGTTGTTGTGATGTTCAGCACACTTTTGTTTTTTGGCCATCAGTTTAAACACAAACACTGAAAATGTATCAAAATTAACTGAGTTCATGCTTAAAAAAAGAAAAAAATATCTCGAAGTGGGGTAAGAAAAATGAAAACTTATTTCAAAGCTTATTTTTCTTATCCTATTGGCAGATATTTTTTCTTGTTTTCAGAAAAAACTCACCTAATTTTTATTGCTTTTCAGAAAATAAGACTTGATGTCTTACGTCATGTAGCATCTCAAATAAATGTGTCTTGATTTAAGAATGTTTAGATATTTATACAAAAAAAACTGAGGAAGAACATAATTTTGTGCAGTGAAAAGATATATTTCACTGGATCATCTAAAAAGAGTCATTTTTTACCACGTTTTGATTTAAATGTTCTAATCTTTTATTATTTTTCAGTTGAATTTCTGGTAAAAAAATTATATATACCATGACTGTGATAAAAAAAAAAAAAAACGGCACCTTGTTATGGCGTAGGCACCTCTTCAGTAGCTCTCCAGCCATGTCATATTTTCCCGACTGGATGTAGATGTCGGCCAGGAGTAGCCAGCTCTTTTCAAACTCATCCGCATCAATGATGTTCCAGTTCATCTTGGCAATGCGTTTGAGCTGATTCCGGGCTCGAGGGGTTTGCTTCAAGATCATGTAGGCAGTGGCCATGGCCAGCAGCGCAGGAACATGATCTTTCTGCACAGAACACACACATTTCCTGGGGTAGGTGAGTGAATGAAGGAAAAGGATTCACCTTACAGGTGAAACTCGAAAAATTAGAATATCGTGCAAAAAGTGAAACTAATATATTTAGTATATATAACTATATACATATGCATGATTATACTTTTCAGAGGGCTGACATTTCTGTATTTAAAATCCTTTTTTTTACCGATTTCATGTAATATTCTAATTTTCTGAGATTTTGAATTCGGGGTTTTCATAAACTGCGAGCCATAATCATCAAAATTATAACTTTTGCACGATATTCTAATTTTTCGAGTTTCACCTGTATATCTGTGACTATAAACATTTTGGTCAATTAATGCTTCCTTGCTAAATATAAGTTCTGAACTTTAGACAGTTCGTACAGATACTGTAAAATTGACTTTTTTTACAGGACTTTTCAAGCACTACTTTCTTGGTTTTCAAGGACTGAGATCTCACTTATCAAACAATATCTTTATTATATTTTAAATCCTACAAAAGGTAAATAGCTAAATAAAAATAATCTAATAATACAAAATGGTACAAATAATAACGTGCAGCACATGTAATGACTGTGGAAACTTTAATCATTGAAAGGATACTAAGGCAAAGATATGACTTTCCTTATTCAAACTGATTTATTTCCAAGAATGTATGATTGACCTGAAGAATGAAAGCTGTAACATTGGATATATATATGAGCAATATCACGTTCATAGCCATGTAAAATGGCTCTATATCTGTATTAGACGGGCTACAGCATTAATTTTGTGTGAAAAGATTGTTTAATCAATATATCTTTCAATAATTTAAGCACTTTTCAAGTACCTTTTCTTAAATATGGCTGATTTCAAGGGTTTTCCAGGACTTGTATTTCCAAAAGTAAAATTCAAGTACTTCAAGCACTTTAAGCATCTTGTACAAACCACTTAGTGCAAGTTTGCCTTGAAGGTGCGATTCATGCTGTGCTTGTGTGGGTGTGTGTATTCAACATCCGTCATGTGATGCCCACACACCTCACTGTTTGCGGTCTCGATGAAGACGTTGAGAGCTCTTTCCACGTTGGCTTTCTGCTTGGTGGCCAGATAGCAGTAGTTCTCCAGGATGCGCAGCTGAACGTGTCCCGCTGGGGTTTGTGGCTTCAGCTCCTTTAAGAGCTTCTCCGCTGTTCTCACGGCCAGCTGCTCGGACTCCTGCTTCTCTGTGGAGTTCCTGAACTCGAACAAATGAAATGCATCATTAGTAAGACTGAATAAAACACCATAACAGCTTATGCAGAATAAAAGATATATTGGTGAAGAGAAGATGGTCTGAGGCACCTGGTATTAGGATCACTGTTTTCACTTGGCAGGAACATGCATCTCAAATGCATCTCCTGTGACACTTGTGGATGTTTCGAGTGGAATGCTCATTGTTATTTTATTTAAGCAGCTGTTTTAAACGGGTAATTCACCGCTGGGAAAGTGGGCTTTCAATAAAACTTGTCTGCCTAAGCTATAGAAAAATCAGTGCTACCTGACTAGAGAAAATATAGCAATGGGCTATTTTCCCTTTTGCAAAATAGGTAGGAAAACCCATAATGCACTGGTCAATCAGTCTGATTCTATTGGATAGGCTTGACCAGAGTCAAATAGTGCCTTGCTTGAGTAGGAAACACTTCTTAGCAAACGTGTAGTCATAATGGTGTCAATTTGTATTGTGTACATATCCTACCAACATTGCAACAATACAAAGCGTGTTAAATACACTTTAACTAATCTCTGTAACTGCATGTTGCCATTTCAGGAAAACTAGTGATGTTAAACGTGACAATGAACAAGTTTCCAAATTTGAGATCAGTGTTGTTGTTTTATATATATATATATATATATATATATATATATATATATATATATATATATATATATATATATATATATATATATATATATATATTTATAAAACAAGCTTTAAACTCTTGTTTTAGAGCAATGAATGATTGACAGATAAGTAGGTGGTCTTTCCTTGCTGTTGAGAACGCATTGAGACAGACTAGTGCTTTCAATACAAATACGATGAAGTCAAAATTATACCGGCATATTTAAAACATATTTTAATAACAATAATAATAATAAAAAAAACACAATTAAAATTGAAAATATAAATTATTAATAAATAAATTAATAAAAACAATAACAGTATAATAATTATACTAATAACACCGCTGCCTAAAAATGTAGCTTGACGGACCCCATTTACCTGTATTTAGCACTGACAACTTGTGATTAACAGATGTTAACAGTGTAAACAGATTCTGAGTCAGTGTTGTCAAGCCCGCAGATTTCCCATGGAATTAGACTACTTTCATGCTGTTACCCCAGGTTCATTTTATCTGCGAGATGATTTGGACTGAGATCCAGTCGTAACTGAAATGGACCAAAGTGAGATCTGAGCCCACTTTCACAAGCTAAAGAGCGTGTATATAAAAACTCAATAAATGTTGGACCCACCCCATGTCTCCGTCCAGGTTCTCGAACACCTCTCCTCCAATGGTCTCATTGTCAGGGTTGAGGCAAATCTCAATCATGTTGTACACTGCATTCTGGCCCCAGTCGTTGTCCTTCCGGGCTTTGTTAAAGTGACGCAACCCATCGTTCGGTTCACCGGTGTACCTTTAAGAAGCAGAAGATCAATATTCATGTCCATATCAAATTTGGAAGAAAAAAAGAGAATTAGGGTGAATTCAGGTTAATTGGGAAACTTTTGCCATTGAGATGACTGTTTAAAACTGTCCAAATCAACCTGAATTCATTTGGCTTTATGGACAATAGAGGATAAAAAGAACATAATTCTTATTGTATTTAATTCAGCAACCAAAAGCTCAGGTATCAAAGGTGTATGACTAATCAGAATCAGGTACTCAAGACAAACAATTCCCAAATGTTTTTGTCAGTAATACTGTGAAATATTATTACATTTGAATAATACTTGTGTGGAAACCATTCTTTGATGAATAGAAAAATCAAAAGAATAGCATTTACTTGAAATAGAAATCTTCTGTAACATTAACAATAAGCGTACATTTTTGATTAATTTAACCCTTATGTTGTGTTCAGGTCATTTTGACCAGGAGAGGATGTTAGTTAATGTTATTACATTGGACTAAAACTTACTAACTTTGCTCACACGGTATATTACTTCCCAAATTGTTTTACTTACCAAACTTTTCCACCTTGTTACAGGATTTTCAAAACGGCATTAGGGTTAAATGCATATTTTCTGAATAAAAGTATTAATTTCTTAAAAAAATTGACCCCAACTGACCCCAGACTTTTGAACAGTATATACCACTGTCTCCTTTGCCAAAATATTTACTTACCCCTGAGATTTTAAGTTAATATTTCAATAATAATGTAATGTTATTATAATGTCCATGGTTCTCTGATGTCATTTAATGGTCACATGACATGCAAGTACACATGATTTATTTAATGTAATTTTACAATTTCATGTTTTCATTTATTAGCTTTTCATCAACACATGAACCCCTTCGTGAACCCCAGTTTGGGATTACCATCATCATAAAGTGTTACCCTCTGTTTTCTTATTTTATAATCTTACCAAAGGTAGAGCCCTTTGCAGTAGTTGTATCCAGGCTCAAACTTGGCCCTCGATGAGTGTTTCTCTGCCATCTCGAGGAATCTGGGAACCTCCTCCAGTTTGCCGGCTCTGCGCAGTAGATCAATGAGGCGGGACAGCGTTGGGTAGTTGTCTGGGGGAAGAGATCAAATGAGTTCATTAGAGCTTCCTGGTTTCTTGGTTTTCCTCTGCGGTTCCTATGAGTGCATGGAGGGAAAGCTGACGGGCCGCTGCAAAAATGGCGCAACCGTTTGAAAACTCAGGAGATGAATGACACACCTGGTTTCTTCTCCAAGAGCTGCTGGAAGTGAAATACAGCCTGTTCATAGTCCTGCTTCCGGAACATGAGGTCTGCCATCATCTAACAACCAACACGGAGAAGACACTATCATCAAATGCCAAAACTACCAAAACTATAAAAAAAGTTTAAAATGATAAAAGAGCTGTGGGAGAATATGACTGCTTTGGTGTAAAAAAAAGAAATTTAAAACAATTTATTTATTTTTTTGGTCTAATGGCATCTTTAGAGGCTGACTTGAAAGGTTTGTTTATTTATCATCAATTTCTCTATAGAGAAAAATTTAAAAAATTCCCTCCGGAACTCTACACACTAAAGATGTTTATTCTGCCTCTGGATGCACCTGATTGGTCCACAGTGGTGAGGTTATGAGAGAGGGCTATCTGCTTAGGGAAACTGACCAGCGTGGCAGACTCGTTGACCGGATCGTTCTTCAGAATGGCACTGCACTGCTGTTGACAGGCCTCGACATCATCCAGGGTCAGATACAGCTGAGCCAACTCCAGCATCACCTGATTAAACACACAAACACGCACATTTACTCTCACAGCCGTTCAAGAGGGACACCAAAACGTGCTTTTGAAAACAATCATTATATTCTAAGTTTCAAAAGTCTGTTTCGCATTTTTTTATGCAATAATGCATGCATTTAAAAAAAAACTTGCACATTAAAAAGAAAGAAAGAAAGAAAGAAAGAAAGAAAGAAAGAAAGAAAGAAAGAAAGAAAGAAAGAAAGAAAGAAAGAAAGAAAGAAAAACTGCAAAACCATGTACAGCGCAAGGCAAATGTCCTCGAGACATTCTGCGAATTCTCAGTCCATTATTCATTAACCATAAAAACAGTGTTCTGCCAATTACACATTACCAGCCACATTTGACAGATGTTTCTCATGATCTCAAAAACATTTTAAATGGAAAAATTGGAAAAAAAATAGTTTTGTAGACAAATATAAATTGTGCTAAAGTGGGATTTAAAAAAAGAAAGATATTATTAAAAGATATTATTTCTTTATTTAATTTCAAGTAAATTTAATAAAAATAATAATGTAATAACTACCCATAATAATAAATAATAAATACAGTAAATAAATAAATAACATTATTTGTAATATCATCTTGGTGTTTAATGTAGTTGATTAAAACAGAACTGAATTAGCACCTTTCATTTGTAATTCCTTGGATTATCTAACAATATTATATAAAAAAATAAAGTAATTTAATAATAATAATATATATATAACATTTGTTTTCTACATTATGTGTTGCAAATACCAGGAGCGCCTTTTTAACATGGTCTATGAGGTGATTGATTGGTGATGGTTTGCAGTGCAAATGTAGGCCTGTGCCGTGTTCAAAAGCAGCACCACACACACACACACACACACACACACACACACACACACACACACACACACACACACACACACACACACACACACACACACACACACACACACACACACACACACACACACACACACACACACACACACACACACACACACACACACACACACACACACTGACAGACGTCTCCAGGCTCTGCCGGACCCATCCAGCTGCAGAGGAACACACTGGACTCACTGATCCGGGCCACACTGACCTTGCTGTCACTTTCACAGTACACAAGCGCCTCTTTGTAAAACTTGACGGCCCGCTCGTAGCCGCGCTGGCTGCTGCAGTGTTTGGCGATCTCAGTGCAGATCTCTGCGGCGAGCTGCTTCTGCGCGGGCACCGAGTCGGGCTGCTCCAGCTGAACACGCTTCAGAACCTTCGCCTGCACATCTCTCGCCTGAGCACCAAGCACAATTTCACAACAATTCAATCAACTGCATTGAATGGGCATTAAATTAAAGCAACACTTCCCCTCGAAATTGAAATCCTGTCATTATTTACTCACCTTCCAAGACCAGAGTTACATAGTTGAAATGTACGTGAAACATGAAATAGTAAATTTAAGAGGAGTGTTCTGATTGTAAATTGGTCTAGTGGATTTAAGGTGAGCTGTTGAAAGCTTTCAGAGCAGTGTGATTTTAGTATTTATCAATATTATTTTTATATCTTAAGTTTTTAATAATTTTGTGATGTCCGTTCATCATTTTTATTAGTTTTTGTTTTTCTATTCTAACTTCTATACAGCTTTATTTCTATTTCAGTTTTAGTCATTTCAGTTCTTTAACTTAAACATATCTATTTCTTGGTGTTTCATCTAATATATTTATTTTATTTCAGCTTTATTTACATGACCGAAAATTATTTGTAATAGTTTTAGTTAACAATAACAACACCATTTCAGAGGAAGAGACATTCAACTCACTCTCTGTAGGGACAGTAACGCTTCGTCATTTTTATTGACTTTGCTCTGAACCTTGGCGAGAAGCACAAGATAACGACAGTCTTCGGTAAGTAACAACAGCTCATTCACTGAAAAACAAAGACAGAAAGACGGAAGTGATTGCATATGAAAAAAAAGAGCAACTGCATTGTGCACTACACAAGAATTGAATTATATTAAGCTGAACCACCTTCCAATCATCAATCAAAAGTGCACACCCATGCTCTCCCATGACACACCCAAAGGACCTTTCTGACAATCCCAATTTCATTTGCCAGTTGTGTAACAGGTTGTTGAATACACACCCTCAAACAAATAATTCAGCATTTCTAAGGCATGACAAATGCAGTAAATATACAAGTAAAAATACCCAGCAGACATGCAATATTCCTTTTTATTGCTTGAACACACATTTCACTCCTGATCAGATATCTGTGTTTGATGACTGCCAAATCTAAACAAGCTAAAATCTCCTTTAATCGAAAACAGCACTTTTTGGTCATTTTGAGTTTAATGTGCTAATAAAAAAAAAAAATTAAATCTCTTTTCCAGGGTACCTGAACTGAGATGTTGCCATTTTACAATAACTTAATTTCTGAGCTATTTCTCACCAGGATCATGTGTGAGAGCCTCTTGCAGGATTTTTTCACAGCGTTCATATTGCCTGAGCTTCATGAGCAGGTCGGCCAGGTCATAACGCAGGAAACTCTGCTGCCCGCTCTTCAGCGCAGCCTCGTAATAGTTCATTGCCTGGGAAGGGAAAGGATATATGGTGAAACTCCATAATCAAAGAAGCTACTCTTATTGACAATCCCCTCCAAATAAGAGCCGTTTTTGTATTTTAAAACAGAAATACTCCTCTCAAAATGAGCAGATGTGTAACGAGCTTCCATTTTGAAAACGTCACTTACCTTTACATAGTTGTGGGTCTTGACGAGTGCTTTCCCAATCTTACTGGCCACAGCTCCATCTTTGGGATTTTTCTTTAAGGCCTGTTCATATACTTCAATAGCCAGCTCTGGCTGTCAACAGAAAACATTATTTTCAGACACATATGTCAATGTAATGACAAAAAAAAAAAAAAGTATGCCTATATGAAAGTGAGTTACTCATCAGACATGACAATGTTTTGGTGAATCTCATTTTTAAAAAAAACTATTTCATTTAAATATAACAGTATTCAATATATAAAATAATTATATTAATTTGCTTAAATATTTTCATGATAATGAAATACATTTTCCTCCCATTCGCATTACTATAATGCTAAATACATTTATTTTTTAAATGATGCAAAAAAAAAAAATAAAAAAAAAAAATCACAAGTTATTTAGTATATATTATTTTTTACACAGTTCATCGTATGTAGTATTTGTTGATAAAAGTGTATAAAAAAACGTAATGTTCCTAAAAAGAAAAAGAAAAAAAATCTGGAATTTCAACGACGGTTCCATTCTTTAGATAAGGATTCACTGTTTACACTGTGAAGTAAATATTTGTGTGGTGATAGAGGCAGACATCTTATAAAAAAAGAAAAAAAGAAATACATATTTGAGCTTCTAAACAAAGATCTACACTAACACACAAATGTTAACAAAAGAATAAACAACAAGAACCTCTCCCACCTCCTGAATGTTTATGTAGGCATCACCGAGTAACAGGAAGGTATGAGGGCTCGGCAGTTTGTCCACCAAATCCCTGATGAGACAGAAACGTAAACGCGTAATGCAACAGTAATAAGACCAGCGTTTATGTATATGAGTGTTTGATGATTGTTTGCACAGCTGTATCCGAGCTTGTTGTTGAAAACTGTCAACACATGTGAATAACATTCAAGAGCTGAAGGCCTCATTTTAGACACTATATAGACCTAAATAGAATACAGCGCATTAAAATGCAGGTTCAGCATTTCATTCAGTTCTCTAAATCAAATATTACAGATAAATACTGGTGCCTATTTTTAGGACCATGAAGATATTTGCAAAACCTCCCAAAATCTCATTTGATATATATCTAGATATATATGAAGAGATCAGATGCAAAAGCCTCTAAGTGCCATCTGAAATTTTCTTCTAGAATGATCATTTTTATCAAGCTCGTATATTTAAGTTCAGTAATTTCACTTAAATGGCAATGAAAATTACCTATGAATTGTCATTTATGTGAAATTACTGTAATATATATTAAGATACTATATTAAGAATACATTCATTATTCTGATGAATTAGTTAGGTTCAAGAGATATTAGGGGAAAATGTGACCTGGACATGATATTCAATGATATTCACCTATATACTGAGAAAAACATATTCTTGTAAGCTCTAATACATGTAGTGAATATGAGGAGATCATGTGACAAATGTTCAGGCGTTACCTATAGCAGCTCACGTAAAGCCGTTTCTCTTTCCTGTGGTTCAGGTAGATGTCTGCCATTTTTTCTTTGGCCTGTACATAGTATGGCTGCTCTGGCGTGATGTTTCTGAGCATGCTCAGTGCCAGTTCAGTATCTCCTCGCATTAGCGCAAGGTCTGCATTGGCGATAGTGACCCGAAGCTCCTCTGGAGTGCCCGTAAACTCATTAATGGCATCTTGCATCACTTTAGCTGCCTCGTGCTGGAAGTCAAAACTACTTTTAATCCCCAAAACAAGGCACTAGCAAAATAATATAAATTTCTACTGACAAACCATGCATAATAATGAGCAGATGTACAAAAGACATCATTTGAAATACACAAATTTTCTTCTGTAAACAGATTTTTTCAGTTCAATTCAATTCACATTTATTTGTATAGTGCTTTTCACAATACAAATTGTTTCAAAGCAGCTTTACGCAAAAAGCATGTCTACATTACAATTTTGGACTGTGTCCAAGTTATGTATTTCAGAAATGTTCATATACAAATCACACAGTTAGCTAATAATGTAATTATTTAAACAATGTATTCATTTAAGGCAGAAACAATGAGCTCATTAAAGCAATGAATACATGTTTGTTAAAGGCACACTATGCAGTTTCCGTTTTTCTCAAACAGCGCCCCCTAGAGTTGCTGTGGAGTACTTGTATTTAACGTTACTGTTGTAAATACCACTCACGTCTCTGCACTCTTCCGACCGCACTTTCTTCGTTTTCTTCGTCGACTCTGCCATGATTCACGTCTGAAATGCGTGCTAGTGTCTTCCACAGAGGCTGCTTCATATGTTGTTGATGTATGTGACGTCGTGCCGTAAAGCAAGTCGCGATTCTCGCGAGTTTTGTCGGGGCGCCACCTCTCAAACTTGCATTAGTGGTTTTGCCCCCCCCCCCCGCTTTGCCATCGGGATCATTCGCCCTACTACGAGTTCGTTTACCATCGAAATGATTTCAAAGCTGTTATATTAAGGTACAAATCTTGCATAGTGTGCCTTTAACAAATGATTCGAATATATAGAAAAATATAGCATTGGTGCAAAGTTGTCCACTAACCTGTTCTCCATTGAGCCACAGAGCCTCAGCTAGTTCCAGGAACACAGATACGCAGTCGGCCGCGTTGAGCTCAACTCTCTTACTCTGTCTTTTGGCTGAAGAGCCTGCTCTCTTCACAGCGCACAGACTCATGGCCATCTGCAACGTCTGAATGGCCTCCTGAAGCTGCCCCATCTTCCTCTGAGCCTGAGCCTTTATCAGGTGATACAGAGGATGCTCGCGGATCTAAGAAAAATAGACTACATTTTCAGTCCCATCAAATCCAATGATAAATCTAAACGGGTTTGACTCTAAGAGACACTAAGAGAGTCCAATATGGCTGGCAGTGGTGATGTGTCACCTCAAAGTTGTGGCTGAGGCAGAGTTCCAGAGATTGGGAGGAGAGCTTGAAGTTGCCCTGCATGAGATGTATCTGAGCCATGAGGAGATGGGCATCAGCATGAGCCGGGTTCTGATCCAAACAATGTTGAAGGCTGCTGTGGGCCGCCTCCATATCTCCTGCAGGAGGACAACTCGGCTTAGCTGGATGATGACGACATCACTGTTTTCTAGACTCATTTCATAATTGATGTACTTTACACAGTTAAGTGTAGTTGAGCTGCTTAACAGCAGAATTGAATTCTGTTTGCATCATTGAATCACTGAATTTTATTTTCCTGTTATTAATGTGAAGCTGCTTTGAAAAATGTATTGTATAAAGTGCTATATAAATAAAGGTTACTTGACTTGACAACATATGAAGAGAGCACAAGCCTGACTAACTGGGTGAATTGACCAAAAAAGGAAACAAATATTCATATTTTGCATGAAGAACCGTTATTAAGCTGATTTTTAGGACCATTTTTGCATTGTAACATTATTATTTGCATGGCAAAATTATTTTAAAAAAATTACAGTTTAGATTTTTTTTTACTTCCCAAAATTACTGTAAGAGTTATTATTCAATTTAAATTAACCAGCAAGTAAAACAAATGATGGATAAACACTGCAATTTGTGTATATGATTTTTTTTCTTTATGATAAAGATACTTTCAAATTATTTGCTTATTTGTCATGAAATAATAACGTCAAAATGACTTTAAAAACATTTTTTGTTAAGTGAAATAAAATAAACGTTAAATGAAAAAAACTTAAAGCTAATTTATTTTAGCTAGCTGCCAAAGCAAAATGTCTTATTTCCATTTAGTTAAACTTGTACTAAAATAACTAAAATTAAAAAACTGAAATTAAAAGTTATAAAAAAAAATATATATATATATATATATATATATATATATATATATATACATTTAAAAAACCAAAACAATTAATAACAATGACAAAAATACAACAAAATTATATGAAAACAACAGATACAAAAAAATAAATAAATAAATAAATAAATGTATGTATGTATGTATGTATGTATGTATGTATGTATGTATGTATGTATGTATGTATGTATATATATATATATATATATATAAATTAATTAATAAAAGCTATAACAGTATCTCAAAGATAATAAAATATCTGTCTGGAAGTGAAAAGCTTAAGAGATACACCCAATTAGATTCAATCCAACAATGTCATGACATTTGATTTCAGCTTGTAAAATAAAAGAAACCAATAAAATCAGACTTCTCAGAAAATCTCAATCAGACATGCACACACCTGACTGAAATCTGACTTTGGCCATTAGAAAGCCGGCCTGCAGCAGACCAGGGACTACTTTCACCACTGTGTCCAGCACAGACGCGCAGTGCAGCAGCTGAGGTGAAGGACGCTGACCAGGAGCTGGAGGCTGCACAGAGAACAACATCAGCCAACAAACTACAACAGGAACGAATGAAGGCTATTCTGTCTGATCACTAGGGTGTTGCTAAGCATGTTAAGGGTGGTTGCTATTGCCTTGCAAGGCAGTAACTAGAGTGTTCTGATTGGTTGACAGGCAATTAATAGAAATCTCAGGGTGTTTGGTATTGCTTTGCAAGGTAGTTGCTAAACAGCTACTAGAGTGTTCTGATGGCTTGCTAGGCAGTGCATGGGAGGGAAGACCTTGGCGGGAGACAGTGCCAGGTATTCCTTGGCGATCTCGAGCAGGAAGTCGGGGTTGAGCTTCTCAAAGTACTCGACGCTGAGAGGAAGACCCTGCAGGGCGGAGAAATGTGTGTCCACTGTGTCGTTTAACAAGTTAGTCGCCTCGTCTGGGGACCGCCGCTTTTTCACAGCCAACAGCGCTCGCAGATACAGCAACTCCTAACACACACAAACACACATTAAACAAACCTTAAAATATCTATTTATCACGTGCTTTAATATGTCATGTGCTAAATAGTCGGTTCACTAATGTCTTGTGCGGTTTAATTCCTCAGTTAAAGCTCAAAATAAAAGAGAAATGTTTTTTTTGTTTCGTTTTTACTAAATTCTGTTCCTCTACAAATACAACATGGCAGCTGTTTTTTGCAAAGCAGATGTGCATTTGTGTAAATGTGTGCTAAACTGCCCGACAAGGGCCTCAGTTTGTGTAAACAGGCCCTGTTACGTACTTTGGATGACTTTAACGGGTAAACAAAGCATAAGTGGATTAATAAACCAGGTCTCTGTTGAATATGAGTCAAAAGATAAACAGTCTACAAAAAAACACTTTTCTTTATCTCTTATTTCATTCTGTGAAAAGAATTCTGGAAAGAGTCTGTGCAACATTGTTCGAGAGCTCATGTTGATTTTTAAAGTAAGATAGTATGTCGTGTAAATGCTCTCTCACCCCTGATTTGCCAATGGACTGCTGGATCTCGGTGAGGAACTCCAGCTGCTGTTCTGCGTCCTCTAAGTGTCCCTCCATGAGCTGACACCTGATGATACCTGCACAAACAATAAACCAGAAACAATGCTCTTTTCTGCTATTTTAATGCTCTTTCTAAAAATATATATGTCAGGCATCCTAGACAGAGATGTTTTAGTATTATTTATATAATATTCAAGTATTTATTTATATTTTAAATTGGCTTTTTTATGATTTCATTTTAATTGTAGTCATTTTGTTTTGTACTTTTGTAAATTTTATTAGTTTTTGAATATTTTAATTTAGCTTTAATTTTTATTTCAGTTTTAGCAATTGTAGTACTTCAAACTAAATGAAATCAGCTATCTGATATTCATATTTATTTTATTTAAGATTTATTTTCGATTGCCTAAAACAATCCTTGATAAGTTTCAGGTTCCTACACATTTTCCATACTTTTCCAGGCTCAAATTTCTAAACCTCTCTTTTCAGACCATATTTAACATAAATAGTTCATACAGCATTATTTTCAGCATTACATTTGTTATATAGTACAGTCATCTGAAAATATTCTTATTTTCTCAGGTTTTTTCATTGGTTTTCTCGAAGTGATGACATGATTACAAAACTAAAACGCTTTATAACCTGCATATATTCACATCGGTTTGATACTGTATTTGTGGTTTGATGTTGAAAGTACAAAAAAAGTACAGTATGATTGAGATTGTTTGCTCCTTTATCTGTTGCTGGTTGGAGTTGCACACACACATTCGATTAGTGAAGTTCAAAAGAGACTTGCTTATGGTAAAAGAGCTTGCATAATGAAAATGTGTGCCTTGAATTTATTTCAGTTGTGTTTAACAATCCCTAAAGGATCACTAAACATTTGCCATGAAAATACTCTGCTTTTATGATCAATTTTTTTTTTTTTTTGAAATTCTTAATTTTATATTTTAGAAAACTGAATAGGGTCAATAGTCTGGAAACAAATATTTTTCCATACCTATCCAGACCTGGAAATGACTCCTAAACCCCATACTTTTCCAAACTGCATAGGAACCCTGTGTTTAGAAGTTTTAGTTAACACTGATCTTAGATAATCCTCTGATTAAGTTATTAGAAGTTGAAACATTCTTTAATAGATGGTTTGATTTGAACCGCTCACTTTAGTTTCATGCATGTGCAAAGCATGTTCTGAGGCACAATACGAATGCAGGATCTTGAGTGGCATTGCTTTTATGACATGATGGCAACAGCAATGATAAAAGATACTCCGACAACTCAACATTTAAAATCTGAATAACAATGTATTCCATTTATAGTTCATCACTCTGTGTGACTGTACGACTGGATCGATTGCTCCTGTCTGATCGATTGCTCCTGTCTGCCTCGCTGCCTGCTGTGAGTGTGTTTGTTTGATTCGGTGCGATAAGCTCCGTCTTAGCCATATATTTCTTTGTTTTGAACCATCATTTTACTACCATTTCTAGTTGTTTATACTACTACATTTTACCCAACATCTCAGATTAACCTGACATCGCTAGCTTTTGTTATTAGTACTACTAGCACAAAACGCTAGTAATTCGCTAGCCTGTTAACGCGCCACCCGTGCGCTCAGCTATTTTATTTATTTATTTTTCTCTCGCGCGTCCGCGCCTTTGAGTTCATAAAAAGCTCAGGTGAGTAAGAATCACTCAACAAACACGGTGAGTAATGTCTTGTCCTGTTATTGTCACTTGCACTTCATGTCACATGTTTAGTATAGGCTTCTCTGTCGACAATATAGGATTTATATGTGATAAATGTAAGGAGACAGTTAGGTTGACAGAGAAGATTTCAGAATTAGAAACACGCATCCAAACTTTAATTGAGGATAGTAAGAGTGCTAGTGCTTTAGATGTTTTGGATGCGCATAGAATAGTGCACACTTTACATGAGTCGGTTCTGGCTGAAGTAGAGCCCGTGCAGCCGGGCAAATGGGTGACAGTGAGGGATCGCTCTAGTCGCGGATCTAAAAACCACTCTTCCGTTCCGATTACCATAACAAATCGATTTGCCCCGCTCAGTGAAACACCCACTGAGAATGATTGTGCCCTAGTTATTGGCGATTCTATTACACGGAACGTGAAAATAGAGACACCAACCACCATAGTCACATGTTTGCCGGGAGCCAGAGCGCCTGACATCAAAGCAAATTTAAAAGTGCTGGCTAATGCTAATCGTAAATTCTCTAAGATCATTATTCATGTCGGCACTAATGATGTTCGACTCCGCCAGTCGGAGATCACCAAAATTAATATTAAAGAGGTGTGTGAACTTGCAAGTACGATGTCAAGGACTGTAATTTGCTCTGGCCCCCTTCCTGTTCGCAGGAGTGATGAGATAGTTAGTAGATTGTGTTCGCTTAACGGTTGGCTGTCTAAGTGGTGTCCGCTTAATAATATAGAATTCATAGACAATTGGAAAAGTTTTTGGGGCAAACCTGACCTGTTGAAAAGAGATGGTATTCATCCCTCCTGGGATGGTGCTGCTCTTCTCTCTAGTAATATGGCTCATAGTCTTAGAGCTCAAACATGACAATCTGGGGCTCAGGTCAGGAAGCAGAAAGACTGGCTAAACCGACTGTCTGCTAGCGGCCTCTCGTCACCAAGGTCAGATAAATCCCATCACATAGAGCCTGTTTCACCTAGATATCATCATATAGAGACTGTGTCTGTTCCCCGAATTTGGAAATCCAAAAAACGTTTAAACCCAACTAAGGTTAATTTAATTGATGTTCAACAAATAAAAAACAGCTATAATACAGATGAGCAAATGCTAAAGCTTGGGTTGCTGAATATTCGATCGCTTACTTCAAAAGCACTCATTGTTAATGATATGATTGCAGATAATAACCTAGATGTGCTGTGTTTGACAGAAACCTGGCTAAAACCAAACGATTACATTACTTTAAATGAATCAACCCCGCAAGATTACTGTTATAAACATGAGCCTCGTCTGAAACGCAAAGGGGGTGGTGTTGCTGTAATCTATAGTAATAGTTTCAAAACCACTAAGAAATCAAGTTTTAAATATAATTCTTTTGAAGCATTGCTGCTTAATGTAAAAATATATAGTGTAAACGATAAATCACGTTTGAGATTTGTGCTGGCTACTGTATACAGGCCACCAGGGCACCATACAGACTTTATCAAAGAATTTGCGGACTTTCTATCAGAATTAATATTGACTGCAGATAAAGTACTAATTGTTGGTGATTTTAATATACACATCGATAATGAAAAAGATGCATTGGGATTGGCATTTAAAGACATTGTAAATTCAATTGGAGTTAGACAACACGTGTCAGGACCTACTCATCGTCGTAATCATACTCTAGATCTAATATTATCACACGGAATAGATGTGGATGCCGTTGAAATTCTGCAGCAGAGCGATGACATCTCAGATCATTATCTAGTCTCGTGTAATTTGCATTTAGCCAAGGCTGCAAAGCCGACTCCGTGTTTCAAATATGTGAGACCTATCACTTCTGCTACTAAAGATTGCTTTATTAATAATCTTCCTAATCAGTTTCATCATCTCAGCATCTCAGATAGCTTAGAAGAACTAGATATTACAACAGAAACGTTTAACTCTCTCTTTTCCAGCACTTTAGACACAGTTGCTCCGTTGCGCTTAAAGAAGATTAAAGAAAATAGTCCAACGCCGTGGTACAACGAGCACACTCGGGCCCTTAAGAGAGCAGCCAGAAAAATGGAGCGCAACTGGAAGAAAACAAAACTAGAGGTATTTCGCATTTCATGGAAAGAGAGCTCAATTACTTACAGAGAGGCTTTAAAAGCTGCTAGATCTGCTTATTTTTCAACCCTATTAGAAGAAAATAAACATAATCCTAGGTATTTATTTGAAACGGTGGCTAAACTAACGAAAAATAAAGCTTCAAGCACCGAAGTTTCCAAGCAACACAGCAGTAATGACTTTATGAACTTCTTCACTTATAAGATTGATAATATCAGGGACAAAATTATAACTATGCAACCGTCTACTACAGTATCGCATCAGGCAGTGCATTGTAGTCTCCCTGAGGAAAAATTTGATTCATTCGTTGCTATAGGAGAGGAAGAATTTACTAAACTCATTAAATCATCTAAATCTACAACATGTATGTTAGACCCTATACCGACTAAGCTACTGAAAGAAATACTTCCAGAGGTCATAGATCCTCTTCTTAATATCATTAATTCGTCTTTGTCTCTAGGATACGTACCAAAAAACTTTAAGCTGGCTTTGATTAAACCGCTTGTTAAAAAAACGCAACTTGATCCTTCAGAATTAGTCAATTACAGGCCGATCTCGAATCTACCTTTTCTGTCAAAGATATTAGAAAAGGCAGTATCATCACAACTGTGTTCCTTTCTTGAAAGAAATGATATCTGCGAGGATTTCCAGTCCGGATTTAGACCGTACCATAGTACCGAAACAGCTCTCGTTAGAGTCACAAATGATTTGCTCTTATCATCCGATCGTGGTTGTATCTCTCTATTAGTGTTACTCGATCTTAGCGCTGCATTTGACACCATCGACCACAACGTTCTTTTAAATAAATTAGAACATTATGTTGGCATTACAGGAAATGCACTAGCATGGTTTAAATCATACTTATCTGACCGTTATCAGTTTGTAGCAGTAAATGATGAGATGTCTCATCGATCACAGGTTAAGTATGGCGTACCACAAGGCTCAGTATTAGGACCGCTGCTGTTCACTCTGTACATGCTACCATTAGGAGATATCATTAGGAAACATGGAATTAGCTTTCACTGTTATGCTGACGATACTCAGCTCTATATTTCTTCAAAACCTAACGAAACTTATCAATTCACAAAATTAACGGAATGCATAGCGGATATAAAAAATTGGATGACTTGTAATTTCCTACTTCTAAATTCTGAAAAAACAGAGTTTCTAATTATTGGACAAAAAACTTCCTCACGTAATAATCTAGAATACTGTCTAACACTTGATGGCTGCTCTGTTAAGTCTTCGTCGTCGGTTAGGAACCTGGGTGTGCTCTTTGATACCAATCTTTCATTTGAAAGTCACGTGTCTAGTATCTGTAAAACTGCATTTTTCCATCTTAAAAATATATCTAAATTACGTCATATGCTCTCATTGACAAATGCGGAACAATTAGTTCATGCGTTCATGACCTCAAGGCTAGATTATTGTAATGCTCTACTGGGTGGTTGCCCTGCACGCTTAATAAACAAACTACAGCTGGTCCAAAACGCAGCAGCTCGAGTTCTTACCAGAACCAGGAAGTATGACCATATTAGCCCGGTTCTGTCAAAACTGCACTGGCTCCCTATTAAACATCGCATAAATTTTAAAATATTGCTGATTACTTACAAAGCACTGAATGGTTTAGCTCCGCAGTACTTGAGCGAGCTCTTAACGCATTATAGTCCGTCACGTCTATTACGATCTCAAAATTCCGGCCAGTTGATTATACCTAGAATATCAAAATCGACTGCTGGCGGTAGATCCTTTTCCTATTTAGCACCAAAACTCTGGAACAGTCTTCCTACCATTGTCCGGGAAGCAGACACACTCTGTCAGTTCAAAGCCAGATTAAAGACACATCTCTTTGACCTAGCTTTCACATAATACATTATAGACTTCTATAATTTAATGTTATGCTGCATAGATTAGGTCAGCCGGAACCGGGAACACTTCCCAAAAATCCTGATGTACTCGTTACATCACGAGAAGAATGGCATCTACGCTAATTTTAGTGTCTGTGTTTATCCCAAGGTTTTTCCTGCAGCCTGCCGGATCCAGGCCGTATCCAGATCTGACGAAGGACCTTCACCTGGACCGATGACAACGCAGTGCTGAAGTGCCAACTAGTCTCTCCCTATGGAGGATCCCACTACCACTCTACAGATAAGGTGTTGTCGGGAAAATTCGTCTTGCGGTCCTACCCCAAAGCAACAAATAAAATAAAATTCCTTATCAAAATTTATAAGGAAAGACAAGTATTTTGTTTAGGCTTGGCTTGTAGGGAATTCCAAACCTGCGTATATTCTTACGCACATAACTATAGAACCCATTCTAAATGCGCATGTGACCGCCATCAGCGTTTCTCACAGGTTCGCGTTTAAAGTCTGTGTAGAGAGAATGGTGTCGTCTTAGCGGCCCCTAATTTAATAACAAATGATCATTGCGACGGAACCAAATCAATTAAAACTAACTTTAGATGGAAATAACTTAACTCTGCTGTAAAGCCGAAACAATCTCTGTTACCTTAAATTATACGCTTATCTCTGTAAAGCTGCTTTGAGACAATCTACATTGTTAAAAGCGCTATATAAATGAAGATGACTTGACTTGACTAGGCTGTTTACAATTGCCACTTTGTAAATTAATATAGAATATGAAGTCACAGATGTGCATTTATTAAATCTGTATGACAACTCTGAATGTGACCCATGCACTTATTTTATAGTTTATATAAGTATTAATTTATTTTTCCTTATGACTTTCAAACTGCTCTCACCCATCAAAGCAGGGACGCTGCTCTCATCGAGAGTCATTGCTGTCTTGTACCATTTCATGGCCTCTTTCACCCTTCCCAGCAGAACCAGTTGGTAGCCCATCTCTGTGGCCAGCTCAGAGTCGCCCGAGGCCTGTGTAAACGCCCGCTCCACCATCCTGTGAGTGTGCTGAAGAATATTCTCAGCTCTTCCACACTGCAGAGTGATCAAATATTCACATTATTACATCTACCTGCAGCATCACTTAATTTTGTCCTACAGGAACTTTTCACAAAATGCGTTATTATTTCCCACTGAATCCTATTGTACATTGACTATTGTTTCACTTCTACACATGTCAGATGTCAGAAGGACATTGTTTCATTGTCATTGTGAATTGTTTCATGTCTTGCAACATGTCTTTTCTCCTTAGATGTCCCTCTAATGTCTTATATAGGAGTGAATCACATTTATATGAAGTTTATAAATAACAGTGTGTGGCAAAAGCCACTTTTTTTCATTTTTCACTTTGTGTGATTCAAAGGATTCTAACATTCAAGTGAAAATGAATCTTAAGTGGTGATGACTTTAATCTGTTTGTTTAGTTGAGTGTCCTTGGAGAATCGGAGTATTACCACTCGAGTGAACGCTAAAGACATCCTGTAGATGAGCTCCGGATTGTTCAATTCTTGAATGTCCAGATTACTGATCAGATTTGATAGTTGGTTTACAGACTGTAAAAAGAGAAAGAAAATGAATGAGAATCATAAAAAAAAAAAACATGCACTACTGGGTAGGAAAGATGTTTGAATCTTACCGACCCGCAAAGGCTACATTTATTTGATGAAAAATACAGTCAAATCAGTACTACTGTGAAATAGTTACAATTTAAAATAACTCTTTTCTATTTGAATATATTTTAAATATGTAATTTATTCCTGTGATGCAAAGCTGAATTTTCAGCATCGTTACTCCAGTCTTCAGTGTCACATGATCCTTCAGAAATCATTCTAATATAATGATTTGTGCTGCTAAATATGTGAAATCCATGAAACATCATGTTCTTAGGATTTGTTGATGAATAGAAAGTTCAAAAGAACAGCATTTACTTGAAATAGAGAACTTTTGTAAAATTATTTTTATGTTTTACGGTCACTTTTTATTCATTGCCTTCTTGTCGAAAAAAAAGTACTCATTTCTTTCTTCTTTTTTTTTTAAATCTAACTAAACCAAAACATTTGATTATAATGTATTTCCTAATGCATAATCAAATTCACAAAATATGGTTCAAAAATGAAATGGTTCATCTGATTTATCATTTACAAATTAGAATGTTAAATCTGCATTTGTAAAATCACACATTTGTGATCACCTTAATTTAAATCATACCTCAGTAAGAATCTGTTTCCTCTTTCTCTTTCATTTTTCCCACAGCATTCAAGTTAAAACCTACATTAAACACTTCACTAGTAGAAAGTTACAGGCCTGTCTCTCTCCTCCCATTCATAGCAAAAACACTTGAACGAGTTGTTTTCAACCAGGTATCATCTTTCCTTTCACAGAACCAGCTGGACTATAACCAATCAGGTTTTACTCAACCGAGGCTGCTTTGCTGTCAGTTATGGAAGTTTTATGGATTGCAAAAGCTGATCCCAAATCATCATTTCTCTTTCTGCTAGATCTGCAGCTTTCGACACTGTTAATCATCAGGCATCACAGGAACTCCACTTTGCTGGTTTGAAAAATACCTCACAGGTAGGTTGTACAAGGTTGCCTGGAGAGGGGAGGCATCCAAAACACATCACCTGATCACCGGGGTACCTCAGGTATCAGTTCTCGGACCTCTCCTCTTCTCCATATACACTACATCACTTGGACCCATTATACAGGCTCATGGTTTCTCCTACCATTGCTATGCTGATGACACATAGCTCTACTTTTCATTTCAACCAGACGATCCCATGGTAGCTGCACGGATCTCAGACTGACTGGCGGACATCTCGGCATGGATGAAAGAACATCACCTACAACTCATCCTAGAAAAGACAGAGTTTCTCGTCTTCCCAGAAACCCTGTCAGTACAGCACAACTTTATCATCCAGCTACCTTCAAAGACCACAGCACGATCATGCAGGTTTGCACTTCTTAAAGGTGCTCTAAGTGATGTTGGGTGACATCACTTCTTGCTGACGTTCGAAGTATTGACAAACAAAACGGAGGCTAGCTCGACCCTCCTTCCTCCTCATCCCATCCCTTCCCCCTCCCTTCCGTGCTTCCTGAAACAGGCTTTTCCGATGTAAATTCGGGACTTTGTGCGTTCCTTCTCCTTTTCCCTCTTCTTTGCTATTTGTTCATTGGAACGTCGTCTCTTTGGTCGTGTCTCGGCCATATCAAAATTCAAGAGAATATAATTCTAGCGTTAGTCGTTGTCGTTGTCTAGGACATCTCTCCTCTAGCTAACTTCCCTCTTCATGCTTCTCTCTCCTCCACTCCCCACACACCCCTTCATGTGCACGCGCACTAACCCCCCACCCCCAAAACATTCTTGTCGGTTATTGGCTGGAACACTGTTTGTTATGTTTCATGGTCAAGGTTGGCCCAGTTTGTTTTTGTTGCCGTTTGTGGAGCCTGAGCTGTCTACAGAGACCGCGTTGGTTTGTTCAGGGGACAGGCAGCTAACGGATAGTGAGGACATGTTTGCTGTATGTGACAAAAAATGTTTGCCCTTGTGCCCTTGATGCCCTTGTCATTTCTAAGCTGGACCAGAGCCATAGAGAGAAAGAGTTTTGACACTCCCATAGACCTCCGTTGTAAAAAATGGCGGCGCTTTTAACCGCCTACTTGCGGGATTTGAAGATCGGATTAGTTCCAAACACTGTCATTTGGGCGTTGGACCCCATTCATTTACATTGCTGCACGTCAAGTTGTTCCAGAGGTAAGTTTCTGAAATATCGACCTCTTTTGAATTTGAATTGTCAACTGTCTATATTGTATCAGAGGCCCTTTGCGATGCTTATACTGGTCTTCATTTGTATATGCACAGCATAATTATTTATATTTTATCTTGGTTGTTTCAACCAATTTTCTAGCATTGCCTGCTTGCTAGTTAGCTAGCACGACTTCGCCAGCTGTGAATGTAGCATCTAATTAGTTCGGTAATGAATCGCTACCACCTTTATAGCAACTATTTTACAATATAGACAGTTGACCATTCAAAAGAGGTTGATATTTCAGAAACTTACGTTATCTCTGGAACAACTCGACGTGCAGCATTCACCACTCAAACTCAGCCAACACGTCAAATAATGAAAAGTTAGTATATCCCAAAAATTAAACTAAATAAAAGTTGCTACCCATGCGAACATGAACACTAAGCTTTTCCCTCCAAAAATATAGCCTAAACTTATCTAAGTAATTAGTAATATACAGTATTTCGTTGTCACCCTGCCTCTCCAAATGCAAAACTGACATTAACAAAATGCAATAACAGCTGAAAAAGTACTTGGGTGTGTGTTTTATTTTATATTTACCGTTCAATAATGCAATCGCTGCTGTCTGTCCCAGAAGAACATGACAGCCAGCGTATGTTTTGGAACTATTGGGGCTTACATGAACCACGTGACAGCCATAGCGGCGACATCAAAGAGTGTCGCAACTCTTTCTCTCTATGGCTCTGGGCTGGACTACTGCAATGCTCTTCTGGCTGGATTTCCAACATGTGCAATCAAACCCCTATAAATGATCCAGAATGCAGCGGCTTGACCGCGACTCTTCTGAGCAATGTGTCCTTTATGAAGGACTTAAGCCACATTGAAATGTGATGACTAGAAAGGAACAAAATTCAAAGCAATGCTCTCTTTTTATTTGCAATCCACTGAATAGGTATTTGTGAATCATACTGAGACTATCTAAGTCCAGAATAAATGACATTTCTGGCATTTGATCTGTGTAAACACACGTATGTTAGTCATGTACCTCTGCAACGTCTCCTTCCCTGCAGAGAGAGTGCAGGGCCAGCATCCTCAGAGCCTCCAGGTTATTTTTATCTCGTTGGAGAAGCCTGGAAAATTGAGAAGATGAAAGAATCAGAAAATTTAGACTAAAGTATGTTTATGTGTAAAACAGATATTCTGAGACATGCATTCATTGCTTTATATAAAGCAAATTTTACTGAACATTTAGATTTTGAATATCTATAATAATCATTACTTTATTTTGAAATGAACACCACACATTGTTAAACATCTTTGAATGTTTATTTGAGGGAACTTTTTAGTAACTCACGCACAGAATCTGCTTTATTTAGACTGAAGCGCCTGTCATCTGCTTTTATAGCAGGAGAAATCCATTTTATTGTTTTCATGTTACAGAAAAAAACTTTTGACAGCCATTTTTTGCGTTAGAATTGTTAAGTGCAATTAATTTCTGTGAATCAGTTCAAACTGTCAATTTCAATTAATAATTTCAAAGCAAATCAGTTTGTTTATGTCACTCAAAACAATAGGTGTGGAAGTTCTTGTGTGGGATTTTTATGTATTAAGATGTTTTAATAAAATTATACATAGGTAAGTATAGCCGTTTATTACTACTTGTTATATTCATGCATGTGTATCTGTAAGTGGTATATCTGTATATTTCTTTGTATTCATGCATTTAAATGAAATTGATTAAATATCATTCTTTCATTAATTTAGTGGAAAACAGTGTGGAAAACATGCATTGATTATTTTACTTCTTACATTAAACATTTAGATAAATCTTACAAATGTATCTAAATTTAGATCAATTTGGCTATAATGACTGTTTAGTTTAAATATTTTTCACTCAGAGGGACCATAATCTCTCTTTTAAGCCATTTCAGAGCAAAAATATAAAGTAGCTTGACACAATCCAGCTCCACCTGAGAGAAGTGGTTTTCACACAGACCCTTTGAGGTCTCGCCGTGGAGTTCATTCGTACAGCTCTTAGTGATCAGCCTAAAAGACCCTTTTATTCTGTCGCTCACTGGCTCTCATCCGACAGGGTAAGATAAGCAATGATCCAGTCTCTCTGTACAGATCCGTGGAATCTCATCTAATTTCCATTCGCACTTGAATGCAGCTCACCTCTGAAAGTCTTTGAGAGCTTTTGGAGTGTATTTAAAAGCATGAAGATTACCCGAACCATAAAAAACAACAACAACATGTAATAAGATGAAGATCTGCGATGCTATGAATGGAGTCTTACCTTTGAGCGGCATCAACAGTTTGTTCCCAGTCCTGTAGAGTCAACAGCAGCTTCATCTTCTTGACCAGGGCAGGTAGAAAGGACGGGTAACTCACAATCACCTGGTTAATGGTCTCTAAAGCACCAGAATAATTCTGACGAAATTCATAATATTGTACCTGATAGAAAGACACAATTAGAACATTACAAAACAAAACATTTTGCAAAAAAATATTGCATTTGTTGTACTGCCTTTAATTTACGCAATAACTTTTTTGTTTATTGTCATGAAAATAGTCACAATGTAAAAAAATCCATAATTTTTCATAAAGCATCATATCATTTCTTAGGTTTCCATTTTTATTTTGTAGTAAAATGAGAAGAGATTATACTGAGATTCACTCTAACATTTTTCAGGACATCAGCCACTGAATGTTAACTTTTAATTGATTCTACATAGTATATAAAATGTATTTTAACATTCTAAAAAATTACACCTTTAAGTTGTAAACCTTTTGAAAAATGTAAATCAAAAATCTGCACAGTGAACATCTATCTGTCTATTTCTGTATGCTGAATTATTAAATGGTCATCAGAAATAGTTACCTTCCCCATCAGAGCAAAAATGTCACTTTTCTCCTTCAGGGCCTCGTCAAAGTATTTCCCAGACTTCTTAGCATCTTTATTCGATCGCAGATCAATCCAGCCTTTCAGAACAATTCCCTACAAAACAATGATCCCAGTATTAAACAAACAGCTAAATAAGTGACAAACTTTTGTATTTTTTTTTTTTTTTACATTTTTTTTTATTTTATGTCTGAATAGTTTTTATTCATTTTTATTTCAGTTTTAGTTATTTTAGTTCATCAAGTAAAACTACATAAAATTGCTGAATTAAAATACATTTTTTATATTTTATTTTATTTTATGTCAGTTAACGTTCATTTTATTTCAAGTAACAAATATGTGACCCTGGACCACAAAACCAGTCACATTGGTCAATTTTTTTGAAATTGAGATTTATACATCATATGAAAGCTGAATAAATAAGCTTTCCATTAATGTATGGTTTGTTAGGATAGGACAATATTTGGCTGAGATACAACTATTGAAAATCTGGAATCTGAGGGTGCAAAAAAATCGAAACATTGAGAAAATCGCCTTTAAAATTGTTCATTTATGTTCGCGATTGTGCTGCATTCACTCACAAAAATAAATGTTTTATATATTTACGGTAGGAAATTTACAAAATATCTTCATGGAACATGATCTTTACTTAATATCCTAATGATTTTTGGCATAAAAGAAAAATCTATAATTTTGACCCATACAATGTATTGTTGGCTATTGCCACAAATATACCCGTGTGACTGGTTTTGTGGTCCAGGGGTTTAACTTAAACCATCATTTAGTGTTTTATAATCACCATGACTGAATGGGCCAAATGGGCCAGACTTATGCCACTGACCACTATGATACTGGCACCTTGATCAGTCTTTTCCCATCATGAAAAGCTCTCCCTCAGCAGAAATCTATAGATTTATTAGAAGATACATAAGAAAAATTCACCTCTTTAGAGCCATTGGAGATCTTGATCATTCTGTCCACATACTCTCTGGCTTTGTCGTTGCGGCCCAGAAGCCACAGTAGCATGCCAGCGTAATACAGAGCTTTAGGACTCGCCGTCTTCCTCTCCTCCTTCACCCTTCCATCCAACTCCTGGATGACATCCCGGTCTGCAGGCAAGTCAAGTTTTTGTCATTATTTATTCATTATCATGTCTTTTCAACCCAGTATGCCAATATATTTTCCCATGAAACACAAATGATTTTTAAGAAACAAGATGCAATAGACCTACCAGGGTTTGGTCTTTTCTTGTGGGCATAAACCATAGCCATGAGCACACAGAGAGAGACGTCTCCCCTCGCCTTCAGTTGCTCCAGCTCCTGAATAGCATCCAACACTTGATCTGCAACAATAAAATAACAAAGGATCACAGACGCAAAGGGTATTAGACCATTTCTCAAGATGCCAAATAAAGACAAACAGTGTTGGGGGTTACGTGATCAGATTACTTTCTCCAGGAAACGCATTACTTTTAAATGTACAACAAAATATCTGAGTTACCTTTCAAATAAGTAACACAAATTACTTTGTTTTCTTATTTATAACAGCTCTCCTGTCCCCATGTGGAGAGAAATCAGGAGTAAAGGTGCAGAAGCGTTTGTGCGTGAACATTATGCTTATTGTAGTTCTACACTAAATGTGAACATGTATTTACTCATCACACTTGCACAAAAACAGATTCAGTATTCCTTCAAATTAATAAAAACAGTGAAATGCACACTCTGAATATTATGCAAATAATATTCTAACAATAATTAAATATGTTAGATAACACAAATATACTTTATGTATTTAATCTCACTTTATTAACCAATGTCTTTGCTGCTGACCATCGATTATTTCATATTATGCAAATCTCCAATAATTAAATATGTTAAATAACACAAATATACTTTATGTATTTAATCTCACTTTATTAACTAATGTCTTTGCTGCTGACCATCGATTATTTCATTCAACCATACGAATAAGAAAAAATGACTTTAAACATTTGCTGAAGTAAGAGTCTACGTCCGAAATCACATACTCTCTTGAGTAGGTACTTATTTTGAATAAGTAATTACTTCACAACCGCTAATAAATATGTGCTATCTAGTATGAACGTGTGTAATATAAATGTAATCTGGACGTACTAAATTTGCTATGTTGCCCTTATAATATGACCAACCAGCGTCAGTTGTATTTTTGGCTTTTACATTTGCACTAGGCATTACTTTCCATAAAAAAAAGTAACTAAGTAACACAATTAGCTACTTTTTTAGGGAGTAGAGAAATATTGCATTGCATACTTTTAAAAGTAACTTTCCCCATCACTGAAATAGATATTAAACGGTGGGTTTTCCTCACCTTGCATGATCAGCCCATAAGCATGGAGGAATGTGAAGATTGGATCATGACTGAACTTCCGTTGAGCTTCACTGGAAACATCTACAACATGACTGGAGTATTTTTCCTGGCAGTAGTATAAGATCAAGGCCTGAAATTGGCAATAAATTCAGCAGTGTTAACTGAAAATATCAGCTTACTTTACAAAGCTGATTAGTTGAATCAATGACAATAAAACTGAATTTTGCTCAGTCCTACTAAGCATTACATTTGAATTATCCTAATATATCGACAAAGCATATATTATTAAACACAATTTTAAAGATAAAAATCAGCTATCAATTTATTAAAATATTACATGCACACTGCAAACTTAATTATAAAGCATACTGTATTGTGTTTTATACATAATTTTTTAAGGCCTCTGTTTTATTAGCATGATCAAAACTTTGCTGAAAAACTCGTTGCATATAAACTACTACATGCCGTCTGTCGTCTGATTGATAGTTTAATACGCTGATTTATACAAGTAAAAGCCTCTTAATATAATTGTAAAATCTTCCCTCTTCAGCTCGTGGTTCACATGCATTTATTCAGTGAAATCTTTTTTTTTTTTTAAATATAAAGTGCATTTATATAGGAATTATTATGTAGGAATAACTTTTTATTTATGTAGGAATAACTTTTATATTGTTGAAGGGATACTCCACTTTAAAATGAAAATTCTGTCATCATATACTCACTAAACTAAATTTCTTTCTTCTGCTGAACAGAAAGGAAGATATTTAGAAGAATATCAGTAACCAGACAGTTTCTGGTACCATTGACTTCCATAGTATATATTTTTTCCTACTATGGAAGTCAATGGGACCAGAAACTGTCTGGTTACTGATATTCTTCTAAATATCTTCCTTTCTGTTCAGCAGAAGAAAGAAATTCATACAGGTTTGAAACAACATGAGGGTGAGTATATGATGACAGAATTTTAATTTTAAAGTGGAGTATCCCTTTAATATTTCAAGATGAACAACTTAGGTTTACTTGATATGCTTTGCCAACACACTAAAAACTACAGAGCTTTGATTTAAAAAAAAAAGTAATATCATCTTACTAAGACATGTTATTGGGTGATATGGGTGATATAATCAGAACTGATATTTATATGCATTTTACAGAATGTAAGTAGCCTTTTATACTGTTATAAAGATCTCATTGATTCATATTACAAGCAATCAGAATTTCATCTTACTTTTTGGCCATATGAATAACACCAGCTCCCAATTTCATATTTTTGCTCAGTTTGGGAATAAAACTGAGTAGTTTTTTCCTTTTTCGAGTATGAGCTCCATATTCTCTATCAAGATATATGAGCCATAACAGACTGATGCATCAAATATGATACAAAACACATTTTGCCAATAAAGGCTCAATCAACTGTTCCAATCAAAATATAATTTTCTAACTATTATTTCATATGTCAGGCTTTTTTTTTTCGCTTTCTAATCAAAATGTATGAAACAAATGCTTCAGTGAGAATGTTGTTTTAATTGGTATTTCTTCGCCATCCCTTCTAACGTTACAAGTATTTCTACAAAACTATTACGAGTGCTATGCGACAGTAACGTTATTGCATGACTTACAAGCGTGCACTCCTCGTCATCAACACCCGCCATAGTGTCACACACTGCAGCTGTAAAATATACAAGAGAGATGGGATTTTCCACAAAGATTCTCTCAGAGATTCTTTCTATCCCGTTTTCGCCATCTTTGCAGTGTAGGCATCATAGTAACCAAACAAACTCCGCTGTTTCCGCTTGGAAACCAGGAAGTGACGAATGGCGTAATTCCTCTTATCCCCATAGGCGCCACACACACACACACACTCATCTCCTACGTGAGGTAGTACCCAGAATGTTGCATTTATGAAGTGTATAAGATCATTCATATGACGTTTCCAACATCAAAAGGTTTTTAAAGGCAGCAACTGCACTTAAGGTTATAAGTTTAAATAGTTGTTATTTATTTATTTATTGTGTTGCTTTGGGAATATAAATGCTCCACACTTCTTATATTTACCACAAGATGGCGGCCCACCCCTTTACATTTCTTCATCAAGTGTGACGCTGCATGACTTGAACCCTTTGAAATAAATAACGACGACACCAGTTTAAATGGTGGAAAACTATGATTAACTATGATAACTAAGATTTAGACCCGCAAAAAGACAGCAGAAAAGAGAGCAAAGTTTGTGCGTTTGTGATGAAAGTTCGAAATGCACAAAGAAAAATAAAGGTTTTCAAAGATTTACATGCACTGCAAATAATTTTGTTGTCAACTTCTTTATTTTTGAGCCTTAAGAAGACTTTTTTGCAATCTTTAAAAAATAAATATTACAAAATAATTAGTTTTACTCTCAAACTCAATATGTTTGACTGAATAAAAAAGACACAAAGGAAACACCATATAAACCGCGTGTTGTTAATAAATTCTATAAGAGTTAAAATATATGGTCTATCTGTAATGGTTTGAACTCTGTCTTTTGAGTGGGAGTTTGATTGGTGAATGTGCCGTTGTGCGTTTAAAAAATGTAAAGAGATCAAACATGATATCCTGTATTTTTATTATCAGATTATTTTTATAAACATAAAGAACCAGGGGTTTTAAATTGTATTAAACATGGGGGGGGGGGGACTATGGCTTTTGTATTCATGCACAATACAAAAGCCATAGTCATTCAATTATAATACCTTTCCTGTTATGCAATGTAATATTTACACAGTTTCTAATTTCTATAAGAAGAACAGCAACAAAGGAGAGAGAGAGAGAGAGATGCACTCTTACTCCAGTGTCAGAGGTCACAATACTGGAGTTTCAGTATGTGTATCCATAAGTCTGTTCACTTGGATGATCGCCTGACATAACTCGTTCACTGAGATGCTGGCTGCTTTTGCATTGATCTGCATGTAAAAGTGAGGCTGGGCTGTTTTGAATAGATGCAAACTGTGCTACTTCTGTTGTGGTCGCTTCAGTCTCTGGATCTCTCAGCTGAATGAGCCTCACCTCATCACATGACTGGACTGTGGTATAGGAGAACTGTGGCACACAGATTGTTGGTGTCTCTGTCTTTCATAACCCATTCATCTCTCTGGGCACATATATATGACATCTATATAAGTCACATATTGTGATGCAAAGCTGAATTTTCCATATCATTACTCCAGTCTTTAGTGTCACATGATGCTTCAGAAATCATTCTAATATGCTGATTTGCTAAGAAAGATTTATTATTATCAATGTTGAAAACAATTGTGCTGCTTCATATATTTGTGTATAATTCTCTACAGATGACGCGGTATGTTTGGACAGAAGACGAGACAGAGTTCTTTATTAAACTCATAAAAGACAAAAAGAGTTGCGGGAATACTGGATTCTAAACAACAAAGAAAACACCACAGCAATTTTCGCTCAATTCATATGAATTAGTTTTATGATCTCTTTATGAACTTTTTGAAGCAACAAAGTGGTAGTTGCGTTGATGTCAATGGAGGGACAGAAAGCTCTCAGATTTCATTAAGAAGATCTTAATTTATGTTCTGAAGATGAACGAAAGTCTTTAGAACGACATGAGGGTGAGTTATGACCGAATTTAAATTTTTTGGGGGGTACGAACCCTTTAACTTCACTTTTTGAATAAAGGTATTTATGAACAGAAGGCCTATATATGATATCTAATGTTTTAAATAGCCTAATGCGCAATATTTATGACTGGTAAATATATGCATACTTGCTGACAGGTTGATTTATGATGTGTCATGTGTGTAGTTTCATGAACTCTCAATCAGAGGCCACACGTTTGACTCCTGTTGTCCAGTTTTCATCGTCCGCAGAGCATGTGAGATGGAAACGTGCTCAGATCCTCATCAGTGTTAATGAGAGACAACACAGTTTGAGCTCACTCATTGATCGTGAAAGCCAGCGCTGGGTCTGTCTAAAGCAGCTGAGAAGAGCACTGTGACCTGGACCCGGCGTCACAAGCCCTGATCCCAGCCGAAACACACACAGGGCCGTGTCCTGTCCTAAAGGGGGCCTTTCCCCGGCCCGTCCGATAACATTCCATACGCTCACTGACAGATAATCATTATCAGCAGCAGTCGTCAAACACACAGTGATCAGGCTGCTGTCAGCGCATGCCGTCTAACTAGTGATACTTGTAGATTCCTCATTTTTAATGACTTTGAGAAGATTTGTATTTTGGATGATCAAGAACTCTATGTGACGATTCTCTGAACATACAGTACAAGGAATCAGGAATTCTCTCTGACCGAGGACTTAAAGGTGCTCATTTACTAACTTCTTAGGGCACTTAGAGTAGGCTACACACTAGGGGAAGCTCTGACGTGTCTTCAGGTCTTCCAGATGAAGGAAAAAAGTGTTTTCTCAGGTGAAACAGCTACTTTATGTTTCCATCCAAAGTTGTGAATTAAACTCAGAATTTTTTATTTTTATTTAATGAAATTAATAGGCTACTTTGCTTCTGCAAGGATGCACTAAATTAATCAAAAGTGACAGTAAAGGCATTTATAATGTTAGAAAATATATCTATTTAAAATAAATGCTGTTCTTTTGAATTTTCATTCACCAGTCAGTCATCAAAAATTCCTGATAAATAAATAAATAAATATCATAAGCATAATATTGTTTTCAACACGGAAGATTTGAATAATGGCTGCTGAAAATTCAGCTTTGCATCGCAGGAATAAATTACATTTTAAAATATATTAACAGAAAACAGCATTTTAAATTGTAAAAAAAAATAATAATAATAATAACTTTTTTTTTTTAATTAATGCAGCTTTGGTGAGCACATTAAAAATGTTGCTATTAAAATAAAACTATACCATATTTCTATTATTTACTGTATATTATACTATAATATACTATGCTGTCAGATCGATTAATTGCATCGAACATAAACGTCTGCAAATATATGTGTAAGCAACCGGGGAAACCTGTGACTCTTTTTTTTTTCACAATGTAGGCTACGTTTCCATCCTATTTTTATGCAATAGCTACTCCAAAATTCACATAAATGATGTGGATGGAAACATAGTGAGAAGGTTAGGTGCTGGTGAAGATGTTGCACTTTCATGACCTCAGTGTCAAATGCACTTAAACACGTTTAGGCCAATATATACAATTACTCAGACAGCCCAGGCTCTGATCAATAGCACATGAGTGCTCTTAGACATTTACAACAGCTCCTTAAAGAACATTCTCAAACCTTCTGACCGTAAGTCTGGTGGTTAGAGGCTCCTCTCGGCTCCATTTGCTGGATGTGTCTCGATGCATTGTGGTTTTCCTGTAGTTATTCTTTTTAATAAATCTTTTAATAAAACTCCACAAGACACATTGTAAGTGTCTCAAAGAGTTTCATAGGCCTTTTAATAAATAAAAGCGACAATAAGTATTTAAATGAATCATTGAATATGTGCAATAAAACTTTAATGTCTAGGATTGACAAGCATCAGTCATTAAGCATCAGTCTGCTTTCTGAGCAACTTTGCAACTGCAGTTTGAACACTGTGAGCGCCACTAAATGTTTTACTGTAGTACATGTGTCAACTATATTAGCATTTTCTGCAGTAAATTGTCACGACCGCCAAGGTAATAAGCACAGGATCCAAAGTGCAGCAAAGTGAGGTGTTTAATATCAAAAGGGTAATCCAAAAAGCGAAATCCAAAACAGGCAAAGGTCAGAATCCAGGTAGGCAAATAACAAAAACCAGAAACAGACAAGGCAGGGCAAAAACTCAGGCAACAGACGCGGTGTAACGTTAAACATTGATTCACAAAGAACACAAGACAAACAGGGCTTATATACATGAATGACAAGGGGATAACAAGAGACAGCTGGTGATACAAAATACAGACACCTGGGTGCAAATCACAGACAGAATTGTGGGAGATGAAGTTCCTAGTGCAAGACACCATGGGGGTAAGGAGGACATCTAGTGGGTACCCGGGGAAACACAACCAGACACTGTGACATGACCCCCTCTCTACGGAGTGGCTCCCAGACACTCCAAGACGGAACACAGAACAAACCAAGAGATCAGGAGGGAGGTAACACGGTGGAGGATCCAGGGGAGGGACGGGGGACCAGGTCCATGCAGGGGAACAAACACGGGGGAACTAGGATAAGACAGGGGCCAGGGAAACATGGACAATAGGATGGGGAAACAGGGGAAAACCAAAAGTCTCTCAAGTGGCCGGGGCCAAGCGAACAATCCATCGGGTGGTCGGGGCCAAGCGAACAGTCCATCGGGTGGTCGGGGCAAAGCGAACAGTCCATCGGGCGGCCAGGGCGGTGAAGACCCCTCGGGCGGCCAGGGCGGTGAAGACCCCTCGGGCGGCCAGGGCGGAGAAGACCCCTCGGGCGGCCAGGGCGGAGAAGACCCCTCGGGCGGCCAGGGCGGAGAAGACCCCTCGGGCGGCCAGGGCGGAGAAGACCCCTCGGGCGGCCAGGGCGGAGAAGACCCCTCGGGCGGCCAGGGCGGAGAAGACCCCTCAGGCGGCCATGGCACCGGAACAGACACCACCGGCTCAGGAACTGGAACTGGCACCATCGACTCAGGCACTGGAACTGGCATCACCGGAACTGGCACCACCGGAACTGGCACCACCGGAACTGACACCACCGGAACTGGCACCACCGGAACTGGCACCACCGGAACTGGCACTGGAACTGGCCCCACCGACTCAGGTTCAGGAACAGACACAGACTCCGGCTCAGGAACTGGAACATACACTGGCTCCGGCTCAGGAACTGGAACAGACACAGACACAGACACAGACACAGACACTGGCTCCGGCTCCGGCTCAGGAACAGACACCACCGGTCCAAGTGTGTGCGTAGCCCACACACACCACATGGCTGTGGCCATAATGGCCAGTGTCGCGGTCACTGAGGGCTCAGGAATAGATGTCACCGGCTCAGGAACAGACACCACCGGCTCGGGAACAGACACCACCGGCTCAAGTGTGTGCGTAGCCCACACACACCACATGGCTGTGGCCATAATGGCCAGTGTCGCGGTCACTGAGGGCTCAGGAACAGACATCACCGGCTCAGACACAGGCTGTACGGCCATCTTGTCCATGGACACCGGCTCGGTAAACGTGACGGGAACACTTTCGGCGGCGGCCATCTTGTCCGAAGACACCGGCTCAGCAGACGTGACGTGAACAGTCTCTGGCTGGGCAGACGTGACGTGAACAGTCTCTGGCTGGGCAGACGTGACGTGAACAGTCTCTGGCTGGGCAGACGTGACGTGAACAGTCTCTGGCTGGGCAGACGTGACGTGAACAGTCTCTGGCTGGGCAGACGTGACGTGAACCGTCTCTGGCTGGGCAGATGTGACGTGAACCGTCTCTGGCGTGACAGCAGGCTGTACGGGCATCATCTCGGACCCGTGGTCGAGGCCGAGAGGTTTCCTCCTCCTCCGCCGTCTCTGATGGTGAGTGGACGGCTCTGGACTAGGTGGAGCCTGCTGCGGGGAAACCTCTGGATCGATGTGCGGCCAGAACGGGTAATGGAACGGGATCTCCTCCCGCCCACCTCCACCTCCTCTGCGACCTCCGCGGGTACCGCGAAATTTTACCAGGCGGGTCCCCACGAAAGAATGTTCACGGGGGGGAACATTAACCGACTTGGTTTGCCCGGTGTTCTTGCGCTGTGGCTCAGGGGAGTTGACCGCCATTCTCTCCTCCATAATCGGAGCCCACAGTGCAAAGCATTCAAAAATGCTCATTCTGGGTTCTGGTGCTGATGGTCCTCCTTGTTCCCCTCTGGCAGCGGGGAAATTGCAGCGGGCGCTCATACTGCTTGGATCCTAGAGGGTGAATCAATCTGTCACGACCGCCAAGGTAATAAGCACAGGATCCAAAGTGCAGCAAAGTGAGGTGTTTAATATCAAAAGGGTAATCCAAAAAGCGAAATCCAAAACAGGCAAAGGTCAGAATCCAGGTAGGCAAATAACAAAAACCAGAAACAGACAAGGCAGGGCAAAAACTCAGGCAACAGACGCGGTGTAACGTTAAACATTGATTCACAAAGAACACAAGACAAACAGGGCTTATATACATGAATGACAAGGGGATAACAAGAGACAGCTGGTGATACAAAATACAGACACCTGGGTGCAAATCACAGACAGAATTGTGGGAGATGAAGTTCCTAGTGCAAGACACCATGGGGGTAAGGAGGACATCTAGTGGGTACCCGGGGAAACACAACCAGACACTGTGACATAAATACATGAATTTGTTCTAGGTAAGTTTGGGTGTTACGCTTTAGAACCAACACTTTGTATGTTCGGAATTTAATATGGAACAATTTAAACAGGTTCATGCTATACGTTATTATCTTGTGACTCTTCACATTGCATGAGTGTGTCAAACCCTTCTCATCTTGGAAATAAATGTATTTCTTTTGCATTTTCAATTCAGTGCTGTTCAATTTAACTGCCCCACAACATCAGTAATAGACTTGGAGTAATGATACTGAAAAGTCAGCTTTGCATCACAGAAATAAATTACATTTTAAAGGGGCCATATGTAGAATTCAGAAACCCTTGTTATTAGCGACACCGGTGGCCGTTAGGTGAACTGCAGTAGCAGCTTATCGCTCACACTCGTGCACACGTAACATAGACAAAGTGATTTAAAGGGGTGGTTGATTATGATTTGACTTTTCTAACTTTAGGTGTAATGTTGCTGTTTGAGCATAAACAACATCTGCAAAGTTACAACGCTCAAACTCCAAAGCAAAGGAAGATATTTGCTTTTAAAGAAATTCATTTTTAAGGACTACAACAAACGGCTGGTAGAGACTACACAACATTCCTCCCGGGTTACATAAACCCCGCCCCTGGAACACGATTTATAGATTATCAAGGCAGAATATGCTAATCAATGACTAGAAGATAACTCCACATCAGCTACATAAATTCACCAACTAAACATTCAGAAATGTCCTGTTGCTTCTACATGTTGTCACTTCTTCTTGAGTCTCTCCATCATTGTCTGACTCCGGTTTGAACATAAAAAGCTAAAAGTTTTTGAAATTTTCAGTGCATGTGTGTGTGAGGTAAAAGGACACGAGTTGTTGAAGCTCCGCCCCCTGTGCCGGAAGCAGGAGCTCATTTGCATTTAAAGGAACAGACACAAAACAGTGCGTTTTTGCTCACCCTCAAAAAGTGACAATTTTAACATGCTACAGTATATAAAAATATCTTTGGGGTATTTTGAGCTAAAACTCCACATACACACTCTGGGGACATCAGAGACTTATTTTACATCTTGTGAAAAGGGAATTATAACCACCCCTTTAATGCGCTGATATACTCAGCAAAGTTCCTTTTCATTCTTTGCTCAGAAGTTAAAAGAAGTAAGAAAGAGGAATGTGATATACTGTTAACAAACACCCAGACACCATCAACACTGAGGAGAGCGAAGTTTAGATGAATATGTAAATATGTGCGGTGTGCTTTCTTTAATAACAAAATAAACACAACACAAACGTCAGCGGTGAGAAAACAACAGTTCAGAAAGCATCTGATCATAGAGATGTGGAGATGTTTGCACCAGCTCTGCAACTCACCGGCATCATGTCGACAGATGAGGTTATTACACTGTTATGATAGTTTGATTATGACGTATATTTGAGACTATAGACTAGATCTGGCTATGTGAGACTTTAGTTTGAATTAAGGTTTTCTTTGCATGACACATTGACATTACAGTAGAGAATGGCTCTTTCGTCATTATCCTGAACATTGTATAAGCATTAATTTCATGTGTCATAACGGAAGAGAGACCCTCGGGAGCATAAACATCAAATCCATTGGATTTTCCCGGCAAAACTGTCTCGAGTCCTTCACATAAAAAATCTATATAGGCTTTCATAGATAACCTAGAAAGTTTCATTACAAGCTGTTCACACATTAGCAATACAAAAAGCAATTAATATATGGCATGTCTTACATATAGCCCCTTTAAATTATATTCACATAGAAAAGTTATTTTAATTGTAAAAATATTTCACAATATTACTGTTAAATGCAGCCTTGGTGACCAAAAGAGACTTCTTTCAAAAACATATTATACTATTAGTAGACCTATATTCATATAGAGTATATTAGTACATACCATAATGCACTGTAGCATCTTATTAGTAAAGTGTTCCACATATAAGGAAGAAAAATATATGATTCATTATGCAAATAGATGTAAGAAAGAAGATCAAACACAATACAGATGAACATTCTAAAAAGAGATTTTCAAACTTAAAAAGTAATACTTTTAAGTGTTTAAAAAGTAAATGTTTACAAACCAAATTTCACAGCACAGCTAAAACTGAAATGTTTGACAACCTGAAGTTTGCTTGACGTACACTAATAGTTTGAGAGCTTTAGAACAAGCCCTAACCAGAAACACTGAAGGAATAGAGCGCAGTTCTGCCTTGCAAACACTGTAACTACATAAACGTACGTGATGTTGCGTTACTAAGCAACAGCGCAGGAGAAACTGCAGCATCACTTCTCATCCAGCCAATCACGAGGCTATTACAGGAGCCATTCGCTTCTGCAAATATACTGACTCAACCCACTACACCATCTGTGTGCGGGTCATTTCAGAGCCTTCTTATCAGGAAACGTCTGGGATTCGGCCACTTGCTTAATTGTGTTTTTCTTAAATTATTTAGTTATTGTCTTACTGATGGACTCAAATGAGAGCAGTATGTGAATCTAACTGAATTATTCTGCATTGTCTAAAATGACCATTAGTGGAAAACGGAAATAAACACCACAAATGACACGATAATAACCGGGTGTGGTGTGGTGAAAAACGAGAACTCTGAGGGAGTTTTATTGAATAACCAGAAAATGGCAAGATCTTTATTTCTTTATGCTAGGCTTGGGGATTGAGTCATCTTCAAATAAAAGCTCATCCCAGACCTCATATTAATAATTAATCAAATATTAATAGATTCAGCTGGAAGCATCTGAGCCATAGATTGTCTTGATGGTCTTTTTGAATGTATTTTGTGGCTAAATGTACTCTTCAATATTTGTGTTGGCTAATGAATCCTGGATTGAAATGATTTATTGAAGTATTTAAAAAAACATATATAATCATGATTCTGGGACTTTTCTTTAAATTATTATTATTATTAATCTGACATGATCCAATCAGGAAAACAAAAATATAATAATAATGAATATGGTTATTTAATGTATTACGGTTTTATTTATTAATATATATATTTTTATTTATAATCTTAATAATAATAATTATTATTATTATATTCATTATTTATGTATTAATAATACATAATAATATATTTATTATTTTAATATAATAATAAGTATATTTGTTCATTTATTTATTTATAAATATACAATTATTTTTATTTTATCATAATTATTATTAATCTGACATGATTCAATCAAGAAAACAAAAAATATAATTATAATAATTTTTTTATTCATTCATTTATACATAAAAAATCTTATTTTGATGCAATAATAATAATAATAATAATAATAATAATAATAGTTCTTATTATAATATTTGCTAATAACCCTGCAAATCAAACAAGCAAATGTGGCCAAAGGTGTTCTTCAACATTTTTGTTCTACTGTGTTAAATTCTGGATTTAAATTATATTTAAATGTAATTGTTCATGATATATAATTTGGAAACTAGGAATATCACACGCACACATACATATCAGCCATGAGCCAATCAAGAAAACAAAAATATTATATTTTTTTGATTTGCAGGCTGAGTAGCAAATTAAAATCATAATTTTACATTTATACATTTACACACACACACACACACACACACACACACACACACACACACACACACACACACACACACACACACACACACATATATATATATATATATATATATATATATATATATATATATATATATATATATATATATGTATATATATATATGTGTAAAATAAAAAAACAAAATAAAAATTATAAATGAAAAATAAAAAATAAATAAAAAATAATACACTGAGTAGCAAATAATATTTTAATTTGCTACTCAGCCTGCAAATCAAACAGAAGCATTAGACGGTCATATGTGCGGTCAGAGGCGTGCTGTCACAGACAAAAGCTCTGAGGAAAACAAAAAGCAGCAGTTTCACATAAAAGCTCATTAGCAGAGAAACGGTGGTGTTCTGCGGAAGTGGACCTCGTCTAATGTTGATTGTGGTGGAGTTGAAATGGTCAGGACTGAAGTTACAGGAGCTCTAATGCGCTCCTAATTAGAGCGGACAGTCACTCGAGACCATAAAACATCTCTCTCTCCCTGAGAAACATTACTATGTGTTTACGAACAGACATCACGGCCTACAGATGCTGTAAAATGTGAACACATTTAGAGGAATCATCACTTAGCAAACGGCCATCGTTGCCAAGAAGATTCAAAATGTTAATGTGAGAAGAGTCGAGACTTTTTAAACTTCATTTTTACTGTTTTTCCAAACAATTGAAAACTCATTACGGTTAGTCTTGATTAAAAGTAATAATGTGAAATTTAATCCTGTGATGCAAAAAGTTAAATTTAAAAAAATCTTAATTATTTCAAACCTTTGTGTGTGTATATTTGGTGTCACATAAACAACACACTTCACTTTAAACACTCTCATATTCAAAAGTTGTACAGTGTTATTTTAGCTTTTATTTTAGTATTAATTCATATTTTGAATTAGTTTTTATATTTTTAGTTTTCATGTTATTTTTTATTATTTTAATACGTGCTTTTGTCATTTTATTGTTTTTATTCAAATATGGCTATTTAGGTTTAATTTATTTTTATTTCAGTTAATAATTTTAGTGCTCATCCCATTTCAAATTTTCATTTAATTTACGTTTTCAACTAATATTTATATTTTATTTCAGCTTTCTTTCAATTAAAAAATTTTTTCATAGTTTTAGGATACATTTACATGACGATATACTGAAAACAGAAATGTTTTTCCTTCGATTTTTTCGCGTACAGACGACAACGTTGTCAAAACGATTCAAGCGTGGATGTGGATCTGCATAAACAGTTAAAATTGCTGTATTCCCCTGCCAGGCCAATAGGTGGCGATGTCACTTCGTAAGAAACACTATGCGCATATAGACTGAACATGTAATACACATGTGCATGACGTCACCATTTTCACAAATTGGTGTTTTTGTAGTTACACAGAGACGATAACGGTAACGATTTCAGAAACTTGCACTTTCGAAAGTTTGCGTTTTCAGGCTCCCAAAGCGCTGTTGTCGTGTAGGGGAGAGTGGGGTGATTTGTGCCAGGGGCAGGGGAAGTAGTTCCACACTTGTTTCTGGAAAACCATAGAAGAAATTGGTCATGTGACCACATAATTTTGAAAAGCAATCACTTTTACTCGTCCTCCAAAGAAGAGAGACACATGGCATGAGAGTTAAGCACATTTTAGTGCAAAAAACTGTTTTTTCCCTTTCAAAGTAAAATTTCTATGATTAAGGTTTTTTGATTGTAGTGTCTGAACAATTATAGACAAGTTTGAAAACATTTCACACATGTTTTAGTGCTTTAGTAGGCTACACAATGAGTCTATACAGTTAGCATGATGTTAGCTCTTAACTGCTAGATCATGCTAGTTTTTCAAACTTGTGGGTCTGGGGTGATTTGTGCCAAAGGGCATGGGGTAAGTTGTGCCAGATCCAGACCACCTAGACCTACATTCTCACAGGGGATAATCTTGAGAAGTGAGGAGATGGGCATGCCTCATCAGTGTTTGACCTAGGCCTGCCTGCTATTTGTTTAATTTAGCTAACACTGATTTTAGTTTTGAGCTTGCACTATGTTATTAAAGAGAAGTTTTATTCAGTTTTTAAGTGGCCTATGTCACAATAGGATGTTTAGAAATTAGCCTAGTCACTTTATTCTTATATGTTACATAATTGACAGACAGCGCTATGTCAACAGGCATCTATTGCCAAAGCCTTTTTGCCTGAAATGATTCACAAATATCATATATTGTGTTGCTATGGTGCTCTAAATGGTTGCTAGGGCGTAGCTTGATAGCTTCACAATGATCCTGAGAGACTGATTGGTCGTCTGAGTAAAATGAGCCCGCCCCCTTGTCTCTGTGACACTGTGATCCAGAGTTATGTTCAATACAAAATCCCTATGCAATTGACCATAGTAGGAAAAACGCATGCTATGGTATTCCAGGGTGACAATATCTAAATAAACCTTAAATTAGTAATGTTGTATTGAATTTATCTTGCTTTCATATAGCATTACGGTTCATAACATTAAAATGTTCTGTTTTACTTCAGAAATCACTGGCACAATTTACCCCCAATGTATTCCCCCAAAGGCACAACTTCCCATGGCAAGTTGTGCCATGAGACCACTTTTTTCTCAAGAGCTATATTTCTGAAACAATTTATTTCAGATCCAAAGTTATTGTTCTCAGGGATGCACCACATCCTGAAATATATGTACATCCTTAAGTTGAAGGCATTACTGCCATGGCCTCACTTTAAAGTCACTTTGAGTAAAAACTGGCACAACTCACCCCTTTCCCCTAAATGAATGGCCAAAATGCATAAAAAGGTTTCTGTTTTTAGTTAGGGGCCGTTTACACGACACCGTTTTCAACTAAAAATGGAAACTACTGGACATTTTCACTAAGAAAAAACATTTTCATTGTAAGTACATCGTTGTTGTGTAAATATACCCTCAGTCAACGATAAAAAACGAAGCATGCAAAATGCTAGTCTTTCGGGAACACAGTGAACAAATAAAAAATGATTTCAAACCATCACAATAGTCACAATAGTGCTTAATAGTTCACACCACATTTCATAAATCAAAATAGGAAAAATACACAAGAGTTGTAGCAGGTCTGAGGTATGTGATGAGTTTATTCCTTTAGCTTAAAGAACCCTCGCATGCAGTTTGACTCACAGACTACAAGCATGATGCATATAAAAGCTACTGATTTATGTTTTATGCTATTTTGATATTTGTTTCATATAAATTCGTAATATACCTAGACTTCATTTTCTCAATACATGTCACATTCACATGGAGCAGTTACTGTGTTTATGTGGAACATACGAGTCTCTTACATGAAAAGAAATGTAATGATAATGTTCAGAACTATAAAAATGTAAACAAATACACGCTTTCCCGTCAGTCATCGAGTTGCATGTCAAATAAACATTGATAACAGAAATATAAAACTAGAATCAATCACTCCTTCATAGGTGAAATATGCAGTACACAAAAACAGTGCACATAAATACAGTATTTCTCAGATTATATATATATATATATATAATCTATAAACAAAATGCACAATACAAATACAAAAAAGTCATATTTCAGCTTCAACATAATCAAAATGATTATATTTCCCATATAACTTAAGCATAATTTAGTTATTTTTATTTGAGCTTTTATGATGCATATCCTTTTACTTTACACCTTTCACATTCCCTACATAGATTATAATTCATGATTTTTTAATTATATAACATTGCATATTCCTACAAAATATTTACACATACGAAGGACCATTTTTGAGAGACATTTTTTAAAAATGCAAAGACGAGAATGCTTAAAGATGAAGTTTTGGCTTACGACGCGGTCTAGAACAACTACCCGACCAAATCTGACTTCATATACAAAAACGAATTCGCAACCACTGATGATCCCGCTGCGATGCAGAAGTGAAGAGGGTGGGCACAGATCTCTAAACAGTTCATTAAAGCTGTTTCAAGTGCAATATCAGTGAAACAGGAACAGGAAAGGCTGAAATCAGACAGGTTTCACAGTTCAGGGTGTGATAGAAGTCTTGAGGTTTTATGGAAAGTGTTTGCTACAAGCTCTGAACCGAGGCAGGCGTAAGGGAAGGCACGTGTGCGAATGGCTTTCTAGCGTGTTAAAGAGAGACCTGAGAGGCACTGAGCCATTCTGAAATACTGAGTGGGAAACTTGTACACTTACAGGTGAGATTTCATGCAACTATAATTACACGTGTACCGACGGCAACAGTTGTGGAAATGCATCAACTCTGTCTCAAGTAACATAGGACAAACAAATTGCACATTCGCTTAAAAACCAAAACAAACATGAATAAATGCAAACGTCTCGTAACAAACACAAATCATTGAATAAATGGAAGTGTGTCATTTCTACAGCAATAGAAGCACCAAACATTCCCGTTCATTTCAGTGGAAGTTGATCAGCAGATGCATGAATCACTGGAAGTTTGCAAGTGTGCATGACATCTTGACAATAGCAACACACCCTTCACTAGTGCTATATTAGATGAAGAGAGATGCTTTTTGCTCACATACAGTTACAACAGTGACTAACTGCTAAAGTAGAGCAGCTTTGAACCATGTACAATCAATGGCCTGTTTATTTGGAGCAGATGGGACGACCTTTTTCTGGTAAATAGCGTGGTGCAGGTATGACCCAGAAGACTAATTCACCAGTGGTTCCCTTGAGATTTTCCTATGGGGTTTTATAATGGAGTTTTTCAATTTATGAGTTAACAAAGGGTACATTTACATGACAACGATGTACTAAAAACTGTACTAAAAAAAGTTTTTGCTTTGCTTTTTTCGCGTACAGAAGACAACATTCTCAAAACGATCTGCATACACATTGATGAAATTTTGCTGCCAGGCCAGTAGGTGGCGATGTAAAGAAACACGACACGCCTATAGACTGAACACTTAATACTCATGCGCATGGCGTCACCGTTTTCACAAGCTCGCGTTACATGGGGACGATAACGGTATCGTTTTTAAAAGCTTGCACTTTAAAAACATGTTTTCAAAAGATTTTTAGGCCCCCAAATCGCTGCTGTCGTGTAAATGAATGGCCAAAGCGCGTAAAAAGTTTTCCGTTTTTAGTTGAAAACGGTGCCGTGTAAACAGTCAATAGAACTTTACGATACTTGGACGTTTTGTTCTACAACGTAAACTGTACACACACACCCCATCCGCTCTTATCTAAAGTAGTTACCAATTAAAAAAAATCTACACTGTAGAACAAAACTTCAAAGTATTGTCAAGTTATGTTTACCACAGACCTTATTTTACTCATAAATTTAACACTCCCATTATAAAAACTGATAGGAAAATCTCGAGGAAACCAGTCGAATTAGTCTTGCGGGTTTTTCTGTCATCAATATAGGGCTGGGTGATATATTAAATATTTACAGTATATTTGTTTTTATTTTGCTGGCAATATAAAATTGACTGATAGTGTAAATATTACAATCATTAATATAATATTTGTAATGATAAATTTATGTAATGGTGAAAACAAATCATATATTATGACAAATTACACCATTGCATAAATTACATAATTAATTTTCAAAATATATACATTATAAAAAAGTATACATTATATAAACACTACCATTCAAAATTCTGGGGTCTGTAAGATTTGTATTTTTCTGTTCTGATCATCCAAGGCTGCATTCATTTGATTTAAAATCACAGGAAAAACAGTGATATTGTGCTCTAGTATTACAGTTTCAAATAGCTGTTTTCTACGTGAATATATTTTAAAATGTAATTTATTCCTATGATCGAAGTCTTCATTACTCCAGTCTTCAGTGTCACACGATCCTTCGTAAATCATTCCAATATGCTGATTTGCTGCTCGAGAAACATTATTATTCTTATTATCAATGTTGAAATATATATATATATAACTTATTTATCAGACTTTTTAGGCTTTGCTATTAATGTTTGGTGCCGCTTGTGGGACAGAAATTACATACTTCACCTTTAAATGCAAGACAGTGGGTGAAGCACAAAGCTGCTGAAGAACACACGGTCTAACTAAACGTATCAGATCTACATGAGACAAAACACACTTTTCAACAAGATTTGGTCCATCGCCATGTTAACCAGCGAGTGAAACATGTTAGGTGTAGCAGCTTCACTGCCTAACTAATGTTAATCACAGCTCCAGAGTAGGCACAATGTTCAAGTATGCTCAGGCAGTATGGCATAGACATCCACATCGAAGAGACAAGGTCACCTGACCCTGACAAATAACTTGAAGTTGTAAACAATTATTCGTGTCAAAGAAAAGTTCAGAGTAGCTACTCTACTCTACTTCTTCACTCGGTTACCTTTGTCCTCTACTTCCTTTTCATGCTTGTCCTTTTCGTATTTGTTTTTGTTCTGTGTCAGACTATCATCTGATCGCTGAGTTGACGTAGCGAGCGTTGCATCCGAGTCTTCGGAAGCGGTGGTATTGTTGCGCTTTTCATTGTCCACGGACTCGTTGCTCGGCACTTTCCCATTTTGTTGCTTGGTCTCTCTGTGGATATTACGAACTTTCTTCATACTATGTCGGATCAAATGGGTCCTGAAGGCTCTCTGGATGACTGCAGCTGACATTTCTTCATGTTTCCTGCGCAAAGTTGTGGTTATAGGCTCGTAAGAAGACTTGGAGGGGTTGGAGGCCATGAATCGGTCTTCCATTTGTCCGTGGAGGAGGTCCATCTCGCCACCTTCTCCGAGAACACGTTTGGTGAAAGCAAACAAGATATCTAGACAGTGGATGCGGTCGCCGCTCACCATCGGCAAATCCATGGAGATCAGCTGCAGTCGGTTGGGTTTGGGTATTCGCAGAGGAGGATCCAGCGAATTCGCAAAGTCCGACAACTTGCCGTACTCCATGAACTGCGTGGCTTTCGGGTCGAACTTTTCCCAAACCTCGTAAAACCTGTTAAAGTCATCTTCGCTCAAAGGCTCGGCGCTCTCCTCGGTGGCCACGCTGAAGTTCTCCAGGATCACGGCAATGTACATGTTCACCACTATCAGGAAGCATATGATGATGTAGCTGACGAAGAAGATAATGCCGATGGATGGGTTTCCACAGTCGTTTTTTTTCGGTTCACAGTCTGGTTCTTCGGTATTTAGCATGGGTGCCAGAAGGCCTTCCCAACCTGCCGAGGTGGTGATCTGAAACAAACACAACATGCTGTTGGCAAACGTCTCAAAGTTGAACATGTCGTCGATGCCGGCCGTTTTTTTGACGTAGGCAAAGTTGGACATGCCGAAGATGGCGTAGATGAACATGACAAGGAAGAGCAAAAGTCCGATGTTGAAAAGGGCAGGAAGTGACATCATTAGCGCAAACAGAAGGGTCCGTATCCCCTTGGCACCTCGGATAAGACGTAGTACGCGGCCGATCCGGGCCAGGCGAATAACACGAAACAAGGTCGGCGAGACAAAGTACTTCTTAATGACTTCTGCCAGGAACATGCCTGCAATGACAAGAATCAAATAGTGTTAATTTCTCATTTTTGTTTTGTATAAATGTCTTGGTATTTTAGTCTAGTTTTAGCCAAAGAAAACATTTTCATCATGCAGCACAATGGTTAAATTGACAATCACACTTATTTTGTGTATTCACTTATCCAAGTCGGGCAGAGCTTAGTAAAGGGTTAATTCCTCGTCATGCAGCAGATCTTACCTACGATAGACAGGACGACAACGATAAAGTCAAATACGTTCCAGCCAACGGTGAAGAAGTAATGCCGTAGCGAGATCATCTTTAGCACACATTCGCTGGTGAAGAGCACAATGAAGGCAACGTTGATCCAGTACAGCACATCTTCCTTTTTGTCGAGCTGATCTTCTGTCTCCACCATCATAGTGACCATGTTGAGGCAAATAAGGACCATAATGAAAATGTCAAAGGCCTGATTGGTTACAAGGTCAAAGATGAGTCCTTGAATCTTGTTCTTGAATAAGTGAGATGTACAGAAAGAGATGTTAGTTTTATTCAAAGACATTTACAAACAAGAAAACATGGTTTAAAGGGATCGTTCACCCAAAAATGAACATCTCGTCATCATTTACTTAAAAGCAGCTTTTGCTAGACTGGCAAGCCAGACCTACATCAAGATGTTAGGTCTGGCAACTCACTATTGGCACGGTTCAATCCGAGGGGCGGGATAAACGGTTGTCTCTCAAAATCCCTCTGCACGCAATAGGATAGCGCTACAACCAATCAGAGCAACGAAGAAGGCTAGTTGGTATATTAAACTTTTGCCGTATCCAGTCGGCAAAACTCCGAACACATGACTTAAGTGCCGTTCTTTGCTCTTTTCTCAAAGAAAAGCTTAACTCCAAGTTCTCCAGAGTCGCGGCCAAGTAGCAGGGAACCGTCACAACTCTGTCGTCATTACGTTAAAGCCCGCCCCGCCTACACAGTGTGATTGGCCTGACCTGAGTTTGGTTTTTCCAGCTCGAAAGTCAACGGAGAGTTGCTAGACCACACTGGAAATACAATTTGCTGCCACTAGGGTGCGTCTAGATTTCTAGGCTAAGCTTTTGCATTTATAAGAGATGATAATACAGTTCTGGAGGGTCATGATGACAAGAATGCAATTTTTAGAGCTATTATTTTACAGGAATGCTTACTTTTGGCCTTGGAATAGGTTTCTGAGGCTTCTTTGAGCCAAGCTTCTTCATAGCATTGTAATATTTCTTCTGCTCTTCTGTCATGAATATATCCTGACCTCCAAAGTAAAGACAGAAAACACAAAGATCATTTTTCGAATCAAGATACGATCAGAAGCAGATTTAGGCAATACTGTAGATACTTATCTTTTTCTTCTGCTGATTGAAGTTGTCAATGATCACGCCAATGAAGAGATTTAATGTGAAAAAAGCTCCGAGGATGATGAAGATGACAAAATAGAGGTACATATACAGATTCACCTCATAGTCGGGCTGCTCATACACCTGCTGACATGGAGATAGTTTTATAATGGAGTTAATCTATAATAAATAAAATAAAATGAATTATATAGTATTGAAGCAATTAATTACTTACTTTACGAGAGTCTACTGCTGCATACATAATGGGCATCCACCCTTTAAATGTGGCCTTGACAAAATAAAAAATTAACAGTTTACTTTTTTTTTAGGACCATTATTTCTTTTTTTTTCAATGACAAATAATCTTATTTAAATAAATTGTGAAAGTACTTAAACAACATGGTATAATTTGTCTTTAATTTATGCTATAAAATCATACCGACAATAATAATATAAATAATTTAATAATAATAATAATAATAATAATAATAATAATAATAGGAATTACAAAACAAAAACATAAAAGGGTGAGGTTTAAGACATCTGGATGCATTACAGTACTGATAACAAACAAACAAACAAACAAACAAACAAACAAATAAATAAATAAATAAATAAATAAATAAAAATTACAACATCAGATTCACCAACTGTAGCCAATTTTCCAATGATGTTGAATATTTTTCATGATGGAACACATAGTTCTACATTTTCCATGTTCTAGATTTAAAATAAATAAATAAAATCTATCTCATATTTACCGTCTACTAGCTATTGAGGGCATCCTTACCACTTGTAGCAGGGCCAGGTATCCATTTCCCACATTGTCAAAGTTAATCTTCAGATTTTTCCAGCGAGTTTCATTTTCGCCATATCTATCACAGTCAGATTTGTTAAGGACATCTGTGAGAGGCATGCGTTTGTCCGTTGTAGAATTTACACATTCAAAAAACTTTCCGGCAAAGAAGTTGACGCCCACAATGCTAAAAATGAGCCAGAAGATGAGACAGACCAGCAGAACGTTCATGATGGAAGGGATGGCACCCAGAAGAGCATTCACAACCACCTGTGTCCATAGAAACATCACAAACTTACAAAGTGTTGACTTACAAACTTACCAATGAATATGATGCAATAATCATGGAAGCACTTTGTTTGACAGCGTACTGTATTTTACATTCAATGTTTTGAATCTACTTGAATATAATGGCTGCTTGTTGAAATGATTATTCCTCTGACTGAAATAAAAGCAGCCTGCTTTTAAGCCATTTCACACACACATCAAGATACATCAAATATTATCAAAATATCATCAAATATTTGTTTCTGTAATTAGTTTGATTCCCAGGGAAAGCAAGAACTGATAAGAATGTAAATGTGTACCTTGAAATGCACAGAGGTGGACAAAGTACACAACTTCCTTACTTGAGTGAAAGTACAGAAGTACTTGTTTTTAAAAGTACTTAAGTATCAAAAGTAAAAAGTAAACGTAAATGCATTGTTTTATTATTGTTGCATTGCTGTATGTAATACTTACAGTACCTTATGCCTCTGAATCTATGCCTGCGTACCCTCATATCAATATCAAATTTATTTCTCAAACAAAGTTCCAGTAGTGGGATTGAATGTGAGATTGAATAAGTCACTCAATAACGTCCACAATGGTTTCGGACACCCAAATGGCTGTTCCCTCAAATAGTGCCTTATTTAAAGTTTTTTGGCTTTTAGTGTGATTATGTTAGCCTTACTGTTATCTATAAACTAGTGTGCTCCAAAACAATGACAAAATTTACATTTAGAAGACCAAACCCAACGTTGAAAATGAAAATCAGGTTGATGTCAGAATCCAACGCCAGATTGACATTAATCTCCAACGTTGGACAGACATTGCATTGTGGTTGAAAATAAAAATTGGGTTGACGTCAGAAACCGACATCAGTCGGGTTCTGACGTCAACCCGACTTTCATTTCCAACCAAAATCCAAAGTCTGTCGGGTTCTGACGTCAACCTGACTTTCATTTCCAACCAAAATCCAAAGTCTGTCGGGTTCTGACGTCAACCTGACTTTCATTTCCAACCAAAATCCAAAGTCTGTCGGGTTCTGACTTCAACCTGACTTTCATTTGAAAAGTTGCAACCAAAATGCAAGCCCTGCAACCAAAATCATCCCCTGACTGACGTTACTACTTTCTACTCAAGGACCTTGACAGAATTGTAGTGGAGTAAAATGTATGATATCTGTCTTTCAAATCCAAAGTCTGTCGGGTTCTGACGTCAACCTGACTTTCATTTCCAACCAAAATCCAAAGTCTGTCGGGTTCTGAGTCTGACGTCAACCCGACTTTCATTTCCAACCAAAATCCAAAGTCTGTCGGGTTCTGACGTCAACCCGACTTTCATTTCCAACCAAAATCCAAAGTCCGTCTGTTTTCATTTGAAAAGTCGCAACTAAAATGCAAGCCCTGCAACCAAAATCATCCCCTGACTGACGTTACTACTTTCTACTCAAGGACCTTGACAGAATTGTAGTGGAGTAAAAAGTACGATATTTGTCTTCCAAATGTAGTGAAGTTTAAGTAAAAAGTTTCCAGAAAAAAGAATACTCAAGAAAAGTACAGATACTCAAAAAGTGTACTTAAGTACAGTACTCAAGTAAATGTACTTTGTTACTGTCCACCTCTATGCGATGTAAGTCGCTTTGGATAAAAGCGTCTGCCAAATGTATAAATGTAAATGCAAAAGGCTGAAAAATCAACATATTACCCAGCCTTATTACAGGCCTGATTCACCTGTAAAACAAAGTGCATCCTGTTTTAATTCTGTTGACTCGGTTTTGGCAAAGAGAGGAAAACACACGAGTGTAATAAGAAACTTCCCAATGCATAATGGTTAGCAGTAACGACAACCGGAGAACGTCATTATATCCGGCAATTACAACAACAACAACAACGAACAACACATGAGGGGAGAATCTGGGAAAGAAGAAAGAGGAATGGAGAGGGAAAGTTATCGTTGCACGTCAATCTGTGCCCTCACTGGTTTGGTTTTGCAGGTGGAAGGGTTGTGCAAAGTTCAGAATTCAACAGTCGGCTCCGTTGATATTCTGCATCCTTTGTACGATACCTCAATTCAATTTCAGGAACCGAACTGCAATCTAAATGCCTCTCAATTCAATTCTGAACGACGCACAACCCTGACAGTTTGGCATGAAAAAGCATGACCTTTAGGAAGTACCGTGAAGCCACAGTATTTGTTTACTGTAAACGAACAAACACAAAAAGAAATTAAAGCACATGTTAAAGGCACTCAGCAGCAATAACACAACCGGATGCATGGTGTATTTCTAGACACTGTCGATACAAACAGAGCAAAGAGTGGAGAGGAGAGATCAGTGATTGCCACGTGAGGGGAAGCCATCGCAACATCACATAAATGTGGAAAGCGTACGCAAGCGTTTGGTCAATAGCAGCACAATCGACCTCCTGAGCTTATTACATAAAGCTGCACGTCAATGCTCCCTATCATTGCTTGCAATTCACAGCTTGGAATTGTTTAGTAAAACACCACAAATGGTGACCAGACACAGGATTATATCTCAGTACCGAGCCCATCTCACACATTACAGCAGATTTTACATTGCATCCATAGTGGCGATGTCCTTAAAATCAAACATAGAAATGTATTAATATTAATATGAACTGCATAGGAACATTACTGAGTGTCTGGATTCTACATGTCTCTTGATTTGCAAGGGTTTCATGCTCCCGGCAGCCTCATAAAACACACCGTGTTCAGCTTTTTGAAGATGAGGTAATGTCTATAATTTTTTCCCACTTTCTAAGCACCTTTTACTGAAAAATCACACAAAAATCTCCACTTAATTCCTCTGGGATGCTGTCTAACAGTAACCAAGCTTAGAGAAAAGTCAGGTCACTGTTTGACAATCATCTCAGTGATAAATTCACCTGAACCCACACAAATCCACCTTTTTATCTGCATCGTCTAAAATGGGGAGCTTAAACTGAAGGTAAGCAGGTTGATGTGAGTCTTGTGCTTATTGATCAGGATTATTGGGGACTCATGCTGTGACACATGTTTAGCTGGAACGGTCAGAGGAGGAGACAGAGGGAAAAGCCACAGGGATGATTTACTGTACAACAGAAACACACTTCTCTCTACGCTCTTAAAGTCAACATAAAATACAACTAAATTCCATTTACTTAATGCATGTTTATGGAAACCTTATTGGAAAGGATTATGTGCACATTATACTAAAGCAAAACTTTTTCATCAGTTAATATTTCAGCTTGTTTGTGGTTTCTCTGATGCCGGTTAACGGTCGCAAACAGTAAAGCATGGCGTTAGCAACACCAGAGTCATGGGTTTGATTGCCATTGAATGCAATCGAATGCAAATGAAATGCAAATCTCTTTGGATTCTATGCATAAATGTAATGCATGAAACTAAATAAAATATTTGATCTTTTTCTTATTTCTATTTTTAAATGATTTGAATATTACATTTTAATATGATTAGCTTTTCATCAACTTACAAACCCCCTGCAGTTTGCTAAAAAAATAATGATAAAAAAAAAAAATTGGGGAAAATCAATAATACTGCTTGTCCTAGGTCAGTTTCATGTTGACTTTAATGAGCTGATCTGCTCAGAGGACTTCATTCAGATACATCACCTCTTATCAACCCCAAACTACTGAAAAGGAATTGTCACACTAGTTGTAATTTTTAAAGGATGCTTTTAACTTAAACTAAAGTGCAACAGACAACCAATCATGAGCTTGGCTATGCACTTTTGTCAGAACATTTTCCAAGTGTTCATGTTACTTCTATTTTCATTTATTTCCATTCGCCAGAATGGACTCCAAAAACGTTATAAAACATTATCAAAAAAGGCTGCATGCTGTCACATCAGGGTTTTAAATTTAGTAAAAAAAAATAAAAAAATCATTTAACTCTGAGTTTACAACCGTTCAAATTCTCGAAAAATGTCTGTATGAGCGACTCAAATGCTCCGCTCTCCAGCCAGATATAAAAGCTGCTGTCGGTTAATGAGGAAATGAGGATTTGATGGATGAACTCACGGCTCAATTGCACTCTTGTCGTTTCAGAAGTCATAAAAATTTATGGACATTGTCATCTTGGATATTACGTTGATCGCTTTTCTTATGATTACTGGTAAGAAAATACGTGCTTGACTCTCGTTGCACGTTCAGTTATTCGAGATGTTACTGTAAGTTTCGGTTTGAACGGGACATTAGGGAAGTAAATGCGGTTGTCAATCCCAAAAACTGACAGGGTGAACATAGCTTTTGATTGAATGAAGTCCTCTATATTATCAGTTTAACAATAAAGGCCACATTAAGAGATTTTACCCTCATTCCCTCAAAGCGCGAGAGAGCTCGGAGAGGTCGGAAGGCTCTCAGTGTTCGGAGAGTTTTGATGGCGCCCAGCTCTGAATACTGCAGGGCGTTGGCCACCAGGCTGATCAGAGAGACCTACACACATAAACAGAGGTAATTAGGAGAAAAGCAAGCACGCTTACATTTCTTCCTGCTCTGATCTCTACCTCCCTATGGTGTCTTATGGGAAAAATGGCCTTTCAAATGTACAAATGACCAGTTTGCTCACCCAATCAAACAGCATGAACTCTAAGTCACAAGCACCCACATGGATAACACACACAAAAACGATCATTTCAAGTCGCTCATTCTCAGCTCACACACAGTTCTCTGATGCTCTCTTGCTAATGGTGCTTTTATAACCACTGGGGGCAATTTACTAAAAAAGTATTTGACGTTGTTGATTTGCACCTGCTGTCTGCGTTGTTTTAGCACCCAATTCACAATAAGGACTCATGCAAATGCTGCAAACTCGCAGACAAAATCTGAGCTAAATGCGATCTGCATGGCGCAGAGAGTAATAGGGCCAGATTTACTAAACGGGGACAAACGTCTTTTTGACTGGTTTTGTGGTCCAGGGTCACACATACAGTATATATATAAATGTGTTTTACATATATTTGTATTGTATTTGTTTGTATTTGTATATATACAAATATTTAAAATATACAAAAAATATTAATAAAATCTATAAACGTATCTCACTGAAAAAACACATTATGAAGAAGAGCATTCTGGGAGAAAGTCAGTCATACAGATTTGAAATGACATGAGGGTGAAAGAATGTTGTAGAATTTTCATTATTTGAGTTTGATATCATATCAATTCAAAAGCTGAACCTACATCAACAATAATAAAATCCAGCCAGCACCAAAGATTGGTGAAGTATTTGGCAAATCCATATGCGACCCATTTCAGCAGCATCTCAAGAATGAAGATGTAGGTGAAAACTTTATCAGCAAATTCCAGTATGGTCTTTACGTTTTTTCTTGTTTCAAGGTAAATGTCCTCAAAAGCCTGAAAAACATATGTAAGATGTTAACATTTTAATGTAAGGAAATGAATTATAATTAAACTAGTAGGCCTATACATGGCAACAATCTGAGTGAAAAAAAAAAATCCATCCAAGATAGTGGACAAAATGAGAAAAATGTTGATTATGAATGAGCATAAAATGTATTCAATACCAAAAAGCATTTATAAAAAAAATGCTAATAAAAATGTGATCTGTATTATTCTACTTCTTAGATTGCTGTCATTAGTTTAGCAACATGTTCATGTCAAACTACTGAAGTCTCACAAACAAGCAAATGCATTTCCCCTTACCAGAGCGCCACTGCTAAGCAGAATCATGAAGACGATGAAGGTCTCAAACCAGCTGTGCTCCACAATGTTATAGCATGTCTGTCTCAGCAGCCACCACCTCTTCCACATGCCCTTTTCAGCATCCACCTGGCAGCACCGGAACCTTCGGACGCACCCTGAAAACCAAATCGAATTACTTTTTCAATTTTCAAAATCTTTCATTTTTACTTACAAACCATTAATATGATTTAAGCCACGTGCAAATTCATAATTCAACATCATTGCTGAGTATTTTCTCTTTAAAACTGAAATGATCTAGAGACAGTTTCAGAAACGCAGTTTGAAATCGCTGGTGTTTCTCATGTCGCAAACTACCTTGTAGCCAATCACGTCAATGTGCTGGCGGGCTTTAGCATAGCATTAATTATGACCACTGTGAAGCAGTGGAGCCTCAAGAGAAGCCAGGTTATCCCTGTATATTTTTCTGTTGATTTGAAACATTGGGTAGATTCAGCAGTATATTGTATTGTATATTAAGATGTTATGATGAACTATATGCCTTTCTCCACTGACGTTCTGGGATGGGGTTTCTAAGGATGCTGATTGTTAGAAGGCAGCTGTCTGACTCTGAGATTGCGAAAGGGGAACATGTTTTGTGTAATATTAGCAACTATTATTAGTTGTTTTATAACGTAGTCAAGCAAAAGGCTTATCATATTAATTACCGTTATGTGTCCGACGTTGTAATGCAGTGTTCCCATTGTGCAGTGTTTACCTTATAGTGAGTTTACCGAGTGGATCTCTGAGCTGGTGTGGTGAGTGGAGGCGGGGCTTATTCATGAATCCGCATATACTAAATTAAGCAAGAGTGTAGTTTACATTTACATATACATTTATTCTTTTAGCTGACGCTTTTAACCAAAGCGACTTACAATTGCTATATATGTCAGAGGTCGCACGCCTCTGGAGCAACTAGGGGTTAAGTGTCTTGCTCAGGGACACATTGGTGTTTCGAACCCGGGTCTCTCACACCAAAGGCATGTGTCTTATCCATTGCGCCACACCACCAAATGCTTTTTGGTAATGTAATGTAGTTACATTTAAGCTATTTTAAGGCATGAAGAAATCAAAGATGAGTTTGAATGGGTACAATTATTGACTATAGTGGACTTTAAAAAGTCAGTTCCCTCAGGTTTACATTTACATACATATATACATATATATATATACACTGTATAGGACTAAAAATGAAGACCAAAAGAATTTTTTGGGGGTTGTAAACTGTTCTTCTAAAGGTTTGTCTACCCTTTTGCCAAATAGGTAGGACAATTTCAACAACCATATTGCACTGGGTATTTTGATTGTTAGAAAAATAATGAAAAAATATCTGTTGGTGATACAAAAATGCGAAGCACAATCTGTAGTTTTCACAAAAGTTCTAGAGCATTTTGCATCATCTGGTAGACTTTTGCTGGCAAATGAACATGAATTTCTCGGTCCAAGTAACATGAACATTTTTGTAGCTCTCGAAATGAGCCTGCTTTTTGAAAATGCCCAATTAAAATGTCTATTTGAAACAGATTGCTAATAAAAAATACTGTAAATATCATGGTATTTCCCACTGTTTCTACGAAACTTTTTTTTTTGAGTTGAAGACTAAAGAACACATTTTACAACAGTCTTAATATAGTGAACAAATACATTAGCTGAATCACCTGTTGTGAAACAAGCTTCTGGTTCTGTAGATTCCTCAAGTTCAATGTCCAAATCATCTTCTCCTCCTTCTTTAACGATGTGTCTGAGGTCCACCGTGCTGCCCTGTGAAGAGCTGGGAGCCACATCAGACAGCCTCTGCAAGAGCACACACACACACACACACACACCGCACATTACTATAGCAACCGCAGGAGATGATACATGTGCACACGGTTTCATTTCAGCTGAGTCACAGAGACAAGCCTGAGAAGTAAGATTTGCTTATGCCTTGGATAAAACCTTTTATCAAGTATATGATTGACTTTATCTAGTTGGCATTTCCAAAAACGTATAAGACATGAACCAAGCTCTGAGATGAATCATAGTACACAATACTATACATTTAAAGCTTAATGCAAAATATACAAGCATTGAAACTTGAAGTTGAAATCACATTGACTACAGACACACATACAATCACTTAATCTCTGAGCTCATAGTAGGTATGTCCCGAATGGTTTATATAGTGCATTTTGTCTCTCGTTTTTGTCTTCTCGTTATCACTGAATAGCTGATGAAAATGAAAAATGAAAATAAAGTAAAATTGATTATTGTAAAGTGGATATTTGTAGAAATCATGTTACCTTTCTGAAGGCCTAATTATATCCCAAATTACATATTACATGTATATGCTTTTAGCTTGACACGGCCCAGTGCAAATAAAAAAAAAATCAGATTTTTTTTTTTGTCAGATAATTTTTGGAAAATGCGCCCATTCCACCGACTGAATGCATTATTGCGCTTGTCCAAATAACCATGACATATTCTGAAAAATTACCATATCTCGAATCTCAGCTGTGTAGAGCTGTGTATGTACATACTCATATGTACATACAGTACAATGCTGTTAAAAGGTGCGAGACACACAAAAAAAGATTGGTCAAACTCAATAGATAAATCAGGATAAATCAATAGAAGCAATAATACAGAATCATCTGTTGATGTCTTGAAGACCATCAATCAGCGATCATGGCTCTGGGCCAAAATGTAGAGAGCAGCCTTTCTGTTTGACCAGCAAGTGATGATCTAAAACACTCTCCTTCACGTTCCTCATGCAAACGGCACAGAAGAACAGATTTTTCTAAGCTAATACACAGAAAATATATAGCTCACACAATTGGGATTTTTTATTTAGATATTGAACTTTTTAGTAAATTCATAAAACAAAATATATTTTATTTTATTATATTCAGTGTACATTATTTGGTTTATTATAATTATAATAAAGCTTTGTCCACCAGCTCACTGAGCCTGTTGCATTATGGGAACGCCTTCTACAAAAGGATACATGCAATACTGTCATATACTGCCATTATTCAACCATGTGTGCCTATGATTCCTTACAATGCTGCCTAAACAGTCAGCTCATTCGATTTTTTTTTTTTTTGAGTTTCAATTGAAAGCATATCACCCTTCACAAAACTAAAGCGGTAGACCTTTTTGGACAATTTCAAAGAGCTTGCCGTACAAATGACCAGTAAAAAAAACGTTTTATGCCAAAACCACAGACCGCCACATCCTCGATTCCCAACAGGAAGCAAATGAGCATGTTATCATGAGACTAAAATTCACGCTCAGCACTTAAATGGCAGATAATGCGATCTGAAGACTGATATTCCCTGACCTCTCTTCCATAATGGGTCGTCGGGCAACATGTTGACGTAATCCACAATGCACTCATTGCAATTAACCCTACCGAAGAGAAACTTGACCACGATTACACCAGTGAGAAATCAAGTGAAACAATCAGAAAGCTGTCATTTTTTGGGGCCGTGTACATGACAATATCTACACCAAAGGATTGGTTCGACATCATTTGCACTGTTATTGAAGTATTGCTCCCTTTGTACTGTCCTGTACATTTACATTCGGTAGACGCTTTTATACAAAAGGATTTAAAGTACATTGACCCTCCATATCAAACCCACTTGCCAGAATCATGCTCTATAGTTTGAGTTACAGTTACAGGAATGCTACAACATCTTTCCAAAAATATTTCAGCAGATAATCAGACAAGAACTATGACCTTAAGCTTAGCCATCACAACTGTAGTGACATCTATCCCTTATAGCCTCATTTTTATTCACCTCAAATTAAATATGGCATCTACCCTGATCGAGGTCCAAAAGAAGTATATTATACTGTCATAGTGCATACAAAATTCACTGCAGTCCACAACCACTAGGCTATTTCAAGGGGACTTGGGTGCGCACTAATGAAAGCTCTGTTGGAATACAACTTGTATTCCAAACAGACCAGACACATGTGGTTTTCAGTGACTGGATCATGTTTGGATCACAACTGACTGCATCAAAACCCAGGAGTAAATGCATCCAAGATAAATTGTGATCGAATAAGCATTTGAAGGTGGTCTAGATTTAAATCAACGATATCCCATTATTTATCAAACTTATGACTTGGTATATGGTTTCTCTTATTTCTCTCCCATTTTCCTCTTCTCTTCTAATCCCTATTAACATCCAACACTGACGGTAAATTCATAGAGAAGGGAAATGCAAAATCGTACTCTGAATTATCATCAATGTTTTTAAAATGCAGCTAATAACGCAACCTCTCACATAATACACTGCTGTTCAAAGTTTGTTGTCAGTAAGAAATAAATATGTTTATTCAGCAAGGAAACATTAAACTGATCAAAAGTGATAGTAAACACATTCATAATGCTACAAAATATTTCTCTTTCAAATAAATGCTGTTCTTTGGAACTTTCCATTCATCAACGAATCCTGAAAACAACTATTTTAAATAATGATAATGAAATGTTTCTTGAGCAGCAAATCAGTATATTAGTATGATTTCTGAAGAATCATGTGACACTGGGGTAATGATGCTGAAAATTCAGCTTTGCACCACAGGAATATATTACATCTTCAAATTTATTTAAGTAAGAAACAGTGAGTTTTAATTGTAATAACATTTTGCAATATTGCTGTTTTTTTCTGTATTTTTGTTCAAAAGAGTGCAGCCTTGGTGAGCATAAGAGATGTTCAAACTGACCCCAAAGTTTTGAACAGTAATGTATATAAGTGGCATTTTGGATTTTGCTCAAGTGACTGTGCTTGAATCTCTAATCGATCATATTAGAGATGCGTATGAATGAAGGAAATGCAAAAGCAGAGACCAAACAGGTGAGCGTGATTTCACCAAGTACCACATGTTCCTGGATCAACATCTTTGTTGATCCTGGAACAACTTTCCAATCAACCAATCAGATTTGAGGGACAAGTTTGTAGGCGAGGTGCTTCAACATCAGTGTTATTCACCTGCCATTTCCCTCTGATTTTAGGGAAAAGTTATGGGTAGGGTTAGGTTTAGGGGTAGGGATAGGGATAGGGTAATGACTACATTTTGGACAGGAATGTTATTCCAGGATCAACAAAATATGTTGATCCAGGAACATGTCTTACTTGGCAAAATCACGGTGACCATACCAAACATATGCTAATGGAGGGTGTAAAGGGAGGTTTGATCTGCACTAAAATCTTCATATCCACCCATCTCCCCATTTCAAACTGCTTAATTTCCATTCCTCTTGAGGGAGAACTCGGCAACTCTAGCGAACTATAGTCACTTCTTTGCTGATTTTCCCTTTTGTTGTCGCATGTTTTCCCCACGAGCTCCCCTACAGCTGTGGGGGGGCGTATATTTCACAACACGGTCGTAAAAAACTCACTTGCGGCGGCCTCCTTCCCATCTCTACCGCTGCTCATGTGCGTTTGTTATGATCGGAGCAAGCCAACTGTATCGTGTGGAGCTATGTCTACCGAGGTGGGTAATCTGGTAATACATCATACATGCGTGTGTGTTTATGTCGAATTGCTGTAAAGCAATTCGTGTTTCGCGCTCATTCTCGCTTCTCACGAGACTTCCAATTGCTATCTTGCCGGGACGGTAGTCCCCAAGTTGCAAGGTTGGTTTTCCGCCTGGGAACGCTGGGGGGAGCGGGGAAAGTCACCAATATCACCAGAACAGGTTGTTTAACCATCCAAATGATTTCTAGACAGTTTTATTAAGTTAAAAAAGTTACCAAGTTCTCCTTTAATTTCAAACTGCAACCGTACCTCTTTATCTTCCTCTAGGTCTGTAGAAAGACTGCTGAAATCCTCAGTGTTGAGACACTCAAAATCCGACTCCTCGGCAGCCATCGGGACACTGATGGTCAAGCTCGGGTTGCTGATAAAATTCTCAGAGTCACTATCCACATCTCGTCCTCCAGTGCCTTTAACCAGCTCTAGTGTGGTGTGGTTGGAGTTATCATTTATTCCCTTGCAGTTTATCGTGACCATGTTCCCATCTAGAGTTTTCTTTTTCTGCTTCCTCCTCTTTATACAGCTGCTCTGGAAGAAACTGTGCAGGCAGGCCTTAACCACAGCGAAGCCTCTCTTGATTCGACCAACCGCTATCTGCAGGTTGTTCTTTTCGACCTCATCGTCATTGGCCGTGAGATTTTCGGAACTGAAGGAACTGAGCAGCAGAGCGAGGAACAGGTTCAGAACCTAAAGGAAAGGCAAAATTAGGGAGAAGCCAACTACAAGTTTAGAACAACTTCACACACTTCAGGGGCCTCATTTATTAAACTCCATGTGCAATTAAATTTGATTCTAAAATACCATGGATTGATCAATTGGATTTACATTGGTGCCCTATTTTAACGATCTGAAACGCAAGCATCAAACGCGAAACGCAAGTAACTTTGTGGGCGGATCTCGGGAGCTGTTGCTATTATACCGGCGGGATAAATGACTCTTGCGCCCAACGCAAATCTAAAATGGGTTGGTCTGAAGTAGCTTCATTATGTGGTTTGGGCGTAACGTGAAATAAAACAATCACAGCGTCATCTCACATTCCCTTTAAAAGCAGGCGTGCTTGTTCCATGGCGGATTGCTATTATAACGGCGGATTTGCCAGGTGCACGCCAGGAGCGGTTCACAGCCGAGGAGACCAGCGTTCTCGTCAGGGCCGTAAAACACAGAGAAGTGACATTGGGGATGGAGAAACCCACCCAAATTAGCTTCGTTTAAACAGGCGTATGATAATTTGGGTAAATGTGTAAGCTAGATTTATGCATACTTTTTCACATCTTCATGGACACCACAATGATTTCCCTCGTGTGGAATATTCTTCCTTGTAATTATGTATGGTTTGCAAAAATGAGAACTGCTGCGTCTGTGTAGATGAGAGAAGCAAAGTGTATGTGCGTTGTGCACACGCTACATTATGGCCAAGCATGCGCCCTTAAAATAGCATTGACTAAAATAGCGCCACTGACTTTAGACTAGGTTTCTCCTGGTCTGTGGCGGAATTGTTTTCTGAAACGGCAAAATAGCACCAGGTAACGTTTGTGCCGGAACACGCCTCCTCTTTTCTCTGAACCGCCCCCCTGGAGCGCAAGTTCATTCCCTAATTTACTGTGCGCGGGTGCAAAATAGGAATGATACATGCGTCGGTGTACAAAGTCAATTGCGCTGGGTGCAAGATAGAGCCCTAGGTGTCTTTGACTAGTCTGTGCTTACTGCTTACATTAAAAAAAGGTACAAATGTACTTATTGTGTTGATGTTTTATTGCAAAACACCCTTTTGAGGTGGGAAAAGGGTAAGGTTAGGGACAGGTTTTTGCTGGTATAGTTGGTTTTACGGTGAGTGGACTCTTTTTTTTTTTTTATAGCACATTTCGTACACAATGGTAATTCAAAGTGCTTTACATACTATTAAAAATAATCAGAAGAAATAAGAATATACAAAACAGTTTAAAATAAAGAAACGAGAAAGAACTAAAAATAATTAAAACAGTTTAGAATAAAGACTAAAATAAGACACAGTATAAACAGTCGGACAAACAGTGACACAGTGCTTATTCATTAAATGCAAAGTTAAACAGATGTGAAAGGGAAGGGGCTGTGTAATTATATATGTAATTATAGAAATTAATTACAGCTATAGCTACATGCAGGTATTAAAAAAAAAATATATAAGTACAATGTAAAAACATGTACACAATAAGTCCATTGTATCAAATGAATAATTTAAATGCTAGTACATAGTAGTTAAAGACACTTAATATAAAGTGGGAACCATCGATTTTATCCTATGTCAAATCAGAAACAAATCCGGATATATAAAGGCAGAAACTGGCATGGAAATGTTCTTATCCCTACACCAACTGAAGACCCTGATTACAAACATTTATATTTGGAATGCACAATATGTTAGTTTTTGATGTTATTTTGATCAGCCCGATAAGAAAATTTGGCCGATTGAGTCGATAAACAATGGATTTTTTCCTTTAGATGAGACACTTCAGATGTGCACAGTTCGCCATGATGGTTTTGAATTGCTTGAAATATGATTGGAATCACTTCAAAAAAGGAAAATACATTTCAGTGCAACATGTGCAGCGCAAAATCTGTCATATAGGCTACATAAAATTATAATGAGAACATTATAATTGTGTGCTTGGGAAATGGCTTTTAATGATGAGACTCAAAAAAATTTTAGATTTAGATTTATCGGCCAATATATCGGTTATCGGCTTTCAAATATAAAGAATTATCAGTTTTCGGTATCGATCATAATTTTCATATTGGTGCATTCCTAATTTATATATTGTTAATATACTGTATAATAGAATAGAATATAATTTCACGGTCACATTCAGGATCAATTTATGCACATCTTTATAAATGAGGCCCTAGGTTTTTTAATGCTAATTAATTGAGGTGAACTATACATACCACCAGATTTCCGATCACCATGACCATCATGAACACAATTAAGCACAAAGGCTCCCCTGCCACTTGCATGCAGTCCCACATGGTCTCGATCCACTCCCCGCACAACACCCTGAAGACGATCAGGAACGAGTGGAAGAAATCGGTCATGTGCCAGCGAGGAAGCGAGCAATCCTCAGAAATCTTACACACACAGTCACGGTAGCTCTTCCCGAACAGTTGCGTTCCCACCACAGCGAAGATGAAGACGATGATGGCTAGCACAAGCGTCAGGTTGCTCAAGGCGCCCAGTGAGTTGCCAATGATCTTGATTAGCATGTTCAGAGTCGGCCAAGACTTAGCTAGTTTGAAGACCCTCAGCTGTGACAATAAGTGGCATAGAAAATTAGTATGGTCCATAGATTTTTTTTCAAAATGTATCAATATTGGTCGATATGATAAATTCTTCTATTTTTACATTTAGATTACCTTTGCCGTCATCTAATACTGACTTAAAGATCCTCTTTAAAAACACGAATTATTTAATAACTGCAATTCAAACAATGCTGTGATGAACATGTTCCATTTAAAATTTTAGTTTTTAGTGTATTATTTTACATTTATTTAGTGTTTTATACCATTCAAAACTTTGGGGTCTGCATTTATTTGTTATAATATTTCACAAAATTACTGTTTTTATTGTATTTTTGACCAATTAAAAAAAAAAAAACTATTTTGAAAAAGAAATGGCTTTAGAAGGCAGCATTTACACATAGTACCTTAAAAATCAAGCCTAAGATTAAGGGGGTCTAATGTTTTTATTATTTTAATATGTTCCTTGAGGTTCACTATACTGTTACAATGCGAAAGTTTTTAAGGGGCGTCTCCTTTAAGGCTTGTCAGTAAACAGCCACTGTTATGATTGGCTAACGTCATTGCGTAGTAGACAGTATCAACACCCCTTCTCTATTGTGTGTGAGTGTTATCCAAATTAAACTGGCGACTGAATGCCAGTGGGCGGGTCTATGGTGTGAGGATGTATAACTATTTGTCCATGTCTTTCTCTGGAGGCGGGCATATGTAAATGTATTTGCAAGTGTGACATCGCAGATCCCGCAATATCAAAACGAGCAGTTTTGGAGTTTGATTAAATAAATGCTTTGTTAACAATAAGGAGGACTTTTTAAGCTATGAAACTTGCAGGATGTTTTAATGCTACAAAGACCTCTTATATATCAAAAGATCAAGCCAAATTTGATTTCTCATGTCATGACCCCTTTAGGAGCGCACCTATGCTGCATTTATTATGCTGTCTAGGTCATTGGGTATAATGCATGACAGCAGGATACTCTTACCAGTCGGAACGGCCTAAGAAGACCCATTCCAGGCAGTACGTTTTGCAAACAAAGTTCCAGAAGACTCAGTGTGACTATGATGCTGTCGAAGATATTCCAGCCTTCCTGAAAGTAAGTGTATGGGTCCAAGGCAATTATCTTCAATATCATTTCTGCAGTAAAGATGCCTATGAAAACCTGTAAGCAAGGAGATAAAACTTTTGGTAAAACTTCAAAATAATGTTCCATTTGTTAGCTAAATTACTTCTAGGCCTGGTTTCACAGACAGGGCTTAGATTAAACCAGGATTAGGCTTTAGTTCATGCTTTTGTAAATGTGCCTTTGAAAAAGCATTACTGATGTGCACCTTGAAACAAAACAATGGCACTGACATATTTTAAGGTATGTCAGTGCAAGTCACTTTCAGTTAAAACTCCCCCAAAGTTAAACAGTTGAGTTTTACCGTTTTCGAATCCATTCAGCCGATCTCCGGGTCTGGCGGTAGCACTTTTAGCATAGCTTAGCATAGATCATTGAATCTGATTAGACCGTTAGCATCTCTCTCAAAAAAAGGACCAAAGAGTTTCTATATTTCCTATTTAAAGCTTGTAGTTACATCATGACAACAAGACTGACAGAAAATGAAAAGTTGCGATTTTCTAGGCCAATATGGCTAGGAACTATACTCTCATTCCTGCGTAATAATCAAGGAAATGTGCTGTGTTCCTTTAAGACTTGGGGGCTAATTTATTACTCCAATGAAAAATACTTCTAAATCTTTTATTAATCTTACTTCATGTTAATTTCAACATTTGCTAATTCATTATTATAATCAAAAGTTGTCTCTGTTAATATTATTTAATGGAGCTGAGTGAACTAAAACTAACAACTAATGTTTTATTACAAAGATTAATAAATACCGTAAAAAATGTATTAATTATTATTAAAGTTTAGTTAATGCATCAACTAACATTAACCAATGCGATCTTATCGTAAAGTATTACCAAACTTTTCCATTGAACAACATATTTAAAAGTATTTTACAAAAGTAGAGCTGTCCACTGACTAAATTTGTAATAAAATCATTACAGTTGTTGATTAACTGACCATTTTGGAGAAAACATCTCCCTAAATAAAATGGCTTTCTTAGAAGTCAAAATCATTTAAGATTTAGTATTTCATTTCAAATGCTGCTATAAATGTTCTTACCACGTTGCCAGTTACAAGCATATTAGAATAATCATCGTCCATAGGGTGACACTCCATGGCCATGAATATTGTGTTTATCACGATGCAAATGGTGATAATCAGATCTGCGAAGGGGTCCATCACAACCATGTGGACGATCCTCTTTATCCTCAGCCATGTGGGACTGCAATCCCAGATCAGATAATTCTCCGCAAAGTCGAACCAGCGCTCCACACACTTCTGTTTCCAGACCTCCCACGCTGCCATGTTAAATAAAAAAGGTAGACGACAATCTGAAAGCTGTACGTAAAACTAGTAGGTATTGCAGCATCATTTGGACAAACTGAATACTAATAAGCAAATAAGCACTTAATCAAAAGTATAGTTCACCTTTCTTCTGTGAAAAACAAAAAGGAAAAATTTCTTTATAATGAAAATCAATGAAAACTGAGGCTGTCAGACTTCAAAATGACAATATAAAAACTTTTCATTTTCAGTCTATTCCTCAACAGTTAATACTAAATATACAATACATGTGATACTTATTTAGCTTGACAATCTGAGTCGCTTTTTATTATATTGATACGATTGGTCAAGATACTCTTAAAATTCAAAGCAGAATTAAAGTCCTACAGGTTTGGAACAGCACCGGGTTGAGAAAATGATGACAATTGTGAACCATTTCTTAAAAAAAAAGAAAAGAAAATCAAACTAATATGCCTCACATTCAGTTTCTTGTAAGTGTGTTCAGCATTTAGGGTTCCTTACGGTCAGGGTTGTTGACACTTGCTACACTCATAGCTCTCTGTCTCGCTGATTGGTCAAAAGCCACAGAAAAGCCTGAATCACATCGACGTCGATATCCTTCACCTGTGTCAAACTGTAAAGAGATCCAATCATCAGCAAATACATAAACAAATGTTACATTGTTTGCTAGGCAGCATTATATTGCTATACATCAATCATTCATCGGTTAACTTCTAAGACAAATTAGCATTTCAAATGTATGCAGGCAACCTGTAAAGCATCTCGGATTGATATTAGTTATGTAGCTTTTACAAAAAACAACAACAATGACAACCCAAATTTGATTATATCTTGTTCTTGATGATAAACTTTCAAACTTTAGGGTCCAGTTTAAAGGCACTTAAAAGCCAAAGGCTCATTTAAATTTATTTAGTTACATTTTAAACACCTTAAGAATGCCTTCGTATGTCACTAATATCTAACTTAGTACATATTATTTAAGACATTATTATGGTAGCTTGTTTCCACGACAGAATTACTCCCAATTCTGACTTTTTTTTTCTGCAATTCTGACTTCTTTTCTCGCAACTGAGAGAAAAAAGAAAAAAAAGTCTTTTTGAAGACTTTTTGAAGAATTGTGAGATAAAATGTTTTTATTCAGTGGTGGAAACAAGCATTCATACATTAAATATGTTTATACAATACAATAGATAAAAAAATTGACATTATAATTTAAATGCATGCAGAACAACATAATTTAAATGCATGCTTTAACATGCTTTGAAGAGAAAAAAAAGAAGCTTTTTCATATAATTCATTAATTGAACAAATAATTGATTTGGTTTCACAACTTGATTTTGCAGGCTCACACAGAATTAAAAGTATCTCTGCAGATTTCCACAGAATCAGAATGCGGATCATTGACAAAGTTATGAACATCCATGCCAGTTCATGTTTGTTTATAAATATTTTGCATGATTTCATTGTGCAGCATTTTTTTATACCATATTTAAATCCATCCTGCAGAATTCTACAGATTTTTACCCAAAAGTGCAAAAGAGTACACAGATAGCATTATGCCTATAATAAAAATGTGCAATTTAAAACAATGCATTATACACAGCAACAGCACGTCACAGGCCATGCAAGGTTCGTGCGCTGTTAGTTCTTTCCCTTACACAAGTTTCGTCAAACATGGCTCTTTTTTTGGTCACTTCTGGCATCAGGATTCCTGAGGGGGAGTTGGGTGAAGAGGCTCCGCCCGACACCATCACCGTGCCATTGCTTTCGACCACATACCGCGCTTTTCCGTTAGACGGCAACAGTATACGTGGTGTCAGACTGCTTTTGCTAGGAGTACTGTAAAGACGTTCGGATCGAGAGGGTGGAAACAGAGAGTCTTTCGGGCTGCCTGTGTCCTCAAACATGCTTTGCTCATCGTCGGCGTAGTTGTTTTCGGAGTGCAGACGCCCGCGAAAGCTGAAGACGCTACCTTTGCTGCCCCGACGTGGGGTGAGGATTGAACCCTGAAAACTCAGAGGGGACTGAGGAGACAAAAAAGCTTTACAAACACACTGACAAACAAATCAAGGCATTTGAAGAAATGACCCTTCGCTAAACCCCACTATATAATTTGACTTGCCAAGTCAACTTTAGCTTTAACTGTCCGGCATATATTTATAGACAAGCTCGTTTCTAATGCAAGTTGTTGAACGTTCTGTGTGTTTTTCTGTGTTCACTCCCTTTTTGAGCATAGAGCTGAACTTAAATGGAAGTAATGCAATAATGCTTTAGAATACAGACATAAGGTTGGTCTCTTTGTAAATAAGACACTCAGCAGATTACTGCTGAAGTCAAGGCACATCAAAAAAATGAAAGTAAAAAAAAAAAAACAGAAGTTTACTGTAAAATAAATGTACTGAACTAAACATTTTTTATTTTATACAATATATATATATATAATATTTTACAATATAATTTGGACTCTAAAACTGCAAAAAATTGAAGCCATATGTCTAACCAAGTTGTGTTCCAAATTTGAAGTTGGTATCACAAAAACTGAGCCCGCTGAAAGGGTAAAATACTTTGTTTTCACAGGATGAATTTTGAGTACAAGTTTACAAATGGTACATAATTTATGATGATAACTAAAGCTTATGATAGGGGGAAAAAAAGCATGCCAAATGTCCCACTACTGACGGTTAAAAGGCACATTTTTCATTTAATTTGCTAATTTTACAGTAAAGATCCAAAAATATGGTAACAACTGTTAAGCTGACATTATTGCATATGCATTTGTAGGAGAAATGTATGGGAGATTATTTAAATAAATCATGCAAGATGATCTACTAAGGTTTGCACTCTTCAATTTACTGGTATTTACGCCATTATTTACCGCCCTCATAAAGCATGTCTTAAACCAGGAGCTAAATGCACTGCTCTTGGTAGATTGCATTGGTCATTATGGAAATTATCCGGCTGCGTCTGTGTTCTTTAATTTGCGTGCCGATCGCGCGCAGAACTTTCCTCTCCCATCGGCACTTTAATTGGATTGCTTGAGCATTCTGTCCTTTTTAGGGTCACATCCTGTTTTTGGTTCTTTTACATGTCTTTGGTTTATTTCGACTGAAATATGACTTCAACACAGACCAGATTCCTGAAAAGGTGGTTCTCAGTCCGCTTGTTTGGTGCACACCAGGATTCAGATGGCAGTGTTCACACTTATTCAAATGAACCGCAACAGAGCAATCGCACCAGGGTTTGTTTTAATCCAACCAAACATGCCAAGTGTGAACGAAATGAGTAAATAAAGGGGCGGGTCAACTGGACAAGTAATGGCAGGAGAGAACATACTTTTAAGTGGTAGAGATTGTGAATATCATGTTGTTGATGATCATGCTGAATTTATAAAAAAATCTATCTATCTATCTATCTATCTATCTATCTATCTATCTATCTATCTATCTATCTATCTATCTATCTATCTATCTATCTATCTATCTATCTATGTATCTATCTATCTATCTATCTATCTATCTATCTATCTATCTATCTATCTATCTATCTATCTATCTATCTATCTATCTATCTATCTATCTATCTATCTATCTATCTATCTATCTATCTATCTATCTATCTATCTATCTATCTATCTATCTATCTATCTATCCATCCATCCATCCTTCCAGATCAGTGTTTCCTTATTGTAAGAAAGTATGTTGATGAAATTTCCTTATTCCTATAGCAAACATCAAATGATTTCTAACCTGATGTGGAGAAGAGCAAGTCCTTTCACGTGAGCGCCGAAATTTTCCATCGTCTGTAAAACGGAAGCTGGCCTTCCTATCGTTTCCCTCTCTCTTCACATCGTCCTCTTTCTCTCCTTCCCCCTGACGCTGTCTCTTTTTCCTGTGGTTGCGCCGTTCTTTGGCACTTTTGGAGCTGAGTTTGGAGGCGTCGGAGGAACTGTCCGTTCTATTTCCACTGAGCCCATCACACTTGGACGCTTCAGCCGCAGCCTGTCAACCAATCACATGACAGAACGTCATTACACTTATGCAACAGTTTGCAAAGGTTTCATGCATTTACATTTATGCATTTGGCAGAATTTTTATAAGTTCAAGTATTCCCTGGGAATTGAACCCATGACCATGGCATTGCACGCACCATGCTCTGCTTTTTGAGCTACAGGATAATGCAAAAAGCTTGCATTTCAGACCCTGTTTAAATGTAAACACCCAACAGACCTGAGCTTCCTCTTCCTGTCTCATGATCTGCTCAAGCATGGCGTTAAACTCCTCTTCTTTCTTCAAAGCCTCATCAATAGTGGCTTGGTTCTGTTCGTCATATGCCATGGCAACCACAGCCAGGATCAGGTTTACCAGGTAGAAGGATCCCAAGAAAATGACCAGCACGAAAAAAATCATGTAGGTTTTTCCTGCGGCTCGAAGAGTCTGTAATAAAATTCCACGATTAGTATAGGAGAAACACAGGAAGGAATTAATGTTGTTCAAACCAGAATGATTAATTTTCTTTTCTATACAGTGACAGTTGATGAGGGCTTAAGCTACCAAGCTCCATAAATGACATTTAAAAAAAAAATCATAATACCATAAAATAGTCTAAATTGAAATTTCAGAGGAAGAGAAGGAGAAGAAACTGCATAAATGTTACAGGTTTGTGCATTTCTCATGAAACACTAGTCTTGAACATCATGAAGAACAAGATTTTTAGGGAACTTTTCAGTCTGTTCCTCATACTAGCAATGTGTATTGCATTAGAAGACTTGGAATAAAGTGTAAAAATCATATGGACTACTTTCATGATGGGGATTTTTTTGTCCTTTTAGGAGCTTGACAGCCCCATACCTCATCCACTTTTATTATATAGAAAACAATCAGCTCGTACATTGTGCAAAACACTACCTTTTGCGTTCCATGAAATAAAAATAATCATATGAGTTCAGTTTCCTCTACCTGTTGGTAAAGATTCTCCCAGTAGTCTTGAGTCATCAGTCTGAATAATGAAAGGAAGGCCCAGCCAAAGTTATCAAAACTTGTGTAACCAAAATCTGGATTAGGACCTGCTTTCACACAGATAAATCCCTCTGGACACTGCCTGAAATGCACATGTGTGACACTTGATTGTCAAAAACTCAACAACATAAAATGAGCAATACTGGTAAACGACTTTTGAAAAGAAAGATACTGAAAAGGTTTATGAAATCGTTCGATATCCAGATTTGTTTGCACGTGTTGCTTACCCAGCATCACTGTTTTTCCCACAGATCAGAGCGTCTTTCTTTCCTGGTAGGAAATATTGGTTACCTAAAGGAAAAAGAAGAGATAATTCATAATAGATCTTATACAAAGCTAAAGTGCATTAGTTGCTTTGTGCTATATTCCATTTTTTGTTTATTCTATCCATAATAGGTTGTTTCATACCATATTTTTTATATTTTAATATTCTTCATTGGTCCATTTTTTGCCCATAATTATTTGCCCATTTACCTCCCTCTTCCTGACCCTTTGAATCAAATGGGATGTGTTCACAACAGATCCAAACCCCAAGCAAACGAGGGAAATGTCAAAATACCAGTAAGATGTGTACAGTATATATCAGAATAAAATGGAGAGTGGAATTTGCAAGGCATCCCCATCAGCAAACAGCGCACCAGATTACCTCACTCCTGCATTATAGCTTTCCCCCATCCCGCTAAAGTACTTGCCAATGGATATCATATTCCCCTCCATGAGCAAGGTGGAATTCCTCCTTCTCTCAAACAGGGTTTTCATGGCTGGTGGTAATGCAAACATCCATGATGCTGAATGATGACAGCTGGCTGTCTTACACACACAATATTTCCTATTCAGACTGGTCACTGGTATATTGGACCTGTCACTCTTAAATTTGCTTTTAATTGGCCCTGATCAAAATGTTACTCATATACACTCTGGTCTACTTAAACCTCTCTTCAGCAAAAACGTGTAAATTAGGATGCAAATGATCAGTCCTTCCTGAATTATGTGATCTTGTAATACCTGTATTATTAGCAATAACTTGCCCCATACATTGAAATGTGAATTCAAAATGAAATCTAATTTAATTTTCTCATAATATTCAATGCACATCACCACATTTTTCAGTGATTCTCAAACAACTCAATGGATGAATCAATCCCTCCTTTCCGTGAGCTACATCTACTCTGATTGGCCAGATGGCCCAGTCTGTTGTGATTGGTCTACCGCTTTCAGCACATTGATTTGACGCAAATCCCTGAGTAAAAATTACATGTGAGGGCTGGTCAAGTTGTTTACGGGCAGAAAACATACAACATAGGCGGGCGTTATGCTAATCTATCTTCTAGTGATGTAGAACCGTAAATCAGTAGGATTTGAATTAAAAACGACTCGTATTGTCGGTTCAGAGTCTATTCATTCTATTGGGATACAATAACTTTATTTGTCATGGACTTTCGACATTTTCAACTTTTACAAATAGCTTTATTAAACACTGCATGAAAGGGTATATTCGAAAAACCTTAATAGTGTCACGTTTTGGTTTTGTTCATGTCATGTTTCTGTGTCTTGTCATGTGATTCCCTGTTAGTCATCTGATCCTGCTTGTATTCCCTTGTCTGATGTGTCATGTTGTCATTGGTTCATTGTTCACAGGTGTCCCTTGTCTTGTCATTAGTCTTGTGTATATTTAAGCCCTCATGTTTGCCATGTGTCTTTGTTAAGTTTTGTTCCACTGTACCACTGTTTAGTAAGCTTCATGTTTCATTCTAAGTTCATGCCACGCTTTTATTCTGAGTTCATGCCACACTTTTATTCTGAGTTCATGCCACGCTTTTATTCTGAGTTCATGCCACGCTTTTATTTTGAGTTCATGCCACGCCATGCTTTTGTCTTATGTTTGATCTTATGTTTATAAATAACCTGCATGTGGGTTCTCATCTACACTTGCCTCTATTGGATCCCCTACAAATAGGGGCACTTAAAGATTTACAGTTTTTCTCAATGGCTTTGGCTCAATTCTCGAATGACACTTTGTTTTTGTAGTGAAATAGAAATAACAATCTTAACAATCAACCAATCAAGTTTGGAAGCATACAGTAGGCTATATGGAGTTTGCCCAGCACAATCAATGCCATTTTTAATAATAATAATAATAATTTGTTACTTTTACAGTGGGGAGAACAAGTATTTGATACACTGCCGATTTTGCAGGTTTTCCCACTTACAAAGCATGTAGAAGTCTGTAATTTTTATCATAGGTACTTTTCAACTGTGAGTGACGGAATCTAAAACAAAAATCCAGAAAATCACATTGAATGATTTTTAAGTAATTCATTTGCATTTTATTGCATGACATAAGTATTTGATCACCTACCAACCAGTAATAATTCCGGCTCTCACAGACCTGTTAGTTTTTCTTTAAGAAGCCATGAAAGCTTAAGCATAAGGTCTACCAGAAAGGCTTCACTGCCACGTCATTAAAGGGTTAGTTCACCCAAAAATGAAAATTATGTCATTAATGACTCACCCTCATGTCGTTCCAAGCCGTAAGACCTCCGTTCATCTTCGGAACACAGTTTAAAATATTTTAGATTTTGTTCGAGAGCTTTCTGTTCCTCCATTGAAAGTCAATGGACGGCATACTGTTCACGTCCAGAAAGGCAATACAGACATCATCAAAGTAGTCCATGTGACATCAGTGGCTCAAACTTAAATTTATCAAGCGACAAGAATACTTTTTGTGCGCAAAAAGTAAACAAAAATAACGACTTTATGCCACTATTAATTTCCTTCTCTCTGTGCCTCGAGTGAGTTCGCGTAGTGTTTCAGCGTAGCGTGTCTGTGTGGTACATCACATGCATCACACATGACCACTTTCAATGGAGGAACAGAAAGCTCTCGAACAAAATTTTAAATATCTTAAACTGTGTTCCGAAGAAGGTCTTACAGGCTTGGAACGACATGAGGGTGAGTCATTAATGACATAATTTTCATTTTTGGGTGAACTAACCCTTAAATTCATAATTCCGCGCTACCAATCACAGCTTGACATCAAATATAAAAGACTGACCTTACCATCCCATTTTGTTGCCTGTAGGTGTCGTAGCAAAGTTTTCCCCCATCCTCCCCACCACCACCAGGATGGCTCCCGTCCACTCATCGGGGGGTAGGCTCTGCCCCTGCCTCTATCATCAGGCAGGACCTACCAGCTAACTTTCAGATCCGGACGGAGGACGGGGCCTACGCCAAAGAACTCTGAGACGGAGCTTGTCGAGCATCTACTTTTATTTTCGTTTGTAAAATCCTTTCACAAAATAAAATCTATTTTATTCGAGAATCCTCCTGAGTCTTTTTGGTAGAACTCCTGTTCTCCACTCATTACCTGTATTAACTGCACCTGTTTGAACTCGTTACCTGTATAAAAGACACCTGTCCATACACTCAATCAAACAGACTCCAAACTCTCCACAATGGCCAAGACCAGAGAGCTGTGTAAGGACATCAGGGATAAGATTGTAGACCTGCACAAGGCTGGGGTGGGCTACAGGACAATAGGCAAGCAGCTTGGTGAGAAGGCAACAACTGTTGGCGCAATTCTTAGAAAATGGAAGAAGTTCAAGATAAAGGTCAGTCTCCCTCGGTCTGGGGCACCATGCAAGATCTCACCTTGTGGGGCATCAATGATCACGAGGAAGGTGAGGGGTCAGCCCAGAACTACACGGCAGGACCTGGTCAATGACATGAAGAGAGCTGGGACCACAGTCTCAAAGAAAACCATTAGTAACACACTACGCCGTCATGGATTAAAATCCTGCAGCGCACGCAAGGTCCCCCTGCTCAAGCCAGCACATGTCCAGGCCCGTCTGAAGTTTGCCAATGACCATCTGTACGATCCAGAGGAGGAATGGGAGAAGGTCATGTGGTCTGGTGAGACAACAATAGAGCTTTTTGGTCTAAACTCCACTCTATGTGTTTGGAGGAAGAAGAAGGATGAATACAACCCCAAGAACACCATCCCAACCGTGAAGCATGGAGGTGGAAACATCATTCTTTGGGGATGCTTTTCTGCAAAGGGGACAGGACGACTGCACCGTATTGAGGGGAGGATGGATGGGGCCATGTATCGTGAGATCTTGGCCAACAACCTCCTTCCCTCAGTAAGAGTATTGAAGATGGGTCGTGGTTGGGTCTTCCAGCATGACAACGACCCAAAACACACAGCCAGGGCAACTAAGGAGGGGCTCCGTAAGAAGCATCTCAAGGTCCTGGAGTGGCCTAGCCAGTCTCCAGACCTGAACCCAATGGAAAATCTTTGGAGGGAGCTGAAAGTCCGTATTGCCCAGCGACAGCCCCGAAACCTGAAGTATCTGGAGAAGGTCTGTATGGAGGAGTGGGCCAAAATCCCAGCTGCAGTGTGTGCAAACCTGGTCAAGAACTACAGGAAACGTATGATCTCTGCAATTGCAAACAAAGGTTTCTGTACCAAATATTAAGTTCTGCTTTTCTGATGTATCAAATACTTATGTCATGCAATAAAATGCAAATTAATTTCTTAAAAATCCTACAATGTGATTTTCTGGATTTTAGATTCCATCACTCACAGTTGAAGAGTACCTACCTATGATAAAAATGACAGACTTCTACATGCTGTGTAAGTGGGAAAACCTGCAAAATCGGCAGTGTATCAAATACTTGTTCTCCCCACTGTATATAGCGCTTTTCTGGGTCCTCAAAGCGCTTCACATATGAAAGGGGGGGAATCTCCTCAACCACCACCAATGTGCAGCATCCACTTGGATGATGCGACGGCAGCCATATTGCACCAGAACGCACACCACACACCAGCTTATCAGTGGAGAGGAGACAGTGATGAAGCCAATCAGTATATCAGGATGATTAGGAGGCCATGATGGACAGGGGCCAATGAGCAAATTTGGCCAGGATGCCGGGGTTACACCCCTACTCTTTTTCGAAGGACATCCTGGGATTGTTAATGACCACAGAGAGTCAGGACCTCGATTTAACGTCTCATCCGAAGGACGGTGCTCTTTGACAGTAATGTGTCCCCGGGGCATTAGGACACACACACTGGGGTGACCACAGACCCCCTACTGGCCTCCAGCAGCAACCTGTTTTTCTCAGGAGGTCTCCCATCCAGGTACTGACCAGACTCAACCCTGCTTAGCTTCAGTGGGCCACCAGTCTTGGGCTACAGGGTGATATGGCTGCTGGCCGTTTTTGAACATGCAGGAACATCTAAATCCATAAACAGCAACAAAAGTTTATTTCTGTAGAAACTGAAAATACACAGTTGCTTGTCGTGGAAGAGCAATAGGAAGATATGTAAGAATGTGTGGTGTTAGGGGAAAACATACTGTAATAGAATATGTAAAAATGAACAAGCAACTGATTTTTCAGTTTATATGTACCACATTTCTACAAATATGTGCTGTATAAATAAAAATGTTCAGTCCCACTTTATATAAGGTATCTTTAACTACTATTTACTAACATTTACAGCAAATTAATAATTTGATACAATGCACTTATTGTGTACATGTTTTTACGTTGTACTTATATATATATATAAAAATGCATGTAATTACAGCTAAATCTAGAATTACACTCTCTTACCCCTTAGCCCACCCTTAAACCATCCTATACAACCAAGCATGTCCCTTACGTACCCATACCCCACCTCAACAGCAGCATTTTTTTATGTAGGCCTAAGTAGCCTACATAATAGATAAGGACACCTAATATAAATTGAGTACTACAGTATTGACTTTTCTAGAAAGTCAATTTACTTGTTGAAATCTATATCTAAAAAGCTCAGAGTGATACATAAGCATTCAACTAGACAAAACTGACATTCTTGTATAGTGTAAAAAAAAAGTGTCAACTAAAAAGTAGAAAGCGCGTGAAATTTGTATTTAAAAAATATTTCCAGGGTGAAAAAACATCTAAACATTTTGACCAGTACGGCTCACACAATGACAAAAAGACTCTTTATTTTGGTGTCTTTGGCCAGTTTCCCGACATAAAAACTAGGTTTTGAAGCATGAATTGAATGTTTTGGGTGAGTAACTATATTTTGCAGACATGCTATAGAGTTCTGATTTTCCAGCAAACAGATGTGACAATTGCACTTACAGTTTAGAGAATGTTAAGACTTTCAAAAAATGTGCCAAAGCGATTAAGAAAAACAGTAAAAAAAAAAAATAAAAAAAAATAAAAAAAACAGAAAAATTATAATCTAAGATGAAAACCATTACATATATTATGTACCATTTCTGAGTCACTTATCAAATGAGTAAATGACTTGCATAAAGTCACTAATTTATATAATCTTTATGAGGTTTTCTGCTGAAGATACTCACCTAAACCAGACAGATCGAATGATCAATGAACCATGTGAATTAATGACCATTAACAGACAGACAGACAGATAGACAGATAGACAGATAGACAGATAGATAGATAGATAGATAGATAGATAGATAGATAGATAGATAGATAGATAGATAGATAGATAGATAGATAGATAGATAGATAGATAGATAGATAGATAGATAGATAGATAGATAGATAGATAGATAGATAGATAGATAGATTTTTGACATTTTTGGAATGCATTTCAAAAATGAAAATGAACTTACTACGATTGTTAACGTAGTCCAAGCAGCCGGATGATTGGTTACAATTTTCTGTTTTTTCAGGAATAACAGTAGAATTAAACACACATTTATGTCTAAGAATTCCCATGAACAGCTGCAGTCCAACCAAAGCAAAGACGCTTAGGCAAAAAAGGGTCAAGATCATCACATCTGACAGCTTCTTCACCGACTGGATCAGAGCTCCAACGATTGTTTTCAGGCCTGTGGAAAGCAGAGGAAACCACGTCACTTTCCAAGTTTACACTGAGGTCTCAGCATAGTGTACTCAGGGTCCAAAATTCACTTTTTAAATTCCAAATATTTCATTCTGGCCATGAGATGGATATATTTAACATATTTAATCATTTTTGGCATAATCATCATCATCATCTACGAGAGTTTTCATGTGAGAAGTTTCATTGTTTTCCCAAATATAGCCATTTGAAAATGTGCAAGTCACAACAGACACTTTTGTTTTTTTAGTGTATGGGTTGTCTTTGATTCGATTTGCTAATGACACTTACATCAGAAAGGGTCAGGCGGTCATTCTTATAATTCAACATAAATCATGGAAGATAGCAGCGTGTGATAAAATTATTAACATTATTTTTGGACCCTGAATGTAATTATTTAACATATACATACATTTACACACACACACACACACACACACACACACACACACACACACACACACACACACACACACACACACACACACACACACACATATACACTAATATACAAATATATATATATATATATATATATATATATATATATATGTATACTGTGTATATATATATATGCGCGCGCGTGTGTGTGTGTGTGTGTGTGTGTGTGTGTGTGTGTGTGTGTGTGTGTGTGTGTGTGTGTGTGTGTGTGTAAATGTAAGTATTGGACACACATTTATATACATTAAGACCATATTAAATTGTAAAAACATATTAATATAAACACACACGCTAATATATACATACAGTACATATACATATATATATATATATATATATATGCGCGTGTGTGTGTGTGTGTGTGTGTGTTTATATATGTTTTTACAATTTAATATGGTCTTAATGTTTCAAAAGGATATCTCTGAATACTTCAGGTTACAAGCTGAAGTTTACAGATTAGTCGATTTTTTTATGTATCACATGCACATAACTAATGCTCTTAATAACTAAACAGCGACTACACGAAGGCATGCAAGACGACTACAGTATAAACGTAAACTCATCACAAAAGGAGAGGAGAGACAAAAACAGCAACACTAGCTCTAATGATTCTGGTCCAGATTTCAATTACACTTAACGATGATTGTTCTAGTAATCTAAACTAAATAAGTTCACTGATTCGGTCTCAAGACTCCATAACAGTTCTCATCATGACAAATTTAAAGGTTGTTGCAGAATCAAAATGATAAGAGATTTTTGACCTATTGATTAAAAATAATTGAGTTATTCAATGTTAATCGGACATCACTGCTTGTTTTTTTTGTGTTTTTTTTGCGTGCAACCATCAAATCATGAATCAAAGGAAAATGCCTTAAAAGAAACCTGTAAAATGTTTGTGAAAGACTCTATATCAGGCAGTAAGAGAAGAGCATGCTGGACATGTTTGAAGAAAACAGTGTCAGCATCTGTGACCTTGACCTTTTCCCCAACTCTCACCTGGGATGACCGATATAGTTTTCAGGGCTCGAAGAACTCTGAACGCTCGCAAGGCGGACACATTACCCAGATCCACAAACTCAGTTACATATCTGAAACAGGGAGGGGGGGAAATCAAACACTGACGGATATACAACACACAGGAAGGTCTCGACACAGGGTTGCAGTCGGGTTCAAAGGTCACACAGAGGTTGGACACCTAAACGTGCTCTCTGCTTACCTGGAATTACTGAAATAGTTTTCAAAGCTCTGAGTACCCTGAATGTGCGGAGAGCTGATACATTGCCTATGTTTATAAACTCTGTAACAAACCTGTGGGACCAAATGCACAGATACAAATGAAGCTGAAGGGCACTGCAGATGCCAGTGGTCTTTATTGGTATTTTTTGGACTAATTATCATTATAAGTTAAGTCAGTGGTTCCCAAACTAGGGGCCCGGAGTTATTAAAAGGGGGCGTGGGTAAATCATAGTGTATAGTCAGAAGATGGTTATGCAAAAGAAACCTCTCCAGGGTGATACAAGACCCCACTGTGAAATGATTTTGCTTATTAATGCGGCTACTTGCCACATGAGCAAATAACTGAATACAAAATATTAATTTGACATATTTAATGACCTCAGGATGGCTCGCAGTACCTGCTTAAAGGGACGGTTCAGAGTAAAATCAACCTAGGGTCCTTTGCACCATGACCTCAAGCCAAACACCCTCCAGAAGCCTTTTTCCCCTTGGTTGAACATTATTAAAGTTAGAGCTTATTTAGAGATATCAGCCGGATGGCTTAGTGCAGGCGCTAATGGATCCAAGGCTGTATCTCGTAAATTACTCCACTAATAATGCCCAGAATGGCACCAAACTTCTACAGTAGTACAAATAGGTTCTGTACTCATTAAACGAGGCATTGGAAAGTTTGTAAGTACATCAGGAGTTTATTTAAATAACACTTGCCTGACGGCTCATGCTACCGCTAACCCGGACGTCTACGTCACTTCACTGAATTGAGAAAAGCCCGTAAAAGTACTTGCCGAAAGCGATCATAAGGATGTATAAAACTACATGATAATGAAACTACTTCTGACATCGCAACTGTCTACACCTGACACGAGAGGCGCGACGAGACAAAAGCAAATATAACCCATTTTAATCAGTGACTGTCTGCGGTGCAACAAATTTATACAGTAAAATAATGCATCGTTCTATTTCTGACATACTCCAAGTGCTCGTGCACCTTCTGAAACATACCACAAATGGATTTGCAACGTTCGCTTTGTCTCGTCCAGTGAGGACAGCCTTGAGACAAGAACATTTTATGAGGCAAGTCTCGCCCTAGGATAAACCAGAACAATAGTGGGTCAATGAAGGGAGACCACAGTGTGTAGCGTTTCTCAAACTATTAGCATGAAGCCAAACAAGTTAAGACACTACTTAGAGACTTCCCATCACAAACACAAAGAGAAGCCTGTTGAATACTGTATTAATAACAATGTTTTAAATAAATCCTATAGGATTCTGCAAGAAAGCTCATGTCTGAGAGTCTTTATGTGGGTGCATGTACTGTAGATGGGGGGCTTACAAATATATTTTCTTTACAAGTGGGACCGGCAGAAAACGTTTGGGAACCACTGAGTTAAGATGGCATCTGCATCTTAAAAATGTAATTAAATTAAATAACTTCAAACAACTTATCATAAAAATCAACTATAAAAAAAATAAAAAAATAAATAAATAAAATAATTGACTGTTTATAAACAGAATTATCTTGAACTTTAAAAAGTAATAGAATATTTAAGAATTTTATAAAGTATTTTATTAAGTACATCATTATCATCCAAAAAATTAAATATAGAAAAATAAAAAAATATTTTCATCTAAATTAAATATAATAAAACACATTATATAACAATTATTAAAAACATAAAAAAATATATTTGCTGTCTTAAAAGTGATAGTTCAACCAAAATTTTAAATTATGTCATCATTTACTCAAGCTGTAGTTGTTCCAAACCTGCATGAATTTCTTTCTTCTGCTGAACACAACCCAAACTGTGGAAGTCAATGGGGTCCATGAACAGTATTTACCCATATTCTTCAAAATATCTTCTTTTGTGTTCAATAGCAGAAAGAAATGCAGAACGTTTTGGAACAACTTGAGGGTGAGTAAATGACAGAGTTTTCATTTGTGTGTCAACATTCCCTACAATATGACCTGGCAAAGCAGTCAACCTGATTTTAAATGAACAAAATGTCAATTTGAGACCCTGGATCACAAAACCAGTCATAAGTCGCACAGGTATATTTGTGGCAATAGCCAACAATACATTGTATGGGTCAAAATTATTGATTTTTCTTTTATGCCAAAAAACATTAGGATATTAAGTAAAGATCATGTTCCATGAAGATATTTAGTAAATTTCCTACCGTAAATATATAAAACATTTATTTTTGTGAGTGAATGCAGCACAATCGTGAACATAAATGAACAACTTTAAAGGCGATTTTCTCAATGTTTCGATTTTTTTGCACCCTCAGATTCCAGATTTTCTAATAGTTGTATCTCGACCAAATATTGTCCTAACAAACCATACATCAATGGAAAGCTTATTTATTCAGCTTACAGATTATGTATAAATCTAAATTTCATAAAATTTACCCATGTGACTGGTTTTGTCATTCAGGGTCACATTTGAGGATGTTTTTGTGAAGTCTTAGTAAAGAAACACAAGTTTGTTTAGTTCTGAACTCTAAACTTCAAACTCTAAACGTATAAACTACTAATTCAACACTTTTAAATGTTAGGAAAAAAAATTCAAACCAAGTAAAAAAAAAAAAAAAAAATTTCATGGAATGACAACTTTTGACCACTCTATGGACTATGAAAAACTAAAGGTGAAGTGTGTAATTAATGTGCCACTAGCAGAAACTAACAGAATTGCAAAAATAACAATGAAAGAGCTTCAACTGGCCCTTTTCGTCCCATCCTCCTGTTCTAAAACTAAATGGAAAAAAGGGCAGGACTTTAATCTAATCTACTTCATATAAAATGTATTCAGGCAGTTCATATTATTTAATGGCCCTGAGCTAACATTAAAGGATAATTCCGGTATTTAGCACTTTGAGTCTCTTTTCTGGTTTGTTTTGGATGAACAAGAGTGGTAGACAAAGAAATTTTGACAATGGGTCCTGTCTCGACTTTTTGACTATTTTAGAATCGCCTTTGACCGCTTTAGAATGGGAGTCTATGGCCATGCACGAACATGTCCCTCAAACAAGCCTTAACATTCGTTTTCAAAACTGTGCAACTCACCGAGTGGTTAGTGGTGTTCGTTGATGATTAAAAACAAATATATCGACGCAATGTATGATATCAATCTGTTTATTTTTCTATAGTGGAACAATTTTTTCAGATACCTCAAAACCGCGTATAAACTGCCGCTCGATATTTGAGTCTGAAGCGCAGTAATATCAACGAGCAATGAGTCCTTCAACAGAAATCAATGGGATTTTACAAAATACCAAATAAAACACGACAGAAACTGGATTTCGCTACTCTACTTGTTTTGGAACATCAACAAACACCACTAACCACTCGGTGAGTTGCACAGTTTTGAAAACGAACATTAAGGGTTGTTTAAGGACATGTTCCTGCATGGCCATAGACAGCCACTCTGAAGCGGTCAAAGGCGATTCTAAAATAGTCAAAAAGTCGAGACAGGAACCATTGTCAAAATTTCTTTGTCCACCACTCTTGTTCATCCGAAACAAACTACAAAATAGACTCAAAGTGTTAAATACCGGAATTATCCTTTAACTAACACTGAACAGTAATATTTTTTCTTAACTAATGTTAAGAAAGAGTAATAAATACTGTAACAAATGTATTGCTAACTGTCAGTTAATGTTAATGCATTAACTAATGATGAGTGTTACCATTTTTTATTTGCAACAATTTTAACAGACGAATCCTCCACAATAAGACAGAAATGTGAATTAAAGAAGTAAACTTTGTCTTTTAACATAAAAAATACACTCTTCACCTTTAAGTAGTGAGGATAATTCAATTCTAATAATTTAACGCAACGTAGCTGGGATAAATAACAGACTTGTCATACTTACGCCATGACTATAACAATAAAATCCAACCAGTTCCATGGGTCTCTGAGGAACGTGAACTGTCCCACACAGAATCCCCTGGCGGTGATCTTTATCAGCGCTTCAAAAGTGTATATCCCAGTGAAGACATATCTGTTAAAACAAGACCATTACTGCACTTAGCAAACATACACAGCATTTCTACAGTATGTTTGGAAAGCAACAAGAGATCAACTCACTCTATATTCTTGGCCCAGTCTGGAGGTTGAGTGTAGACCATGAAAGCGCAGTTGGCCAGTATAGTGAACATTATAATCATACTGAACAATGTGAAAACTGCAGTTAAGGAAATGTAGTGACAGATCTACATTAGAGCTCAAAAGATTAAGGTTTGGGCTTCAAAGGTTTTTAAAAGTGACAGTAAAGACTTGTATGTTTGTGGCAAGCAAGGAATGGGCTGAGAGCTGTGGGAACTGTTATTTATGTTTATTTTATTATTAAAGTTTCACCGGTTTAAAAACATTTAAAAAATATATTTCCAGCCCCAAACCTTTGAACGGTAGCGTATATACCTGGAATACACAAACATATGATCTTTTTTGCAGTGTGAGATCAAAGAGGTTTAAAGGCGCATTATCTAGTAAAATCATAATCCATTTAAAATAGATTTCTTGATAAAAGACTGAAGTCATAAATCAGTGGTTCTCAATGGGTTTTGGCTCAGGATCAGATTTTACATTGCACATCAAGTCATTATACCAGTGGCTTTCAGTAGTTCACAACTCAAAAATGATTTGCAGGGCTGTTTTAATTGTTGATAAATGCAAATAATTAAGTGAAAATAACCATGTAATCATGCATAGTTAAGATGCAAAGAAAAATAATCAAGCTTATTAGCTTAAGCACTTCAAACTGTACAGTATTCTGGCACAAATGCATGTGTCGCTTGGTAGAAAATAGTCAAATTAGACAGTGACAACCTCGTCTTTAAAAAACATGAACAAAACTACACAAGGGCAAATAAAATACGATATCAAAGACGGGTTCACTTCAGGATAAACATGCTTTGTGACTGATGACTGATAGCCTATGGCTTAAAGTGTATAAACATAAGACCCATCCAGCACATCAGCATGTTTTAGCACTTGAGAAGGATATGTATGTACCAAAATCTTAATTGATAGTCTCCTCAGAGGGTTGAAGGGGCTGAAGATGTACAAGGCAGGAGCGGCGTTGAAACGGCTGATTGTCTTTTTTTTGTTCACTACTATGAAAGTCTAAACAAGTGGGAGATAAATGCATAGAGAGAGGACAAAACAGTCAGTCGATTATGCATACACATCATATGTATAAATATGATTGGAAAATGTAAAATAAAGATAAGTAAAATGTAATAAGAAATGTATATATACATATTTGTGTATATACACTTCTTATATTTCTTATTACATTTCCAAGTCTTTATTTCGAAATCTAAGATTTAAACTAGATTCTGTATCAATGTGATGTTTTGGAGTTCCTCTGTGGACTCTCAGGGGTTTGTCGGCCCTCCGCTTGAAAAATATAAATCAAAACTCACTGCCTGATTGATGTAAAACTGGTCCAGGTCCTCCAGTGGTGTGGACACCAGTCTTCGGGGAAAGTCTCCATATATGAAGGGCAGATTTTTCCCAGCCTCCAGGCCACTGTTGGGTTTCGTCTCGCATTTATCATCTTTAATTCTCTCCCGTTTGTCCTTGGACTTCTTGTACTCCTCAGCGATCCGGCTCTCGATGGCCTTAAGAGATTCACGGGTGAACTTACGTAAACTTTGAGGTCCTGGTGGGGTAAACGTATGTGCCATTTTCTCATCCTGAACCTTCAGAGTGATTCGCTACACGTCTGCATGAGAAACAACTGGCAGAGAAGGAGAGAAAGGGCGAGTCATTAACAGCAATGTGATCGGTAACTGTATGATTAGCCTGTATAAAACCCTTCCAGAACCACAGAGAGAAAAGAGCATCCTATGAGTGACGGACACGCCTTCTGTACTAAAAACCATCAAGTTATCAGGAACAGAGCTCTCAAGGAATCAGGGTTATGTATGCCACACAATTCAATAATATGCTGTCTCAGCCTGCTTTCAAGAGCAGCGCAGCTTAAACCTAAAAAAACCTTATGTTTATGTTAACTTAAATTGTATTAATTTGCCATTGACCTTTCCTGATCAACCAGTATCCAAAACACAACATTTGCTCATTGCAGAAATAACAATCAGAACATTATTTATGAGATCCAGGTCATACTTTTTGGTTGCTTGACATTACAGATTATTTTATTTTAAGTAATGAGAGAACAAAATAAATTTTCCTGCTGAAAGACTTAAGGCCCATTCCCACCAAGGACGATAACTATAAAGATAACAATACAGATATAGTTCTAAATATCCTTCTCAATATTAAAGAATAGCAGAGTTATAACGACAACAGCACAGAGAAAAGAGCTGATAAAGGATAAAAACATTGACAGCCAATCAGAATCCATCCCGCTGTAATGAGCTCGAGCATTTAAAGTGACAGACAAGCTTGGTGTGGACACTAATATAGGCTAGTTATCTTTATAGTTATCGTTATTGGTGTGAATGGGCCTTTAGATAAGTGTACATTTCCATGCTGGTCCAGGTGTTCCCATGTAAGGACCTGTTGATTAGGCTTCTCATGTGCATTTTGAGTAGTCATGCTCATGTGACAAAGGGCGAATCCATTCATATTCAGTGCATGGGTCACCCCAAATGAAGCTCAAATTGGAAACCCTCAGACAACCAGGCCAAATCCATAATCACTACACAACCGTCCACTTATATTATTGTATTTTCATCCTAGTCCAAGTTACTGTACAAGTTGTTCATGAACAACAAAAACACTTAAAGGTTTTTTTGGCAACCTTTTAATGTTGGATTTTTCTGAAGGTTCAAACAAATCATAATAATTCTGAACATTCACTTTTTTTTTTTTTTTTTTTCTGCAACAGGAAAACTGTACGTTAGATTAACCAGAAAAAAAACAACAAGTCAGAGCAGCTAAGTACTGGTGGACATCGCTTGAAAGCTTTAGAAGAAGTCACAGAAAACTCATTTAAGGCAAGTCAGTCGACCTTTTTGTGCTTTCCAGCTCCTGCTTGATCTGAATGGGGGAGAAAATCCCATAACGGTTTGTCGAAATTAAGTTTCAAGTACATTTCAAATCGGGAAAAAAATCTGATAACAAAGGAAAAAGTTAAGTGCAACTCTTGCATATAGTGTTGTGTTTATGATACCAGTTTTAATGTTGAATTTCAAATTGCTTGAAAAATGTATTCCTTTCCATTCATTTGCAACACAGCACTTAAATTTAAAGCCATTGTACAGTGTTTGATCAATCAAACCAACATTTACAACTGGAAATTACATTTTAACTAATCACAACATTAAAAATGAGGCCCTCTTTGACACATCTGCATACAGTCAGTTGCTGAAACAGCTGGAAAAGAAGTAATGACATGCAATTAATCGATCATTAATGTTACTTCCGAGTACATGGGTTGTCGTGAGCAATTAGTGAAGGAGGAGATGAATTTCCTTTCATCAGATGAAGCACTATAGGCCTAACCGCGGAAAAAATCTCTTCTAATAGGTGTATTCTTAAAAACCCACAACGTTAAAAGTGATTAGCGACTCATCACACCCTGCACTTTGTTGAGGAGGGGAGGGGGGGGGGGGGGAGACCACACTTCACTCCAGGAACCAAACACTGAATAAAACTAGCAAACATCACATGCTAAATCAGGCAGGGGAAACTAGAACAATAGAGGAGCCACATGTGAGAAACATATTGCCAGACATTGGTCCTAGGACATTTCCTCTGTAATACTAAGAATCATTATCAGATATAATTTCTTAATTTCATTACCATATCATAATATGTCTTCAGGTCAATAAGAGGAGACATCATTTCCTAGTTCTACAGATATCAGACTTCACAAGTCACGCTGGAAGGACACAAGATCCCAGATCAGAATCCTGGTTGGAAAACAACAATTGTACCCAATGAGCAAAATATTATAATGCACTTTTGGTATCCAAGATGTGAGGGTTCAGTTCTTGGCCTTTTTTTTTTTATTCTGCTTTCTACAATGACAAAAACAATCTGCTCAACCAACTTAATGAACAATATACCATGAATTATTCCACTGGCAATCACTCATTTCTCTCCTCAAATCCTCATTCACATCTCTCGCCTAGTCTATTTTTGCGATACCCTTTAAAAATTAATATTCTCCATTTGTCTTCACTTCCAATCCCTATTATTAGTATTCATTCCTGTGTGAAAGATAGTAAAGGAGGGATTAGGAAATACAATATGATATATTTATTTGTTAAAATTATTTAAAAAGCAATTTGATTTATCAATCACATTATAAAAAGTCAATACCATTTTTTTCCATTTAAGCCAACTGACTAGTCACACGTTATTAAGATATTAATTTAGTTACTTAAAGGGATAGTTCACCCAAAAATGAAAATTCTGTCATCATTTACTCTCCCTCAAGTTGTTCCAAATGGGTATGAACACAAAAGGAAATATTTTAAAGAATATGGGTAACCTAACAGTTGATTGGCCCCGTTGCATCCATAGTATGGAAAAAAAAAATACTATGGAAGTCAATAGGGTCCATCAGTAATTATTTTGTGTTCATACCCATTTGGAACAACTTGAGGGAAAGTAAATGATGACAGAATTTCCATTTTTGGGTGAACTATACCTTTAAATATATACTGTGTAAATATAAACATGTAACATTGCTAACATTGTTCTACAGAAATAATAAACCATAATAATGAGCCTTTAAAATATAAATTAAGCACTCAAGCACACACATAAAGCTTGCTGCAGAGACACTGGTAAAACTAATGATTATGAATGTGTCGGGGAAAAAAAAAACAGTAAGGAGACTGTCTGAACATTTTAATAATTAATTAATAAACTAGTGTTTTCTGAGTCAGTGTCAGCGGCAAAAATTAAGTTGATTCTGACTCGCCATCTACGCAGTATAGTGGATGCACCTATAGAGAAATGCACATTAAGTTAAACCAGGGTTCCCATACCTTGGTTAACTTCAAATTCATGGACCTTTCAAGGACTTTCCAGGTCTAATACCCTAAAATTCAAGGACTTAATGTGTGGACACATTTCAAGTGAGAGCAAGGTTACCTTGTAAGATGCATTTTTACAGTTTTGCGCACGTGAACGTCATGGCAATGAACAACACAAAGTACCTCACGCGGGAAACACTTAATGCAACGCGTAAATGCGCGTAACTAACGCAAATCAAGCAAGCTAGTGTGCATAGGCCACGAAGTGTTGGCGAAATAACACATTAGCGGACCAGAGGGAATAATATGTAATTTTTTACAGAAAACTCCTTGCACAAAATAAATTCAAGCACTTTCAAGGACCTGTATCTATGTATGTTTATTTTCAAAAACTTTCCAGGGCCTTGACATTTTTTTTTCAGATTCGCAAACTTTCAATGATTTCAAGGACCCGTGGGAACTCAGTTAAACGTCACGCAGTAAAACTTGGTACTAATGTAGCTTCACTTCATGCAAACACTTAGATATATATTGAAGTGGATTTACTTAATATAAAGTTAATGAAAGTTATCATGAGGATTGTAATATTTAAAGCAGATGTCTTAACAAATGTCAGTGGACCGGGAAGATTTTAAAACGAGCCGTTCATTCATAAATACGCAAGATCGCTGTGAAAATACAGACCGGAAGTCAAAAGACAACGAGCGCAGCGCTGAAAAGAGGCGGGGCTACATAAGGTCTATATTTGTGGCAATAGCCAACAATACATTGAATGGGTCAAAATTATCGATTTTTCTTTTATACCAAAAATCATTAGGATATTAACTAAAGCTCATGTTCTATGAAGATATTTAGTAAATTTCGTACCGTAAATATATAAAACATTTATTTTTGTGAGTGAATGCAGCACAATCGTGAACATAAATGAACAACTTTAAAGGAGATTTTCTCAATGTTTCGATTTTTTTGCAGCCGCAGATTCCAGATTTTCAAATAGTTGTGTCTCAGCCAAATATTGTCCTATCCTAACAAACCATACATCAATGGAAAGCTTATTTATTCAGCTTACAAATTATGCACAAATCTCAATTTAAAAAAATTGACCCATGTGACTGGTTTTGTGGTCCAGGGTCACATTTGCTTTGTTATCACCTCTCTCTGTTTTGGTGTAGATAATTAAACCATTACACTGGTTAGAAGTCTGTCCGAAATCAGTTTCAGCAGGCACCTTGGTTTGCAAACGCTGTATGCAAAGTTGCTGCCATTTAAGTCTGTCCAAGCTTTCGGGACGCAGCCCATGCTTGAGGTCGATGAATGATAGACAGACATTTGGATTTCCTGCCCTACATAATTACCACATGGATCTGCCTTGTTAACGATCTGTCCGTCACAGACTGCATGACTTCGCCACTTCCTGTACAGTTTTTTTTCCTGCGACCTTCCGACCAATGAAAATTTGGTCGATCAAGCCTCTTCTCAATAGCTGTGTCCGAAACCGCTCCCTATCCACTATATAGTGCACTATATCGGGTGTCGGCCATTTTGTAGTGGTATCCGAATTCTGAGTGAACGACATCATTCCCTACATTCGTTCACTACTTTTACCCACAATCCTCTCTGAATTCGAGTGTACATTCGATGTACACTTGCTGAAGCACTATTTCCAACAATCCAATGCGGAGAGGACTGAGCGTGCGTGAAGCAAGTTTAAACCAGGGATTACTTTACAGCTTTCTTATTTCTGCTTTAACATTTATTTCATGCTAGTTTTATTATTATTCTTTTCAATCATTAATCATTACTTGAATAAAACATATTAAAATATTGAGACAATATTATATAGATGCATTTTAAAATTAAATGAAATTATATTAATGAGGTAGCCTAAAATTATTATTATTTTTTATTAAAATATTATTTAGGCATTAACTCAATTGAAACTGTAAGGAAGAGATGATCATTTGGTGGATGATTTAAAAATATTCGTTAATCATTTGTAGGTGGCGTATTCATTCGAATGTAATAATCATGAGGGCGCACAACGACCACGTCATCTGTGAGCGTGAGAGTTTATAACAATTTCAGTCGACGGAACTACAAAGCTGGCACGGAGGTATATATAGTTAAAAAATAAAGTCATTATGATTGTTATTGTTGTTAATATTATTTATAAAGAGTTTTATCACTACGTGTGACGAAGCCGTCCAGCTCCGACGCACAGTGTAAACGTCAGCGTCCGAATTCACTCACTTCATTTCGTTCACTCCTTGCAGATATAGTGCACTCAAATGCCATACACTATATATAGGGATTAGTGAATGAGTGAACGAGTGACCAGTTTCAGACACAGCTAATGACTATCATTTGGACTATTAGGGGCAGCCCTATTTTTTAGCAATTCAAATGTAAATATGATTAGCCACAAAGCCACCAATTGAAAAGAAAAAAAAATCAGTAAAATCAACTGGAGGAAAAAAATAAATAGGTAAGGCTTTAGTCTTTCAACATGAATGTGGAGTGAACAGCCTCAGGCTCGGACCGCTGGCTGAACGTCTGGTGCATATATCACACTTAACTGGAAACACTCCAGGATTTGTGAAGTCGTCAACTCATTGGTTGAATTCTACAGGATGTCCGGGAGACATGCGTGTCATGTTCTTTAACGGTCCTCCTGGAAACAAAGATGCCATGATGCCAAACCCCCTCATGGAAGAGGAAAGCCGTTAGGGTTGGGCCGATAGACCATCGTCCATCGCAATGGCTGACAGACATCACGATGTTGAGTCTCGAGCATCGTGATACCCCCCCCCCCCCCAATGTTTCCATGGTGACGCGTCATGCTTGGCGCGTGATTTACCACAGCCAAAATAGTGCCGTATGACAGATGTAGCGCTTTTATTTCTAAATATTAACAAATTTGCTTACCATGTCATCAACTATCTTATATTCCAATTCTCAAATATCTGTAAGTGAGTTTGTTTTGTCGTTTAAAAACCTTTATAAATGATCTTAATCTGTAACGGGAGCCGTTGTGTTTACAACTGTGACAACGAGCGGTTACGTAAAGTACGTAAACGCTTGACGTACGTAAAGTTTGCGGTATAGACTCTTTAAAATACGTCCAAGAGTTTTACACACCGGTCTGTTATTGTAGGGACATCGACGTTACATTTTCACATCCCTAAACGTGTAGAAAAAAACTAACTGTGATTGGTTGCTTTACATGTCAGTCAAAAGGCATCTGGGTGGTGCTCGGCCAATGAAAGCGGCTATGGAGTGCAGACCTTCTGCCATCAATCAGTCCAAGTTCTGGCTACGTGAGACTAATTGAAGGGGGAGGACAAGATCTTAGGATTCAAGAACTGTAGGGAGTACACATCTGAGGCCAGAGATCGCCCACTTCATGGCACTTTGCAGAATACTGCGACCAATACTTTCAACCAATACTCCCTCAGCATCACTTGGGACACAACATTCTGACAAATGATTAGTTGTATTTCAATGCGCTTTCAGTAACGGCAGGGATGCACTGGGACTAAAAACAGACCTCTGTCAGCCTACTGCAAACTATAGCCTGCTGTATAATCTAGTTCATATTTAAAGGGTGACCAAACGTCCTGCTTTCCCAGGACATGTCCTGTTTTCACGTCCTGTCCTGGCCGCCCTGGCTGTTTTTTGTAAAGTGATGAAAATGTCCTGGTTTTCATTATTTTTCATTGGGCCATTAAGCTTGTACTTTAAATACACGCTTGCCTTTGCACACAAAACATATGAATGGCTTCGGCTTCGCCCCGTCTTGTTATAATCAGCGCGTTCCTCAATCCGCAGTGGCAAGCAGAGAGCACGTCAGAATCATAGGTCAGAATACAGAGGCCTGTGTGTGTGTGTGTGTGTGTGTGTGTGTGTGTGTGTGTGTGTTCATCTCAGCCTCATGGTCTATCACTGCTTGTCAATGTCAGAATATTTTAAATGAAAAATCAAATAAAAGTAGGCGGAGTTTACGTTCACAGAATTTTAGCAGCGTGACTCGTTTCAGTTTACGGTCAAATGCGAGATAAGATGTAAGTAGCTAACAGCGTTAAAAAAAAAGCCCTAATGTAAATTCACAGATGATTTACAGAGAAAATTTCCATGTTTTCATTTCGGTCGGGATCCGTGTAAAGCAGAATGCATGAACTGCAAAGCTGGCACGTACGTGTCAGTGTCAAATAAAGGTGATAGCGACCTAGAAGCCCACATAAAGAAAGTATAGGCTACAAGAGAACATCAGGAGGATTGAAATTGGTTTTTTACTGAGATAGTGTAGTAGATGTTTTATTTTAGTAGTAGATTTTTAACCTATGGCCATGAAAAGAAATAGTGTCATGTAAAAGGTGTTAAAAGGTTAACTTTATTTTTTTTATAGTATTCTATTGTTGCGGGCCAAACATTGAATGGAAAGGATTTATTAATTTATGTATTAAAGTACAATAACAGCAAGGTTGTGAATGCATTTGTCAAGTATTTTTTGATGCATTCACCCCCAACCACGCCCCCACCCCTTAACCACGCCTCCCCAAACCACGCCCCCGCCCACCAACCACGCCCCATCCTCTTTTCTGAAAACTAAAATATGGTCACCCTAATATTTATTGATTTTTATGATATGTCTGAAATAGCCGTTTTGATATTGCAAAGGCCACACAATTAAACTGAACCTTAAACAATAAATCTCTGTACAGTAATGTAAATTTAATCAGCTGGTGTTTTGGTGATTTTCAGTTGATGTATGAAGGCAGTTCTCCTCAAGTTCACGTGTCCCATCAAGAGTAATCTATATTAAGTGAAGTTTATCACATTGAACAAGTTAATATTTACAAATAACAAAAGCACAATCCTTCTTTGTCTTTAAAAGAAGTTCTATGAGCTTTTTCTTAAAAATAAATGCTCGCTAAAATTCCCCAATGTCTGAAATACACTCATCTGAACTTAAGAAACTCGTTCTCTTTTTAAAATCTTTGCATATGTAGCCTACTTTGTATCTAAATTAGGTTTCAACAGATTTACAAGTCAACCGGGCCCACCTGCTACCATCCGTTTGAAACAGACACGATCTTCTGCAGCTCGCTGAGGATGTAATAAATCCAGATTATTATCTGCAGGTCATACACTATGTCCTCTGAGAGATTAACAGGTTGTTGACCACATCTGTACTCCCAGCAGATTCCACATTAGTTTTAATTAGAGATTGCATAGCTGACTGACAGGCCCGGTTATGCAAACAAGAGCCAAAAAAATCTTCAAACAGAGACATGAGTCAACATCTAAACGATGGCTGAAGTTACTCCAAATTACACATGATATTCATCACACGATTACCATCGACAACAGAAACCCGACTCTCACTCAGAGCCTCTAATCTCTCCTCATGACATATTGACTCCTCTGCAAGACAAATACACCTGACAATGGACACTTGTCACAAACAAAAGCCAGCTGATCTGCTCTTTATCAGCCACTGTAGAAATCATTTTTCTGCTCTCATGTTGTACAACTCTAAAACTCAAAACATTTGACATCGTAGCACTACTTGATAGTTTTTATTGATATAATAAAAAATAAAGCACTAAAAACTAGTCAGTCGATTTTATATTTAGGCATCACATTCCAGCCTCGTCTCATTGTTAATACGTACATACAGTAGGCCTAGGTATTAAAACGTAGCATACAAAACGTACATTTGGATAGATGCCGAAACATACAATATGGATATATTGACAACACTTAAACATAAACATTATTATGCATTACAGCTAAAACAATTTTTTACAAAAATGTATGAATCTTTTCTATCATAAAGTAGTTGTATAATTGCCGTTTTACGATTTTTGACACCTTAACCCTACCCCCAAACCCAAAAATAACCATTTTATAGAGAATATAAAAATAAAATAGCCTATAAAACATTATAGACAAAAATGTGTAGGAAAATTTCAATTCTAGTAACAACATAGCATTAAAAAGATATTTTGAGTCGCTAATCCAACTCCTACCTCTAAACCCACCCATAACCATTCCTTAAAACATATGTGCAGTTAAGAAAAAACATAACAGACAGACGTGTAATCACAATCATTTATTTATTGCAAAAATGTCAAAAGCGGTACCAAAAGTAGTCCAAAAGACAATGGCGGTATAGAACAGTTTTGTATGAGGTATAGAGCAGAATTTAAGTTATTAATCGCTGAAAATCTTATCCCGATCCCCTCCGTGAAGGCGAAGGTTTAAAACGCACACCGCCCAAACATGGTGTGTCACAATCTGTGACGAAGCAGGCGAGAGCCAATGAGCATTTGATATGATTGTTGTAAAACATGTCATAAAGCTTCTTGAGGCGGCAATTTTGGAATTTATAACGAGTGCGCTAGGATTTGGTTTACGGCCACTGCTGAGAATAGAAATAAAGATTGCTGAATAAAGGCTTGAATTTCAGTCTGTTCCTCACAACTGTTTGGATTACAACGCACAAATAGAATTACTTTTGTGAATTTATTGTGGCATTTTGGTGTATTTTACAGTTCTCAGTCACAGCATAGGCCTATACTGAAAAAAACGAAATACAAAAAAAAAATATAGGCTATATATATATATTACATGTTAAATACTGGTTTCACAATTACAGAAATGTTATTCATTTTAAAGTTTTAAAGTGTAGATTGAAACGAGTTTGCATATATATTGCATAGGCTAGCCTATATCATTCATGGACTATAGATTTTAGGCCCTAAATCAAAAGTCTGGCTATTTGAGACTGGTACAACAATACCAACCAATTCTTTCTTTGAACCAAACAACCTGCACTGGTTGAGGCTGGAACACAGTCCTGTTTTTGTCACACACACACACACACACACACACACACACACACACACACACACACACACACACACACACACACACACACACACACACACACACACACACACACACACACACACACACACACACACACACACACACACACACACACACACACACACACACACACACACACACAAGAACAGAAGGAAAATCCAAAAGTAAAGATTTTATTTTCGCAATGCATGAAGCTGTTTCAGTTTTCAACACCCTTGTCCGAACAAATTGGTTTACATAATGCAAATATTATAAACCCCCCTCCCCCCCTCCCCCCACAACCACAAACAGTTTCAATCAGAAGCCATCATGTCAGGCCCAGGCACTTCAAGTGGTTCCCATTGCCTTGTGAGAAAAAACATTACGTTTCCCAAGTGTGGATATACGATGATGTGAAACTAAAAACCTCGAAGAGCACTTAGCAAAACGCCTCTGAATCACAACCCGTTCTCAGTAATGGATCTAACAGCCTATATTCATTGATACCTCCAGTCAGATTATAATGCATTTCTTTTTAATACTGATACTACGCGATTAGAACAGAAAAGAGACTGAACATTAGAGAAAAACAAGACTATTTCAAACGGTTAAAAGCCAGTGGTGAAACATCTACTATGATTATATAATATAATATTAATTTCATAATATACAACCCCATTTCCAGAAAAGTTGGGACATTTTGTAAAATGCAACAAAATCAAGAATCTGTGATTCGTTCATTCTCTTTAACCTTTATTGAACTGACAAAAGTACAAAGAAAATAATTCCAATATTTTCACTGACCAACTATTTTGTAAATATAAATAGATTTTGATTTTGATGGCTGCAACACACTCCAAAAAAGTTGGGACAGAGGCATGTTTACCATTGTGTCACATCAGCTTTCCTTTTAATTACACATTTTAATCGTTTGAGGATACTAATTGCTGCAGTTTTGCAAGTGGAATTTTTGCCAAATATATCGCCTGATACAAGACAGCTGCTCTACAGTCCGTGGTCGTCATTCTCTGATTCTCCTTTTTATGATGGGCCATACAGTATATCACTCTCAGAAAAAAAGGTACAAAAGCTGTCAGTCACTGTGGCGGTACCTTCTCAAAAGGTACACCTTTGTACCTAAAGATTGCATATTAGTCCCTCAAAGGTACATATTGGTACCAAAAGTGAACATATTAGTACCTAAATGGTACATATTAGAACCCTTTTGAAGGGTACTGTCCCAGTGACAGCTTTTGTACCTTTTTTTTTTTAGATTGTAGAGTACATTTTCAGTAGGAGACAGATCTGGACTGCAGGTGTAGAGTGTCTTCGAAACATTGGCATTGTCTTGCCCTAATAACCATGGACTTCCCATGAAAGATGTCCTCTTAAAGGCAGTATATGTCTCTATAATCCCAATACATCCACATCAGTGGTACCTTCACACACATACAAGACACCCATGCCGTTTTCACTGATGCCCCCTCATACAGATGTTTGCATTTGCACCTGTTGCTGATGAAAGTCTGGTTGGTCCCTTTTGTCTTTGGGGATGAGAACTCAATGTCCAAAAATAAGCTGAAACGTGGACTCATCTGACCACAGCACACATTTCCACTGTGTTTTGGACCGTCTGAGATGAGCTCGGGCGGCATGAGATGAACTCAGCGGCATCTCTGCACTGAACAGATGTATAGCTTTCTCCTTGTGCAACAGTGATTCAAGTTGCATTTCTTGATGCAGCATCAGACTGTGTTAAATGAAAATGGTTTTCTAAAGTACTCCTGAGAACATATTGTTGTAATTAACAGAGTAGCATGATGGTTTCTCATGCAATACCATCTGAGGGCTCAAAGGTCACGCACATTCAACAGAGGTCTCCTGCCTTGCCCTAGACAGACTGAGATTTATCTGGATTCCCTGAATCTTTTAACAACATTATGTATGGTAGAAAGTTTGTAATCTTGATTTCTGAATTGTTTGACAATTCTCTCATGAAATTTAGCACAAAGTGGTGAGTCTCCATGACCCATCTTTTCTTTGCAAAGACTGAGCCTTTGGTGGATCACGATAACCTCACCTATTACCAGTTCACCTGCTTATTGTGGACGGTTTCAAAACATTTTAACTTAGATATTCTATAATCTTTTGACTTTTATTTTGCCTCTGTCCCAACTTTTTTTGGAGTGTGTTGCAGCCATCAAAATCAAAATGTGTTTTACAGAAAACAATCAAGTTGAAAGCATTGGAAATATTTTCTTTGTAGTTTTTAAAGGTTAAAGAGGATTAACAAAGCACGGATTCTTGATTTTAGTGCATTTTTACAATATGTCCCAACTTTTCTGGAAATGGGGTTGTAATATACTACTCTAGGGGTGCTAAATTTACACCTGACTACATTTTACGACTAAGTAAAATCAAAAGGGACCCTTTTGCTCTCATAATTCACTGGTCTTTATGCATGACTCAACCTGCAGTTATTATTTAAAAAAGACTTTTATTCAGCATTCACCAGATCAAACTTGCCAGTAAAAATGTCAAAATTTTTACATTTTAAATACATAGGAGAATCCTCTTCTTTTCATCACTTCTCTCCAACCATCTGACTATGTCCAGTCGACTTAAGAGCCAATCAATTCCAATCAAATGATAACGTCCTCTTGAGTTCTTACTCGACTATTCACAGAAAAAAATGCATCAAATTATTAAAGAAGTAAAGGGTCGAACAGTTTTTTTGTGTTGTGTAATTGATTTCAGTCAATTTGCTAACTTCCGACAGCCATCATTGGATGGCCCCCAAAAAATATTGACAGGAGAGTCGAGAGCTTTTCAGGACTGCAATTTGGCTATTTGTCAGGTAGTAGGGACATTTTTGGCGTATTATTCCATGAAAAAAATAAATAAATAAATAAATAAAAAAAATAAACAAAGTGTTTTACTACATTAGAATGCGAGCACAATTTCTCTCATCTTATGTAACGGAAGACAGCCTTTATATGACTGCCTGCCTGCCTTGGAGAAATACCTGATTTAATTTAAATTGGCGCCTCCTGGACTGTTCTGCTTATAGCGGAGGTGGGCGTAACAGAAGAATATGCCTTATTCAATAAAATCCATCCTGCACGAAATATAAAGAGCAATTGTGAGACGATTTTGGTGGCATATTACAATTTACAAGTGCAATCCTTCCTCTCTTAACTATTGACCACTGTTATGTTAGCTGCAGTCAAATAAAACCAAACCGATTTGAAGAATTAGTTTGCGAATCCGAGTTAATCGATTCTTGAGTCACAGCAGTTCTCGAATCAACAATCACCAACTCATTAAACCGAGTCATGTCTAAAGCCGAAAACCAATGCGCAATCTGACTAAAAGCCTTTGAGTGCAGATTTGACTGATAGGGCAAAAGTAAGTTTAAACTTGACTGTATGAGCGTTTTGTCTCATTGTGTTACATCACAATTATTTAATTATTTTGAATTTAAATTATTTTTAGTTTGAGCTGAATCGGAGCTAAAAACAAACTGGACTTGAACACATTGGGTTACAATAAGCTAATAAAAACATTATTATTATTTTACATTGCTGTAAACAGATCACGTTATAGGATTAATTAGGTTTATTGAAATGAACTGTTCGAAAGAACCGATTCCAGGAGTCGGACTGCACGTAGTTCATTAAACTACATTCGGGGTTTTGCAGTCTAGTAGCCTACAAAAAAAAAAAAAGATTAAAAAATAAATAAAAAAACATTCGTATTTAGCTGAATGAACTATTTTTATCTTGTGGCATCATCTCTTCCACCGCAGGTTCAATCAATCACTGGAAAAGTGGATTTCCAGGGCGTCAACCCGGGTTAGGACAGTTCACATGTCTTTCTCAAAAAATCCCACGGTGAAATGAATCGTTTTCAAGATTATGGCGTTTGAGCATTGCACTAATCAAATGCATCAGGAGCGAGAGATATTATAAAATGCTGTAGGTTGAATTAGAGCACAAAACCCGTGGCGCATGAGGCCAGTGCTGACATAGGCTACTGTATAAATGGATGTCGGAAAACCAAACAAATCAATCAATGCACAGATATGTAAATAACTTTTTTTCATGTGCATCGGATGCTGTTATGACAACATTGACATACTGTATGCAGAAACAGAAAAGTAGGCTAAACCTATATCACAACCTAAACTATTTATATAAATGACAGAAAAAACAACAGGAGTTGTGAATGTTCTTGTCAAGACTGCATACTCTCAAAGACAAACTAAATGAGAAAAAAAAATCTAAAAACTAAGCATGTTATTGAGTTGTATAATCACAAACTCAGCCTTCTTTTTAAAACTCCTTGTTAAATTAAACTCTTTTATGTGTCTGTCATGGTATTGTCATTTGCATTTAATTATAACCTGGAGCATTTTTTCTTGATCATACAGATTTGAATATCTTTCATCAGCACTTCATGATCTACTCACCATCTTTCTGCAACAAATCAGAGAATTTCTTCGAACATGAGGGAAAAATTAATCCTCGGGGTCCAGGAGCAATGCTGTGATCCAAGGTGGAGGAAAAAAATCAGTGTGGGCAACTTATCCCAAGTAAGTAGCCTAAGAAGAAAACTCCCAGGGATTTTCAGCGAGAAATAAAATCGCAGAAGTCTGCGATCAAAAAGAGCGAAGTGCCTGAGATCCGAGAGATGAGCGCTTCCGGTTATTCATTAGACCCAGAGAGAAATCACCGATCCTACTATGACTGAGGTTGAGCTTATGAATATTAAAGTGCGAAATGACAACGTTGCTTCGTCCACCGTCTGTTGGCTCTGATGTTTTGCCTCGTGAGTATTAATTAGATTGTGTCGACGTTGCTTCATAAACTTCCAATGAAGAACATTTGCTTGTGAATGTTAAAAACTAGGCCTTCGCCATAGTAGGAATCCTAAATTTTCAGATCTTGACGGACACTGACGCCAGTACGACGGCAAAACGTCTCCTAAACGCGCTAAAAGTCACGATGGTTCACTTTTTCACGGTTTCATTTTTGTCTGTGTATTTCTTTGTCACGAGAATGTTTTTGTTTTTTTGCCCCACCCTTTGTGTGTAGGCAATAACTTGCTGTTATTAGGCTAGCATACGCACATTTCGACATAAACAAAAATTAAAGATATCATAGTATCTTTTCTCTGTATACAATTAGATTTCAGCTGGCATAGTGTATTGTTTAAATACTGTAAGTAAAAAAGACACGTTCAAATGACACGTTTACATTGTTGCCCTTTTTGTCAGTTTAACCGCTTCTGTGGACCCTTTTCACAGACTGATGATGTGTTTTCTTTTTTAAATATTTATATTTATGCCTATATATTTAATTTTCTCAATGTATGTACCTTTACAACACTATAATTTGTATTATAGGTATTATATTTTCATTATAATTAGGCCTACAAGAAACTAGTAGCCTAAAGTTGACATCTAATCTGACTACCATTATCATCTCTCTATTTTTTTTCCTCTTTTTAAAGTTGCCAAAACACTATTGTGGAGTTTTTCTTTTGCTCTTTAAGCAAATGGGAACATGAAAAATATATTGTAGCCTAGTCTCTCATTCACCACTATAAAAGTTTACCCAAATATGACGACTTCTGCTTTTGAACCCGGAAACGTGAATAAAGGATCGGTTGTTCACATTTATAAGTCGCTTTCTTAGAAGCAACTTGTAGTTTAAAAATCTGACAATAATTTACTTTAAAATCATCATAGCCTTAAGGCTACCTCAGACAACATTTTAATATATTCTTTTGGCTTGCTTACTACAAAATTTTGAACTATAGTTCTTTAAGGTTTCATAAAATCTTGTACTAGTTGAGTAAAGCAAGTTTGAAGCTTTTAATCAATTTCACAATAACTTCAAGTTGACTTGTCAGTTCAAAACGTCAGTCACACACTGTTCAGAGAGAGAGGGCAGCGAAACCGAATGGCGACACCTAGTGGATTAAACCTCTCTCTTTTTTTTTTGTCTGGAAATTTTACATTTGTTAAAAAATAGTGCATTGCTGCCAGAAATTCACTGTTTTGTCTGGTTTTCTTTCACTGTTTTACCCACACATGCATTAAACATCCATTACACTTTTGTTTTTAGTTTTGTAAAGAAATTTAGGGAAGATCGGGGAGTTAGTAACACGGGGTCAGTTGTAACACAGTTTGTTTGTTGTCTAAATCTTAAAGTCTAAATATAACAGGTTTCAACATACAGTCAAGAAAGAATGCTTCAAATGATATTACATTGCCACAAACATTCTGACGGAAAAAGAGAGAGAGAGAGATTTTTTCCTTTTTCAAAGGGACTCATTCAAGATTTACAGAATTTGGTGAAGCTTATTGGTGACATTACATTATAAAGAATTTCTCCATAAACAAAATTTCATTTGTTTTGTCATTAATAACATTAAGGACTTTTTAAACGACTCCATCTATTAAGAATAAATTACATTTAGGCGTGCATTTTGCAAATTTTTGTTTATGGATGAAAATATTTTCCATGAAAAAATGTAGAAGTTCACAACATATTCAAACAATTTGCTTCTGTGGGTATAAGGACATAACATCTTTTAGAAATAATTTATAATTAACATTTCTTGGGGCAAATAGAAAAGATCTAACATCAGACCAAAAATGAAAAGATAAATCACAGTTGTACAACAAATGAGCCAAGTCTTCCTCGTGTATAAAAGTGCAATTGTTTCCACTGTCCATCGATTTTGATAAGAAAGCTTGAGATGGGTAGATTTTGTGAAGTATTTTAAAGTGTACCTCTTTAACTTTATTCAACATACAACATTTATATGGATTTAACAATGCCTCTTTCCAATCATTATCACTGATCTATTCTGTACATAAAAAAATAATTAACAAAAAAAATCCCCAAATTCACATAAAAATAGGTGGAAGGCATTGTATCTGGTGACTGAACGAACACACACTCGCACAGAAACGGTTTGTCAGTGCTGCTCTACTAAAATAGTTTAAAAACTTGGACAACAATGACATTTCTCCCTAGCGAGGTAATAACAGCGCTGATCTTAAAGCAGTTAAACTTATAGTTTCGCTATTAGTAGAGACGCTGCCGCCGAACACTGTTGAGAGACTCGGGTAATTCACACACGTGTAATCTCTCTATCTCTCTCTCTCTCTCTCTCTCTCTCTCTCTCTCTCTCTCTCTCTCTCTCTCTCTCGCTCACTGTGTGACTGAACCCTTATACAGTACACACACACTCACACACACAGCAATTGCTTTGTGCTAAGTTTAAAGTTCTAAAAGAAATACAAAAAGGTTTTTTCTTCTCATTAAATGGTTTACTTTATTCAAAATGTATTATCCTTGGTTCTTCTATAAAGTTCTTGCATACATTAGATAGGATCTTTGCAACATTTACCCCCCGGATAGTGATACAAATCTCCCCAATAGTGGGGTAGGATGTAACAACGAAACTCTTTGTATTTGACATCAACTCACATAATCTGTAAATGTGTAGTAGTGAGTTTTATTCGTAGTAGACAAATGTGGCTATCATGTATCAAAGTTTGAGAGATCTAAAACAAATAACCACTGAGTTACTGATGCTCCAACAAAAAGTGTTACTTCCACTAATAGGCCCTTATATTCAAGAATAATTTCGATTTCACTTTTGAAGCAGAAGCGTATTTTAACAGTTGAGAAACATGCATTCAGTCGTTTTACTATTAAACCATGGTAAACTTCAATAATGTATAATATAAAATAAAATACTCCAGTGTTCACAACTGATCTAGTTTTTGGTTTTGCGCTCATGAAGAGTGTGGACTTGCTGAAGGTTCAGACGTCACAGGTGTTTGCTCAGCACCGTCTGCAGGACACAAACACATGCACACCTGAACACTGTGTTTGAGTCTGTGTAAACTACAGCACATATGGCGTATCGTTACAGCTTACGTACGTGCATCCCTATTTGTTTGAGTATCTTTAACATATAAACATATAACATCTATCTATCTATCTATCTATCTATCTATCTATCTATCTATCTATCTATCTATCTATCTATCTATCTATCTATCTATCTATCTATCTATCTATCTATCTATCTATCTATCTATCTATCTATCTATCTATCTATCTATCTACCTACCTATCTATCTGTCCTTCCGTCAGTCCGTCTATCTATCTATCTGTCCGTCCGTCCGTCCGTCCGTCCGTCCGTCCATCCATCCATCCATCTCTCTGTCCGTCCGTCCGTCCGTCCATCCATCCATCCATCCATCCATCTATCCATCTATCCATCTATCCATCTATCTATCTATCTATCTATCTATCTATCTATCTATCTATCTATCTATCTATCTATCTATCTATCTATCTATCTATCTATCTATCTATCTATCTATCTATCTATCTATATTAAGTGCAGCCACTTTCCACTATTTCACAAGAAATTGAGACTGTTGAGCAAATGTTTGGCCAACAGCTATAATACGGTTTAACAGGCTTTGTGTGTCAAACACAGATTAAGTTATTCATGCAGAAACAGCTTTTCCGACAGCCTGTGGCTGTCGTAAAAAAAAACGCAAAAAGGGTCGTATTTTTATTCTGTGGGCGGACTGACTGAATGAGGTGGAGCACTTTTACTCCATGACATGGTAGAACATCCATCTAGTTCATCACAGAAGGATTGTTTTTAATGGAAAACCACAAAAGAGAGAAAAGTGGCACAGTTCAACAGGTGAGTTTGCACATTATTTGCTGATTGATAAATAATCATAAATCTGAGATAAACTGAACATGTTCCTGATGTGAGTTTTTGTCTTTTCAGATGGAGGATGACAGGGATTGTTTGTTGTCCTCAGATAAGGACACGGGGAAAAGTGGAACTAGCTCAATATCTTCTGCCTCATTTAATTTCATCAATTCCATTATCGGATCCGGAATTATAGGTAATATTTTGTTGTTAATGCTTATACAAAATAATAATATCAATGTAATAAATGCAGACAGGCAGTACCAGTCAGAAGTTTAGACGCATCAATCCAATATATTTTCCTCTTGATCTTAATAACTTGTTGACAAATTGGGTCACTTTTGCCTCATAAACTCCTAATTACTGTTTATTAATAGTAAGGTAGATGTTAAGTTTAGGTATTGGGATTAAGGGATGTAGAATATGGTCATGCAAAATAAGGCATTAATATATACTAATAAACAGCCAATATCCCAGTAATGCTAATAATCAACAGTGAGAATTGGACCCTAAACTAAAGTGTTACCATAAATTGTATTTATATAGATGTTGTTACAAAGCTAACATTATTAATTGATGAGTTTGAGCAAGTGTTTAAAAAGCTTCTCATGAAGATGGTCAAGAGCATGTCTAGCGAATAGTTTAGTATCTAAAATATAGAAATTGTGTAAATCTGAAAAAATATAAATCTGATTTGTTTATAAACAATTTGTCTCTACATAATTCCCATACTTTCGTAGTTTTGATGACTCTTGGTTGACATTTTATATATTTTTTTATGTCTTGTCTAATTACTTTTAAACAAAACAGAATATTCCTAATAGATATAGTTAATACAATATCTTTATAAAATATCTAAGTCAAAAGCATGTTTAATGGTTTGGATGCATTTATGTTCATTATTTTCTCACATTTGTGCATATTTTAATAGGTCAGTAGAAGTGAGAACTGGCTTAGATTCCACGCGGTACAGGATCATATGACTACTGAACAGCCCCAGTCAGTTCACGTGCTTCTGCTGCAGGAAAAAAAAAGAGAAAAAACTATATTTTTTTCTGGTCCAATGATTTGGGGTCCAGAAAAGGTCAGCGTTATAATACTGTATACATTTGAATGCATATATGCATTCTTGGCGGTAGCTATTTCTGTGCTATATCACCTGCCTTATCAGAGGGGGAAAACAAAACTAGTTAGTCAGCTGATCTTTCCCACTACCCTGTAGAGGAGACTGGGGCTAGTTATCACATTTATGTGAATATTTCCATGTATGGGTTTATTTTAAGTCATCTTTTATGTAGATACAAACCTTGAAATATTTGTCTGCAAAAAATGTGTTGACCAGGTTATAGTGTTTAACAAGTCCCTCCACATCTCTGGTCTCTTGGTTTCATTCATCTAGGTTTGCCATATTCTTTGAGTCAGGCTGGTCTCCCAATGGGTCTTCTGCTGCTTTTTCTGGTTGCCTTCATCACAGGTGTGCACTGCAAATGTTCATTCCCTTTGGTACAGGTGTGCATCTACATGACAATAATGTGTTTTTGGTTCCACTTTATTTCGATAGTCCACTTTAGACGTTCTACTAACTATAAGTAACTTTGCAACTACATGTCAACTAACTCTCATTAGAGTATTAGTAGACTGTCAGTAGGTTATGGTTAGGTGTTAGGGTTCGGTTAGTAGAATAAGTTGACTTGTATTTGCCAAGTTACTTATAGTCAGTAGAATATCTTTTGGTGGACCATCAAAATAAAGTGAAATAAAGTGTTATCAGATATTAAGCATACAGTCTTACTAATACTCTATTGACAGTTAGTTGACATGTAGTTGCAAAGTTACTTACAGTTAGTAGAAAGTCTAAAGTGGACTTTCGAAATAAAGTGTTACCGTGTTTTTTTAAAGTACTTGCATGCACTGGTTGCAAAGAAAGCCTAAAATAAAGTTGAGGGGATAGTTTGCCTGTGTATATATATATATAGATTTTTCTTTCTGCAGATTACTCCATCATTCTGCTGGTCAGAGGAGGGAATCTGTCTGGCACTCACAGTTATCAGTCTCTGGTTCAAAGCACATTTGGCCAGATAGGATATTTGATCGTGTCAGCTCTGCAGTTTCTTTACCCATTCATCGGTAATCACAGACATCTGTCCTAATGACCTTTTGTTGTATTTATATTGTGAGGTGAAGTGACATTTAGAAGAATATGATTGCCTTTATTGTGTCCCACATATAGCTATGATCAGCTACAACATCATCACAGGTGATACGCTGACCAAAGTGTTTATGAGGATCCAAGGAGGTGAGCTGGTTATTACATTTACATTTTTAAAGGGGTCATCGGATGCAAAATTCACTTTTATATGGTGTTTGCATATAAATGTGTCTTTGCAGTGTGTGGACACAACCACCATACAATGAAAAAAATCCATTTAAAGAGACATGCACCAAAACGGGTCGCTGTTTGAGGAGGTAAAAAGGGTGTTTTACACAACCATTGAGGAATTTTAACCAAAGTATGTTACCAAAGTAACTTTACACGAAGACCCTAAAGAATCATACCAACTTGTGGAAACGGGCATCCGATGGCATAGCATTCCTCATACATGTGCCTTATAGGCATGAATAGGCATTATTGACATGCAAACGTGGATGATATTGTGTTAATATTTCAGGTTTTTATAGCAACTGTTATTCTGCTTGATTTTAATTAGTGCTCTTTTTTGACTCTGAAAGTTACAGTATGTTTTCATAGTATAATAAAAGCATGATAAATTAATCTGGGCTCTAAATGTCTTGTGTCCGTGTTTTGAAAGGACACCTCCAAAAAATAGTCTCCGTTTTTTCCTCTGTGAACGCATTGATAAAAGCAGAAACTTAACACTTGTTTTTGTGCTCTTTGTTTTTTCCAGTTGGTCCCGGAAACATTCTTACAGAGAGACATTTTGTAATTCTGATGTCCACTCTTCTATTCACACTTCCCCTGTCTCTCTATAAAGATATAGCAAAGCTGGGAAAGGTTGAGTATTACCAACTATTCGCTGTGCTCTTTATATATATATATATATATATATATATATATATATATATATATATATATATATATATATATATATATATTATCACTTGTGATCTGTAGCTTTAAAGGAATATTTCACCCAAATATCTGTCATTCGCCTGTTATTTACTCACTCATGTCTTTTCAGACCTGTATTTTGTTGTATTTCTGTGGAACACAAAAGGACAATTTTTTCATACAACAGCATTTCATAGTGACCATGTCTGATTACCTATACGTCAGGCTCTAAAATGGACAAAAAAGCACAATCATATATAGTTTTATAAGAATAGTCCATATGACCCGTGTGCTACATTCTGATGTATTTGAAGCTAGGGCATTGTTGTGCTCCACAGAAAAATAACATCATAGGGTTTGGATAACATGAATATTTTTGGGTGAACTATTCCTTTAAAGGGTTAGTTTACCCAAAATACCATTAATTACTCACTCTCATGTCGCTTCAAACCCGTATGACTTTCTTTTTTTTTTCCGTTTAATTGTTTTTGGTGAAATTAGAGAGCTTTCTGTCCCTCCATTGACAGCCTATGCAACTACCACTTTCAAAAAAACAAAATTTACCACTTTATTTACACAACATTAATCTTCAACGCATGTTCACGCAACAACGTCTGCTCTAACATCAACACAACATGCATGCTCTGGTGAAGACGCGTTGGAGATTAATATTTTGTAATGAAAGTGCTAAATTGGTTAGTTTTTTTGCACAAACAAAGCACTTGTGTCGCATGGATTACTTTAATGATGACTGAAAAGCTAAGATGTTCATTAATATGCATTGCCCCTTTTAAATAAATAAAAAAATAAATAAAAAAACTTTGCTACCTTTCTAGGGCTTGAAAGTGGTACTTGCATAGGGACAGAAAGCTCTCAGATTTTATTAAAAAGATCTTCATTTGTGTTCTGTAAATAAAGTCTTACGGGAAAGTATTACATAATTGAAATCATTAAATTGAAAATAATGAACTCTCTCCCTGCTCTTTTCCAGGTATCTTTATTGTCCATGCTCTTGACTTTTGCCATCCTCATCACAGTGGTCGTGAGAGCCGCAACACTAGGACCACAGATGTATAAAATCCCTCTTCCCGTCTGTGTGCATTCATTCACACCGTCCACCATATGCTCATGTTTGCTGACCGCAGCTCAGGATAATGATTTACCCTTTTAAACACTCATTTCTCTGAGAAAGGATCTTAATGCGCTCCATTCATTGGGTTTATTTAATTTTTTATTTGATTTTCCATCATATTTTGGCCTTTGTGTAACAAGGCATATAGTGACACGCTCCAGTAAAACAGTACACATATGTTTTGTGATACTCCCCTAACCTGTGTGATCCTATAGCGGATGATTAAACAGCCAAAAAAATCACTGTAATACTGTTTTCTGCTATTATTATCGAGACTTGGGAATGTGACTCTTTTTGGCATGCTAAAAAAATAACTATTTAAACCCCCCTTGCAGCATGGCAGTGACTTTTGCATGGGCATGCACAAACATTAACAATTATTTACACAATTAATTCCTAGCTTTATGTGTTTACGTACATTTTTTTGTCCACAGACCTGCATCAGATGATGCATGGGTGTTTGCCCGGTGGAATGCAATTCAGGCAGTTGCTGTCATGTCTTTTGGTGAGGTTTCACTTCCAGTGATATACACTTTTCTGCATCAGTGTGCGTCAGAGATGAGCATTCTCCAAATACAATAACGTTTTCAATTGAAAAACTTTTCAGCTTTTATCTGCCACCATAACAGCTTTATGATCTACGGGTCGCTGCAGGAGCCCACGTTGAGCAGCTGGTCTCTTGTCACGCATGTATCTGTGGGCTCAGCTGTACTGGTCAGTGCTGTCTTTGCAGCTGCTGGTTATGCAACTTTTACTGGTTATACACAAGGTAAATTATTGTAAATCAATATCTGCACCAATTACTTTGATAAATCTGTGTTATACGTTACACAATACATTGAAAGAACCTGAACACGATTAGTGTTTTCCTGTTGTGTTTCTCGTCCAAGGTGATATATTTGAGAACTACTGCAGGAATGATAACTTAGCTACATTCGGTCGGTTCTGCTACGGTGTCAGTATAATCACCACGTTCCCTCTGGAGTGCTTTGTAACCCGTGAGGTGAGATAATTGAAGCTTTTTATATGGGTGAATCTTCAGCTAGGGGAAGTTCTGACTACTTGATAGCTTGAAAAACAAAAATTCTTAATGTTAAAACATTTATCACATCCTGATGAGAAGATCTGACCAGGCCTTGATCAACCTTCAAGTTGATTTTCCATCATAACCAAATATATATCGTTCTCTACATTACTTGTGATGGGATTGACATTAGTACTGGGGACAGTGATTCTTTGGCTAAATACATTTTTAAAAAAGTCAAATTTATAAACTTAAATACCAAACTAATTGAATGTTCGTAGCAGGGTTATTATAGTTAACAAACTAAAACTAAAAAAAACCTAAAACCATAAAATACAATACAAATTAAGTGAAATAAAATAAAACAATTTTATTTCACTACATATATATCAGTTAGTTTATTTATTATTTTTAGTTTAACCTGATGTAGTTGATTGTAAAAAAAAACAATATAAAATGACAAAAATACAACAAAAAGTACTAAAACTTTAACTAAAAATTAAATGAAAATGGAACATAATTAAAAACGAATTCAAAAAATGTATAAAAAATATAATAGTATCTCAATTGCACAAAAATAACACTGGTTCTTATGACATTTTTTTTTATATGGTATTCTAATTTTAACCATTTTTATAATTAATTACAAAAGGAAAGTTAAAAGCATTTAAAATCATTATTTGCAACACATTGTCAAAGTCTTTAGACATTTCCAGAGCTTTCTGTATGACATTACAGTCATCCATTGCTGCATGCAATGTTTAAAATCCATTTTAAAGTGTGACATACTTAATTTGATTGTTTTAGAATTTGTCTAACTTTAAATTTGGTCCTTTCTTGATGGTGTCCAGGTGATCTCCAATGTCTTTTTTAAAGGAGAACTCAGTAACATCGCCCATTTCATCATTACCTTGGTGATCATATCAGCAGCGACTGCCATATCCCTCTCCTATGACTGTCTGGGTATTGTACTGGAACTAAATGTGAGTTTTCCTGTTAATTCATTTTCAACAATATATGTGGTTAGCAACAGTAGTTGATGTTGCTGGTCAGTCACATTCAGAGATGTCTGTAAATGTTTTTCAGGGTGTTTTGAGTGCTATACCTCTCATGTTCATCTTCCCCGCCGCCTGCTTTCTGAAGCTCTCGGATGACCGCTGGTTTCGTGGGGAAAACCTCATTCCCAGCATCATCCTGGCAGCGGGTGTTTGTGTAATGATAATCGGCTTAGTCATGATGGTGCTCTTCCCTCAGGACTGTTCACACGGAGCAGAGATGTTCTACTGTACCGTCTCCAACACCTCAGTTCCCAGCACCACTTCACCCAGTGCGCTGCAGTTTATTAACACCACACAGAACGCCAGCACTTTCTGACTGAAATCAAATTTACTGGAATCGTATTAGATGCTGTTTTCTAGAGATACATTGTTGGTACAATTGTTGTATTAAAGAAATTACATCATAACAAGGCTACACAATATATATGTTTCCAATGGAGGTCTACCTTCTTGCATACCCACCACTAATTTTAAGTTGCATTATGTTCTTTGAACCCACACAGTAGCTTTACTATAGGAACAGACCCAAATTTATGTTTATTCACTGATAATCTTTCCCTCTTTGAACTTTGGCTGAACGTTAGGGTCAGTTTGAATTAATGCAATGGAGAAAGAAATTAAGGTCTACACTGCTTAAATCAATCGATTTTTTATAAACACGGTAAAAAAAAAAAAAAAAAAAAGAACAGAAAAGCTGCATATTTGCAAGTTATGTGGAGGTGTTTATTGATTTCAGTCATTATAATGTCGTTGAATTGATTTTTATTACATTCTTTTTTAAATGTTTTATTATTATTATTACAAAGGAATGGTTCACCCAAAAATTGTTTTACAACTGTATGAGTTTATTTGTTTTGTTGAACACAAAAATATTATATTTTAAAGGACGTTGGCAATGAAAAAGTTGCTGTTCCCCATTGACTTCCACATTATGAAAACAAAATACCGTGGAAGTCAATAGAGACCAGAAACTCTTTGGTTACCAACATTCTTCAAAATATCTTCTTTTGCGTAACAGAACAAAGAAACTCATCACAAGTTTAAAACAATGAGGGTGAGAAAATAATGACAGAATTTTTATTTTTGGGTGAACTATCCCTTTAAGATTGGATATGAAACGCTATAGGCCTATCTATGAAATTAGGCTCAAGACAAAATATTTCACAATTTATCAAAACATATTTAAGCTGTCTCCTCGGGATGTTATGGAAATGTTCATGATGACTTTTAGAAAAAGAAAAACCTCCCGTGATGTTTGTCTGTAGCCTAGTTAGGTTTAATTTAATTGGTCAAATAACCTAGTTAGTGTGTGGGAAGTGTGGTGTGCTTTGGCTAACCGGAGATACACGAAATGACTTGAAATTCACAAGGAATTATATTAAGACTTCAGGTCGACCCCAATTTCGCTACTTTGTGAATATCACATAGCCTAAAAATATATCCATATTTCCTCAGAATAGCACGACACTCCAAACCGAGTTTGTCGTGTATTTTGACGGCCTCTTTTCTTAAAAGCTCCAGTTTTCTACATGAATGGTTGCTTAAACACAATGACAACAGAGTTAATCTGAAAAATATTGACCCTTTTCAAATTTCCGGTTTTCTCAGAAGCGGAAGTCGTGAATGAGAGACGACATTAATATACTTTTCGTGTTCTCATTTGCTGAAATAGCAAAATAAAAACTCCACAATAGTGTTTTCACAACTTAAAAAAATAAAATAAAAATAACGCCAGTCAGAAGAAAGAAAGACGTCAATAATTTGACTGTCACTCCCACAGACTCTGCATAAGAAACACCCTCACAGCAGCGTAAACTAGGCCTAGTTGTCATTCGATGTAAAGGTAATATATAGTACAAAGTGTAATGTTATAAATGTACATACGTTAAAAAAACCCAAAATATAAATAACTGCAGGATTTACGATGCTGATGACCGTTAAAACACGTCATCACAGACTGTAAAAAGGCCCACGCTAAAAGCACGAGGCCACTTTTTTTTAGTCGTCTTGACAAAAGACCCAGAAGTCTACTGTTTTATGAAAGATTTCTCATTGGATATTCTTCAGAAACTCTCCTTAGATGTATGATGAGCATAACATACGTCTTTTAAACGACATGAAGGTGAGTTAATAATGACAAATTTAATTTTGGTGAAGGCGTCTGAAAAAATAAGTACTACAATACAGCAGTTATATCACTAGATGTCGCTATTTTACCAGTTTTGGTTCGCCACGTCAAGTGTACTAGCCCATCTAAAATCCTCCATGACCAAATGTGATCATCCTTTAGTTTTACACCATTTGCATGTCAATCAACATTTTACTAATATATCAATATGATATTTATGAATGAATTATGCTGCGTTTGAGAAGACTGTGGAAGGCTCGCCTCAAACAAACTTTAATCTCTCGCATGGCATTACTGTACAGGATTAGAGCACATTCACTGCTTTGTTGTGACTTTTCTTGTCCGGGGCGACATGCAAATGTGTAAATCTGGAGTGTGACCAGTCGATTAATCTTGCGTGAAGATGGGAGCGACTGTAACTCATCGTGTCATGACTTGAAAATGCGAAGCCGCCGTCTTCCCTCGGTTAAATAGGAACAGAGGAGCGTCTGTTGACAGGGGGAGGACTCTGGAAAATATGGTGGGAGTTGCAGAATTTTAAGGGGGTAACGGGACTGAAGTGATGCAGGGACCAAGAAGGAGTGCTTTAAGTCAGCAGAAACGCTCCAAAACGTGGTGAAGTTGTTGTTATGATGGTGTTTTGACGAGACTGATGACAGTTGACAGCCACGCGAAACTTCAACGGCGATCAAGGTAACGTTACGTTCAATGCGTCATTCTCATTCAAACTATTATGACCGTTTTATTCATGAACCACAAAATGAATTATGAATACAACATACCAAAATTGCTTCCTAGTGATGACTTACTGTTAAGTTTAATTTTTGTTTTGCTAGTTAAAAAAGTATGTTGAGACGGGATTCGAACTTGTGTTGTCTTGAACACTATCACACCGGCTAACGTAATTTGTTAAAAAACGAATTCGTTTTTTCAACCATTTTTAGAGGTATTTTTTATGAAATAGTTTTATTGTAGTTTTTTGTTTTTTTACCATTATAGTTTTTTCCTCCCCGAAAAACTATTGTAGGTCTTTGAATTGCATGATGATGTTTTTTGACATTTTCTTGACAGTTGACAGCCAGCAAAAGCGCACTGTTTCCCCCTGCCTGTTGACTACAAAATTAGTTCTCACAATGTTATTTTCCATAAGACAAAACTGCAGGGGAATCACTGGCTATCTGATTAGTTAATTTGCAAGTTTTTGGTTAAATAAAACTATTATGTTGAGGCGGGATTCGAACCCTAGTCACGTTTGGACCACATCACTAGACTAATAATTTTAGCTTGCTTGCTAAATAAAAGTGTCTTTCTTTGTGACAGCCAGTAATGAAAAGATCCTTCCTTCCTGGGAACACACCTCTACATACCCTTCTGAAATAAAAAAATATATAGGCTATATATTTCCTCAGCTGGTTTGCTGGTCCTGAGTGGTTTAAGCGGGTCTTCCAGGTTGACCATCTTAAAAGTGGCCCTTCTAAAACCAGCCCATAGACCAGCCTTGTTGGGAGAGCAGCAAACCAGCTAGTCTGGTGTAAAATGAAGATGTTTGTTTTTTCAACAAGGGAACCATGCCCACTATTGACTATCTGGCATGAAGAACCACCTTCTGCAAAACTGACTCGTCGAGTTTAACCTCTTAATCTGTCAGCACTCCCTTTATAGTCACTGTGCCACGAGTGAGTAGTGTTTGCTCTCTGTTCTTCAGTGCCAGGGATTTCAGAGCCATGCAGGCGGCAGGGATGGATGGCAACGCGCACAGCCGACCGCCTGACCGAAGGTACACCGTAAGCACTAAAAGATTTACTCCTTAACTCTGGGTTTCATCTGTTTAGAGCAGTTGTGTTATACAGTATGTCTTGAACTTTGAATATGCTTGTTTGTTTCAAAATCTTCGATTTTATAACTTATTTCCGTTATTACAATGCTTAGCAATCAGTTTAGGTTAAGAGGTACCTTTTAAAGTTTTGACATCATACAGATTTTTAATATTATAAAATATGTTTGTGCTGTTGTTTTACCATCAACATGATGATGTCACTTCCTTGAGGATGATGTCGTCAACTAGCTTTTGTTAGTAAAAGATATTCTGCGGATAGAATGTGAAGACACATAAATTGAGTAACGATTGAAACATTTGCAATGCATTACAAGCATTGTAGAAATGATCCAGTTGTACAGTAAGTGTGGATATTTGAGTCTGTAGGAAAGTGTCATGAAAGATTGTAATAGTGATGCATGTGTGTTTGTTCTTCCGTGTTGTGGATTTAAAGATTATGTGGAGTGAGGAGAATAGGGGGAAAAAGTTAGTACTTTTAATTTATTTCCAGTTTTCAAGCAGTTTATTGCACATGCATAATGGAATAAGCGATTTTATGTACAGTAGCTGGAAATAAATGTATGAATGCAATGCATTGGGCAGGATTGACATTTGTGTGATCTGTCACTGTAGACTGTTTATGAGTGAAGATTTAGACATTGTGTGCTTGTTTACAAGACAGTCTGACTGTAATTAAAGTCTCTGTTGTCGCAGGCATTGCCTCGACCTTTGACCTCGGTGCATTTCCTGCCTGCAGAGCAGAGCTGAGAAACGCTCTTGGACACATGTGGAGGTCATGGGAAATGAACTTTAGGGGAGGGGGAGTCTCTGCAAAATCTCTGGCAAAATTCTCCTGCTTAATTTCTTTGCTGGGGAAATGAGGATGTAATTGCATTTGTTACTTTACTGGACAAGAGTCGTCGAGCGAAGAACAGGGTCTACGGTTTTCATTTCCCTCTTAGATAAGACTGGAGATTACAGGAAAAATGGTTGCTGCGTTCAATGTGAGGTTTGTTAATTTGACCTCAGAGCCAAATGTACTTATCTGGTGTAATAATCCATGTCTGTGGGGGCAATACTACAGACTAGGAAATTTAAAATACACAAACCAGACACAGAACCGGTCTTTGAAAACCACATGAGGCCGATTAGCCGTCTGTATCATGAGTGAGGAGATCTGGACGTTGAATCCTCCGTATGCATTAGCGTCAAACATGATCTTTATTAACACACTTTGGACTTTAAGACTTTGGAAATTTGTGCTCCATGGGTTCAGATTTTGCTAGCAAAAGATGATGTCAGCTGAGAGCTTTCCAATGGCTGGAAGCATTTCTATGAAATCGGAGAGATATTTTCCAGCACGTTCTCATAACTCTCTTTTTCTGCATTATTATATCTCTCTCTCTCACACACACACACGCTACCTCTCCCACGATGCTATGAGCACATCCCTGTGTTATTGTGATTTTAATCAGAGGCGTGTCTGATATTTTTAAGGCTTTTTTATAAGAGTCTTTTGAGCGTCACACAAGTGCTTTGATTTTGCAACCAGGATCAATTGATTAGTGCTGTCGGTGGGGTTTACAGCGGGAAAGTTTTGTTGTGTTAAACAGCGTGGCTCTTAAAGGGATACTTCACCAATTAGCATTACGCTTTGTATCAGTAGAAACCCGGTAGTATTTTCGAATGGCCGTGCTTCCCTCCCTCATGTCCCCCTGAGGGCTCGCAAAATGTCAAAATCGCTGGTAGACCCTCGGGCAGGCACTCTTCAGATTTTGGTAGCCCGAAATTAATTTTACTAGCCCAAATAAAAAGACAATTTTTAATGTAGAAAATTGGTTAGGAGTCAAAACATGAATCAAAAACTTTTTCAAAACACAAATTCACTATTAACTAGTTTCATTAAAATGCAGATGGCAGGGTTTTATGATCACTGAGGTCCCGAATGTGAGGTAGGGGGGTTCGGGGACTCCTCCGAGAAAATTTAGATTTCTCTGATCTACATATGTGCATTTTAAAATGTTTTGAAGGCCAAAAAAAATTGGATAACAAAGCTTTAAAACCATGTCACGCAGCTGATTATTTTCCTCTCCTCATCAGCATCACACTCTTTTTCTCTTTGTTTTTGTCTCTTCCCCTCCTAAATCTGAGCTTTGACTGATTTAGGCTTTTTGTCATTTTTGTCTGTCAGTGAAGAAAGTAAACATAGGGTCAACTGATAGGTTGATTTATGAATCATTTTCTCAGACGCGTTAATTTACTGAAAGCTACTAGGAAAGCTAGGTATTGCCGCTGCGGATTGAAGATGAAGAATGTTCTGAATCTGATTATAACAAGACTGAAGCGAACACTATTTCAGATAGCCCGTCGGGCAGGCCAGGCCGGTTATGCATTTTGGTAGCCCGACTGGAAAACACAATAGCCCCCGGACGTTGGGCTAGCGATTTTGCGAGCCCTGAGACGAGAGATTTCTGTATTGTGTGTCTGGAAAAAAAACTCAGATGACGCAAAAATCGTCATTTAAAGTCATCAGAGGCTTTTTTGTCCAGAGGCGAGAGACTCCAGCCAGTAGGAGGAGGAGCTCGTTCTGCATGTCTTCAACCCGCCCATAGGGGGATCTCACGATAAAACGCCGTCTTTTCAGTTTCGAGTCGACTAGTAGCCTAGTTGTATCATTTCTTCCGATATGGCCCTCTGTAAACGGTAAGCGTGGCTTAGGAGTAGCCTCGTAGGGCAGCGAAGCAAGTGCATTCTGGGAGTTGTTGTCTTTCATCCACATGAGCCAAAAATACATTTTCTGGCTTTTCTCAGTCTAGAAGGCACCAACTTCTAAAATAATTTCACATTTCTGCTACATAAATGACCCAATTTAAATACAAATTCATCTTTCCAGCAGTGAAATATCCCTTTAACCGCACAGAAGTTGTTGTGTAATTCGGGAGCAGGATTCGGGTTTCTCTGGCACTGCAGGGCATCAGGCCATCAACCATCTTATATCTGTGGTGCAACTCTGTTTGTAAATTCAAAATTTCCAGCATTTTGCCAAGTTACACAATTGATTTATACTGTTTTCACATGAGGTTTGAAAATTTGGTCCAAAAAACACGAGTTTGATTTCACTCTATTCCTCTGCAGGTCTCTTTGCACGTTGTATTTCAATCGCAATCTCCATTTGAAACCATGAAACACAACCAGTGTAGTCTGATTCACGAATGCATGATTTTTTTTAAAATAAAATAGTTAAAAAAAAACGCTACCAATTTGAAACTGATCTATTCTTGTTTATACCTTAAACCTGGCATAGTGTGCTATGCATATTGTTGGTTCCTACAGCAAGCAATAGCCATCATTTCACCGTCTAGGTTAACCATAGGCCCGATATAGTCCGGCTATGAGTAACCCATTTCTAGCCAAAATAACCTTGAATTTGGTTACATATAATTTTTGCCAAAATAACTTGCAAGATGTATGATATTCCATCATTTAGCCTAAGCAAAGTTAACAGTGATTACAAGGTGTTTGGTTTAATTTCTTTGACATGTTCTATGTGTAGCCTGTGCGTCCATTCTTGGGCTATTGTTAGACGTCTATTCAATTTTCACTGACAGCCCGAATTTTTCCTTGTTTTAGCCTAGACATCAGGGCTGTGTTTTGACGGCTATTAGACGTCTTTTAAACGCAAAATTGCTTGCTGGGAAAGACGACGAAAAAGACGTCTGATAAATGAATAAATGTAATGTAATTAAACACTGCCTAAGCAATGAGATTGTATTTGTATGTAAGAATGAAGAACTTTACAATTGACAAATACTCAAATAAATCAGAATTGAATTCAAACAAATTGAAATGGAATCAAATGGAATCAAGAGCATTTGTATCTGAATCTAAGGCTCTGTTCACACTCTCAGTCCAAATCTGATTATTTGTGTATCCGCTTGGAATCTGATCTAAAATTATTGACTGTCCACGTTGTGCATCGCAACTGTTCAGATTTGATTTGTGTGTCCCATGCCGCTCTTTAGTTTTCAAGAATATCTGGATTGGCTTCTATGCCAAAACCAACAACAACAGCCGCAGCATGGAGGGATTTGCAAAACAGATGTTGTCTTATTTGCAACATGACGACGTGTGCGCTGGACTACTGCGTCGTCTGAGGCAGCGGCAGAAACGTAGGAGGCTGGTATGAGCGGCTTTATTCCATGCCGTCGTCTCTGCCGGTTTCAAAACATTGCCATTGCCATTTTCATAAACCTTGTTTCTGCAGTGACTTTCAACATGTTTCCTATAACAACGTCTGATGTTTACGTTTTACATGCCGTGAGAAAGTCACAAAAACCATGTGAAATCTGATCAGAGCAATCAGACTGAAACAGATATCCAGAAATGTGATTCGAATAGGATTTCAAACCACATATGAATGTAACTCGAAACTGATTTGTAAAAATTGCATTTACTGTGATTTATTTAATTTTTATTTTTTTGCTGTTCACACTTGTTAAATCTGATTGGACTTGAGTCGTATTTGGACTGACAGTCTGATCGTAGCCTAATTGAATTGGGAAATCTGAATTGATTATCAGTCCTACTGAATCGCAGTAAATGCATGTCATAAACAAAGTAATTTGTTTATGCAATATTGTAGCTAATTTGACAATGCTTCCAGCTACCAATGCAAGTGTTGCACTTTCACATCCATGCAACACATTTGACAATATTTAAATCTGTTTTGCCGATTTCCTCCCCCAAAAAAGTGCAGATAATGCGGGCCTGCTAATAACGTACAGCGACTGCAGATGTGCCCGCATTTAGCAATGGTTTCATATTCTGGAAGCTCGGAATGGTAAAAGAAGAGACTGACAAATGAGGGGAATTTAAGTTTGATCTCTGCAAATATGAAAGCAAGATGTGGAACTTCGCAGGTGTTGGCAGGGCTCTATTGTGTGCTGCTGCAGTTTGGCTTCTTTTACTCTTGACATCTGTTCTTGGAATTCAAAGCTGGACGAACAGCTTCGGTGTTGAGAATAACTGCGGGAATGTTTACTCGCTTATGATGTCATCTTGTGTGATCTGTAGTAATTTCCACATGATCAACACAGACACTTCTACCTCAGTGCAGCACGGACCAGGCCTTGACAACAAAGTGTCACCTTAGGGACAGGCTATGGAAGCACTTGAGTGTTGTTGCAGATGTTTCCATTACTTTCTCACACTCCAGCTTTCCCTCTGCATACACTCATATACTGTACCAACACACACACAGCTGTTCTATCCAATCCGCTGTTGAAAAGCTACAGTATAAGAACAGTGATGTTATGTTGGCTTGATAACGAACTTCTGGAAACCACCCAGGATAGTCTACAATCCACTTAGCAACACCCTAGATACCATCAGAACACCATAGCAACTGCCTTACAACACTTCCTTGTATACACCCCGATGCATTGATCAAACGTCTAATGATACAATGTATCGATTCGATGCCACATGTAAAATATCGATATGAGGTACCTTTTTGACACTCTGTGTAACTGTGTACAGTGTGTAACTGTGTAAATTACAAAACTGTGTAATTTTTTGTTGTTGTTGTAAATGTCCCAATTGACCGTTCGCAAAGACCCGCCCCCCTTAGTTACTGTCGCTATATATCTCACGCCACACCATGTTCTCACGCAGTGAAAAATATATCGCGGAGCAGAGAGGAGACTGACAACACGCTGACAGACAGGACAGACCAGGTTACTTTTCGGTTACGTTTGATATTAAACATATTAAACAAAGTCTCACCTTTCAAATTTGGTCATTTTTTAAAAGAAATTTAAACAATAAATACCGTTTTGTGGCTCTTTAATGTGTCGTGACAGATCGCTGTAGAGCATCAGTTAAAGCTGCTCGTGAACCGATCATCTCTTCCTTCTAGTTAATTTATAGCCTCAAATAAACATGAATAAACATAAGAAGGAATGTTGTTTTAACCACGGAAAGGCGTCAGAACACTCTGTTTTTCAAGTTCAAATCCTCCCATGTTAATCTACTAACTCTCCTGACTGCTTTGTTGGACAAAATGGCGGTTGGCGAAGTATGATTGGTCAGATCACCTGTCAATCAAGCTCCCTGCGAAGGGTCAATTGGGGAGAGGGTGTGCAATTTTCAAAGAGTTTAAAGGGGTGGTTGATTATGATTTGACTTTTCTAACTTTAGTTAGTGTGTAATGTTGCTGTTTGAGCATAAACAACATCTGCAAAGTTACAACGCTCAAAGTTCAAAGCAAAGGGAGATATTTGCTTTTAAGGAAATCACTTTTTAAGGACTACAACAAACGGCTGGTAGAGATTAGTGACATCCGGGGTTAGTGACATCTCTAACCCTAAAATCTACATAAACTCCGCCCCCTGAACACGATTTATAGATTATCAAGACAGAATATGCTAATCAATGACTAGAAGATAACTACACATAAGCTACATAAACTCATCAACTAACCAATCAGAAATGTCCTGTTGCTTCTACATGTTGTCACTTCTTCTTGAGTCTCTCCATCATACATAAAAGGCTAAAAGTTTTTTAAATTTTCAGTGCATGTCTGTGTGAGTGCAAGCTGTTGAAGCTCCGCCCCCTGTGCTGGGAGCAGGAGCTCATTTGCATTTAAAGGAACAGACACAAAAACGGTGCGTTTTTGCTCACCCTCAAAAAGTGACAATTTTAACATGCTATATAAAAATATCTGTGGGGTATTTTGAGCTAAAACTTCACATACACACTCTGGGGACATCAGAGACTTATTTTACATCTTGTGAAAAGGGCATTATACCACCCCTTTAATTAAACGTTCATCTTATATATTTTGGTTGCATTTGTGAGTTAATAAAAATGTAACTGGTTGTGTAAACTTGGCACATAATATCTAAATATCGATAAATCAATTGATATAGCCCTAAATCGAATCGAATCGAAACGTAATGTTATCGCATAATTTTTTGAGATATCAGCAAATGTCGTATCTCTGACTGAGAGAATCGATATCATATCGTGATGAATTGTCTGATTTAAACTCCTAGTAAGGCTGTCTACGTTGAATATTTGTCTGAGACTTAGGCTAGTTGTCTGGATTAGTGATTTGAACTTTGAAGTTGTTTTTGTCGTTTGAAAACTTTGCAGGATATGAAAGGTTTCAGGTTGGGTGTTTTCTCAATAGAATCAACAGAATGATTAATAATCCAGCATTTAACATGTCCTGTTTACCGTGTAAGGTTTGGCTTTAAGAGACAACTCCCTAAAACACTTTTACAACAATGGCTAGTCTGGAAAATGTAGACATCTACAGCCTGAGGCAATTTGAAGCTAAAGTGACTCTTTACGTTTGAGATCACATGCCAAGGGATAGTTCTCTTTCTCATATTGGATACCAGAAAATGAAAGTTTGGTCATCATTTACTCCCCTTCATGTTGCTCAAAATGTGCATGTATAGAAGAATGCATTGTGTGTGTGTGTATATATGGAAACATGCATTTGGACTGGAGAGTTAGTGCTGAAGAAAAAAAGCACAGGTGTGTATACAGGCTATTTTATTTTTATTTTTGTTATGATGTATGTTGACATAATTGAATTCTTGAGTAAACTATCCCTTTAAATATAGTATACGTGAGTTGTAGCATAGTAGCATCATTAAATACTTGCTTAATTTGCTTACTTGAGTATGTTATCTTGTGGTGACAAGCCTAGCAGAATGAACACAATGGCTCTGTTCAAAAACCTAGTGAGCTGCCTTACTGTCTACTGCCTACTTAGGGAGCACCCTATCTGAAATGCAACCAGGTTGCTGATTTGGAACGCTTTACATAGGCAGCCTAAAATGTGTTGCATAAAAATACATTGCCATTTAAAAGTTTCGGGTCAGTACGATTTTAGTTACGTTTTTAGTGACATGAATACTTTTTCCCCCCAGCAAGGATACATACAATTCTTCACTTTTAAATTGAAAGTGACAGTAAAGACATTAATAATGTTATAAAAGATTTCTATTTCAAATAAAAGCTGTTCTTTTGAACTTTCTATTCATGTAAGAATTCTGAAAAAATCATCACAGTTTCCACAAAGAATTGTGAAAAATTATAATAAATGATTTTGAGCAGAAAATCAGCATATTAAAATTAATGAAGGATCATGTGACACTAAACACTGAATTAATGATGCTGTAAATTGAGCTTCGCATCACAGGAATAAATTACATTTAAAATATATATTCAAATAGAAAACTGGTATTTGAAATGGTAATAATATTTTACAATATTACTGTTTTTAATGTATTGCTGATTAAATAAATGCAGCCTTGGTGAACATGAGACTTCTTTCAAAAAAAAAAACTATATATATATATATATATATATATACTGTATATATAAATATAACATATATGTCATTATATAGATCAGTGGGTGTCTCTCACATTGTCCCACAGCAACGATAAAATAGTGTAGATTAGTGTACAATGTTATATTATAATCATTTATTCTATTTCATTCAACATATTTAATATTGGGGGTATCCAAGTTATTTCACATATTTAAACCTTTTTTTTTTTTTTTAAGTAACGCAATAGTTATTTTCCCTGGTAATTAGTTACTTTTGTAACTGAATTCAGTTAATAACTCAGTTACTTTTAGTAAGAAGTAACTAGTAACTATAACTAATTACTTTTTCAAAGTAACTTACCCAACACTGCTAGTCAGTCTTAAGTTGGATTGAGGTTTTCATAGCTATTTTTCGATATTAAATCATAATTATTATGAACAGTGTAGCTTCATCTGCAATGTGTTTTGGTTAAAATGTGTTCTGCCATTATCTTCTCTGAGAAGAACACATGCAATGCTGCCATTTAATTTGTCAGCATATTAATGTTTCCTATGTTGTGTGCATGATGTCTTAAAATGCTGCCTATGTAGACAGCTCACTAGGATTTGCAACAGAGCCAGTATCTGTGGACGCCATAGATCTTCTGTGCATACCATACGTCTTGACTCCTCCACATTCCACACATACACATTCTCTCTCTCTCTCTCTCTCTCTCTCTCTCTCTCTCTCTCTCTCTCTCTCTCTCTCTCTCTCTCTCTCTCTCTCTCTCTCTCTCTCTCTCTCTCTCTCTCTCTCTCTCTCTCTCTCTCTCTCTCTCTCTCTCTCTCTCTCTCTCTCTCTCTCAACAGCTGTATTTAACACTCCAGCCTCCTCAACACTTCCATGAGGACTTAATGCAGTATTTCTCTCTGTGGAACATGAGAACTCCTGATTTCGCACTGCCTTTCCTGTCTGAAGAATACAAGGCCTTTATTTCTCCATGCTGTGTTTCTCCGAGCACTGAAAGAGCATGTGGCAGGACTCCAGAGAACACAGGAGAATGGGGGCTCTTTGTTTTGCTGTCAGGCCTGCAGGCAGTGACCGTAAACTGCTTTGAATGCAGCAAAAAGGAATATGCTCCAAATTGATTAGTTTGGTGTGTGCCTTGTGTTTTTCGGGGAGTTACACTATCCGTCAGACATGCTGTCCTTTTAAATGTCGCGTTCCAGAAGATGATGCACATTGAGTTCCTCAAGTGTTACACATTTGGTGGCGCAACTGTAAGCTATCAGTGTTGCATGTTAGAGTTTGCTGGTATGCACATGTGTGCTTGCATTAACAAAGATGACACTTGTCTTGAGCACAGACATTGGCATCAAAAATACAAATTGGACAATTGGGGTTCTCATGATATTTGGTGTTACTAAAAGTTGAATGTCCACATTCTCTGACAGTGTTTCCTGCACTAATTTTTAGCTGAATCATTGTGTTGTTTTAGCCGGTGTTTTCTGATTCATAAACACATTAGTCTTATGAACCGACTCTTTTTAATGACTAGGCACAACAACAACAAAAACTCTGTCTACGCTTTGAGATCGTCTCCTCACGTCATAAAAACACACTGAACCTGCCTGTGGGAACTGAAAGAGCTCACAGATTCCTTGAAGAAATGCTCTATTGAAGACTTTTCCACTTCATTTTTTCCTTTACTCTGAAATTAAATCCATCTATCTGCATCAGAGTCAGCCTCGCTTATAAATGCATTTCGCGGTTCTGCTGACGTTTTAGAAGTGATAAATGTGTGACTTTTTTTACATTATTTATTTTTGAAATCTGATGTGGCAGTCTATTTATTATTATTATTATTATTATTATGATTATTATTAACTAATTTTGTATTATTATTTTAATAATATTTTATATTGATTTAATGCTATACATATATTTAATTAATTATTATTTAATAATTACTGTACTATTATGATTTGTATTATTCTTATTTTTAATATTATTTATCTCATTACTCTTTAATAATATATAACTCTAAAAAAATATATAATCTGACAATCTGATGTGTCCCAATGTGGCAGTTTATCATCATCATCATCATCATCATTATTATTATTATTAGTTTTATTATGAACATGAAATGAAAATTTAAGTTATGGATTGTTTTTAATGCAAATTATGGAAAACGGATGTAACTAAGAAAGTCAGACTTTGGTAGTTTGCTTTAAGCAATTTCACTTTTACTTATATTTGTGGTTCATTATTTGGTCAAACTTCAAAGACTTAATAGTAGTATCTTTTTATTCAGACTCATGGTCCATCCATACAAAAAAAAAATAGTAATACAAATACAAAAAAAAAAAAACACACACAAAATACACAACACAAAGTAATATTACAATATTACAATTCACCACTGTTTATGTCACAGTCATGAATGACAAGAGAGGAGTGTTGTTACTTTTATGATACAACCCTAGCAACCCCTTAGCAACACCCTTGCATCATGGCAGTGAATGTGCATGGGAAAACACCACTTGCATCTTCTACAGAAAATGTAATAATCGAGTTTAAACCTGCTCCCACATTGCACACGATATTTTAATATAACAAGACAAATTGTTTTCCAGCACATAAAACTATGAAAAAGACGACAATTTCCCCTCCTCCTCATTTTTCAATGTAACATGAGAGGTATAAATGTCCATCTGCCGCATAACTTAGACATCATAGTCATTCAGGGACTGGATTTCAGGCCACTGAGCTCGCCAGCTCGTAATGACTTCTATCAAGTGTGTCCATCTTGTTATAAAAATCTCTTGCGTTTTATTCCCTGTGTCAGGTACTCAGATTTCATTAGAAATCATTGCTGTCTACATATATAGATTTTTATTGTACAATCTTCTTGTGATTTACTCATTTAATTCTGATGTAGATGTCCAACAGCGATCAAATCAAATTTAAGGCATTTCTTTTTGATGCATATTGTTTGCATGCACCTTTATAATGCCATAGAGAGCTCATGAAATCAAAATTGAGGCTTTTAGTCCTTGACTATTAGTTTTTTTTTATTTTTTGTTTTTTTATTAATATTTACTTGCTATGCATAATTATTTGTTTAGTTGCCTTATTATGGGTATTATGATGATTTATTTTATATTATTTTTATTATATTTTTAATATTTGATTTTATTTATTTTAATTTGTTGACTATATTTTTGTACCTATGCCAAATATTCTTGAGTTTCATCATTTGTGTGATACAAAATTTGTGCAAAAAAACACACACACCAAGTCATGATTCCAAGACCAAAACCATGAATGCATTACCATCTCTGACCTTGCATTGCAAACCCAAGCGGTGATGAAGATCAGTGTTGTGAAGTCTAGAATTTGGCCACCCGGTGACTTTTGGACGCTACTGTGTGTGTGATTGGCTAAGAAGGAAAACACTGGCTGGTGTATCTCTGGCAAGTGTGTCTCGGCAGACAATGTCTCTTTGTCTCAGAAGAAAGGATTCAGTGTAATAGTTTTTAATTCGAACTCCAGGGGAAATACTTCCCTTTTTACTTTTATGTAAATGTTGGCTCTTCTGCTAATAAGGAGCTCTTGCAGCCTTTTTATACTCCTGTATATTCCTGCACATCTCAGCACACAACACGTTTAGTGGATTTGAATTTCACAGGTCTTTAAGGAAGCTAAGCATTTAATTCCGGTCTACTTATCTTGTAAGAGGTACAAAATATCCCAGCGAGGCTGCGAGCATGTGATCGGAACCATTTCCCTTCTGCTTTGCTTATCTAAATACTTGGCAGATGTTTTGACCAGTCTCTGTAGAGAAGGAGATGTTTTGGCCTTGACTTTTCTGTATCTAGACTCTGCGATGGGAATGTCGAGGTCGGGACATATGTGAACCCGGAGAGATGCGTGGGTGAACTGGAAGAGTGAGAGTTCATCAGGCAGTACATTGACCCTCTGCATGACCTGTAAAGCATGGGGTCATTTGCGGGTCGTATATGGATCACCCAATGAGTTCTGAATCCCAAATTGAGCATTATATCTGTATTGTACCACACCTCCCCCTTCCGCTTGTCATGGGAGAGCTGCTTCAATGGTGAACATACAGTAAATGCAGTGTTAAACACTATGACCTTTTGTTTCGGCCTATGTCTCTTTGGCTTCCTGGTGAGATGGAGTTGTTTCCATTTGTTTTTCAGATACCGTTGTTGAGCGGCTTGTATGAGGTGGTCTAGTTTATCACAAAACTGGTTTGTAATGTTTCTTAGATCCTCTAGATCACAACTTGTTTTACTTTGGACATCAAAAGGCGACCCAACACTACTTTAAAGGGTCACGAAACCCCCTGTTTCAGCAGTGCAAGTAGCAATAGATTCTATTTACACTATGTAAAAACAGTAGTATTTTCTTTGCAATAAGTTTAAATAGTAGTTACATTGCTTTTTATACTTATAAATAGTGTACAATTTGCTGAATAAGTTGCGGAAGGGGAAGAGGGAACACTATCAACACCGCAATGGCTTTGAAAGTTTCGCTCTCATTGAGTTAAAAGCGCCAAAGCTTCTCCCAAATTTAATTTACCATTACACGCAACACAATAAACACATGGTTTTGTAAGCTTTTGGTAAATTACACAAATACATACATATATTTTTATATATCCGTTTGATTGGGCCATAAGATCATTGTGGATGAATCGTGTTTGTGTCGAAGAAAACTTATGCAATGCAGAAACTCTTACAAAGCAAAAACAAACACTTATTTACTTATTTTATTTAGTTAATTTTAGCAATTATTTTAGGCTATTTGAATAATTTTTAAATATTCTTAACATTCTATAATTATACATTTTAATTTTTTTTTAAATATATATAGCCTATATATTTATTATTTATTAATTTTTATTTTTGAACCTATTTACGGTATGTATGGTTATTTCCTCAATTGCATTAAGTTCCTTATTATTTTTACATTTTTAATTTATTTTTATTTACTTATTATGCACGATTATTTGCTTATTTGCATTATGATTATTTAATTGTTATATCATTTTTTTTATATTTTATTTTATATTATATAATATTTAATTACTATGCATTATTATTTGCTTTGTCAGACTATTATATTACTTTAGTTGACTTAGTTTGCAAGAGACAAACATCATAAGCTGAGTCTGTTGCAGTGGTTAGCAGTTATTTTAATACGTAGTGAATAAAATAAATAGCAAAAAAAAAAAGATATAAAAATACGATATATAATATATTATTTATAAATAACAGCCATTGCGTATCTCACGGTAGCATTCCCGTGAGCCGATTCTCAAATATCTACCAAACTAACCAAATTTTATTCAAATTGACATTTGAATCAGGTTCAACTGGTACATCACCCACCCCTATTTCCAGTGTAGTCTGACTAATTATAAGGTAAGAGAATGGTTTCGATGTGATAACAGTTTGAGTACAAGCATAGTTCAGGGGAAAACATTTAGTTTTTCTTGAAATAATAGGGCATGCACAGAGGATGTGATTCACACAGAGTCTCTGTGTTATTTTCTTCCTCTATCTTCCCATCCCACAATGCTTTGGGAGTAATGGCCTTTCCAGACCTTCTCTAAACAGCTTGTGTTTACGGTGAGCGACCTTCTCTTACCATATTACCAGCTGTGGCCCTGGATCTGTGTTTTGTCTGTCCGTAGGGAATATCCTCCTCTGCCCATCAACCACCCCTTTTCAATCGAAGCCACTTCTTTTTGCATCACATCCCGGACACTTTTCTACTTTGATGTCCAATGTCAAATTTGGGTAAAAAAAAAAAAAATTTGCTCTGCATTTAATCTCATTGCATTGAAATATTAAAGAGACCTCACTGGTGTTTTGTCTTTCCAATGGTTGTTTATGCATGGAGCCTTCATTTCCAACACTCTTAAAAAAAAATGGTTCTGAACACAATTAGGGCTTTTCTGATGGTAACAATTGCAGAACCTTTGTTGGTGCTAAATAGCACACTTTGTATAAGGTTCCATTGAAGAACCGTACTTTGAATGTGCTATACAGAATCTTACAATAGTGTATAAAGCTGAAATCAATCACTTTAGTTCTGCTGCAATGCAAGTGAGTGAGTGAAAACTCCTGTTATAATAAAAAAATCTGCTAATTTAGTCTCTTATTTACATTGTGTTTATTAGGGCTGCACAATATATCGAAATATCGCAAATGTATATATCGCAACGGCTTGCAATAACAAAAGACAAAGAGAAAATCACTCACTGCTCTTGGCTGAATAACTTTTGTAGCTTTAATAAGAATCAGTATATATTTAATTCATACAGTGAAAACTAAGCAGTGTTTTATTTTTACATTTGATTATTCAGTTTCTGTTGTTAAATAAAGCTAATATAGGATAACCTGAACCCCGTGGTTTACACTGATGTTAAAATAACACTTCTTATGCTACAGTAAAACACTGATGTTCACTTTCAGAAGCTGTAAGGATGTTTTCCTGTCACAAAAAGAATGTGAAACACGCATGTAGGTTATATAATTTTAAATATATTTTAAAGATAATTTAAGTTTATTTCACACACTTTAAGCATTATCATATCGAATATCGCATTATTTAATGAGTTATCGCATATCACAATTTTCTTCAATATCATGCAGCCCTAGTGTTCTTGTTGGTTATAATGAAATGATTTGCGATTGTGTATTGAGCCGATTCTGACTAACTCATCAAACACCTTTGATTGGCCATTGCGTTCATGCGCTCCGATATGTTAGTGATTGGCTACACTGCTCAATGCTGCAAAAACATGTTGTAAATAGAAACCTTTGACGCTCTTCACAAAGTGCTCGCACAAATACGCACTTGAGCATTCAGTAGGTATCGAAATACGTTTAATTTTAACAACACTACCAGTTACAATTCATAGACATTTTAATAAGATATGAAGTATTATTGAGTATTGAGTGATACTGATATTGAGTGTTGACAGTCTGTCTTGTTGGATGGTTGAGCTCCAAAAAATCAATAATAAGGTGCTTTGTGGCTTTGGAAGGATTTTTTGACGGTTACAGATTTTAAAAAAAAAAAAAACCAATTAGGCGAGAATAAAGAACTCTACTCACTTAAAAAAGTTGGGTTAAAAATGACCCAACAGCTAACCCAATGGTGGGTTGATATAGCACCGACCTATTGTTGGGTTCTTTTAACACATTAAATTAGGTAACTAGTTTTTCCCAATAAATTGGGTTACAAAGAACTAATCTGTTGGGTTATTTGGCCAAAATGATGCTTTAACCAACCTAGTATTATTATTATTACTATTAGTTACTAAAGTCACTTTATAACGAAAAAAAAATAGCATGTATACAATATGCATATACTGTAGTGTAAATATTAACTCACCCGTGTATCTTCTGTCAGTTGCGGCGGTCAACCTTTGAAATTTGAATTTTAGCCCAACGGGCCGCTACCCAATAAATGTTCCTAATAACCCAACAGAACAACCCAATATTTTTAACCCAGCTATTGAGTACACAAAATAACCCAACGTTTTTTAGGCTCTAACACAAAGAACCATTTTACCGTAAAATAGTTCTTCAGGACGATATGGTTCTAAATAGAACTGTTATTATGTGTGGAAAAACCTTAAAGTGTAGCTCACATAATGCTTTCATTCATGGTCATCACACCTTTTCAGCAGATCTGCAGGGAGTAGCTGTCAGCGGTAAGCATTTTTAGCATTCCCTCTGTTTTTATAAGGGCAAAGGAAAGCTGGCACGATTGACATCTCGCTCCAACGAGGTATGGGGGTGCTGGAAAGCCATGCAAAAAAAAAAAAAAAAAAAGAGAAAGAAAACTTCTCGTGGTCGGGCTCCACTGATCTCCCTCGTCGTGAGTGTGAGGAAACTGCAGAATCACGGTAAACTGTGATCTGAAGGTCAGTCGCTCTTCCTGCCTTTCTAATGCACCGCGTCAATGGAGCGCGCTGAATAAAACTTTCCACTGGCCAAACAATGATTTTTGACATCAGAAAGCTCTGTAAACTAAGGCAGGATGGAGTTGTTTTCAGCAGACTCGGGATTATGGATCAGGTTTGAGCATGCATATACTGCGTGACTGAGGCAGTAATCTCTTAAAGCATATGATTGGAATTTTTGGGGCCTCACCCTTTGTCCACTTTCCATAACTGATTATTTCAGGCACTTGTAACCCTTCTGCCTTCCTGAAGGTCCCTCCTGCTAATGAAAACTGAACTTTTTATGTGAAGAACAATGCAATATTTAAATTTCTTCTCTGTCCTTTGAGTGGTCAGATGTGTGTTTGAGTCACTGTGGCACAGATATATGTGAAAGACAACTCTGTACAATCCCTCCAGTGTTTCGCTATTCCACGATGGCTGAATTCAATACAAAATCGAAAAAACTATCAACAACAAAATGTCAAAATTTCTTTGCAATCCTGCATAATTCGCCATTTTACTGCAAAGTAATGGCAAAAATTAAAAGTTCTCACAAAAAAATTATAATTATCTAATTTAATTATCCCTAATTTAATTAAAGTTGTAATGCTTTATTTTCACAACGATGCCACTGTAGACTATGATAGACTATACAATATATCAAAAATATTATATCGCCCAGCCCTGAAATTTGTTCTATGGTAAAGGTATGATAGACAAAACAGCATGACTTTCTAAAGCTGCTTTAAAAACTAATTGAAATGTGAAACGCGCTTTACAAATAAATTGGACTTGACTTGAAAGCAGTAAATGAATATCCAGCAATCCAAATCTGTATGACTTCCTTTCCTTTGTGTTTTTTTTATTTTATTTTTTTATCTCCATATGTTATTTTATTTTTTTGCCTATATTGCAAGTCTTCAAAAGTCATATTCTAGCTTTGCATGAGAAACATACTGAATGTTCACCTAAAATGACATTTCTGTCACCAAAACTGAACAACTTTTTTCTTCTGTGGAAGAAATTTTTTTTTTTTTTTTAACAGTAAAATTGCAGTCCAATTTTCTTCAAAATATCTTCTTTAGGTGTTGCACAGAGGAAAGAAAGTTTTTATACATGTTAGGAACGACATGAAGGTGAGTGACAGAATGTTAAATTTTTGGGTAAACTGGCCCTTCAAGTCTTTAATCACTAATTTACTGAGCCCTTACATCACTACGGATCACTTAAAGTTCTCTAATAATTTAATTAATTACATTTAACGTTAACATAAATTACAATGTAATCTTTTAGCAAATCTCAAAATGAATACTCGTTTTGCATACAGTTCATTATAATGTTGTGATGCTTAAATCCACTCGCTCCATTGGTAACAAAAGTACCGTAACTGTAGTCTATACAATTTGTGCGCTACATTTCAAGTACAAGTCAATACAATAGCTTTTTATTATTCTGTTCCGTGATGATAGTGGTGCAGAAATGACACTTCTCACCTGTAAACCTGAGATTAGTGACTCCCCTTTAGATTTTGATTGGTTGCAACAGCTTTTCTCCATCACATAACCACAATTGTGCTTGTGAAAGCCCGTTTGGAGCCGAGACCTGACAGCTGGGCCACCGCAAAATTGTTTGTAATATTGTGCCAGTTTATCTCATTAAGTGAATCTGGAGATTTAGCCAAACAATCTGCTTCTTCCTACGCAACAGTCTGGTTTGGCGTCACTGCAGGCTTCTGTTTGTGAACGAGCCTCATGATAAAGAGCTGAATCTGGTAGACAGACGACCACATGAATCACATCTGTGTGTTGGGGGAAGATGGTTCAGTTCTCATTATTATGCCATTTGCGAGTCTGTCAGGAGTGACTCTCTTCATCTGGACACTTCATGAACTCCCTGCACCTGATGAAATGCACATTCGTTGGCTGAGTTTTCCATCCGAAGTTCCCACACTTGCTTTACTCTCATTTGAGGGCCATGAAACACATTACAAGAATCTTGCAAAAGCATGTTTGTGATGTGATGACAGGAATTGAAGTGATTCAGAAGGTCTAATAATTTTAATCAGATTCTCATTGCATCAGAATTCCCAGAAAAGGTCACATGTTTTCTCCGCAGCACAAGCAAACCGATGCTTAATCAATCATTTGCATTCGGCCACCGATTGAATCAGCTGTTATCGGCTCGCCGCCCAGAGCGTGTTGAAGCTGATGTGGTGTCTTGAGGGATCACATAATTAGGTCCATCTCTCAAGGAAAAGCCTAGATAATAGCAAGATCACAGGCGATGGAAAAGAGCAGTTGTTTTTCTTCTAGCAGGTTTAATTGAACCTTTGGGCCCTGACATGCCTGAGCAAGAATGTGAGCAAATACTTCTGTATTATGCTTCTGCTATTTTGTCGTTGCTCAAGTGATCTCTAAGTCTGGGTTAAACCGATGAAAAGTGTGTTGCACTAGACTTTACAAATGAAAGGACTTCAGATCTTGCAATGATTATGGGTAGTAGTGTATGAAGCCATTCTCTATGACAAATAATACATATAAATTTATAAAATTAGTGATTGACTTATATATACATTTTGTTTAATAGCTGGTGCTGTTATGCCTGGTTCAGATTACACCATTTTTTTGTCTGTTACGATAGTCATTGTGTCAGATTACTCCATTTTGACTCCTAAAATCTTGTCGTGTCGTGGACAAGAAACATGTCAGACTACACGTTGCTTTCCGAGTCCGACCAGTCATTGCTTGCCGTCTCACACACACACACACACACACACACACACACATTCTTGTACATCTATCTTTAAGAGGACATTAATTGACACAATGCAATCTCTAGTCGCTTACCCTAACCTTACCCATCACAACTAAGTGCCTAACCCGAACCCTGACCCTAAACCTTCCCTTAACCTAATTATAATCTTATCCCTAAAACCAAGTCTTGACCCTCAAACAGGCCTTTAAAGGCTCTCAGAAAGTGAGGACCAGCCAAAATGTCCTCACTTTACTCTCTTTGTCCTCACTCCAATGGTCTAAAACTCAAACTGGTCCTCACAAAGATAGTTGTACAAGTACACAAACACACACACACACACACACATTACTGATATCGGATATCTGAAGAGCACATATAGTCAATAGGGTTTTATGTCACACTCTAGAGCTTCTGTTTTTAATAAAAGAAATAACTGTAAATAATAATGAATTTGAAATGTAAACTAAAAGATATATTCCACTTTCCTACAAATTGCTCAGCTTTATCATTTATTCATTCTGTATTCTTTGTGCTAAAAGATGTTTGCATTGTATTTTAGCTATGAAGTTGCAGGTCAAAGTTTGCAAGGAGCTTTTTTAACGGACGCCCGCTTGCATTCCTACTCTTGTAAGTTTGCATACGGAAGCCTAAGCGGTTCGTTTGATGGATAGGAATGAGTAAGGTCAGTTTTTGAGGGTGTGGAAAGAGCTGGATCATGCTGAAATTATATAAAAATGTTGGAAACCGGGGAGCCGCCTTTCAATGAATGCTTACATCTGCAGCAAACCTTCTTTTCTTAACTTTTTTCACACAACTCTCTCTCCGTCCTTGCAGTGTGCCGTTTCCATTGACTTCAGTGTACTCAAGTGTGCATGCTTGCATCGTGGGTTTGATAACAGCAAAGCAAACAAAGCTGAAAGCGATATGACTTGATTGCATTAGCGCAATGGCATTTCATCAATCACTGAATGGCCAATGCCATTCTGTTACCCACCAGCCTTTGAGTTTACTGAGTGGAGACACAAAGCTGATTACTCATCTTTGGCCATGATCAGCTGCTCGGCTTGACTTTAACACACACACTTTCATAGCAGAGGTTTGTCTGACAGGCCAATGAGGAGTCTGATGTCATAAAGGGGCGTGGCCTTAAGGTGGGCCTGCCACTTTTGGGCAGAATCTTTCTCTAGTCGTGTCTTACTCGTTCACTGACTGACTGTGTGGGTCAATGGGACATGTGAGGTGACTTAAAAGAGGAATTTCACACTGCAGCACAGGAGGTAAGAAACAACGGTGTCAGAATCTAGGTTTAATGAATGACTGTCCTTGTGTTGTACCTGTAGGGCAGGTAACTGTAATGCAAATCCTTTTGCAGGTCTTGTTCATGCATGTTCATGTCACTCAGGGCAAAATGTGTTAGTTTATTCTACCTTGTTTACTCTAACTCGTGAAACCAGTCACACGACGTACCTTATGTGTGTGTTTTGGATTTACCTGGAAAATAAGTAACTGGACTTTTATATAATTGTGTGTTGTTGGGTTGCAAAGTTTGTTTGAAGTTTATGAAGTAAAGCGCTAAAGTTAAACTGCATTGTTCCTAAAATATCCCGGATGGAGTCCGCTGTGAATCAGGAAGGTGTCTTTTGGATATTGTTCAGCTCTTACAACACAAACCCACCTTTTCCCCTAAGGGCCAATGCTGGAAGCAGCCAGTCACAATGCCCAAGTAGGACGCAAGGAAACCCCCGCTCATTTGTCCCAGATTTACTCGGCAAACATGCATGCTTTTGAAACATTCTCCCAACAATCTCAGACTACAGTTAGCCTGATCCTTCGGATAATGAAATTCCACAAAGCATTGCATCTGTCGCTCCTCGCATGGCAGCTGCAGTAATGCAGAATGCAAGGAATTCGAGCAGTCTGAGTGTCGGTTCCCCCTGAACTACTTCTACATGCTGTTGTTTCCCAGTATAATACATGTATTAGTGATTTCAGGTGACCCCAGATAGCCGCACTCTCCCTGAGCGCTTTAATAACGCAAGTGGTCTTTGCTGAGTAAGTATTGTAAACATTAATTAGGCTACTGTAGCTGGCTCGCAGCCGCCCACAGGACCACACAGCATTTAATAAAGTTGTTGGAAATGGGCGGCAGACACTTAATGCCTGCTTAGCTGATAATATTAACAAAAGACTCATTGCCTCTGTGTTTTAATTCTGAATGGTAGGAAGTCATAAACCTATGAAAGTAAAATAGTTTTTGTGGTAGGAAGTCATAAACCTATGAAAGTAAAATAGTTTTTGTGTCTCTCTCTCTCTCTCTCTCTCTCTCTCTCTCTCTCTCTCTCTCTCTCTCTCTCTCTCTCTCTCTCTCTCTCTCTCTCTCTCTCTCTCTCTCTCTCTCACACACACACACACACACACACACACACACACACACACACACACACACACACACACACACACACACACACACACACACACACACACCCTCTCTCTCACCTTAATGAGTTTAGAGTGATTAAAGGACTAAAGGTGATTTCATTAATGCTTATTTCAGGTTTGAATGGGTGTTAATGGTTAAGTTATTTTCATTTATTAATTAGGCTGTATTTATTTAATCAAAATTACAGTAAAATCAGTAATGTTGTGAAATATTATTACAATTTTAAACAAATTGTTTTCAATGTGAATATATGTTAAATTAAATTTATTCCCGTGATTTAAAGCTGAATTTTCAGCAGCCATTGCTCCAGTCTTCAGTGTCACATGATCCTTCAGAAATCACAAACTAAATTTTTTTTACAAGTGTATTACATATTATTTATATTACAATTTTCAGCCTTTTAATGGTGTTCAGTGGTTTTTATATAGTTAAATTTAAACCAATGACACTGTTAAAACCTCATACTCACAACTTTCTGAATTTATGAAACTTGATGGCTTTCTTGCCCATTAAGTTCTTTAAAGGGCACCTATTATGCAAAATTCACTTTTACATGGTGTTTGAACATAAATGTGTGTTGGCAGTGTGTGTACACAACCACCCTACAACGGTAAAAATCAACCTGCTCCTTTTTATGTTCCCTATGAATCATAAACAGTGTCTCAAAATGAGTCGTTCGCTTTTCCTATGCAAGCCCCGCCCCCGACTGGTGCCGAAATCTGCCCTATTAGCAAAGTCTGTACAATGCATTTGCGCTTTAAAGGCTAAAATCAGCTATTTGCAACAACAATTCTAAGGGTTTCCATTGATCCTAATGGTAATCTCAAATAATATTTTGTAGACAGGCTTTTTTCAGCCTTACAGTATTATTTTGGGGATATTTTTAGCTTTTAGTACGAATATGAAACAGCTCTTTTCTAGAATTCCTGACGAACATAGACATGTAGTTGCTAAATGTTTGTTGGTAAACCGTATTTTCATCGATATATTGTGAATGTCATCCAAAGCTTTTAAAAAAGCATCCAAGGATGAAAGTTAGTAGATGTCCAGAGTAAGCAGAACTGGAATCTAGATGAGAAAAAGCTCAAATATAAGAGAGTTTTCATCATTTACATACTTCAATTTGGGGGAAAAAGTATTCAACTTTGGGGGGGGATGGGGTCTGTGCTGGTATTTCAAATATTCCAGTAATGAGCCTTACGACCTTAGTTTACTGATGTCTGATGATCCGAGATAGGCTAAAAATGTTGTTGTGTGTGTTGAGTGTTCACTGTGATAATGCAGATTACCCAGCGTTAGGATCTGTATGGTGAACGCATGGCGGCCTGTGCCTGCTTTAAAGTTGCCTTGCTCTTGTTTTGAGGACTCGCATGCACATGTTGTTCAGATATTTTCCCCCCACAACAGGTGTTTTGAATATATATCAGAGTTGAGGTGCGATCTGAAGTGCCCTTATGTGACCAAATGTCTCTTGAGTTCATGCATTGAGACATTGCGGGTTTGGCTTATTAATGAATTAAATGATGTGTGCAAACATTCACTGAGACATTAGTCATGTTTCTTCACTCTGCTGGTCATTAAGTCAGTTTTTAATGACATCATGCTGTTAACCCGACTTAATTGATTACAGTTGCTTTCTCCATCAGTTTATAAGATGGTGTTTGCACTAAAAATTGTCATGGTTTCCACAAAAATATTAAACGGCTCAGCTATTTCAACAGTGATAATAATAAATGTTTCTTCAGCAAATCAGCATATTAGAATGATTTCTGAAAGATCATGTGACACTGAAGACATTGAATCACAGGAATAAATTAGATTTTAAAAATATGCAAATACAAAACAGTTATTTTAAATGATAATAATATTTCACACTGTGACTGTTTTTACTGTATAAGAGACCTTATCTTATCTTACCGACCCCAAACTTTTGTAGTCTGTTGAATTCTACATGACAAAAAAAAAAAACACTTAAAATTCAATTTGCCTTTTGAAAATCAGCTTGTTACTGGATTAAAAAGCATACAGTATACAAATGTGGTTCGCATCAAGTTTGTAAACACATTTTTTACTAATGACAAATCTGATTTCATGTGATGTTTTTCAGTTCAAGTTACAAAAAAGCAGATTTTTAAGTTCGTTACTCCAAAAGATCTGGTTTTTTTTTTGCTTCCATTGTGAGCAAAGCATGCATGCGTTTGTGTGAGAGCTGTAGTTTATTGAAGATATGTGGTTGTGTTTAATGATAGCTATCTGTGCTGATGATGAATGAGTTTAGATCTCAAGCGATGTGTCACAGGAAAAGGCCTTCCTTCAGTCAAGCTCCGACACGCCGGTGTGTCATTCACTGTTCGGAGATGGTTGTCAAATAGTCTCCAGATCCACTCACTGTGATCAGCCTCTCATAGTCATATACAGGCCCAAACGTCCATCGTTTGCTTATACTTTCAGATTCACAGCTGTGCTTAAAGGGATACTTCACCGATTAGCATTAAAGGAGAACTCCGGTCAATTTTAACATTGAGCTCATTTTTTTGTACATTTGGAGTGCTGTCAATACAGAGAACAACGACAAAAATCGGTGTTGCCAACACCGAGTTATTCTATTTTTAAAATTTGCACCCTGTTGACTTCAATGGGGCAAGTACTAAACCTGCTTTTAGCCTCTTAACATCCTTGATGTGTCATTACAAGTGCACAGAAAATGTGAGTGATTCCTTCTGAGTGAACACGAGTGAATCTGACTGCAGTAGATGTGAAAGATATGTATAAAAATGATGTTATTTAAGCCAGCGCAAATACCTGTGTTTACATCCTGTTTTTCGGTTGAAGTCCAAAGTAGTCGATTGCCGAGTTCACGCGCATAGGTTTAGTTACCTATGATCACGCGCGTGAACTCGGCAATCGATTACTTTGGACTTCAACCGAAAAACAGGATGTAAACACAGGTATTTGCGCTGGCTTAAATAACATCATTTTTATACATATCTTTCACATCTACTGCAGTCAGATTCACTCGTGTTCACTCAGAAGGAATCACTCACATTTTCTGTGCACTTGTAATGACACATCAAGGATGTTAAGAGGCTAAAAGCAGGTTTAGTACTTGCCCCATTGAAGTCAACAGGGTGCAAATTTTAAAAATAGAATAACTCGGTGTAGGCAACACCGATTTTTGTCGTTGTTCTCTGTATTGACAGCACTCCAAATGTACAAAAAAATGAGCTCAATGTTAAAATTGACCGGAGTTTTCCTTTAAGCTTTGTATCAGTAGAAACCTGGTAGTATTCTCGAATGACCGTGCTTCCCTCCCTCATGTCACCCTGAGACGAGAGATTTCTGTATTGTGTGTCTGGAAAAAAACCTCCGATGACGCAAAAATCGTCATTTAGCTCATCAGAGGCTTTTTAGTCCAGAGGCGAGAGACTCCAGCCAGTAGGAGGAGCTCGTCCCGCATGTCTTCAACACGCCCATAGGGGGATCTCACGATAAAACGCTGTCTTTTCAGTTTCGAGGCGACTAGTAGCCTAGCTGTATCATTTCTCCCGACACTGCCCTCTGTAACCGGGAGGCGTGGCTTGGGAGTGTCCTCGTAGGGCAGCGAAGCAAGTGCATTCTGGGAGTTGTTGTCTTTTATCCACATGAGCCAAAAATAAATTTTCTGGCTTTTCTCAGTCTAGAAGGCACCAACTTCTAAAATAATTTCACATTTCTACTACATAAATGACCCAATTTAAATACACATTCATCTTTCCAGCGGTGAAATATCCCTTTAAGGCCATTCCACAGATTCCCCCCAAAACAGCATCAAAAGTAGTCAGTCAACATGTCAGCTTTTGTCTTTGCAGCCCGGTCGCATGTTTACATGCAAGCCTCTCATGTCAACAAAACAAGTCACACAATGCATGCATGCTGTCAGATGTTTCCATGAAGCTCTTTGTGATTTAAATTCAGCTGACAGCAAAACCACTGCCACGTGTGTCCCTTTCATCTCACTAATGTACAGTTTAAGTTCCTTTGACTAGAATAAATGCATCACAAATCTGGAATATTCCGATTTGGGAACATATTTAGAAAGGCAAGAAGAGAACTGGTTCTCAACAGGTTTTGGTTCAGGACTCAGAGTTTACATTTAACATAAAGGGTCCAAAAGTAATAGTCAATGTTACCATAAACTGCATAGGCACAACAATAAGTGTTTAGTATTTAATTCTCAAAAAAATAATTTCAGAAATGTTATGCTCTCTGCAACTCGTAATTCATACTGTGTGTATATATATATATATATATATATATATATATATATATATATATATATATATATATATATATATATATATATATATATATCACTTTACGTGAGTATACACTATGCAGATAAAGTTTGATATACTTAAGTTGGAGCCAACTTTTTATATATAAAGCTGTGCAATAAATAATATAGTTTATATTTTGCAATGATATCAATCATGCTGTCGAGATTTGCTATATAGTATTGGTTTACATGAGTGTATTGTATGTACAGCTAAATTTGGATGTACCATATTCAACTTATATATCACTCACTGGGCGATAATGTTTGTTAACTAAAAATTAGGCTATTACCTGAGAGACTATGCATTGCAGTATTCAGGAATTGATAAAAGCTGTTATGGTTAAAGAGGTGGACAGTTGTGAAACCTTGAAATATCAACATTGTGTCTCGGTCGATGTTTGTGCATGTGAGTTGGTTGACTGATTTGAGCCTTCAAGGCTCTATTTACTGTTTGAAATAGTTTGAAATGATCCCATTAAAGTCATTTTATATTCATAATATTCCTCTCAATCCACTGCATAAAAGTCCTTTCAGGTCGAAACAGATACAAATGGAAAGAAGAGAGAGAAAAACTACCATTTTGGATTATTTGTTTTTGTCTTAATGCATTCTGGTATTGCCTTTTCTATGAAAGATACGTGCAATGTTGTGTTTTGTTATTTTGGTGTTTTCATAACACAAAATACAATTAAATTCAATGAATCTTGAATTCTGATTGGACGAGCCACGGCATCTTTGAAGAAAAATGCCATTTGTGCAAATAAATCTTCAGATGTATGTTGATGAGCACTTTGGTAGACACTAATGGGACGTTTGCTATTTGAAACGTGTGTTTTAAATGTGTCTGCTTACCGTGTCAGAAACCCTTGTGTTTACTTTGGCCTGCCCTACCAACTCAAACATAACACACTATGCTAATGCACACATTTCAGGGGCTTTCCCAACTTCCTGCGTAATGTTTACGCTCTGTTCCTTAGGCCTGTACTATTCCTGACTCTCCACAGGGAATCTTATAAATCAAATAAAAATCAGGTAGTTCATATAAAATATTGTCTGCTGTTGAGAGACATTTGTGAACAGCAGGTGGTGATTTATTGTGTTTCTGATGCCCACCATTATTGTTTTTGCAGAACAGAACGTTCATTCATTTTCTGATCTCTCAGGAGTCATCATATTTGGATTAATTTAACATTCAAACCCTTCTGCTTCATATGGCGTAATACAGCCTGAGGTGTTCAATGCCCTATAACCTAAAATTGACCACATTGAGCAACAAAGTTTTTGGACAGTGTCGTATAGTGCTTGGCCTAATGAGATTTAAAGGGGTCATAATATTCCTTGAACTGTTGAGGTAAGCGACGAGTTCAGCCCTGATGTCCTCCCAGTCCAAAAAGAGTATTAATTCAATTAGAGCTGTGAAAAAAAATGCTGTTTTGAAATTTGAAACGTTAGTCTGAGACGGTCACACATGACCACAGTTACACTTACCTTTTTTGGTGTGTCCAGTCATGGTGAGGTAATGCGCAGGAAGAAGGATAGATACTATTATTCTTAAACAATAGAGGAAATAAATAAGCATAAAATGAGGAAAAGTTTGCCAAACATTGTACTATTTCTAGCTCTGCGTTATAAATCAGCCTGTGCTTTACAGTGACATGTCTCAGCATGCATTATTTTGTGATATATGTAGGCTTTGCAAACATGCCCTGTCAGAAAAAGTATTGGTGCAATAACTGTATCCTTAAAATGACAACTTTGTACCTTATTTGCCCCTAAAAGGTTCATAGTAGAACCTACTCCAAAGTACTAATATGTACACTAAGGTACTACTATGAACTTTTTAGGGGTAAATAAGTTGTCATTTTAACAGGGTATTGCCCTTGTGACAAGCTGTTGTACCCCTAATGATAACATTTTTGCATATCTTTCTGACAGTGTTCTGTTTTTGAATGAGGATGGGGTTAAAAATTATTCTGGATGTGACAGCAGACACGCAGGCCTTGTTTGAGTACTTATTTCACATGCAAAGATGGTATTTATGTAGAAGTGTAAAGTCATAGCAGCCAAAAGTAATTGCATGCATGCAAATGGAAACGAGCTGCACAATTTTATGTTATTGTGTTGCAAAATGTGTCATGTAGCATGCGTTAGTGTTTACACTACAGTCTTACAGTAATTTTTCTCTAAATATAGTGTGTTTAACAGGACAGTGTTTTTGCTACATTAACCGAGAATTAGTGTCTGGCGACTAGTGTTTTGTTCAGCTATTAAGAGACATCCACTCTTGCATTGCGTGTTTGTGTATTTTGGGGACGGAGCGATGAACGGAGGGGGTGTGTTTGTTTGGGTTGATTCCAAATATCAAGTTTCTCAGAAATTGCTTTCTGCACCTACAACTCATAAATTCAACAGAACATTCTTATGACACTTTGATGTTTTTAATCCGTTTGCTCTTTGTTTAACAGGAGATCATTGAAAAGCAAAGCACCTCCTCCTCCTCCTGTCCAGAAAAGCCTGGATGCTCCATCGCTGAGCCACAAGCTCCCAGCATACCCTCACCCTGTCATGGACCAGAAGGAAAACCTGCTGGAGAAGGATTTAACGCTCACCGTGGTCCTACCTGGAGGGGTGGAGAAGACCGTCGTGGTCCATGGCAGGTGAGGGGTTTTGTTGGTTGTGTTTTAGGTTGAAGGAAGAGAAGTTTTAATCAAATAAACAAGCATCGAAATGAGCAAATTAACTAGACGCAGGTGAACTCAGTGGGTCAATATTGAAACCAAAGAAACTAAAGGATACAGGCCATAAACACAGGAAACTTGAACAATGATATGCCAGGAATAGAAAAGCTTCAAGATAAGAGTCTTTGAACAGAAATAAACACCACTAGCTGACAGAGAAATGAAAAGTCAAAGTGATTTAACAATATAGTCGTGTAGTTCCCGTGGATTCTTAAAGATATTTCAAAATGTAAGATCGTTAAAAGTCTCAAATTTGACAAAAATGTCTTAGATTCATAATACTTGAACCACTCAATCAGTGTTATTTTAGTATTATTTATATACTATCATAGTATTTATTAATATTTTGGATTAGCTTTTAGTTTTAGCTAATTTTAATTTTAGTTTAAGCTTTAGTTATTTTAGTAAATTTAGTTTTAATTTTATTTAAATTTTTTGTAATATTTCTATTTAGCTCTAATTTATTTTTGTATCAGTTTTAGTACTTCAATTTTTTCAGTTAGTTGCCAAGGCGAAATTTAAGTTTTTCATTTAATGCTTTTTTTTTTTTTATTCCAATTTTTTATATATATATATATATATATATATATATATATATATATATATATATATATATATATATATATATTTATTTATTTATTTATTTATTTATTTATTTATTTATTCATTCTTTATCAACAATGCCCATTTATCGCTCCACTGTGCTTTTAATATGTTTGTTTTTGTGCCCCATTTTCAAATAGTTTTTTTAAAGCATAAATAACTCAATTAAATTAAGTTTAAGCTTAAAACATGAACAAAATTTGCTAGTTGAATAAGAAAAGCTAACTTTATTCAACATATATTCTTTAAAAACACACTTCAGCTTTAAATAATGTCACAGCATTGTGCTCTGCAAACAACATTGAAAAAGATTGTGTTGTCTTTGGTTTGAGTTTCCCTTCATCCAGAAGTAATAATTGCCAAATATTTTAGAAAAATTACATTGTAAACAAAATTACAATATACAGATGTGCTTGAGGAGTTTGTTGGCAAACCTTTAGACACCCGACTGGACATTTGTTGCTTTTGCAAAACTCTTTATTAGGCCACGATGCCAAACACGTTGGCTACGTTAATGTTGTGTACCCGTTAACAAATGGGTAGGAGCACCCCTGACACAGCTCAGATACTGTATCATCTCTCATGATCTTACAAATCTAGTCCTTTACTTATTCAAATACCACTGTTCAGAGAGTTTATGATGATGTAATCATGTTGCCTACAAACTATTTTGAACCTGGCGCATGTTTGGCAGGATGGAATAAACATTGCAAAAATTACAGCCTGAGCATGAGCACATGAAACATTGGTTTACTTGCAGCTGTGTCCGTTTCTGTAGCCCTAACAACCTGAACCGTTATGGATTATTATACTTTATTACAACTATTAACTTAATACAAAAATTCTCAAAAGCTGAGACGATTTTACGGTACTTTACTTTTAATGATTATGGTACACTTGTGCATGGAAGGTGTTAATCTCTGAGCCGTGCTGTATGTGAGATCATGAAGATTCTCAGATGATTGCTGTTATGAAACTAATCAGATGATTGCCTCAGTGAGTCAGCTGGGTGGGGCAGCGTATTTCTCAGAGCTCCTGCAACTAATCTGGGTTGGTTTGGGGACAAAATGACGTCAGAGTAATACTGCATCTCGTTATGCTGTTTGTGATTATCATTAAACACTTGATCGATTTCAGCAGTTGGATCATTTGCTGTGCTCTTTGGGCCGTGTTTAGGGTCAGGGTGTTTTCTGTCCTCGACGCTTCATTTCAACTGTTAAAGATGTGCCAGTGGGATTTACTTAAACTTGGTTAAATAGATATAGATATTAATAGCATTACTTGGATATTAATAGCATTACTTGAATATTAATAGCATTACTAAGATATTAATAGCATTACTTAGACAGATACACAACTCTATCTATCAATCTATCTATCTATCAATCTATCTATCTATCTATCTATCTATCTATCTATCTATCTATCTATCTATCTATCTATCTATCTATCTATCTATCTATCTATCTATCTATCTATCTATCTATCTATCTATCTGTCTATCTGTCTATCTGTCTGTCTGTCTGTCTGTCTGTTTGTCTGTCTATCTATCTATCTATCTAGTCTGTCTATCTATCTATCTATCTATCCATCCATCCATCCATCCATCCATAACTTTTTCCACAAATTAGACTGCACTATTTGTGCTTTTACATTGTGTTGCTAAAGTATTATTTCTATTTCCTGGCACAAACCTGATCTCAGATTTCAGACAATCAGTCATCACATTTAATCATTGTTTCAATCTGTTCTTTGATCCCGATCACCTGTATGAAACCTAATTTTCCCTAAGGTCCACTTTTTGCCTGCTTAATGCTAAAACTGAAACCAAATTCAACATAAAGGCATTAATAATCAAATTCTTCACCTGCTTTTCTAAATGTGTGCCACCCAGACTTGCTGGCCTGCTTCTTAGCGGGATTAAATTATTGGCTCTGTGTTTCCAAAGGTTTCTCAGATCCTAGAATTCCAAAAGCAGCTGGAAAGCTTTTTGTGTCATAAGCTGTCTCGAAAGGATTTTCCACACTTTCAGTATGCAATGTGTCAAGCATATAGGTCATAGTTTTCACTGAAGCCTTACAGGAGTCAATGGAAAAGAAACCACATTTGAAATGATCCTCACTGTTTGGAAATGCAGTGTTAAAGGAATAACGAAAAATGAAAATTCTGTCTTTAATTACTCATTATTTATAACAAACCTGTGTGTTACCAATTTTTTTTTTATAGGGAAGAAAGGCTTGCACAATTTCTTCAGAATTTCTCTGTTCATATGACTATATTGTTATTGTCACGTACACTTGAAAAACAATCAATTGAACTTCCTTGATATGGATTGCCATGTAAGACTTCCCTGCAGCAAAACAGCATTAATGCAAATCTTTGATACTTCACAGATAACAAAGCTTGTGTCTGAGTCACATGTTTCCTGGGGCTTTGGCTTTCATTCAACAACAAAATATAATGGAAAAAAATCTCTTTCATAACTTTTTGAAACCGTAAAACACAGATGCTTGTGTCCTAAATGAAAAGTTCACCCAAAAAAATTGCATTTTTGTCCCCATGTGTTCCACTTCATATCATTCCAACCCAATTTTATGTCTTCTGTTAAACACAAAATGAGATGTTATCAGAATGATTGATAGCAATTGAAGTCTGCTCTGCTTTTGCATATTTTTCAGCAAACCCATGATGGACCTGCTGGTCATGCTTTGTGCAAAGTACCACCTGAACCCTTCTGGCCACACCATAGAGCTCGTCACCACCAACAGGAACAATGTGAAGTTCAAACCCAACGCCCTTATCGGAGCCCTAGAGGCTGAGAAGATCCTGCTAAAACCGAAAGGCATTGAAGAAAAAATCAAAAGGACAGGATCACTTATGCCTGAGGTTTATACACCACTGTACCTTAAACATGAATTAAACACAAAGAAATCAAAACTGATAGTGAAACGACTCCATAAGCAGCTCTATAAAAGATAATAGTATCAGTATTTAGCTCAACACTATTAGTTCAGTTCAACAATCTAATTCAGTTCAATAACAGTGGCAGTGTTGCAAAGTTAATCATTTTATGATATATATATATTTTTTAAAATAAATGCAGTATATGAAACCGTATGCACTATTGCAAACAGTGGCTTATCACTCGACTGTTCTCTACGACACTAATAGTAGTATGCTAGCGTGCTATTCTGAATTCAACCAATAAATGTTTTAATCAGTATTCATCTTGTATATAACATTGGCTATTTTGGAGTTTTATTTAATGCCTATTTTAAATTGTCTTTACTTTCACTGATTCTGATTCGTGCGCTTACTATAACCAACGTGCATATGCCCGCCTCCAGAGCAAAACTTCAACAAATAATTATACATCATCACACCATAGACCCGCCCACTGGCAGTCAGTCGCTTAACAGCTGACATTTGCCTACACTGGATGTGAGTGTCGCGTCAAAAGCAATTAGAAGCCATTATAATCACTGATGCTGTCTACACTGATACAGTATACAGATGTGTGTTCAGTTTCTGACACTCCACGCACTTGAGTCTGACAACAGGACAAATGGAAGAGGGAAATAACGTTTGGCGCATCAAGTTTAAAAAGATTGTTTGTGCCTCTGTACAGAAGGATCCCAGCATCGTAAATAAGTAGATGGTTTATTTTAAATGTATCCCGGATCGTGTAGAAGAAATATATAAATGAATGAATAAATGAATGAATGATGCATTTATATAGCGCTTTCAGATTTACAACATGTACAACATGGTACAACTCTAGGTGGAGAGGAATATGTTTGTACCGATATGTTTGTACGGAACATTTTGTTTTGTAAACGAGGCACAGTGTAATGGAAAGTTTGCAAAGAAACTTTTGTTAAAATATGAAGCAGCCGATTGTATTGAATCTGACAGCAGCTGCATCACAACCATGAGCAAATGATTTTATAATGCATTGTCTGTAAATGATGGTATTATTTGGATAATGTTTTCAAAACACTTGCTCACATGCAATGTCAAGCGGGGGTGTTGATACTGTATCCTATGCATTGACGTTAGCCAATCATAACAGTGGCTGTTTACTGACAAGCCTTAAAGGAGCCGCCGCTTAAAAACAGATTATGTCAGACAGAGGGTCAGGATGAAGGTTTAAAATAGTCTCCCCGCATATATATATATATTTGTTTTGTTTTCTTTTTGCAAAAAGATGAATTAACATTATAAGTGAACCTCAAGGAACATATTAAAATAAAATAAAAAATCCATGTCATGACCACTTTAACAATGCTATCTAAATAAATGCTTGACTGATATTACTTCTGTTTTATTTGTCACACTGTAAATGAAAGGTTCATTTGTGTGCTCTTGTATTCTTCACATTACAGAAAATACATGCATAAAATTAGCATATTGTGCACAGTACATATTATATGCTTTAGCAACAGTAAAACATGAACCAGAAACATGTATTTAGAAAGTAAATAAGATCCATTTTGATGTTGACTAAGCAGAAAAGTACATCTTTAAACAGGGTTTAGTCATTTTCATGTTGACATTTGTTCATTTAGTCACGAATAAAGGCATATTTGTTTTATCTAGATGATTAAAAGAAGCAGAGCATGGCTGTACAGCATACTAACAATCCTCTTCATAACAGATGACAAACAATATCACATTACAGCAAAACAAAAAAGCATGTGGCTTTTTATAAAAAGGGTTTATAGCAACAAATCTCAACCAGGGGGCCTCAGCAAACTTCCAACAGGACCACATGATGATTTGAGTATTTAAATTAAAAAAATAATTTTAATATATCTATTAATAATCTAACCCTAATCTAAATTCAAATGCAAAAAAAAAACTATCAGTCTTTTAATACCAAGCTATACCCACCCCACACACACACACACACACACACACACACACACACACACACACACACTCTTGCTATACTTATTTTTCTTCTCTCTTTTCTTTCAGGCAACCGTACGATTAGTGATAAACTACAAGAAAACCCAGAAAACCATTCTCAGGGTGAGTCCTCGGGTTCCTCTACGAGAACTGCTTCCGGCTATCTGTGAGAAATGTGAATTTGACCCGCAGACCACAGTTTTACTACGAAACGTCCACTCGGAAGACGCTTTGGACCTGAGAAGCTCCCTCAATGACTTCAGTCTGAGGGAAGTGTATGCAAGAGACACCAGAGGTCAGAGCCCAGTGTGTGTTTATGCTAAGTACATTAAAATGACTCTGTCATGCAGGACTGGTTTTCATAAGGTGACATTGAGATTTTCATTATACTGTGCTCTTGGGTTTGCTTCTTTTCTCGCAGTTATTAGCCCTGGAAGTCCTATAAGTCTGCCTCCATCTCCTACTCACTCAGGTTAGTGACATTAACATTACGTTTTCCATTTTAAAAGAATAGTTCATGTGAAATGAAAGTTATTATTCACTCACCCTCATTTTATTCTAAATTCTAAAATGATATAAAGTTGAAATATTGTTTATTTTTGCATGAACTATTCCTTTAAGTAAGAAATTAATAATGTCTAACTACTAAATGCATTAAATCACAGAAGTATTTCATCATGGGAAAGAGAAAATCAAGAGGGAGAAGGAAAATAAGCGGACATTCAGCTTATTTCGGAAAGGAAGTAAGAAGCAATCTGAACAGGTGAGTTATGAAATCCTATATGTATTTAACAAAGAACGATAACATGCTTTGAGATTATTATTTTTTTGGTGACGTTAAGATAAGGTCAAAGGCATGTGTGTTTTACATTTCTTTGTAAACATTCCCTGAGCACCAGTGGTCATATTTGTTTTATGCAAATTGTTAAAGACTTTACTTACTTGTGATTGGCTCACGGGTGGGACTGGTTGGGAGTGTGCTGACTTACGATTGGCTGTCTCTCGTTAAAGTCTATGACCGTGAGTGCACCGGCATCTCCAGTGCACAGGAAACAGAGGCCGGTCAGCATGAGTTCCTTCAGCACGCATTCACCGAATACATACGATTCCAATACCATGCCCTCCGACATGCCAAAGAAAAGACGAGCCCCGTTGCCACCTAGCATGATGTCGCAGAGCATGCCTAGTGACCTCAGTCATAACCACGGGGCTGTGCATCCCGATGGTAACCAGGTATGTAGCGCTGTTCTGGGATTCAGTTAATATTTACTAGGAAAACTTGGCTTGAACATGCAGTGGAGTCCAAAAGTCTGAGATCAGATTGAAAGATTTTCATGTAAACAAAGTTTTTGAGGAAGAATTCTGCACTATTCTTAGGGGACTAATCAAATGCAAGTAATTGAGTGACTGGTTTTGTGGCTCTTTGTACAGACGGTCATATGTTTTTCTTCCATTGACGCTTAAAGATGCTCTGTGGATGTTCATAAATCATGCTTGAGAAACATGACCATCAGGTTTTGTTCATGTAGCTCCAGTGCTACTATCATTAATGCAAAAGACACACAATCCAGATACTAACACATTCTCAAATTCAGACACAAATGTGTTTTTCTGATATGACTTGTAATGTGTACATTTTTGTACATTTATTTTAAATTAGAAAAAGAACACAAAATAGCAGATATGTTCACTAGTGGTCTCAGACGTTTGGAACTAGTTGTGCAAAATGCAGTGACCCCAAAAAAGCATTTGGACACTTAAGCTTGTACATGAGCCTTCATTATTGTCTAAGTCTTTTAAAGAAAAATACTTGACAAACTATATTTTATCTGTTTGTTTGATTTTATAAAGTTTTGGTTTCTATAAAACAAACTATTGAAAATAAAACATATGCACAGACACTCAGACATTTTTAAGTTTCCAAACACTCAAATTGTCGTGGAAGTCTTTTAAAGAAAAGAGAAAAGATTCGGTAACCTGTTATTTCACTACCTCAGTTCAAAGACCAAGTATCTATGTGTAAACGGCACTCTGCAAATACAATGAGCGGTTCAACCTTGCTTTCACAGTATTTGTTTTGTTTCTACGTAAACTCTGCGCTGGGTTGAGTCATTTCATCACCTTGTCATTAGGGAATGTGGTTACGTTTTCCACAGCCAAATATTTGGAATTATATGTCACATTTATTACTGTCCCTCTGCCTGCTTTCCAAAGAATACGGCCCCTCTGAGCCGGGGATCCTCGACAGACTCGTCCTTCAAGAAGTCTTCCACCAAGCGTAAGGCCCCCCCGCCCCCCACCTCGAGCAGCCCAGCCTCTCCTGATGAGACCACGCCGGACAGAGGCATAACAGGTCGGTCTGAAGGCTTTCTGAGAGTATGCTTGTGTCCACCAGCAGTTTCAGGGGGTTTCTTGGCTCAAAATGGTTAACAATAACTTCTGTGCACTGCATCCACACAATCATTACATTTTGATTCACTACATAAATGAAATTAGTCAATTACTTAATAGCACTTTATGTTAACAAAGAAAATGTAATGTTATTGTTAATTATTGAAACATCTGGAGGCAATTTTTTTTTGCCATGTAAACGATGAAATTTTATTATATTAATATAGTTTTCCTACTATAGTTATTAAAAAGTTACATTTATAGAATATTACTTTATCATTCTCCTAAAAAGAAAAAAAAAGTTATATTATTAGTTATTTAGAATGTTTAATTTTGAAAAAGAAGAAAAAAAATATTTTAGTGCATATAAACCCTGTGTTTATATGAGCTAAGAAACAAGAATTTAGTATCTTGGCTATTTCATCATGTTTTGTGCTCTGTAATCTGTTGGCAGTGGGTGGAAAAGTAAAAAAGAAAGTTATTATTTAGAGTTTAGGCTATTATTATGTCATTATTCAGAGGATTTTGTGTGTGAAAGGGCTTGATTGAGCACAGCAGCTGTACTTTGAATGGGTGGGCATTTGGGGACAGTGCAGATGAGCCAGTGTGTGTTGCCTTTGACTCTCTGTGTGTTTTGTCTCCACCTAGTGGTTGAACAGACCCATCACCACTTTCTCTGATTTGATCTACAAGCGGGGGGTATATAAATAGATTTTATTAATTATTTGAAAAGTAACTATAAATCAAATTACCCAATGTTTGTGTGTCCCGTTTATTAGAGTATCATTAGCAAAGCTTAGCAACATTCTAACATCTAAATCTATCTGAATCTCAGAGGGCAGCGGTCTAGGTTTCGGATCTGAGCTGTGGTGTGCCTGAGTTGGGTGGTGGCTGGGCTGGTGAGAATTTACTAGATGTAACACTCGGTTAAATGTTTGCAGCTGTATTAGTTAGACTCTTTCTCACACTCGTACACACGTACGGGCAAACGGTTGCAAATGGGCCACAGCTGTGGTGTGTGTGTGTGTGTGTGAGTTCCTTCTGGGTGTAAACACAAATATGACATTTCATCAGAGGTTTTATATGAGCAAATGTGATTACGCAAACGTTCAACCTGACATTTCCCTGGATGGAAATCATGAGGAATTGGACAATTCTGTTTCCAATTCCATTGAACGTTTGCGGCTCCCTAACGATTATTAAATTACGTTTGAGCATAATATCTATCTATCTATCTATCTATCTATCTATCTATCTATCTATCTATCTATCTATCTATCTATCTATCTATCTATCTATCTATCTATCTATCTATCTATCTATCTATCTATCTATCTATCTATCTATCTATCTATCTATCTATCTAATTCAGTTTATCATTAAGACTGTGCACAAGTCCTCTACAGGAAATAGGGCATAGTAGAAAATGTATGCACTTAATTTATAATGTAAATCACTTGTTCAGATCAGTTATATTCTGTTGATTGGATTCTTAAAAGATCATAATGACTTGGTGCTTTCATTATATTTTTTGACACATGAAACAAATGTCATCTTTTCATCAATATTCACGCTGGAAGCGAGCGATGCAACAAAACCGGTCCTGTTGTAATCCATGCATGGCTGCAAACTTTGCTATAAAGCTTTGTTGATTTTAATGGGAGTGTTGGGCATGTCGCTCATGCAGTGTTGAAGGGGTGTACGTCTTTGGACAAAACTTCTCTATGAAAGCAGCACTCATAAAAATACATACTGTAGTTTTGTCAAATACATTTTTTCTATGAAGTAGAAAGTGCTGTCTAATCAGGGACTGAAATCTGCAGGCAGACTTTTCTCATTGTTCATCACTATACAAGGACGGCCTTCCGAGACCCAGCAGGGATCATTCACTCTGTTTTGTTTCAGAGTGTATTTTATAAGTGTATTTTATGAATGCTTTTGCAACTTAGTTGCATTGAGTTTCACAAGGCTTTCCAAAATGCAGGCTCAAGTCAACACTGATTGGCTGATGGCACTACAAGAAGCCCAAATGAACACTTTACTCTTTACCCTGTTAGCCTTCACCCACGCTTTTGAAAAAATCCCAAGAAATGGCATACCCAAACTAAAACAGATATAGTTCATGAACCCTTTGCGCTAAAAGCATAAGTATGGTGTCATTTGAAAGCAGACCATTTGCAGTTTATTGTAAAGTCAGAAATATCTTGAATTATTGTAAAGTATTATAATTATTGTCATGATGAAACTTTTTTTTTATATATAAATACTGTAGCTTCAAAGTTTTGTAAAGTTTGTGGTGCAAATTTCCCCATTCAGTCTCAGTCTTCCCTGCACACATTCATACCTCTCTGGCCTGGTTATGGCTCTAATTATTCTTTTCATTTGTCTTTATTATAATTCCTGACGACTCTCTATTCACACTGTTTTAATCCCTCATTTCTTTGATCAAACTTCTCACATCACCTTCTTTGAAACGTATCAAATGCCCTTCTTGAAAAAAAAAAAACATTTCAGTGAGCTTTACTATTTAAAATTATTCATAAAAATGTGCTCAGCTAGGTGACAGGTGCATCTTAGGGCTAGCTAGCGTATTAGCTTAGTACACCTTCAATACACGACAATTTATGAGATTAAAACCATGTTTTTGCTCCAAACTTTATAATGCAAGTCGAGTGTTTTTAATAACCTCCTGTGATTTGCACAGTCAAAGCACTGCCTTTTGGGTGAAAAATTTATAAATATTACTCCTCTCTATAGAAATTCTATGTAAACATATGAGAATCTATCAGTATTTCTCAAAATCTGCACAATTTTGAACTAAAAGCTCTTTCATGATGACCATACAGGAGTTGTTGTTTTTCCTGAATGGGAGTGGCTGACGGTCATAATTCATATTAAAGGTACTATTGACTCATTTTTTCTTTTTTATAACTCCTGAAACACATTAAAGGGTTAGTTCACCCAAAAATGAAAATTCTGTCAGTAATTACTCATCCTCATGTTTTTCCAACCCCGTAAGACTTTCGTTCATCTTCGGAACACAAATTAAGATATTTTTGATTAAATCTGAGAGCTGGCTCACTCCTCCTGCAGGCTTATGGACACTATAACTTGCTGGCCCAGAAAATGTATGAAAGACATTGTTAATATAGTCCAAGTGACTCCAGTGGCTCAATCTTAAGTTTATAAAGTGACGAGAATACTTTTTGTGCGCTAAAACAAACAAAAATAACGACTTTATTCCACTATTCATTTCATTCTCTCTCTGTGCCTCGAGTTAGTTTACGTAGTGTTTTTGCGCAGCGCGTCTGTGTTGCACGTCACCACGTAGGCTCAATATTGGGCGATGCTGGTCATGTGTGTGATGCGTAGTGACGTGTAACACAGACTCGCTACGCAAAAACACTATGTGAAAAGACTCGAGGCCCAGAGAGAAGGAAATGAAAGTGGAATAAAGTCGTTATTTTTGTTTGTTTTTGCGCACAAAAAAGTATTCTCGTCGCTTTATAAACTTAAGATTGAGCCACTGGAGTCACTTGGACTATATTAACGATGTCTTTAATACATTTTCTAAGCCAGCAAGTTATAGTGTCCATAAGCCTGCAGGAGGAGTGATCCAGCTCTCAGATTTAATCAAAAATATCTTAATTTGTGTTCCGAAGATGAACGAAAGTCTTACGCGGTTGGAACAACATTAGGGTGAGTAATTACTGACAGAATTTTCATTTTTGGGTGAACTAACCCTTTAAGACATACCTGCCACTATAAGATTTTCAGAATAAAATAGAGGTCTTAGAAGCTTGAGTCTTAGATCTGTTTAATGATGTATAGTTTTTCAGGGTAATTACAATCGTTTACATAAAGCAAAAACAAAGAATGCTTCAGTGCGCCGTCGTCCTCGTGAAGTTTAAGAGGATGATTACAGTTATGCTTACAGTCAGAAGTTCTAATGACTGAGAAAGAAAATAAATATATAAAGAGCCAGAAACACTTAAATAAGAGCTCAGAATGGAGCAGCGATAGAAGAGAAAGCTACAGAAGGGCTTTGAATCTAAGTGTCAGGGAGAGATCACAGAGACGGCTCTCTGGATGTTTCTTCATCTCGCTGGTCTCCAGAGAGGACGATTGAAGAGCTGAATCAGGCGAGAGAAGCGAGACGTCTTAATTAACGCCACTCGCTGAGTCTGAGGAGCAGAGAATCCATATTAACGCTGCATATGCCACATCTCTCTTTCTCTCTCTCTCTCTATCAGCTGCTCCTGCATGTGGAAACCCCTGCTTCAGTGTAACTGCAACTGTACTTTTTAATATTTAAGCAATTGACTTTCTGCATTTCTCATGATTTTACGCTGCAGAACCAGTGTTGGAGTCTCCTCTGGAGGAGATCAAGGAACAGGAAGAAATGCATGTGACCGGCGCTGTGCAGGAGGAGCACCTGGATGATGATAGCAGCCTAAACCTGTCCGCCGACATCTCTCTGGACTCGGGCCGAGCTGGGACAGCGTCTCCTTCTCAGAGTTCTGAGATTCTGGATAGTGGGACGTCCAGAGACAATCCATCATGTGACCTGTCCACAGATGCAGAGTATGTTCATTAGTAGCTCAGTGCACAGATTTATATTCAGTGGCAGTTCAAAAATTTGTAATCAAACACTGTAATGACACATTGAAAGCAACGAGAACAACCAGCCAAAGCAACCTAGAAATGAAACCTATTGATTCTCATATTTAAGGAGATTTAGGTTTGTTTTAATAAATATATGTCAATTAGTGCTGTCAATCGATTCAAAAATGTTACGAATTTATTGCACATTTTCTGTAATTATTCACGATTAGGGTTAGCATAAAGTTTTAATTTACATTTAACATTTAGGGTATTTAATATGTTTTTATATTGTAATAATTACACAGTTACCTCCAAATTACTGTAGAAACAACATAAAGACGTGTATTCTAAATATTTGATCTAACAGGCGGGAAATATACAGAAATTGAGTAAAGTTATCAAACATTTCACAGTCTTCACTTCATAAATTATAACATAGATTAATCCTTATTAAAGCTACAAAAGTTGTTCAGTCAAGACCAGGTAGTGATTTTCTCTTTGTCTTTTGTTTTTTGATTTACATTAATGATGGACAGCAACAGGTTTATTAGGCTGCTGTCACTTTAGGACGTTGCACACAATTTGGTTCTGACACATATACAATGTCCTCACAACTCTTTACTGTCTTTTAAGACTTTATTTAACTCATTTAAGACTGTGCTTACGAGCACACTTGAAAAAGCAGGCATTTTGGCATACTTTTGTGTGTTTTTGTCCGTTCAAGCGCGAAAGAGAACTCAATGCGGCCGGCGCGCTCTCTGAAACGGCTTTTTGTGCGCACAAGTCATGTGTGTGTCTGTCACACAGACATGAGATTCACAGACGCGCGCCAGTACAGATTTAAGTCCCTTTTTTGCGTCTTATCATGCTTGAATGGCACTTGAATGAATGATAGTGTGATTATACTGTAGCACAGCCAAAGGATGATGGGAAAAATGGATGCTGCTTTAATTGTGTTAAATATTTTTAACATGTTAACACTTTAATTTTGACAGCCTTAATGTAAATGTTTTTAGTTTTTCAAATTTTTTATTAATTGTAGGTAATTTATTTCATTAAATGTGTTTTTTAAACCTTGTTTTTTACCCTTCACAGAGTAGCTGAAGGCACAGTGAATGGAGAGATTAAGTTGGACCAGGTCGCAAGTTCTCATATCCAATCAGAAGAGAAAGGTAAGCTTCAACTGATGGGTGAGATCCTTTTACTCAATGTTTTTTCTTAGTGCAGTGGTTCCCAAACTGGAGTATGTTAATTGTACTCAAACTTAAATAACATTTAAACCGAGCATGATTTCTAACAGGCAAAATGCCTTAGATCAAATACATGACATCCAATCAAATTACCTCATCTTTTCCTGTCAAAACTGACTGCATCCACACAGGCAGCATGCATATGATAAGTTGCGAGCTGATATGCTGCCTTAGCAAATCTCACTATATTACTGCCGTTCTCGACCAATATACCTTTGTAAAAGTATTAGCGCTTACTTGTATGAAGAACAAATATAGACACAGACTGTGCATGAATGACTCAAACTCTCTTCAATACAAAAACACAGCCCTTGTGTTCTCTTTTTTAACCTTTATTAATAATTTCATACGAGCAAGAATGCAATTTTTCCTAAATATCCACATGATTGCAAATGTGGCATTGATTTCATACAACAAACAAAAGTGTAATAATAAGTGATGTACAATTTTAACACAGTTTTGTATTGTTTGCTTTATTTTGCATTAAATAATAGTTCCAACGAAAGCCACAGCAAAACTGCAACACAACGGTGTTTTGTGAACGAATCTGCGGCTTCGAACACGAAGCGCAAGAGTCAATGATTCAGTGACCTATTCATAAATTCAACTTCATTACTGAATGAATGAATGAATGACTCGATGGGTCACTCATTAAGACAGTGACTTACCGCTACCTTCTGGTGGTTTTAGTTTAATATTTAAAAGCTTTAGCTTTGGCTTTCCTGTAGCTCAAACAGTAGAGCGTTGGCACTTGCAACACCAAGGTCATGGGTTTGATTCCCAGGGAAAGCAAGAACTGATAAGAATGTAAATGTGTACCTTGAAATGCAATGCAAGTCGCTTTGGATAAAAGCGTCTGCTAAATGCATAAATGTAAAAGTATCACTTCGCTTTGACCATCATTGCATTTTTATTGAACATATTTTATTCAAACCATTATTTATTTTATATAGGTATTTTATAAGAGTAAAAAAATGCACTGGAAAATCAATTTAAATGGCCAATTATTGTCCCATAATGGAAAAGGTGCAGAAGGATGTTAAATGCCAGAAGGATGTTAAATGAGGGTACGACACTGAAAAGTTTGGGAACCACTGCCTCAGTGAACTTTATGCGATTGTTATTCATACTTTAATATCAGAATGACTAGTTTTGGCAGCTTAATTTCAATAAATGCTCTGGTTGGACTGAAGTTTTGAGGTCTGAAATTTACAGTAATACAATGAACTCTTTAATCTCAGTAATTCTCAGGAAAATTTGATTCCTCATGACACAATCCCTATTAAAAGTCATAAGAAAGCAGTTTGATGTGCAATGGGCTATGTATTCCAGTAAAACTCTAGTGACAAAATGAAAGGCTTCGATGCATGACTTTGTTTTCTCTTTTTGTAGAGCCCCTGGTGGAAAAGACAGAAGAGGCAATTAAGCCGTCTGAAAGTGTCCCTGTTCTTGAAAAGGTTTCTGCGAGCACCACAGAGAAGCCTGCATCTTTGATCAACACGCTTCAAACATCTGAATGCGGCGTCCAGACTTTGCAAGCCCAGTTCTTTGATTCAGACACGGTTGTGGCTTCCCCTGAGCCCAGCCGTTCATCTCGCTCTGAGAACCAGATGCCTGAAACCATCCCCAATACTGTCAACTTCACTCACACTGAGACCCACATGCAGGCAGAACCCCAACAACCTTCTAATAAACCATCGAGCTTATGCACTGAACCCTCCATGGCCCCGTCTACATCCTCAACAGGAATAAAGCGAGACATAGCCACTTCCACAGAAGAGCTGCAAGTTCCTGAACCACAATCACCTGCGATCCAACCATCTAAGGACTTGACATCTACACCAGCCTCTAAAGCAGGAAGCGTCCAGTATATTGTAGATGCCGAACCCAAACCAAAACCATCAAATGAGCTCACCCGTGAATACACGCCCAAAGTCGGCATGACCACCTACACCATCGTGCCTCAGAAATCTCTAGAAAAGCTCCGTTTCTTTGATGTAGAGTTGACTCTGGAGCCTAAAGTGGACTGCAAATCTGAAGCAAAGTCTCCCTCCAATGGCACTGTTGCTCTTAACGGCCATCAGAATGTCTTTGCGCAAACTAGCCCTTGTACATCACCTCCAGCAACCGCTTCGTCCCCAGTAGAGGGAACCGAATCCGCAGTCAAAGACAAGAAAGTTCCACCTGCAACAAGACCCAAACCAGCCTCTTTCCGCCTGCCGCCTCACAAACGATCACCCGGGGATTACGTGATCTCCGCAGTCGTACGCAGAGCAAGCATCGGCAGTAGCAGTAGCAGCAGTAGCTGCTGTAGCAGTCCTGCAACCCGTCCAAAAGAAGCCACAAGCGGCCCGCAGTTTGATGCATTTGTTGCGCCGGACATCTTCCCTCCTCCACCACCACCAGTCCAATGGGAAGAGGAGGAAAATGCAAGAGCAAGTGATAAACCTCTACCTCAGAATACAGAGGTTGACAGTCCACGGCCCAAATCTTCACAGTTTCCACCGTTGTGCTTTCTGCCCCATCAGAAGAGTCTTCCCACTAACCCCACACCTTCACTGAGTTTGGCGAAGTTGAGAACCTTTGCTGCGCCCAAACCATACTCGCCCTCAACGCCTTCTCGCTTCGCTCAGGCCGTGTCCTCTGCTGTGAAGAGGACCCATTCTCTGTCCCATCATGCCCTGGGGGAGTCACCACGCACACATCCTCTCACAGCACAGAGATCCATTAGAGAATCACCAGAGTCACCGACGAGCACTGTGAGTACAACATCAACAGTTTGTTGGTTTTTGGGTGAATCTTTTCGATAATAATTTTTGAATTGTTAGTATTAGTATTATTATATTTTAGGGAAAGTAATATTTTTATTATACATTTTAACAAAATAGACTATTTTTGAATAATTTGTTTGCATTGCAAAATCCTTACATATACAGTATATATATATATATGCATGTGTGTGTGTGTGTAAGAATTAAAATGTCAAATAAAAATATTACTTTCCCTAAAATATAATAATACTATAATATATATAATATATATATATATATATATATATATATATATATATATATACACAGTGTATATTAATAATAATTTAATAAATATATATATTTAAATTATAATATATATATATATATATATATATATATATATATATATATATATATATATATATATATATATATATATATATTATTTAATATATATAAAAAATTCCAATATATTTTCATGACAATTGGGCATATTTTTTCATCCAGATTTGCTGTAATGCATTTGGACGTGTTTCTTTTGAGTTGTTATTTCTATTATTCTCGGTTGTGATTTTCAATAGATTCCCATTACTGTATTACAGAGCAGAATCATTGAACAGGTTCCGTTTGTGCTATTTTTTAAATAATTGGTCTATTTCCACATGCGTTAGATAGACATGTTTGGCGGCTGCGTTTCATTTTGCTGTTTTTTCAGCATCTTGTACCATGAGAATTGCATTAGAATTATGAGTTAAAATAAGTAAATATACATAAATGTTTATTTCTGTTGCACTATTTTTTTTAATTGCAAAAACGCTTACTGTTTGTTATGCTAATGCAATAGCCAATCAAATTACTGGAAGGTACCACCCAAAATGTCACCGTAACAAATTGCAAAATTAAAAACGCGGCATATACTGCATATAAAATAGTAAAAAATTGTCAAAACCTTATCTCATGTCTTTTTGTTGATTTGGGTGTAAAATATAGCCATGTCATGTCTGTGTCTTATAGATTTGATAAGATTCACTCAAAAACTACCATGTATGTGTGAACCATGCAGTGAGATGGTGAGAATACCATGCGGGTGGTTCTGCTTTCAGTACTTGGCTCACCTGTTGTAGCCTCATTGTACTACAGTTGTTGTGTAAGTAAATAATCTATTGTGAAAAACTGGTGCTGGTAAATTAATACTGGGAGTTGGATGGCACTCATTGTGATGGCTGTGTGCGCACTCGATGTATTGACGCACATGGCTCATTAATCTGTGTCCCGGATTGACCTGTCTACTCGTCTTTTGTCGTTGTGTCGCTGGGGTCAACTGTGAGCGTGTTTAGTGATGCAGGGCCCGGTGTGTGCTGTCAGCGTATACAATGTGTGTTTGGCCCTCAGTCTTGAGTCAAAGCTTTTGTTTGCTGATGAGTTTAAATCATTTTTAAGATTAAGATTCAGTCAAGTGTGTCTAAACTTTTGACTGATGGTGTATGTAAATAATGTTGTTTATGACAACGTGCTGTTATGTTGGTGCATATAAATGAAAATGATCAAAATATAATTCTTCCTGTGGAAGACATGATTTGGTTATTTAGATGTAAATAAATTCATACTTGCGTTTAGCAAAGGCACTTTAAATTGTAGTGACAGTAAAGACATTTACAATGTTACACAATATTTCTGTTTCAAATATTTGCTGTTCTTTTGAGCTTTCTGTTCATCAAAAAATTCTGGGGAAAAAAAGATCATGGTTTATAAAATTACATTTTTTATTAAAATGTATTAAAATATTAATATGCAGCACAACTGTTTTCAACATTTATAATAATCAGAAATGTTTCTTGAGCAGCAAATCATCATATTAGAATGATTCCTGAAGGATCATGTGACTCTGAAGACTGGAGTAATGACGCTGAAAATTCAGATTTACATCACAGGAATAAATTATATTTTAAAATATATTCAAATAGAAAATTTGTTATTGTGAATTGTACAGGGTTTTTCCTACATTGAAAATTTTTTGGCGGCCGCCAAAACGATTTTTTGTCCCGCCAAAGCCTTATTTGATCTGTAATTGGGTTTTGTGAGTGAAGCAGGCTATTGACGGAGTGACAGAGAGAACGATCACAGCGCCCCACCCCCGCGCGCGCACTCTCCGTCTTCTTTGCTCTCTCCCTCGCATCAAAATCAACTGATCCTAAAGGTCGGAAGATCGAATCCATGTTTCACGTGGTGCATTCGGAGAATATTTTTGCTGAATTAGCGCTGGGTGTGAATTGCAGTCAAAAAAAAGTTGCCTTATCTTCTCTTACATCTTGTGACAAGCATTCCGCACATGCAGCTGACATAACTTTAAATAAACGCAAAAAATCTATCCAGTTTGAAGTGGTTTAGGGGTCTCGATATGACGATTTTTGATCGTGGATGATTATAATGTCTCCACGGCACGATCTGCTTTTAAAGAAATATCGTAGAATCGTGCATTATATCTGTTCTGGCGCCTCTTTTTTTTTTTTACAGTCTACTATGGTCCCAACATACTGAACAACGCGACGTATATTCACATAAAATGTTAACGCAGCGGAACGGAACGGGACACTGCAGTTCATAATTTACATGTGCTTTAATGCCTTGTCGGTTAAACATTTAGGCTAATTCGCGTGCTGGTGCACTGTTACGTGTGAGTTCCTCAGCGCGTACATGTGAAGCTCACATGCACTAAAAGCCTGTCTACCAGCGCCTGGATACTTGACTAAGTTATCTTTCGAGTCTTATTGTGCTTATACTGTTAAATACACACAAGGTTTACATAAACAAAGTCGGTTATGTCTAAAGTGGAAGCAAACTTGAGAAAATTGAGAGAAAATCTGCTGCGTGTATAGTAGACGCGTCGCGCACAACTCTTAAAGAGACAGTAGTAATAGTAAACACGCTGCCGCTTGTCCTTAAAGGGATAGTTCACCCAAAAATAAACATTATCTCATAGTTTACGCACTCTAATGTTGTTCCAATCCTCTATTAATTTCCTTCTAATTTTTTTCTAATATTAATATTTTGAAAAATGTGGCTATCCAAACAGTAGCTGGTCCCCATTGACTTCCATAGGAGAAAAATATACTATGGAAGTCACTGGGGTACATCAACTGTTTGGTTACCCACAATCTTCCAAATAACTTTTATTTTCAACAGAAGAAAGAAACTTATGTAAATTATGATAATTTGAATTTTTAGGAGAACTATCCCTTTAATGTTAATAAGACAACAAAATGCAAAGAGAAAATCACTCACTGCTCTTTTTTCCTGAATAAATAGGTTAAGAAAAAAATCACAAACTGTTTCTTTGTATTTATTTTAAATTTAACATGTATTGTCAATATTGGGCTTGCGGATCATGTGGGTACTAGGGTACTCTTTGCTGTGTGTGGATGACCATGTCGGTCAGCCACCACCGAAGACCAGTTTTGACCCAGGAAAAACCCTGTTGTAATATTATTTCACAAATTAATATTACTGTTTTTACCGTATTTTTGAGTAAATAAATGGAGCCTTGGTGAGCAGAAGAGACTTATTTCAAAAACAAAAAAACAAATCTGTGACTCCAAAATTTGGAACAGTTGTGTAATTTATGAAAAAAATTATTTTAAAATCATATTTAGTTAAAGCTGCTCTAAGCGATGTTGGGTGACGTCACTTCTTGTTGATGTTCGAAGTATTGTCAGACAAAATGGAGGCTAGCTCGACCCTCCCTCTTCCTCATCCCGTCCCCTCCCCCTCCCTTCCGTGCTTTTCGGGACTTCCCGCGTTCCTTCTCCTTTTCCCTCTTCTTTGCTATTTGTTCATCGGAACTTCGTCTCTTTGGTCGTGTGTCGGCCATATCAAAATTCAATAGAATATAATTCTAACATTAGTCGTTGTCGTTGTCTAGGACATCTCTCCTCTAGCTAACTTCCCTCTTCATGCTTCTCTCTTTTCTCCACTCCCCACACCCCCCTTCATGTGCACGCGCACTAACCCGCCCACCCCCAAATCATTCTTGTCGGTGATTGGCTGGAACACTGTTTGTTATGTTACGTGGTCCAGGCTGGGCCAGTTTGTTTTTGTTGCTGTTTGTGGAGCCTGGGCTGTCTACAAAGACCGTGTTTTTTTACAGTGTGTTCAGGGGACAGGCAGCTAGCGGATAGTGAGGAGATATTTGCTGTATGTGACAAAAAATGTTTCGGCCTAAAAAACCTGGACATCGCTTAGAGCACCTTTAAACGGTTGTAATTGTTAATGATAATAATATACTTTTTTTTTTTCAGCCATATTACCCTCCTTAATTTTCAAACTAGTGCATATTTACACAGAGTGTAAATGCATTATTTTATGCACATGCATGTGTCTATGTGTGAGTGAATGTAGTCTTTGTAATGTATGTGTGAGTGTCTGTCAGCGGGAGTACAGTGGAACGGTCTGTGTCTTCTTCATGTGATTTATGCGCGTGACGCAGAACCAGCAGTGTCTCTTTTCTCGGACCCTGTGCCTGCCTAGTGCGCATCATGCTCAGTGTGTATTGTGTGTTTTCTTCCCCCCTGTGGACCACAGGTGACAGACAATAGAGGAGGAGGCACAGAGAGATCCAGAGAGGCCCCATCACACACAGCAGAGCCGAGCTCCTCCCGGGATGCTGGCATGGGAACATGTAAGATTGGAAATACTCAAGCGTCACCAGTGAGTGAATCTAACTCTAGATCTAACCATCACTGAACCACTTAGAAACCCTGATAAAACAGTAACCTTCACTTTAAAGTAGGGGTGTCATGATACCCTCAACTCACGATACTATTATGATACTCCAAGACATATGATAAAAGGTTAACAAAAAATGTGCTGTTAAAATGCTAAACTGTATATTACATTGTGGGTGTAAATGAATAGGCTTGGACTTGGTGCTGGTAACCCAATGCACAGGTCAACAGAGACACCAGAATAAAAAATAATCATGATTCTGAAGCTGAAAGCAGAATTATTAATTTAGACGAATTTGCTTGCACTCTGTCACTGACTAGATATATTTAAAATAATGTAGGCCTCTTTTTATTGGTAACAACATAAGACATTTGGCATTATCAGGACCCACAAATATTCCCCCATTGCATTATTATACATTATATTCAACATTATATTTAGTAGTTTAATGTCGTACGTATTTGTTTCGCATAGTGCGCATAAAACCATGGCGAGGTATGTACGAACGGGACACACCGAGATGAAAGCGCAGACTGCCTGTCACGGGAACTGAAAATGGCAAAATGCGCTTTTTGTGTCATGCATATGCATTCATGGGATGGTCAAGGGGAAAGTGGGAGTGTCACATAGAGAGATGGGAGGGGGAGCGTAAAACTGCGCCTAATTATGTATTCTGCGTTATGTACAGAAAAAGCCGGTGAAAGCGCGCCTCTATTTTGCGCTGAAAATTCTCTGCCTCTTAAAAGCAGGTGTAACTTAGGAAGCGGGTTTCCTGGCCTGTGCCTCCTGGTGAAATGGCAGCAGTAATCCGAGCAAGACAAAGACATCCCACTAAACATTGGACGTCGGATAGACGTGCAGATCATGTCTATATTGGGTCCGTCAGTCCATGACCAATTCTGGACATCTATTCGACGTCCAAACTAGGTCCACTATTTGGATGTCCAACCATGACCCAACTTGGACGTCATATTGACGTTCAACATTGGACCTTTGAACTGGGTCATTTTTTTGGATGTCTATGGCAGGTGCAGGAAATTTACATGATTATTTACAAATATCAACATTGTTATTATCAACATGATTAATACATATGAATACAGATTATTTATAATTATTTAAGATCATTTTCCAAAAACTCCATTTGATCGTCCCAGCATCAGGTGATAACTGGAGACGCGTACAAAGGTGTGATGCTGTAGCTCAGACAGTAGAGCGTTGGCGCTTGTAGCGCTAAGATCACGGGTTCGATTCTCAGGGAAAACAAGAAGTGTGTGTGTGTGTGTGTGTGTGTGTGTGTGTGTGTATGGTCTCATGAGGAGAAGCCTAAAGAAGCCGCTGAGCGTGATTATTGTTTGGAAAAGACTTATCTAACAAAACACACGATCCACAGCAAGCCGACCCCGTCTCCTTCCTTCTTCCTACAAACGAACTTTTGTGGACGGATGTCAACATTAGACGTGCGGAAGACGTCGAAAAAAGACGTCGCCTGGCGTCACAAAACAACCCCTTCAATGGACCGAATTTGGACGTCCAAAAATTACATGAAACTGTGGTCACTCCGATGTCACATTGCGCAGTGGGATAAGCTAAGGAGACGAGCTGAAAAGATTTTTGACACAAGAATCACACTTTTTCAGTTGAGTGAAAGCGAAATCATTAAGCGTTCCAGATTGAGCAGCTACGCAATATTACAGTTACTGGAAGAAATCAAAGAAGACATCAAATCTCCGACTCAGCGTTCACATTCCATTCCAGTAGTTGTTCAATTCCTCGCTACGTTACAGTTATTGGCATTAGGATCATTTCAAACAGTCATAACATCTAAATTTTAGTTTTCACTGTTTTGCCTGACTTGGTGGCTGATCCATGATGGAAAGAGAGGAGGAGGCCCATTCAATTGCACGTTTAAATACACGGAATTTACGGTATAGTGGGTGGGTACAGGCGCTGATTACCTGATGAACTGCAGGTTTGGTACATAACACGCACACTGCGGTTTCACATCAAGCGCTTTCTGCGTCTTGGCCATGGCGCCGCCTATTAACGCTGCGTTCGCAATTGTATGTACATCTGGCCCACAGTAATTTTTTGCACACAGTCATTTTTATTTTGGGTGAACTATCCACTATACATATTGTCACTATCCACAATACAGATTGTTTAATTTTTGTATTGCGATATATTGTGACACCCCTACTTTAAAGGTCCTTTATGTACCACACCATCAATAACTGACGAATCATTTATAGAAGTTATTTGTTAATTGTAAAGTTTGTTTGTGATCTTCTTTTGTCCACAGGGGTCTGAAGCATCTTTAGCGCCGTCTCCTTCATTGAAGGGAATATCGGAAGTGTTTCATTCAGCGGAAGAATGAAGCATTAATCCTTCATTCCCAGAATCCTCAAACATTCTGCAGGTCATGAGAAAATCTTCTGTCTTCAGATTTTTTTTTTTTTTTTTTTTTTGCAGTAATTAGAAAATCATGATTTTTAGGTGTTTCACAAATCAGAAGACTTTCTGTACTTTTTATCTGGATCTGGACAGAACTGTGTAGAGCGCAGTCTTTCACCTTCACAGTGTGCTGTATCATTTATTTTTTTCTTGTTTTTCTTCACACAGCAGTTTTTTTATTAGCCACAACATGCCTTAAATATAATATAATATAAAATAAATATAAATAATAAACACTTAATAGTGACCATATCATATCTTTCAAGCTCCTAAAAGGACAAAAAGGAATTTTTTTGTTTTTTTATTTTTTGAGCGAATTATTCTTGTAATAAAAAATGAATTATGATTGTTCAAATAGCGTGGAGACGAACTATAGTTTTAATTTATTCTTCAGATGGACAATTCAGTTGTTGTTTTTTCCTTAATATCTGTTACACTTTCCCCTCTCAATAAAAAATAACAGAGATCCTAATGATGTTATCATATATTAAAAATGTATTTTTGTGTTGTTTCTTGACATATGAATTATGAATTTGTAAATAGGCAGATGTGAAAGAAAATGCTCTGATCTATTTTGAGGCCTAATTTTGTTTAAATTATTACAGATTTGATTTATATAATTATTAGCCGATAGAAATGGTACTGAAACGTCTTCAGTCACACCTTAATCCCTTGCCAAGCATTAGTACAGACTGTATCGTTAATTACGGACTGCAATTATAGCATGTTTAAATAATAATATGCTATGACATTGAACAGTTTTCTGGATCCCACAACAACAAATTATTAATCAGAGCTGTTGCCAAGACAGAAAACACTGGGCTTTTCATTTCTTCTGAGGAGAAAACTGCTGTATCATTTGAATTCAACTCTCCTCTCTTTTCTGTATTAAAGTATAACTGACTTTTAATGTTTGTGTCCTCTGATTGTGTTATTTTTTTTATGTTTTTTGATGCTGTGAGGATGTCAGTGTGTGATAAGTCTTATTTCAGCCACGTAGTGAACACTATAAAGTAGTTGTGTTTACTTACAGGGAACAATTACAGCAATCCGACACTGTCTTGACTGACACTTTATTATATTTATATTATTATATGTATTTGTGTCATTCTGCTGTTGTAAAGGCGCAGAGACATTCATGGAAGATTCTGTACTTTGTGATGTTTCTGGAGGATATTGTCAGTTTATCATCAATAAAGGTGTGGAGGAACATGCCATTCAGAAGCTACAACATTGATAAAGAAATTATCAGATATTATTCTGATCTCAAAGTGTGTGACCAAAAAGGCATCTGTCAAAGACAATATTCCCTTTCTTTCTCTTTCTTTCTTTCTTTCTTTCTTTCTTTCTTTCTTTCTTTCTTTCTTTCTTTCTTTCTTTCTTTCTTTCTTTCTTTCTTTCTTTCTTTCTTTCTTTCTTTCTTTCTTTCTTTCTTTCTTTCTTTCTTTCTTTCTTTCTTTCTTTCTTTCTTTCTTTCTTTCTTTCTCTGCAATTTCCCCATTTTTGTATTAAAATGTTCTTATATTTCTTGTTTTCAGACCTTTGTCTCACAGTGTCTTATTTTTTTCTTTTCATTTCTTGCATTTTATTCATCTATCTTTTCTTGCATTTTCATCCCTTGCATTTTTGGTCTTGCAATTTATTCATCTTTCTTTTCTTACATTTTATTAATCTTCCTTTCATTCTTTTAGCAGCATGTTCATTTTTTTCTGTTCACTTGTTTTTTTTAATCTATTACATTTACTTCCTCTTTCATTTCTTGCATTTTCTTCATCTATCTTTTCTTGAATTTTCATCCCCTTCCTTTTTCGGTCTTGCAATTTATTCATCTTTCTTTTCTTACATTTCATATTTCATTTGCATGTACATTATTTCTTTACTTGATTAATCTTGCATTTCTTAAACTTTAATTTTTCATATTTTAACCTCTCTTCTCTGCCTTGCAGTTTCTTCATTCTCTACTTACATTTTCTTCATCTTTCTTTAAAAGATCTTTTCTGCCTTTTCCTAATCTTTCTTGCATTTCCTTTCAGCTTTTCTTGCATTTCCTTCATGTCTTTCTTGGATTTTCTACCTCTTGCCTTATTGTATTCTCTCTCTCTCTCTCTCTCTCTCTCTCTCTCTCTCTCTCTCTCTCTCTCTCTCTCTCTCTCTCTCTCTGTTTAGACGAGCACATCAGATTGCATCCCCGCGCTTCGTGCGTGCGTGTGTGTGTGTGTCAGCTCAGTATCGTGACGTCGAGTTTGGAGCCGCAGGAGCGCGCGCGGAGCAGGAGCAGGTACAGAGCCAGATAACACACATGACTGTACGAGCACAACGCCTTCAAATGCGACACTAAAGTGCGGTCTGAAGGATCTTAGGCTTGGCAGGAACACTCTTTAACACGGTACAGTAACACAGTGTACTGTACTGTAGTGTAGTGTGTGAAATATGCATATGTCAGCAAAACAACTACTCGCGCGCACAGCTGCGTTTCTGGACGAGAAGCGACTCGTAAGTGTCATTTAACATTACTATAAGGACTACATGATTTTGTGCAATGAGATATAGCTATGCGTTTATATGTGTCATGCTTTTGTTTTACAAACAAACTCTTAATTAATATACAGGAGTTATTTCAGGATTTTCCCTTTAGCTAAGATCAATTAAGGGATCGTGTCAGTCATTATAACAACAAGTTGTGCCATTTACCAGGCCTATTTACATGTATAGCAATATGCTATTTAGTTGCATATTTATTTTAATGCATGCTGCACATTTACGAGATTTTATTTGAACAGTTTGGAGTTTTATTAGAAGATAAAGTGCTCTGAGGTAAAAGTGGCCCTTGAACTACCGCCACCTTCTGTCAGACAGAGAAGTGCAGGCGACGATTTAAAGGGACAGTTCACACAAAAAGGAAAATGACATCATTTACTCACACTCAAGTTGTTCTAAACCTGTATGAGTTTCTTTCTTTTTTTCCTACTATAAAAGACAGTGGCTACCATCATCAAAATATCTTATTTTGTGTTCAAAAGCAGAAAGACTCATACAGGTTTGGAACAACTTGAGGGTAAGTTAGTTGATTTGAATTTTTTAAGATACCCTAACATTAACCCTAACCCTGTCAGTCAATATTCATACCAGTTTCTGAAGAATCTAGATTTGCATATCTTGAACGACATAGCAGTGTTGTAAAGCAAGTGTGTCAAAGGTTATTTTATTTTCAAATTGCATGCATGAAATGTTCCTTATGAGCAATTTTACAGAAATATGTGATACCTTTTATTCATAAGGGACATTTTTAACATGATATCTTAAACAATAGGCCTAAAATTAAGCACATGAATATCTCAGCTGTTTCTGTGACAGCATCGACTCTAAAAAGAGTTTTAGGCGATCAGATGGGGTTTTTTTTGTCCTTCTGCCAACTAATATTTTTACGAGTTTGGCTTAGTTGATTTGAGGTTGGCTGACAGGTCTTTGGAGGGTGTGGTTTCGGAAAGAGGGCGTGTGCTTGAAGCGCTGAGGGCGGTGAACTGAACCCTTGAATAACTTGACATGTACTGTAGTTGCAAAGTTACTTCTAGTCATTATAATGTCTGTTGAGGAGCATCAGAATAAAGGATTAACAGATATTAAGCAGAGAGTCTAGTAATACTCTAATGAGAGTTATAGTTGACATGTAGTTGCAAAGTTACTTACATTTGATACAATGTCTAAATGGGACCATCAAAATAAAGTGTCACCAACATACTTTTATTACCAGCTGAGAGTAAGTTTATCTTAAATGCTAGAGTCAGTCTTTAAGGCACAAAAGCATTCATTTGTTTCAAAAGGACAGTGAATTCAAATTCAGTGAAAGAGTAATAATAATAAAACAATTATTTTACTGCGAAACATTATTATGTAGTAATAATATATTTATTTAATGGTTTTAGTTTTATAATTATTATTATTATTTCAATAAGAACAAATTAATGATGAAATATAATAATAATATCATTAATTATTATTATTATTATTATTATTTAAATTATCAATATTAAACAAATTGATAAATATAATATTAATAATAATTATTATTATTTGATTGTATAATGAATCAAAACAAATCAAAGAAACACAGTCAAAAATGATATGATCAATAAGTTATGACAACATGTTTTTACATTTCTTTAACATCAAAATAAGTTAAGCAATTTTTATCTTTTTTATGTTATGCAAGATTCAACTCATTTTTTAAGTCAGTTTAATTTAAGTTGAAATAACTTAAACGTTCAAGTTGATTGCACTTAATTTAAGGCAGCTACTTTTTGTTACAGTGTAATAATTATTATTATTATTATTTAAATTCTAAAAACAAATCAATAAAAAAACAATAATATTTTTATTATTATTATTTAAATGTAAAAAATTTAACAAATAAAGAAATATAATGACATTGTTACTATTATTATTATTATATTTCTTAATTGATTTGTTAATTAAATTTTTTTTATATGCTGTTAATGAAGAAAAAAATAGCGATTATATTTGGCTTTGATGAAGAGAGCTCAAACCGTTAGTCTGTCTCTGTAACAGTAACCGCACACACTCGCTCTGGTCTTCGTGGCTCCGCCTGGCCGGTCGACTAACACAAGTGTGTGTTAGTAACAAGATTGCATGTTAATGCCACATTACAGAGTGAATGCAGCGATTGTAGTGATGGTTGGAGGCTATAATTATCTGCTCTTGTATGTCCTGCGAGTCTTTTGTGTGACGCTGGTTCATGCGCTTAAATGAAAAGACCATGTGATAGTCACTCCTCAACCGGTTCCCTGCAAAGCATTGACACAAGCAACTGGTTTCACGGAGCGTCGCTTCTCACAAAGAACTTTTACATGAAGTAAATGTGCTCTGTATTTCAGGACTATAAAAAACAAATCAGGCCTAGAAATATTTTGGAAAGAGAGTCAGGCTTTTTTTGTCTTTTGACTGCCAATGAGCCGTCACTCCAGTGGGATTATTTAGGAGCATGAAACGGGTCATTCCTGTTATGCAGTGACTTTCCATGGCCTTATATTGAATAAAATATTAAAGACACAGTTTGTAAAGATGGATAATATCATAATATCACAGTTGAGTGAGTTTTCAAGAGAAGAATTTAATTGAGGCGATTTCATACTTTACAATAAGGTTTAATTACTAGTTTAGTTAACATGAACTGAGAATGAACAATATTTGTTAATCTTAGTTAATAATATTAATTTCAACATTTACTAATACATTATTAACATCAAAGGTTGTATTAGTTAACATTAGTTAATGCACTGAAAACTAACATGAACAACAATGCTGTATTTTTATTAACTAGCATTAACAAAGATCAATAAATACTGTAACAAAAGTATTGCTCGTTGTAAGTTTATTCATGTTGACTAAGAAATATTCCATGTTTTCTTTTCTCACATCAAAATGTTTCTAACAAAAAATTTTCTTGATATCGTTTTAATCCGTAATAATTTTACGAATATTTCTGTGCCCTCAATATTATTTTCCATCCAAATCCTTTTAATTAACAAAAGCCACTTCCTTAATGCCATCATCCTCCAGGAAGTGACCAGAGGGAATTTTGGAGGGAAAACATCAGCACAAACATTAGTGAGTATTATTAATGGATGTGATGTATTCTTTTGGGTTGGTAGGATTGGATCCATAAAAAAAAAGAGACTTTAAGCTCCAACTTGATCTCTTTATTTCCATCCTGTTATTTTTATTTATTTTGCGTTATGTAAACAATCAAGTCATATATAATTATTAAGCGTAAGCTGGTCTCACCATGCAGATCATACTTATGAAGTCTGATGTATATTTTATGGAATACATTAATGAATAGCCTACTTACTAAAGCCTTTTTGTTTAAGTTACTGCATAACAGGAATGACCCGAACATGAAACAAGACCAATAAACTGATCTGACGTAATGAAAGAAGCGTATTCCAATGCTAAGTAAACACATTCTACAGGATTTCTCTATTAAGTTGGTTTCGTGTTATCAGTGTGCCTTTGTAAAGCTCAGTTGGAATTGCTCAAGACAGAAACTGCTGATTCACACCAGGTTTTGTGGATTATTAAACTCATTTAGGTGTGATTTTGTAAAATAATTATGTGTGAAAGAATAATGTATTGTAACAGCCTATTTCAATGCTGCCCTTATTGTATATCATTTTATATTATTTAATTTACTGTCATATTCTCCACAAAGAGACTCCAGCCAGTAGGAGGAGCTCGTCCCGCATGTCTTCAACACGCCCATAGGGGGATTTCACGATAAAACGCCGTCTTTTCAGTTTCGAGTCGACTAGTAGCCTAGCTGTATCATTTCTTCCGATACTGCCCTCTGTAACCGGTAGGCGTGGCTTGGGAGTGTCCTCGTAGGGCAGCGAAGCAAGTGCATTCTGGGAGTTGTTGTCTTTCATCCACATGAGCCAAAAATACATTTTCTGGCTTTTCTCAGTCTAGAAGGCACCAACTTCTAAAATAATTTCACATTTCTACTAATTTTAAAAATAATATGAAATAATGTGGGCTGACGCTTCAACAGAAGCAAAACCATATATTAACACCCTCGTAGCTCACAGTAGGGCTGTCCTTGTAGGTTTATAAGTAATCGTTCAATATCAGTTTCCCTATGGAGAAACTGAATGGAGTTTATACTTCCATAACACGACTGTTGCCCTCTATTGCTCTCTTTTAAAGCACAGGATATATACAAGAGTTTTATTTTTTCTTCTGAAATCTCTAAAGTCTCAATTTGCTCTTTGTTGAATCTCATGGCTGTCTACGAGAAAATAAAGACATCTTTTCCCTGAAAGCAAGACTTTAGAGCGACTTCTGTCGGAGCAGCAATCTGAAGTCTACCTATCAATATTTCAGAGGTCCATTTTTGAGATTGTTGCATTCTTAGTTAGTATTCAAAGACTTTCCGTTTATCTCCTGATAAAAGAGTGCATGATTGAATGATGTGACTTGTTGAGTTGTTGAGGGTTATGTAACCGGCTTTATTAAACAGACTGTCTTATCATTCTGCCAATAAAAAGATTAGCATGGAATTCAGACAAAAGGAAACAGTATTTAGACTGCTTTCATATTCATCTTCTATAAGCTTTTTCCATGTTTTGCTGCTGTAATCTCGTGTTGCTGAGTGAAACGGTGATAAAACGCAGGCTGAACATTCAGTTTATCCATCAGGAATCGATTGGATCATGAAAAGTTGATGTTTGAGCACAATAAGAGCAAGAAGGTGCATTAAATATAGTTTCATGTTGGCTTTAAAATCTTTTTAATTATCTCTAAAATCCCATCTTATTGTCTTAAAGGTACACTGTGTAGGGATTTCTCCCATCTTGCGGTGAAATTGTAGCCTGGAAATCCAGACCCAAATCTGAAACATTAATGGTCTGGCATCGACTAATGAAACTCGGGCAGCTCGAGGGGCGGTACCAAGCATGCATTTGAAAATCTCACTGCACGCAATTGGATAACACTACGACCAATCACAATAAACCCCATATGCTTAGCTACCAGCGGAGCTAACTGGTAGATTAGACTCTTGCCGTATCCGGTCGGCAAAACAGCGAAAACGCCCTTCTTGCAAAGGAAGGCTTCGAGCGCAATCTTCTGTTCCTCTTTTAGATAAAAAGCCAAGTCTAACTCGTTCATTGTAGCGGCCAAAGCCGTTTCAAACAACTGGTGTTCATCCATAGCCATCTTGCATTGTTTACTAATGACTTCGACGTCACAGCGCTGTCGTCATCTTGCCTCCCGCCTATATCAGATAACCCGATGTGATTGGTGCAGCTCGGATACAAGGGCATATTTAATGAGCATCATTACTCGACGCCAGAGTAACTCGCTGAGCAAATTCAATTTGTGCTCTCGCAAGCACACAAAATTGTATTTTGCATTCAAACGAATAGTGCTCTCTAGCGCCTCGCTTTTTCAAATGCGTGTTGCAACTACTGTAGCCGTTATGTACCAAGAAGCTATGACAACATGTCTTCCAATAGCACTTCATCGAGTGTAACTATACATGTTCTTTTGTTATGCTGCCTATATAATGAATTACACAATCAAGCAATGAAAAAAAGCTTGTAATTTAGACCATAACATTGACTTACCCATCGAGAAGAAAGCAGGCAACTTCAGTGTCCCTTTCAAAGTCTTTCTCCTTCATTAGCTCTTTCCACCTGGGAAAAGCCATCCCGATATTTTTCCTCGTTTTGTTTAATTCGCCGGTCACGTTTCCTTTTAAATTATTTTTTTAGCTTTTTTAGCGACGAGGATTCCTTCTCCTGTGGCTCAGCATAAGTATGACCCTGCATTATGAAGTACCGTGAAGTGCAGCCTTTCAAATCATATTCATATTCAAAGCTGGTTTCAGTCACGTGACGCTGGCTCTGAACGAAAACACGTTGTGGAAACGCGTTGAGGTAGGCTAGTGCTTTTTGTCCCTCTCTGCTATAATAGTTTTTCAAAATGGCGGAACGACATGGAAGCCTCCTTGGACTTAGCCGTCCAATGTAAATAAAGATAAGAAATTCTTCGTTTACGAGGATAAGTCAGATCATTGGCAGAGGTAATTTTACACCAATGAGGACATATTTATGAATAAAGACATTGATTTTAGCTAATAAAATACTTAAAAAACTACACAGTGTACCTTTAAAAAAAACTGAATAAAATTCCACTCATTAAATAGAACTACAGTGAAAATTTTGTAATGTATGTAATGTTGTTTTAGCTATATCCCATAGGGGTGTCGAAATTAATCGTTTCTACGATGCATCGCGATGCAGACGAGGACGATTCGGTATCAGTTCAGTAATAGACCATAACCGATTATAATGTACTGACGCTTTTCTGATTTTCTGATGTCAGTTGTCGCGTACGTGCTTTGTCGCAGTAGCATACAATGGCAGAGGGAGGCGAGATGCGAGTGTGAGTAATTAAAAATGCTCCAACTACTTTAAAAGCCTAACATCTGGGCTCATTTCGACTTTTATGAACAACCTGGTAAGCACGACCCGGAGAAGACACACACTGGGTCTCATTCATGAAACACGAGCAGAACGAATTTTTGTGTAAATCGTGTGTAAAGTAGTTCTGGCATAAATTTTCGGATTCATTAAAATGTTCGTATTTTCCAAATGTTAGTTGGTACGAAAGAAATCTACACCTGCTCCAGCCACACGTAAATAGTGCGTTTAACATCCGAACGTTTTGCTCATTAATAAGGCTGCATTTTAATTCAACTTATACGGGTACATATTTACACAGCATTTTGAAAAAATATTATATATAGTAATTACATACGGTTTTTCTTTTTACTTTTATTATGAGAGCCAGTAATAGCATCTGCAAACAGAACACAAGTCCGCAAGTCACAAGTGTTGCAGTCAAGCTTCATGTCGAACCATTTTCTTTTCACTTCTGGGACTGTTCGATTAACAGATGAAACTCCATTAACTGCATCTTTAATACGCTGCCAAGCTTCCTTCTTTTAAGGACCTGATACGCCACTATGTACGCTTGAAAATAAAATGTGGCGTTTTGAATGAACTTCTGATAATAAAACTTCAATTTCTGCATATGAGAAATTTCTCTTTTTCATTCGCTTTTGAGAAGACATGTTGAAATCCTTCGTTTGGTGTCATAATATGATGCCCATATACTGTATAGTTGTCAGTCTGATTTAATGGGCGGGATTTATGGTAATTGAGAATGAGCGTGCACGCACGTCCCATTTACGACTGATTGGAATTCATTAACACACACACACACACACACACACACATTTCACTATCACATCTGACGTTTACGAAGTATTTGTGAATCAGGAGAAGGGTTTTCGGGAAGGTCTCTTTACGCGCAAATCACTCACATATTTACTCGTATATTTACGAATGCTTCATGAATGAGACCCACTGTGTGTAAATCATGTCACGGCACGCACAAATAAAACATGCAGGGGGTAATACCACAAACTTGAGGAACCACGTCAGCCGTTTTCACCCCGAGCTGTTAAAGCAACACTAAATAACTTTTCCTCTTCGATCCCCCTACAGGTTGGAAGCGGAATTGTCCATTACCGCTGTCGTAAATAATTTAGCCTACCGTCGCACGCACGCTTGCTGTTTATCCAGCGCCGGCTTTAGAATGAACGATGTCCACAGACAAGGTAGAGTACGTTGCATGATTTTATAAAAGTATGAAACGAAGAAATACAAAATAATGACTATTGTAACGCTTGCCATAAAGCAAGTCAAATTTGTAGTTTTCTTATGTCTCATTCGAACTACAGATCCGCTACCCGATCTGGCAAACTTGCATAGTGCGGTTATAGCAGATAGAGGGCCGCAAAGCAACTGCAGAAGTGCCGTTCACCCTGTTATGACTTGATGAACCATTGATACAATTTTGGAAACATTATTTTAAGGTAAAAAAAGTTCTTTAGTGTTGCTTTAACGCCTGGCAGAGCTACTGTCTCATGTCGTGGATGAATGGCAGCGATCACTTTTAGCATTTATTTTTGTGAGTTGTAAATGCTCCTGTTGTCTTCTACGCCCGGACTTGAGTTTTGTTTGATGTTTGATACATTCAAGAAGCGTGTTTTCTTTGAGCAGGTAAAATTAAAGGTTCAGTTCATATATCTGACTGCTTGTATTTATTGACAAAATTGTATACATGTGAAGTAAAATTGAAAATTGAGGATGCAGTGCATCGTGATATCGAATTGAACGGAATCGATGACACAATAATCGCAATCGAACCGAACCGTGAGACCAGTGTAGGTTCACACCCCTAATATCCCACAATAATGCACATTTTACAGCACATTTATGATCTTTTAGTCCACAAGTTTTCACTGCTTTTGCTGATTCTGCAAAGCAAAACTGGAAGAACAAAGAACTGCAATTAAAGATGAAGTGAAACATGTGAAGTATGCATGTTGGGACGGTTCCTTAACGAACGTGTCAGTGATTTACAGTGGCAGTTATTTGACTGGGACAGAACAGCAGCATTCCAGAAACCTGTTTTTGTCCCAGGACATTCAACAACTGTATGAGATTTTTTTTTTTTTTAAGGATTGGACCTCCTTCATATGTCAAAACATCCTTTGCAGCCAGCCATAAATATAAAATTAATGCATAAATTATATAAATAAATTAAATACATTTACAGATTAATATTGAAAATAAGACAGCTAATTTTCTGACTGTTTTATTTGACATTATCTAAACAGACAACAGACATAAATAAGATCATCAACTTTATTTTAATTGCCTATATTTATGAACATTTACTTTTAACTGAAATCATGTTTACACAGTCACTATTTCAATATTCTTACACTGAATAAAATGCAGTGATACTTATATTGTATAATATATACCAATAATAAGTTTCACAATATGCATTGCTTCAAAGCAGCTTTACAGAAAATCATGATGATAATATTTATAATATCTTAAAAGGGTGGTTGATTATGATTTCACTTCTCTAACTTTAGTTAGTGTGTAATGTTGCTGTTTGAGTATAAACAACATCTGCAAAGTTACAACGCTCAAAGTTCAAAGCAAAGGGAGATATTTGCTTTTAGAGAAATGGCTTTTTAAGGACTACAACAAACGGCTGGTAGAGACTACACCACATTCCTCCCGGGTTAGTGACATCACCAACCCTAGAATTTACATAAACCCCGGCACCAGGAACACGAAGTCCATGTTGAGAAGAGGAAGAGTTGTTGTAGTCGCACATTTGTGAGTCTGCTCAAGCTGTTGCATCCATCTTTTCACATGCAATACAATACAGTACGCTCTGTGTCACTCTGTAAGCATCTTACAATAGTTCCCACACGTGCGATTTATAGATTATCATGACAGATTATGCCAATCAAAGACTTGAAGATAGTTAACTCCACATCAGCAACATAAATTCATCAACTAACCATTCAGAAATGTCCTGTTGCTTCTACATGTTGTCACTTCTTCTTGAGTCTCTCCATCATTCTCCGACTCCAGTTTAAACATAAAAGGCAGAATAGTTTCTGACATTTCAGTGTGTGTCTGCATGAGGTAATCAGAGCTGCTAACTCACACACACACACACACACACACAAACACACAGGGGCTCTTGAAGCTCCGCCCTCTGTGCCAGGAGCAGCAGTTCATTTGCATTTAAAGGGACACAAGAAACGACGTGTTTTTATTGACCTTCAAAAAGGGACAATTTTAACATGCTGAAAAAAACATTCTGTGGGGTATTTTGAGCTAAAACTTCACATACACACTCTGGGGACAACAGAGACTTATTTTACATATTGTAAAAAGGAGCATTATACCACCCCTTTAATATCTTGCTGCCTTGTGTACTATATGTAATGAGCTGGATGATAATATAGTTACAATTTGAATGAAATCATGCAATTGAGATTTGCTATATTATCTTAATGTGAGGATTCTGTATGTATGCAGATAAAGTTGGCTATAAATCTAACCTTTTATTGCTGTGCAATTATACCCTTTACATTTTTGTGACGATATCACGCAGTTGATATTTGCTGTATATATTGCTTTAGATGAGGTAAAGGACCCTTGGGGAAAACAGTCAGTCGGGCGACCCGTTCTCCTCTGGCCAAACGAACAAACATGGTGTGATTCTGATTCCAGTGAACTAGATGTCTAAAACAAACCATTCTCATATCCCTCTTTTAATGTATGTCTATGGGATTTGTACCGAATGGACTTCAGCTAGTGGTATTTTCAAGGTCAATTGACTAAAGTCCGCACCGTGTCTCTAATGTACAATTATGCTCTTGTACGTGACGGTCTAAGAATAACAGTTTCCAGCACAGATGCATGAATGCTGGTTAATCTGATAATTCGTGCAGATGACACTAGTGATGCTAACTAACTACAGGTCATATTTCTGCTCCAGCCTCCGACTCACTCAGGACATGTCAGTCTCAGTTTTCATTTAAGGATCAACTTTGTCCTGACAATTCCTTGTAACAAATAAAAATAGAGGCAAATGAGACAATCGTTGACACAGTAAAACTATAAAACTATTATATAAATGTGCACTACATGCATCAGAATGGGAGAATTGGATGAGAAATGTATACTAGAATAATCATGCTATTTCTGACAAAAAAAAAGACATTACAGTTCAAAAGTTTTTTATAATGCTTTAATGTCTGCACTTATTTGCTCAAATTCAGTAAAAACAGTAAAATTGTGAAATATTATTACAATTTTAAACTATTTTATTCCTGTGATGCAAAGCTGAATTTTCAGCATCATTACTCCCGTCTTCAGTGTGGAAGCTTGTTTCTGCCACTGAATGAAAAAAAGAAAAGAATTTTGCAACTTTTTATTGTCACGTTACGTGTAGGACAAAGCTCATGGAGACGAGGAATACGTATTCGGATGGGATTAACTTTACAAGGGTAGATGGAGTAAAGTAATTTTACCACAGGATGTTCTGTCAATTCGCACGGGATGAGATCTCAGTAAAACTAGCAGAAGTGGGAGGGGTAACTCGATTTACGCATCGCCATCACCCTCCTGTCTTCATGTCATGTATTACGTTGCTTCCTGATATCATGTGTGCAAACACATATAACCTATATTTTATTTATACATATATAAAACAGTTATGTCCAGTCGAACAATGTATTAATTAACTTCAGATTGGATTGTGTTGGTAAAAGGCACTTGCTGTCTAACACTAAAAGATGTTTCGTGCCTCTAACATGTGCTTTCTGATCTGAATGGTGTGTGGAAAAGACTTGAGTTTAGCCACAGATTCGTCCCAGCGTCTAGATCGCAACTGAATGCTTTTTCAAGTGCCCCATACTTAAACTTAAAAACTTAAGTTTTTAACCCCATAAAAACTTTTAAACAGGAAATTACGGAATATTTACATACATATTTACAGCGGGTCTATTTGCACGGGATTAGTATTCCCTGAGGTAATTTTTCCGGACCTTTTTACTGAAGGTAAAAGTCGGCGTAATCTTTACTGACATTGTCCGTAATGAATACTGAGATGGCACTTTCGGACGGGACTAAAATCACAGAGAAGCTATTACTTTACCCCACCTCTCCATGTTAAACTAGTCCCATCAGAATAGGGCTTTAATAACCAAACTCTCAGGGGAAACACTCACGCTTACATTGACGAGACTGAAGGAGAACACAAGGTATAAATACACAGGGACTAACAAGATAACTAATGAGGTGATTGACAATGCACAGGTGATAGACAGGACTAATTAGAGCAATCATGGAAAACTAGGTCACAGGACTGAACCAAAAACACAATGAAGGGGGGAAACACTGATCATACATGTAACATTTATATACTTTTTAATATATATATTTTTTTATAATTCTTTCTGACAAATGTAACCGACTGACCGCTAGCGTTCCCTTTCCAGAAATCAAGGTTGAATCCGAAGTTAAATTTCAATGGAGAAATCAGCGTGTCTGTTTGAACGTTAATATGTAACCTGACATATATAGAGGTTTATGTGAAGACAGGTTGTTTGAGTTAGCAGTGGCCTTGTGATCCGCAGATGTCCTGCTCATAGAGTCACGTTTGTGCTCGGACTGTCTGCGTCAGTCGATGTCGACGTCACTGAGACTGATGACAGAAGCTGATCTACTCCTGACAGCATTGATCATTACAGGACACTGAAGTAAACCCTCAGGAGAGAGAGTCTGAAACCATGCAGATCATTTCAAACCTTTATGGCAATGTTTGACTTGCATCAGCTAAAAAATTATTTACTTTTGTGCATTTGGCAGATGCTTTTATCTGGCTTTTATGTTACTTGTTGCTGCGTTCTTGGCCAGGTCACTCTTGTAAAAGAGTTTTTTTTTTTTTTTTATCTCAATGAGGTGTTAACCTGTTTAAATAAAGGAAAATGAATTGCATTGAAGGGATATACATTTGATCAGTTCATGCAATTTGAATCGGATAATAATAATCGCAAAATAATGCTAATGCACAGCCTCCAGATTTCTTATCAATATTATCATTCTTCTGGCACTAATAGCTTGATTATTTGCTATATTTTGGACACTTAAACCACATTTAAAACACATAATTCCATTGCATTCCATAAAATATCAGAGCAAGCGTCTGTATATGCGCACAAATGCTGCAGAAACTTTTCTCAACTTCACTTAATCTTCATTTTTGCTCGATTTTTTTTTTTTTTTTTTTTTACTGATGTTTGGTGTTTTAGAGGTTGAAATCATTGTGGACAGTTTCAACCACCAAGTCGGTTTTATTGAAATATTTTGTTTTTTACCTATGATAAAACTGCTAGATGTTAAAGGGACAGTTCACCCAAAAATTTTTATTCTGTCATTAATTACTCACCCTCATGTCACTCCAAACCTGTAAGCATTTTGTTAATTTTTAGAACACAAATGAAGATAAACATAATTTATTACTTTATTTACAAAATATTCATCTTCAAAGCACGTTCATGCTCTCAAAAACATGCGTTGGAAATTGCTATTTTGTAAATAAAGTGGTAAATAATTTTTTTTGTGCACAAACAAAGCACTCACATAGCTTAAACAAATCAATTCGTATTCATTTTAGGATCTCTTTATGAACTTTTTGAAGCGTCAAAGTTTCCATTGCGTAGCTGTCAATGGAGGGGCAGAAATTTCTCAGATTTCATCAAAAAGATCTTTATTTGTGTTTTGAAAATGAACAAAAGTCTTACGGGTTTGGAGCGACATGAGGGTGAGTAATTAATGACAAGAATTTTCAAGTTTTGTGAAGGAGGGACACTGTTAGGGAGCCGTTCCTGACCTCCCACTACAATCCTCCCTCCTTAAACTAGTACTAATGAAAATGTAATTCCTGATATCAGAAATAGACAGAAAAAGTACATTCTTAATATCAAGAATTCACATTTTAAATAGTACAAATTTAATTGATTTCAAAAATGCATCCTGTGAATTAATAAAAGCTGAAATGGCTTGCCATAGCATGTCACTGTGTTTTAAATGATAAAAGCAATGCTTGATACTTGATGGTTATTATTTACTGAGGGATGTGCATCCATATTGACCAGTTTATCCAGCCAATCAACATTTTAAATGCAATATAGCCTATAAATCAATCGTCAATGTCAATATATTGCTCTCTATCTTGCTTTATTGCAGAGTTGTAACTAAACTGACTTGGAGACTATAATCATTGTCTTATTTTAAAGGTATGTGTGCCTGTAATGAGGAGTGTCATCACGTCCATATTGTACTGGACCCCACAGGTGTTTTGCTGGAACGTGCGCGTTTCATTTCGTGCACGCGCATATGAACGCATGTTAACACAGTTATCGTGTCCGAGCTGCAGTTTAGAAACAAACACTGTTGCCCTGTCGTTTATCAAACGTAATAAATAGCTGTATTTCACTCTCACTTTTTTTTGTCAGGTACAAAGTCACAGAACACAGCCCTGGAAGTGGCTAGCATTAGCAAGCAACAAACAGAAAGACCAAAAGATGCAGATGCCCTGCAATCCACTCTCATTGTATTTTTTTTTTTTTTTTTTTCGTGACCAGAAGGATATTTTCGCTTAATTTTCTCATCGATGTTGTAAACTTTGATTGACGTGCTTTGACACGAGGGGGAGGCGGGGCCTTGAGTCATTTGCAGTGCCCTATGCAACTTGCGTAGTGTGCGTATAGGGCTGATCAGCTCTGCGTGGAGCTGTTTATGATCACTATGATATAGTGGTTTTCGATTTATCAAGTAAATCTAAAATATGTATTTTAGGTATGAGAATTGCAAATTTTGTTTTGATAATTTGGATATGGTCATTGGGCTATTTTTGATTGGCCATTGTTGGGCTACTTTTAATGACCTAATGCAATGCATGGTTTACGTGCATTTAACAATCAAAAAATGTTTCACCAGTCGATACATCAAAGTAGATTTTGCTCAGCAAGAACAAAACTGACAGTGAAGATTGGCGGTGAGCGCTGCGGAGAGATTTGTTTTCACTGCCGCTGAGATATGGAAAGGGAAGATGATCCGTGCGGATGCACTTATATGGTTATCTATTAGCACACGCTTCATTCAGCATGTCGCTGTTGCTCTCTCCTCGTCTTTCATCGATCATCAGCTTTCTGAACCCCGCTGCTGTAGCTGAGACCCTTCTGTGTGTGTGTATTGTCCTGTGGTGGTTGTTGTCGTGTGTGGGGCCGTCGGGCTGAACTGAAATAGCTGTGCCTCTCACGTCCCGCTAATGTAATTAAGAGCGTTTGCATTGACTGATAACAGAAGAATGTGTTTTAGCCCTGCTCCTATTTTGGGACCGCCATGCTTCCCGTTCCTCGGGTGTCCTTGTCTTAGACCCGGTAGAACTTTCAGTGATGAAGCTTGTGTAAATGTATATACTGTATACACACACTAACATAAGTTTGAGGTCAGGAAGATTTTTTTGATATTGTGAAATATTATTAAAAAATGTAAATATCTGTTTTCTAAATTCTAATTTATTTCTGTGATGCAAAGCTGAATTTTCAGCATCATTACTCCAGTCTTCAGTGTCACATGATCCTTCAGAAATCATTCTAATATGATGATTTACTGATTTATTCTTGAAATCCATTTAATTAAAAAATTCCCTAATCTTTGATACAGTACCATGATTATTTGAGAAGTCGTAACAAGGAAAAAATGGTGATTTATCATGTCAGGTTTGACTGATCAGTTCCCTGAGACGGCAGTAGCTTGTGTTGGATCATTGAGACCCAGTCCTTACTATTTTAACTTCAATTTTGGTTGCATGTTGTACTTCAGATTCGTCTTTTAATTTTTCTATGGCCTTTTTGCCTTGTGTTTAGATAGATGATGATGGAGGAAAAGATGACAAGAAATGGTCGCAAGCCAGATTTAAACCTGAATCACTATATGACCACCATAGCTCAACCATTTCCCATGCTCTCTCTGCTATGTCTATCCAAAAGTCTAATTTGAGTTTTTAAGATATGTGCATCATAGCTGATTGTGTCAGAGCACATGCAATAATCAATGCATTAAAACAACTAGTGTTTTGCAGTGCATTACCTAACGTATAGGATCCAGTTAAAAGTTGAAAAACATTTCACAGTATTCCAATTAGTTTTACAAATATTAGAACATATTTCTTCTCTTTATTTTGTGATGCAATAGTTATGTAATAGACGAACGAGTACAGTGAGTGCAGTATCAGACCCAATAATGATGCCATGCCAGTGTTTGTGAAGTTTATGTCATAATGATGGATAATCACCTCAGAGCAGTTTGGCACTTGTGTGTGTGGACAAAGTCAGTACAGCAAATGTGGAAAAAGCACTGAAGTTTAAAACTTTAACGTAATAGTCCTCCAAAACGCTTTCCCCGAGAGCAGTGCTATAAACATGTCTGGTCCGAATAGTTTAGAGCGCTAAACTTTGTGTTTATTTCATCCTGCTGCGAATCCCTGTCAGGAGGGACTTTGACCGAAGAGCCGCACATTAATACTTGATCTGAAAGGTAAACAACAGCGCATATTATCATCGCATCTGATAGCAGGTTCTGCCTTTTCACATCTCTTATCTTTCTTACCTTTCACTTGTCTGGGCTGGTTGTGTTGTATTTGTAAAGGGGATTTAATCTAAAGCAACAAATCAGGAAGTCATTCATTTCATTAAAGGTCCCATGACATGCTACTTTTTGTAGGCTTTAATATAGGCCTTAGTGGTCCCTAGTACTGTATCTGAAATCTCTTTCCAAAAATTCAGTCTCAGTGCAGAATTATAGCCACTATAAGCCAGTCCCAGAATGAGCTTCCTTCAGACGGGCCGTTTCGGTGTCTGTAGCTTTAAATGTTAATGAGGAGGAGATAGGCGGCGGAGGGTGGGTGTGGCCTTGACCATCTGCGGCAACGGTAGACCATGCATGTTTACATTGGATATATTGCAATGGCACGGAGACACGCAGTCGTTCAAGCATTTCAGTTTGACCCAGAATCTGATCCGGATGGAGAAGCAACGGATGAAGAAGTTGCAACTCAGCAGCTCCAGCAGGACGTTTCCGAATGGTTAGTTTAAAATATTATGTCTGGATACGGTACTTTATTCGGATGGTTTAGTTATTATCATGTAGCTAACACTAACCTACTGTTGCCTTTTCACGGGAGATCTGTAACGTCTGTAATTTATCTTATTACAATTACATCAAGCTCTGCGATCTTGAAATGCGGATATCGCGCACGCCGTATAACCAACAGGAAAACGCTATCCAAATAACAAAGAAGTGTACAACACTCGCGTTACAGTGTGTGTATTCACACACATACTTGATGCTGTCTACCTTTACATTAGCGCAAGTAACTGCATAGCTAATGTTACAGCCACATTCTACGTGTAACAAGCTAGGTAACCATAAACAGTAAAGCAACAACTTGTATCATTAGTTGACTTACTTGTCCGAGGTGTGTAACGTTAGCTGAGCCAAAGAGAGTTGGTACTGATCCAGACTTTAGTTTCAGACGTTCAGCAAGCCCAGCTCTGTATTAACCCCTCGGTGTTCATTTGTACATCCAATTATTGAGCAATTATTATGCTTCGCTCGCTCAAAAGCCATTATATCTCTCGTGGACAAACTAAAATCGCGCGCGCGCGCGTTCCTACTTCCTAGCTCATTTTCTCATGGGCGGAAAATATTCTCTGGGCGTGCAAAGCAGAGACAGGGGAGGTAACATTCCTCCTTATAACGTCATAAAGAGGAGATTCAAGATCAGCGCGGTTGAGCGTCCATTTTCTCAAAGGCAGAGAAAGATAGCAAAAGCTTGATTTACACCGATTAAAATTTCTAGAAACTTGGGGACCATTTCTTCCGATACTGCCCTCTGTAACCGGTAGGCGTGGCTTGGGAGTGTCCTCGTAGGGCAGCGAAACAAGTGCATTCGGGGAGTTGTTGTCTTTCATCCACGTGAGCCAAAAATACATTTTCTGGCTTTTCTCAGTCTAGAAGGCACCAACTTCTAAAATAATTTCACATTTCTACTACAAGTATGGTCAAGTATTATAGCATGTATGAAAACACTATTTTAATAATAAGTAGATCATATTTGACTTGTATATATTTCATGTTGCATGAGCCTAACCAGAGAAGAATGCCTGCATCTGGTTCCTCTCAAGGCTTTCTGAAGTTTCTTCCATGCCACAGTGTCCTTTTTCTTGAAAACTGAAGTTTAAATAGTAGGATAGGATCATCACAGCACATCAATTAAACCAATGCATTAAACCAACTAGTGTTTTGCAGTGCATTATCTGATTTGGGGTCAGATTTACTAAAAAGGTCAAACTAGCATGCGGTCGCAATCTAATAAAAGCACAAATAGGAGTGGAAAGTTCTGCGGGTGATCTACTGACAATGCACAAATTCAGTGGGTTAAGGCATGCTTTCTTTCTGGCCATAAATAATGGCATAAATACAACTAAATGGACCACCGCAAACCTTTGTAAATCACACTGCATGATTCATTTAAATTCTCTCTGACTTAAATTTTGCATCTGAAAGGGAAACTCCTATATGCATATGCAATAGGTCAAAAATGACTGCCTACACCTTTTCATTGCTCATTTCTCACTGTCTTTAGTAAATCCTGATAGTATTTTTAACGCCCAAAGAGGGTTTGTGCTGGGCTAAGTTTTTTGTAAATCTGGCCCTTAGTATCTTGGTAAGAAGCTGAAAAGTTGAAAGACTCAGTGTTGCATCTTTCTTTTCACCCTATTCTAATTTGTTTCACAAATTTCTTTATTCGTGATGCAACGTTTATGCAACTGACAAACGAGTACAAAAGCGCAGCATCAGACTCAATAATGATGCCAGTATCTGTATCAGTGGATCCATCATTTGTGAAGTACAGTATGTAAAACAACACATTATAATAAAGATTCCTTGTCGGCGAGAAGCGAATTTGAGTCCCGGTTCGCTGACCTTTTCCTGACCCGACCTCTTTTCTCCACCACTTTGCTTCCTGTCTACATACTGTGCTATCGTAATAAAAGGCAAAAAAAAAAAAAAAAAAAATTCCTGAAAGTGGGTTTTTGCAGCAATGCCATAGAAGAAAAAATGTGGTTCCTCAAGAACCGTTCAGCAGTTCTTAACAAAAAATAAAATATCTTAGTTTGAAGGACATTTTAAAAATCTAAAGAAACTTTTATGCATTGAAAAGGTTCTATGGATGTCAGATGTTCTTCATGGAACCATAGATGCCTATAAAGAACCTTCATTTTTAAGAGCAAAGTTTTTAGTGCACACTAAAGTGTGAAAGTGGGATCTAGTGCTCTTGTTATCAGTACAGGTCTCTTTATAAGTCCCAGTCCGTGAGTGATACACACAAACACAGAGGTCAACCTCCCCGTTGGCTTCAGGCCAGAAGAGAAGAGAGCGGAGCGAAGTCCATTACAAAGGAACAGTAGGTTTTACTGTCTGGCCGAACTCCAGCTCTCATTACAGAGCTTCGTCGCATACCTATAACCAAGAAACCTTTTGTCTGTCCGAGCAGGTCTGCAAAGAAAAAACTGAAATCCAGAAGAGAGAGGCCTGCTTGTGTGTGTGTGTGTGTGTGTGTGTGTGTGTGCGTGCACAAGAGCGAGCCGAGCTCATTCAGGAGTCACAGAGTTAAAAATAACTTTATTGCGGATCATGTTTTGGAAGGAGGGATCTACTTCCCAGGCTAGGACGGCCTGCCATGCAGGGGCAGCACAGGCTGAGTGTGTGTGCATGCGTTTGTGCATGTGCGTGTGTGTTTTTGTGGCAGCGGCAGGAGCACGCTGACTTCACACACACACAAACGCCTATCCTGATGGTGTCTGTCCTGTCTTGTGCTCCAGATGAGCTGCTGGATGTAACCTGGCTCCATGAGTGCTATGAATGACTCCCTGGATGAGACACACACCTCTGGCAGCCTCGGGGAGAAAGCGGCCATATTTCGGGGAGCGAGAGGCAGTGGGAACGTCGTCGGGCCAGCCTTCATCCCATTGCGCTCGCCCTTGCAGCCGCCCAATGCTGCGGTCTCCACGCTCTTCAAGGGGAATAGGTAGGACACGCACTTTCTATTGCAACTGCATGCAAACGTCCGTGAAAGTGTGCACGCTGCAAAAGGTGATTTTCTTATTTTTGGTCTTCTTTTCCATTACAAATCCTGACACGTATACTTGAGATGCAAATTGACTATTAGGTCTTGTTAAAAAAAAATAAAAAATTATTATGCTTGAAACAAAAAAAAATATCTGCCAGATGGGGTCATAATAACAAACTTAATTCAAAGGGAAATCATGATTATTCTTCTGACTCCATTGTCAGATATTTTCTCTTGTTTTAAGCATATGTCATTGTGCATCTCAAGTAAATGTATCTTGATTTAAGAGTGTTTAGATGTTTGCGCATGCATGTGTACACTGTATGATAAGCAACTTCAGGACGCTAGGTTCCCCACGTCGATACCGTACCTCGTTTCCTACTGGTTAATCGTTAACCGGACGGGGAATAGAGCTGCCTTTGTGCTCTCTGCAAGGCCTACGTGAGAACCACCGAGACTTTGTACCTGTAAACAGATGTTCTCATCAACGGCACAGACACTGGAATCAAATCAAGCACCTGCTACTTTCCAGCTCGAGTCGGAGGCCACTTTACCGTACGTCGGGTCTCCTGCGTGTTTGTGATACGGTTGCTCTGAGGTCATGACGGTGCAGCTCTCGAAAGAGGACTCTGAGGTGTTTATTTGTGTCGTAACCAACAAACAACTGAGCTCAAATGATGTAGACACACAAACAACTGAATTAAACACACCCCGTTTCCTTAGGTGACCATGTTTTTATATTCAGATATCCTCGTCCCTTTTGAACCCGAACCCAAAAAATACCATACCCAAAGATACCGTCGAAGAAGTCTTTGGACTAGAAGCATAATTAAGCTGTCATTGGAAATGAGACCCTTGGCAGTTTGTTATGATCAACCTAAAAATGATAATATCTAATGCCTGGTTCAGATTACAGGATTTTAGCCCGATTTTGGCACAATCCGTGTCATTGACGTAGGGTGTCGTGGGGATTCGTAAACGACAACGGCCGTCGGGACGCAAGATTCGATCGTTTCATCTCGTATAGTGGGCCCTATTTTAACGATCTGAAACGCAAGTGTCAAAGCGCAAAGCGCAAGTAACTTTGTGGGCGGGTCTCGGCGCTGTTGCTATTTTCCCGGCGGGATAAATGGCTCTTGCGCCCGGCCCAAATCTAAAATGGGTTGGTCTGAAGTAGCTTCATTACTTACAGGTGTGGTTTGGGCGTAACGTGAAATAAACCAATCAGAGCGTCATCTCACATTCCCTTTAAGAGCAGGTGCGCTTGTTCTAAAGCGGATTCCTATTATAACGGCGGATTTGCCAGGCGCGCGCCAGGAGCGGTTCACAGCCGAGGAGAGCAACGCTCTCGTCAGGGACATTGGGGATGGAGAAACCCACCCAAATTAACTTTGGTTAAAAAGGCGTATGATAATTTGGGTAAATGTGTAAGCTAGATGTATGCTTTTATAATAAATTGTCTATCTATCTATCTATCTATCTATCTATCTATCTATCTATCTATCTATCTATCTATCTATCTATCTATCTATCTATCTATCTATCTATCTATCTATCTATCTATCTATCTATCTATCTATCTATCGTAATAATGTATGATTTGCAAAAATGAGAACTGCTGCTTCTGTGTAGATGAGAGAATCAAAGTGTATGCGCGTTGTGCACACGCTACATTGATTATGGCCAAGCATGCGCCCTTAAAATAGCATATGAATAACATGCGCAACGCGCCACTGACTTTAAACAATTTTTTCCTGGTTAGTGGCGCAATTGTTTTCTAAACCTGCAAAATAGCATGAAAGAACGTTTGCGCCGGAACACGCCTCCTCTTTGCGCTGAACCGCCCAGGGAGCGCAAGTTCATTCCCTAGTTTAGCGACGTGCTTCTGTGGAGGGAAAAGTGCGCTTTGCGCAGGTGCAAAATAGGAATGATACATGCGTCGGTGTACAAAGTCAATTGCGCTGGGTGCAAGATAGGGCCCATTGTGTCATAGTGGGCGACAACCGACATGACGTCTGCGATGCTTCACGACATCACGATAAAAAGACTAGCGTGTTTAATTTTTTTCCCGGTCCTCCTTGATGGGTTTCATCAAGAGTTAGTGAGTGAGTGAGTGAATGAGTTTTTTTTTAGAAAAAAAAAATCTGGAAATATTATTATGACAAAAAATATGCCCTTATTGCAGTGTAGGAACCCAATGCATCTAAAGCCACGAGTCTGATCATGTTATATTTCAAATCTGAGAATGATATTTTTAAAAGAGTTTTATGAAATATATTTTTTAAGACCATGGCATGGGACTATTCAGAGAAGACTCTAAACTGCTAACTGATGTTTACTCACAGAAATGAAAATGCTGTCATCATTTACTCGTTTCAGACCTGATGACTTTCTTTTATTCTGTGTAACACAAAAGAAGACCATTTTAAACATGTATCTGAAACTGGACATTTTTAAGTGCAATGTCAGGACAATTGACTGTTTACCTGGGACACACCTTGTGAAACCGGGACTGTCCTAAGTAAACCCTGCCACATACGCATATACACACACTCAGCCTTTTTCACTGGATGACTTCTGCAGATTTCAATGCTGGGGTTTGATTTTCACAAATGTTTCTCTCTTTTTCTCTTTCTACTCTTTCCAATTTGCACTCTAGTTACATTTTTGTGGTGATTCCCTTTGAAGTTGTTTTTGCTTAGTTAAGATTTTTGTTGATTTAATGTGTGTGTGTGTGTGTGTGTGTGTGTGTGTGTGTGTGTGTGTGTGTGTGTGTGTGTGTGCGTGTGTGTGTGTGTGTGTGTGTGTGTGTGTGTGTGTGTGTGTGTGTGTGTGTGTGTGTGTGTGTTAATTATTTATACATTTAAAAGTCTCTTCTGTCACATGATCCTTCATAAAACATTCTAATATGCTGATTTTCTGATCGAGAACAGTCCGTATTATTATTATCAATGTTGAAAACAGATCAGCTGTTTCATATTTTTTGTATTTATTTGAAATAGACATATAACATTATAAATGAATTGAATGTGGCCTTGCTGAATAAAAGTAGTGAATTATTTTTAAAAAATCTTACTGACTCGAAATGTAAAGAATTTTAATACTTTTAATACGTTCATCAAGAATGCATTAAATTGATCAAAATTGACAGTAAAGATTTATAAAGTTACAAAATATTTCTATTTTGAATGTATATGCTGTTCTGTTGAACTTTCTATTCATCAAAGGTTTCCACAAAAATGTTAAGCAGCACAGCGGTTTTGAACGTTGATAATAATAATAATAAAAAAATTGAAGTAAAAATCTGAATATTAGCATGATTTCTAAAGGATCATGTGACACTGAAGACTGGAGTAATGATGCTGAAAATTCAGCTTAGATCACAGGAATAAATTACATTTTAATCTATATGAATTTATGGATATTTCTATTTGAAAGCTTCAGCGAATAAAAGCAGTCTCTCTCTCTCTCTCTCTCTCTCTCTCTCTCTCTCTCTCTCTCTCTCTCTCTCTCTCTCTCTCTCTCTCTCTCTCTCTCTCTCTCTCTCTCTCTCCAGTATCCATTCCTCCTCTTTGTTGGGCGTTCCAGCTGAAATAGATCAAAAACACACACACACACACACAGGCCAAATGAGTTTGTAGCCACTACAATAGCAAGTTACTGTTTATACACATTGCATTATGTTCATTGTATCAAAAGAAAAATTTGAATAATGCAAAGTCTATTTTAGCACTACAAAACTGATGCATTAAAAATTACTGCAAAACAATGACGTAAAAAAATGCAATCCACTAAATACTACACTAATGCATTCATTCATTTGTTTCCACATTATGTTAATGAAAATGCGATGTCAGGATGAAAATAATCCAAAAATCTCTTAATGCTCCTGCAAACAAGCTTCATTTTCTTTAAGCAAACACTATTTATTTAGTGTGGCGAAATATGACCCGTTCATGTTCTCGACGTGTTTCGTAAGATTTACCCATCAACAGAACTCTCCAAACGGATTATAAATAAGCACATGATCATAATGCAAAGTCTATTTTAGCACTGTAAAACTGTCATGCATTAAAAAATTACTGCAAAACAATAATGTTCATATTTAATTTAGCATATATAAAAGGCAGTACAAGAAATACTACAAGAATGTGTTCAAACTTTATCATTTAAATAATTAAGAATTATTTGTTTCCACATTATATTAATGAAAATGCCTTAATTGTCCTACAAACAAGCTTAATTTTCATTAAGAAAACACTATTTATTTAGTATGGCGAAATATGGCCCGTACATGTTCTCGAAAGTCTATTTTAGCACTGTAAAACTGTGATGCATTAAAAAATACTGCAAAACAATAATGTTCAGATTTAATTCAGCATATAAAAGGCAGTACAAGAAATACTACAATAATGAATTCAAACTTTATCATTTGAATAATTAAGAATTATTTGTTTCCACATTATATTAATGAAAATGCTCCAAAACCTCTTAATGGTCCTACAAACAAGCTTCATTTTCTTTAAGCAAACACTATTTATTTCAATATAGGCATCGAAATATGACCCGTGCATGTTCTCGACGTGTTCTGTGAGATTTACCCATCAACAGAACTCTCTAAACGGATTATAAATAAGCACATGATCACGCAGCTTCAGACTGCCTCTCCTCGCTTTACACCGGCCCTCGGGGGACCGTTCAGGTACAGCCGATGAAGTCATCTCTGCCCGGGACTTCAGTCATCATATGACCTCAACCGCTGCCTCACACACAGCTGCTGTCTGCTGCGCTGAGAATGCAGGACGTCTGCTTTATGAAATGTCGTCCGCGTCTCACATGCATTAAGTGCTATTTTGATGCCGCTAGCTTTCCCTGAGGAGGTAAATTTGAGTTTTGCAGATGTACTTTGTGATATCACCCAGGGTTATTATCATTAACTGAAGCTAAAACCATATAACTCTTCTTCATTAGTTAAAATAAAAAAAATATATAAACAGCTAGTTGCCAAGGCTAGTTGCCTGTTAGCTTTAGCTGTTTGCCCCTGTTGTAGGGCTGCACGATTATGACAAAAATCATAATTGTCGATTATTCCCTTGAAATTGTAATTGCGATTACATTGAATGATGTTTTGAATAGCTTTATGCCACTGTCTGAAGCCACTTCATGCTATATTGTTATATTAAAATAAACCAACTGAAAACACTCTTCCTGAAAAACTTTTTTTTACTTTTCTATAGCATTAAGCCTCAACTGTCACATATATATATATATATATTTCAAGAAACCAAACCAAAGTAAATATATGCATGGTATTATAATGTTATATTAAAACTAAAAACTTAAAAACAATGGGGGGAAAAACCCTTAAGATAAGCTGTAGAAAGAAAAACACCACATTTTAAGCACACAGAATAATGTAAGTGAACTTTTTTTTTGTAATTGTGCTTTTAAATGATTACATAATTGTGGCATCTGTAATTGTAATCGCGATTACAAATTTGATTAATTTTAAAGCTCTACCCTGTTGGTATATAGAAACCATAACTACATCATTATGAGGCCAAAAAGCAATATGCATTATCCATCTTGTTTCTGAGCAAACGATGAGCGCCGCCATGATGGATTCTTTCTTTCGTTTGTATGCTGTCCTGTTCCGATCTCCATAGGAACCCATTGTTAAAACGGGGTAATAAGAAGGACTGCGTTTATTAAACAGAAACTTTTTGAACTTTACTAAAAATGAAACTGAGCGCATGTAAGCTGTGCTGTTGTTGGCTGCCCCAACAACTGAAATAAACAAGCAATTCCTGGAAAATGCGTGTTTCGTGCACCAGCAAATATAAAAAGAATGTCCTTATACGGCACCATATGCCTTGCATTGAAAGCCAAAGACAAGAGAAAACATGCATTTTTTTTTTCTTTTTTTTTGCAGCTCTTAAAATTCTCCCCATAAAAGGTATGTGTGCACTTTTATCATTTAAGGACAAAACACCCCGAATTTCACCCAATCTGGAGCTGTATGTAGGAAATTTAAGGTTACATTATCAGCTCGGAAAATGCACTAATGTGACTAGAAACACCGGAGACCGGAAATGTAAAGGATAATTCCACTATGAGGGCAAGAAATTCCAAGTTCAGGAAAAAGGTTGATATTAAAGATTTTTCAGCCTTGATAGAGATAAATAGATTTTTGGGTGTTTGTTACTTCTGCAAGGAGTTACATGACATTTTCAGAGATAATTGGCTCAAAAATGTGCCTCAACCATCCTTTTCAACTATCTGAATAAAATTATTGACGTATTTTTGTAGGCCAAAACCTGGAAAGGAGTTAGCATTTTAGCACTGCCGGTTCCACTGTCCTGAAGTCAATGGGTTTTTAAAATTGTGTGGTGTGTGGTGAAAACAAGCTCAAGATAATTTCATGTTTTTATTCTACAACATATACAATACCCATTTGTGATCTTTTTTTTTTTTTAAAGCTTTTACTTTACTTTTATGGATGCTAACACTTGGCTAGGTTGTCAGTGACATTAAACATCATCGTGCCGAACTAGTTTATACTCTTGCAATGTATTCTAACTTTCAGGGAAATGTTTTTTAAATAAAAACTGAAAGAGTTGTCGAAGCTTAATGGTTGACTTTGAAGTCATGTGATTGTGGTGTAGTTCATTTATAGCCTACGTTTAGCTTTTTACTTCTGGCAATTGTTTTTTGGCTTCAAAATTCATAAAAGTTGCTAGCCTGGGTTTCCCCATGCTGCCTTGCACGCAGCGCGATTTTACTCCCGCTGCTAGGCAGCATGGACACCATGGACCAGATTTTCCCCTCAAAAAGGGAACCAATCACAGAACGGGGAGGGAGCAGCAAGATGATGACGACGTCTATGCGACACACCGAAGCAGTTTGTTTATATCTATGGATCCAACATGGCATCAGACGCGAAGTTACCTTTCAATGCAGCCTTAGATAGTGTTCTAAGTAGTTTAGAATGCAAATTTATTTTGACTTCTTCCCCATCGAATTTCTGTCGCTCTACATACAGTATGTCATCTGGTATAATTGAAACGATTGGCTATGAGCTACGTACAGGCGCATTTGATAGACATTCGTAGCGCCCAATAAACGGCTCTGGGCATTCGTAAACCACGCCTCAAATACGAGAAAATGAACATGTGGTCCCCAGACCACGTCTCAATGAGAAGAGGTCTGACGTTAGCCAGGCTAAAAAGTTGCATTCATTTTTGAAGATTATCATGATGAACAAAACGTATGAGGATCATAAACTTTTTTTGGTCACAAAGCTTATAATATGGAAATCCTATTGGGTTTTTGTCGTGGGAATCAGGGTCATGCCATTGTTTGATTCATGTCTCTTATCACTGGTTTCTCATTCTCTCCTCAGGAAAGGTAGAGAGGTGGATGATACACAAATGGGACCCGTCCCAAATCCCTTCCCAGAGTTGCTGCCATCCACTGTCTCTCTAGTGTCTGAGTGTCTGTTACCCTGGACCAAAACCAGTGCGACTCAGGTGAGGCATACATGATTTTCTCAAGCCACTACTGTTCAGAAGAGCTGTCTCGCTGTCTACGCCCTACATAGGGAGCATTATGGGATTGGCTTCTCTTTGGGGAATAGATAGAATTTGGCCAAAGGAAGTTTTCTTAGTAGGTGGCCTGCCTTTTGAAACAGCTTTTGTGTCTTAAAATGCTGCCTACATAGAAATCTCACTCGATTTTGGAACAGAGCCATAGCGTATAATTTCAGGAAGCATTTATATTTGAATGTATGCATTTGCATTGGTTGATAAATGATTGGTTAAGCGATTGATTGGTGGACTGACTGACTGATTATTTGGTTTAAAATTCCTGGAGCCAAAAGAAACTTTAGTCACCTTCTCATTTCATGTTTGTTCCACTGTCTTAGTTTAGTAATACAGTATAGTGAGACTGAAATGCTGCACACAAACACATGCAGATGAGGCTGATAAACAGGCAGAATGTGAAAACCTCCCCAGAGCGCTAATGACGCAAGCAAGGAACAGAGCGATGTTAAACCAGTTTAGCAGGAATGGAAATGAACTGGGACGGGGGGAATGAAATCGCTGTGTCAGCGTTCTGAATCTATCCATTTTTGGATTTAGTTTCTAATCCAGTACTACAACAAGGGAAAAGCATGGCATATGGCAATATAGATATTTTTAACAGAACTTATAATTAGAAAAGGAATGTACATCGAAACAGACTTTGATTTTTCAGCTTTCAGCTTTTCAGAGAAAGTTGTACCTCAAAGTTTAAAATAGTTTTTAAAAGCTTGGAAGTTTAAAGGTTATGATTTTATACAGATGGATGGATGGACGGACGGATGGACAGATAGACAGACAGACAGACAGACAGACGATGTATGGATAAATAAATTCGTTTTCTGAACATATTTGCCAAATCACTTTATTTTTCATTTGCTACACCTTAGTTGTTAGCAGAGCACCCGTACCTGATTATCATCGGCTCTGTTTGTTTGTGACCCTACACTAATTTTCACTGACCTTGGTAGATTGCGTTGGTCATAATGGAAATTAGCTGCTGCGTCTGTGTTCTTTAAGGCCTGGGACACACTCGAAGATTCATAAGGACAGCGAGACCACACACCTGTCGATTGTTGTAACTTATTTACAGTGAGACAAGATCTCACGGAAACTCGCGAGATCAAATGTAACTTGTGATTGTGATGGGTGATCTTCTTTCTGAATACTCCACTTTTGTGGCATGTATGTTTGCGGCTGCCAAGTTTCATCCGGTCGGTGAAGCTTGCTCGCTCTCATTGACTGTCGCGGGAATCACATCAGAGGCAGCCCAATCAGGAGTCGGGATCGTGAAAGAGATTTGGGCTCCGAATAAGTAAAATAATCAAATTTACACCACACAATTGAGAATTTTTTGGAGAAAAAGTTGTTTGTGAGAAGCCTTGAATCGGGTGGTGCAAATCTGGCTTAAAATCCTCAAGTGTGTGGCCAGCCTAATTTCCACTCCCATCTGCACTTTTATGGGATTGCAGTCTCATACTAATTTGCCCTGTTTAGTAAGTCTTGTTCTTGTTCTTGCTTTAAAAGTGTTTACTAAATGTCTACTAAAAAGATGTTTGGTTGGAATGATAGTTGCTAATTTCAGAAAAAAAAATTGAAATATCTCTGTTAATACCTCATAAGTTTTTATCACTAACTGCGAAGAGCTTTTGTTTTCTGTATGAGAAGATGAAAGCTGAGAACCGTTGATATCTTGTTATGCTGATGTGTTTTACGAGTTTGTTATCAGTCGTATATGAGATGCATCCTCAGATCCGATTTGCTCCTAAACTTGTGCAACAACTGAACCTGGCCAATGCAATCTGCTTACAATGCTGATTTGGGAAAACCAAGACCCTTGTGGATCTTGTTATATGACAAATATATGTTATGGACAGCCATCCGGAACAGCTTTGACCTGCAGAAAAATCGGCAAATTACAGCATATTGAAATGTGCCGTCATAATGTGGCTTTGCAGTTGGCCATTATGGGGGCCTTCATTACATTTGAGGCTGGCAGTAATGATCCCTCTCGTATTATATCTGAGGCTAGCAATTACAGACACAGTATATTGGTGAAAAGGAGGGAAAACCAGAGGGGGGTGGGGTGGAAGTGTCACGAAAACTTTTTGCTGTGCTAGTTTGCAGAGGATAGACGATGACTCAGACTGTGTCTGCCCTAAAAGACGGTCCTGGGCTGGGCAGCAACACAAGTAGAGTGCAACAGCTGGGTTCCAGAAGTCAAAACTCCATTCATTTTCTACATAAGGAAAACAAATCAACATTAACTTAAAAGTCTTTAAAGACAGACCTCGCTATGCTGTCAAATTCTCATACTAAAATATTTGTATATATGTATATGCATATTTTGCTATAAACTTAAAATATTGTTTCCACAGATATAGCTAATCGTCAACTTTAAACCAATAGTTTAATATTTTTTCATCATTTTGAATTTCTATTGCACTGCTTCATCCAATTGTAGTTCTTTCCTTCATTAAAGCCATTAAGTTCACAGTCTTGTGCCCTTTGTCTTTTTATCTGATTTTAAAATTATTTTGCTTCAAATCAAAGTTTGTAAAGTTGTGATTGACCTTGTAGCTTGTTGGTTTGGTTCATGGCTTGTAACTCTTTAGCAAAGAATCCCTTTGGGAGAAATGAATGGACAAAATAGTTGTGGAACCAACGCTGCTGTAAAAGTGGGCGGGCGCTAATGCACTATATTATCTTCAGACTTGTGCGTGTGTGTGACAGACAGGCTTGCTCACTCTGCAGGCTGAAATTACAGACCTTCGATCGCAGAGCTGGCCAATATGTGGTGACATTAGGTTGCCGGTTCAGGTTTAATGCGACTGTTTTCATAATAGTGCAATTCACAGATAGGTTTGTTCTCTAGCACAGTGGTTCCCAACGTTTTTAGCCTTCAGTGCCACCACAACCCATCAATAAGTCTCAAGTACCCCTTCATCGACACTAAACCAAGAAAATTTTTATGTTTTAAATCCAACATTTGATGGAAAACCAACATTAAAAAAAAAAAAATACATGAAATTACACTATAACCAGTAGATGGTAGCAGAGAAGCACTTATTGGTTCATATTAGCCATTTACACTCCTTAATATAGTTTTTTTTTCACACATTTTGCTTTTGAATTTGTATTTAGACATTATAAGCCACACAATAAATGTTATCAAAGTTTAGCACTCTTTTATACTATGTAAGTATTCATTAAAGTCTCTTGAAAAACAATAGCTTTTCTTCAAATTGCGAATGAATTACACAAAAAGCGAGCAATGAGCGATCCCTTTATAATCACTGAAGCTGTCAGTCAGTTCAGCGCAACCTCAGTGATTTCAGCACACTTGCGGAAACTCACGTTTTAATCAATGAATTTAACGAAAGTGCAATAAATCTCTAATTTACAATCCCTCTATGTTTTGATTGTTAGGTTAGTAACTTTAACTGGTACTAAACAGAAACTCATTCAGCGTTTTGAGCGATAGTGGGCGAATTTTCCCAACCGGTCACTTAATCACCTCTGATTGGCCATTACTTTCAACAGACATGCTTGTAATTGGCTACAATACTCAACGCTGCAAAATCAGGCTGTAAATGGACACGTTTGCAGCGACTAATGCGCCAGGCTGAGGTGATACTGAGGCGATTGACTGCGTTCCTGCCATGCCTATTCTGCCTATACGGAACAAACCAAGCAAAATGGGAATCACTGCTCTTGCACATCATCTAAAGAGCTTGATTGTGCGAACTCTTCTTTTTTGGCATTGAAGTGTCCTTACAAGAGACAATCCAGGTCTTGTTACCTGATCCACCGCATTAGCCGCTGATTGCAATTCTCCAGTGCATGGCTTGCTATTGTTTGAGTGCGCTGATGGGATTATGTGGGATTTGTGTTTGGATGATTTAGGGGAGGGGGGATACTTCAGCTTCAGCTGTGAAGCTTCGGTGGCCTCCTGAGGTCTTGTTGGTGCGGTTGACCCTTTGCTAAACCCTGCCTTTAAAACATTACTGACCAATCGTACCTGCATTATTACTTTTATCAATTCTTCTAAGTTTTTATTCTTTTTTTAAATCATTAAAAAAAGGAGGATCATTGTGTTTCAGTATTTTAACCCTATAAATCCTACTGTTTAATATTTGATATGTAATTTCTAAATTATCAACATGATCAAAACTGCTGAAAAACCTGTTGCACACAATCTACTACATGCCTTCTGTCGTCTGATTGATAGTTCATACTATATTTTTAGCAACTTCAGCCAGGTACTTTATTGTACTTTTATTGCATGCCTTTTTCCGTGAAATCTTTATTGATTATTATGGAGTAAATGCAAGAATGACTTTAATATTGTTTGTAATGTTTCAAGATGAACACTTACTGGACCGAATCAGCTTTCGTTTTGCTTATCCATACAACATTTTCAGAAAATTCAAATGTGAGTATTGAATATGATCATCAGGCTTTTAAGGAATGTTTATTTGTTCATCTCTCAGTCGTCATTGTATTGCATTACATTATATGTTTTGCCCCCCACAATAAAAACTACAGAGCTTTGTTCATAAAACTAAGCATTTAAGTATCATTTTACTGATTATTGGTCTGACAACTGATTATACTGACAATTGATATTTACTGTATATGCATTTTATTTAAGTAATCTGTTATACTATTATGAAGATCTCATTGATTTACATCAGAATTGCATCTAACTTTTTTTGTAACTGCACCAAATTGCATATTTGGCTCAGTTTGGGCCTCTGAATAAAATTTGAATATTTTCAATAAATATTTGATAAATATCAAATAATATTTGAATAAAAAGGTGTTTTTTGATCAATCAGTTTGGGCCTCTGAATAAAATTGAGGTGTTTTTTCCTCCTTGAGTATGAGCTCCATATTCTCATAAAGCCTGATGTATCAAATTCACTTTATAATTCACAAATCACTTTATAAGCACATTACTGAATTAATTCCTATGCGACGGTCTGAAAAGCTTAGTAACCAAAGGGGCGGGGCTTAGCGAAGGGTCAGGTCCTGTACAGGTCTGTGTCCCGGGGTCATTTGATTGGCAGGTCTTTTGAGACGTTGCTCCATACGGGACAAAAGGAGAATGTTAGTGTGCACAGCTGTTTGTCTGACAGCACGTCTGAGTCACACGGTCAGCATGCAGAAAGCGATGACATCATTGCCCTGCCCTGCCCCCAGACACTGCCCTGAGACTCTGATGAATAGATGTGGAGAGCTTGAGTAAAGTGTTGAATCATTGTCCCAGCCGCCCCCTTCACCCCAGCGCTAATGATTCCCTCTTGTCTGTGTTAGAGTATTGGTTTTTTAGATTTCAAGAAATGTGGGAGATTTGTTGCATGTGAAGCGTCAGTCATCTGATTTGTTTGTAAATTCAATTCATCTGATGTTCTTTGTTAAAGACTCTTGCTCTACCCATAGAAAAAAAAATCACATATCTCTTTAATATCTCATTTGTTTCTCCTACACACCAGTGAGAGAGACTTTTGTTTAAGCATCCTGTGTCTCAGATGTTTCTCCCGAGGAATAAGACCGTGGGAATCTCACACGTGTCTCGTTTAGAGTTTCAGAAGAGATCTCAAAATGTCTCAAACTGTGGTCAGATTTGCCAAAGAAGAAGCAATAAACGTTCCTCTAGGTGGGCATGATGCACGTGGCTGTCACTGGCATCAAGAGGGCAGCATTTTACCGATATCAAACCCGCAAGGCCTTCGCTTCAGAACACATGGTTTGTTGCCACTTTGCAAGAAAAGCATCTCACCACAAAAGTTCTAGATTAATTGCACTGATGTAAAACGGAGCCTCGTCCCATGCTTTTTATATTAGCAGCTGAGCCCAGAGGCCCTGGCCATTGGCACGGCTTTGTTTTACGTGGTCTTTAAAAGCTATTTCAGTCGTGAGAAAGCAATTCTGTGCTTGCAGTGTCATGGTACATTTACATGACAAAGGCTCATAGAGTTGGAAGTGCTGTCTCAGAGCCCTCTTCTCGTCTTCGGCATCGCTAACCTCTCCCAGGCACCAGCCCTGATCCGTTTTCACACTCGAGTTGACCCATATGCAGTGAAACTGTTTTATACCCCACAGTGAATGTTCCATGAGAGGGATCTGGACAATGATAGTCTTCAACTGCATGATGGTTTTCTGTGTCAAAACACAGAGAACTTTTTGAAAAGACCCTGCGAATAGAAAAGCAAAAAAAAAAATACTCGCCCTTTTTTTCCTTTAAGTATATGCTTTTTTTATTCAGCATTATATTCTTTATGTTGTTTCAACCCCCTTATTGTTTTCTTGGCTCTTTAAAACACAAAATGAGTGCACTGGAGATCACAATTCTCCCAGCTTTTGACTTATTTTTCTAGTTGGACAAGATCAGTTTAATGAGTTGTCAACTACTGTGATCGAATACACAAATTAATCATTCAGTGCAAATTTTGAACATGTTCAACATGATGATATTGTATTGGGTCTTATTCTTTACTTCAAAATAATGACAAACTATATTTTTATGGAATGTAGAGTAAAAATGTAAAATGTAAAAAATACTTTGTTACTGTCCACCATTGTATGTCACATGACTGATAACAGGTTTAATTATATGTGACCACAATATTGACATTGAAGAGTGATATCTGAGGAGAAAATTGACTACGGGTATAGTACTTTTATGGTGCTTTTTTTGTCCGTTCTTGAGTTTAAAGTGCCCCTATTTTGCTATTTTCCCCTATATTTTCCCCTATTATATTACTTTTCATGCAGTGTGTAATGAAGCTGTCTGTGAATGTAAAAGGTCTGCAAAGTTTTAAAGATCAAAGTGCACGACAAATAAAGTTATTGTCTCCTAAAAGAAACAATTCTAGTAATTCCCACCTCACTTCTTGTTACAAACTAACATAACAATATAACTAATTTGCATAATGCCAGCCTGTGGTCTTCATTGGCTGCTTGTGAACAACGTCTACTTTGCCCCGCCCTCAAACACTGTAGTTGAAAGAGTTTGGTTTGTGTTGACGAAGTGTTGAGAAGACGATATTTTCAGCGCTGCAAATCCACTTGGATGCATTTCAAAAGGATGAGGACTTGTGCTGGAATTCATATTTGGAAAAACCCACTCCATCGTTACTGTTCGTATCTCTGTGTATCTAGCGTTGAGGAAGATCTGGAGCTGACGTTCAGATCTAGTAATAGGCGTTTAGCTTAAAACTAACCGTTTTCAGACTCTTTGAGTCATTAGGTGATGTGCAATGTATATTATGAGAATATGAATGTGTTTTTTTGACATTGGATGCATGTAAAGCTATTGTAGGAGACCACAAAAACTAAATTAGGAACCTTTAAGATTGCATAATAAAAAAAAATGTAAATGGCAAAAGCTCATACCAGTGTTATTTGTATAGAATATATTGAATTAGTTTTGAATATTAGAATTAATTTTGTTGTGTTTGGCAATTTTGTTGTGAGAGAAGCAAATGATGACAAAAGGTAAATTTTGAACCGTTTAAGTTTCTGTAACACATATTCATGGCATTGTGTGTTGAATATATAATTCCACATGCATTGTAGAACACAGACGATTTGTCCATCAGAAGTCTTATCTCAGCTTCTCGTCTCTCATCTCTCTTATCGCTGTAATAGTTAAAAAGGCACTCTGGCTCATATCGTCTTATGGCGATTATGTAAGCCTGAACCACGGCCGAGCAAATTACAGCTTCATTCAGCACGACTCAACACTGCCCATTATAGTTCAAGGACCAGGGGTTACTCCTTCCCCCGACACTGACTTGGAACATGCTGCTATATTTCAAGGCAACGGACAAGGTATTATTAGCCATAAATGCTATCGCTCCCTCGTTCTGCGCACCACCGTTTGGCCTTGCTTTATTTGCTGAGTTGGCTTAATTTGTCTTCCCAAGACAGAATGTAACTTTGCGAATACCCAGCTCTCCTTTCAAGCACTTTAAGCGCAAACAGACGTGATGTGTCTTCCTGGCCAGGCGTGTTCCCGCTCACTGTACTTCCCCTTTCTCACGTCGCACATCTTGGAGAGTAACGCTCACATGTAAATGAGACATTTTGCTCCAGTGTGCCGAAAACAATGCGTGCAGTGTTTAATTACACACAGTGAGCCTCATTCATGACCATTCAACAGTAGTTCAACAAATATCTGTGCAAAACATTAATAAAACCATTTTAAAGAATGATTTTATGAACGATTTACACACGACATGGTTCTGCTCGTGTTCTGTGAATAAGGTCCAGTGATTCTACGCATCTGGTGGTGAAATTAATACTTTTAGTCAGCAAGGGAACATTACTGTATATTGATCAAAAGTGACAATAAAGACCATTTCCAAAGATATATTTCAAATATGTTTTTTTTTTTCATCTTTCTTATCACAGTTTGCTTTCTCAATTGACGTTATTTAGTTATTAATATCACACACACTCATACAGTTGGGTTTCCATGTTTTATGGAGACTTTCCATAGACATAATGGCCGCATTTACATTACATGGTAAGAAAAAATCGGATTTGGGTCACTTGAACCATGTGCACAGATCGGATATGACCCACATATGAATGAGGCCACCTCATGTGCAAATAAACCAAAAGTGTAAACAAAATAAACATTGTAAAAAAGCATTTGGTCCTTAAAATGGTCCTAATCAACTATTTATTAAGCAAAATGTGATCTGATTAATGCGCTGAGTTACAACATTGCTTGGCAAAAATAAGCAACCTACAGTTATACTATTACTTGCTAGAAGAATGGTTGGTAACACTTTATTTTACAGTGTCCTTGTTACATATGTTACATGTACTTACCATAGTAATAACAGTAAATTATGCATAATTACATGCAACTAACCCTCAACCAAATCCTAATCCTACCCTAACCCTATAGTAAATACATGTAGTTTCTTAATATTACTTAAATATATAATTACACTGCAACAATGACACCTTAAAATAAAGTTTAACCGAATGGTTTGGTTATTTTATGTAATAAACTAGTGCTCATAAGATGCAAGAAGCGTCTTAAAGGAGGTTTGTGAATGACAATTGATGGTCGAGCCATCATTAAGAAGAGTGGGAGAGAAACAAGATCCTTGAAAAGAGAGAAAAAGACCCATCTAGAGAGACACGCTGCAGTTTTGTGGATTCTCGGCAGACAGACACATGGCCTGCAGACGCTTTAAGCTCATGACTCAGAGAGAGGGGCTATCTGTGTCCCGCTCCGGCAAGCCTGCGTGTCCTACACATGTCTGGAGACGTGATACATGATCCCAGAACTGCCATCCAGAACAAGGCCTTAAGAATCTCATCTGGAATCTGCCCCAGATTCTCCTCTCAGCGTTTTACACTCCTTCACAGTGTCTGCGAGCCTGCTTCGTACTGTGTTTGTTAGGGTAAGCATCATTAGTTCTACACTGCAAAAAGGGATTTTCTTACTTCTTCGGGTTATTTTTTTTCCAGCACAAATATCTTAATATTCTTAAATATAGATACATTTACATGAGAAGCAAGATGACATCTTGACATGTCAGAAAAAAAATTCAATTGCAGCTCCAGTAATATTGCTTATGATGGTGGTGTCATTTTCTGCAATGACTTTTAGTTTTCTATGTGGATTTTGAGCGCTAGAGTTTTTTGAGTGTCCACCAAAGCATTTTTTTTCCAGAGGCTAGCATATTTTTCCAATTGTCTTCAATATGAGTGCCGCGTTTTTAAAACGGCAGCAGCGTGACCTGTTAACACAAATATCTAATCAGCCAATCACATGGCAGCATTTAGGCATGTAGACATGGTCAAGACAACCTGCTGAAGTTCAAACTGAGCATCAGAATGGGGAAGAAAGGTGATTTAAGTTACTGAACGTGGCATGGTTATTGTATTTCAGAAACTACTGATTTACTGTGATTTTCATGCACAGCCATCTGGGTTTACAGACAATGGTCCAAAAAAGAGAAAATATCAAGTGAGCGCAAGTGCTGTGGGTGAAAATGCCTTGTTGATGCCAGAGGTCAGAGGAGAATGACCAGACTGGTTCGTGCTGATAGAAACTTAGGCCTTGTGTCCACCAAAGCGTTTTTTTCACGCGGCTGGCGTATTTTTTCAATCGTTTTCAATGGGAGCGCCACGTTTTTAAGCGCCATGAGCGCAACGATGTGCTGAGCGTTTTTTTCCACGCTGAAGCGCTGATCCCTCTGCGTTTTTTACAGGTCCCTGAGAGTTGAAGAATGTTCAACTTTGGGTAAAACGCAGCGCTCATCACTGTCACTTTTTACCCAGCCGTCCAATCACAGTGGAGATGGGGCGGGACTAATACCACACTGACAAACCGCCACATTCTGCCTGTACAACGTCAAAGATGACAACAACAAGCATAATAACGGAACAAAATAATTTAAAACAAGAGCCAGAGCAAATACTTTATAATCTATTGATTTTTTTTATATAGAAACAACACAGAAACAAACGATCTGTGAAATTAGATATTAGCAACACTTTCGCGGATATTCCGTATCATAACGAGCACAGCGTCTCAACTGAGAAAAATGCTGCACTGCCAAAACCCTCTCAAGACACACGGCCTTAAGGCAACAGTAACTCTGCAGAAGAGCGTCTCTCAACAAGCAACACGTTGAATCTTGAAGCGAATCTTGACACTCCTGTTAGCGAACAATAGGAAACTGAGGCTACAATTTACACAGGCTCACCAAATCTGGACAATAGAAGACTGGAAAAGCGTGCAACATTCAGGTGGTCAGGTCAGAATTTGGCGTAAATAACATGAAAGCATGGATCCATCCTGTCTCGTATCAGCGGTTCAGGCTGCTGGTGTAGTGGTGTGTTGGATATTTTCTTGACACACTTTGGGCCTCTTAGTACCAGTTGAGCATCGTTTAAACGCCACGGCCGACCTGAGCTTTGTTGCTGACCATGTCCATCCCTTCATCACTGTACTCGTCTTCTGATGGCTACTTCCAGCAGGATAACGCGTCATGTCACAAAGCTCAAATGATCTCTTGATAGAATCAAAACTTGATTCTTGATCATGACAATGAGTTCACTAAACTCAAACGGCCTCCACAGTCACCAGATCTCAATCCAGTAGAGCAGCTTTGGGATGTGGAGGAACTGGAGATTCACATCATGGATGTTCAGCTGACAAATCTGCGTGATGCTTTCATGACAATATGAACCAGAATCTCTGAGGAATGTTTCCAGCATCTTTTTGAATCTGTGCCACGAAGAATTAAGGAAGTTCTGAAGGCAAAAGGGGGTCCAATCTGGTACTAGCAAGGTGTACCTAATAAAATGACCAGTGAGTGTGTGTGTGTTTTGAATGAGCAAGATGTCAATGTGTGTATCACCAGCTCTACCACAGTGCTCTGTTGTTTGGCTCTCAGGGACGGTCAAGGCCGCTGTGTCTGAGTCGGTCAGTGTTTTGAGAATCGAAGAGACTGTCTTATCAGTAGCTTCAGTCATTTCAATTATTATTTGTATTTTTTTTCTCCATTTCTGTGATAAGTTGTAGCGCCTGGCTGTCTGAGCTACCACTGCCCACAGCTGATAAAGACACCGAGCCGCTCTCGCTCTCTCTGTCTCTGGTCAGTGCCGTGGAGGATGAGGGAATGATGGAATCCTGTCCTGATCTTAACAGCTCGTGGAGCTTGTGTGGACATGCTGGATGAACACAGTCTGACTGCAGATATTGTGCTTGATAAGTGAGAGTGGGATTAGAAAACTGAGTGTGTGTGTGTGTGTGTGTGTGTGTGTGTGTGTGTGTGTGTGTGTGTGTGTGTGTGTGTGTGTGTGTGTGTGTGTGTTTATGGGGGATGGTGTTAGAATACGTGTGTGTGTGTGTGTGTGTGTGTGTGTGTGTTATGGGGGATGGTGTGAGGAACACATCTCTGGTTCTCAAATGGTTTTGCTTCAGGACTCAGATTTCACATATTGGACATGGAGTGGTGACTCAACCACAGTACTAGAAATGTTTATTGTACAGTGGTACAAAAATGTCTTTAAAACAAGTAATATTACTTCAAATTGCATAGGCCCAACAATATGCAAAAGTATTAATATGACGTAGTCTACATGGGAAAATTGACCATTTTAAAATTGCATTATTAGCAGCAGAAGTGTGAAATTCAATGTTTTCATGCAGGGCTGTAACTAATGAATATGTTGATAATAAGTCTGTTTATTGTTTCTTTAATTATTCAGGGTTTTTGTTTTTTATTTCTGGGTTTATAAAAGCATGATATTTTACATCCTAATATTAGAACAGCTCACTCAGTGAATTCTTTGAAGACTTGTTTGCTGTTAGAACACGCTGAATTTCTAACATTTAGAGATAAGAATACAACCATTTAATGCAAGTTATGCGCTGATGAAACTGACCTCTGAAAGACAGCAGAAGTCCATCCATTAAAGCGCCTGACACGACAGCCCACATGAAACTCTTTTTTTTCTTTCCTTTCTATAATGTTATGGTGGGTTTTTCAGCACTGTAGAAGGTTTTAAATATTCCATCCATCCATCTTCTTCCGCTTATCCGGGGCCGGGGGGGGCAGTCTAAGTAGAGACACCCTGACTTCCCTCTCCCTAGACACTTCCTCCAGCTCTTCCGGGGGAATACCGAGGCGTTCCCAGGTCAGCCAGGGAGACATAATCTCTCCAGCGCGTCCTAGGTCTTCCCCGGGGTCTCCTCCTGGTGGGATGTGCCTGGAACACCTCCCCGGGAAGGCGTCCAGGAAGCATCCAGGACAGATGTGGAGGAGCAGCGGCTCTACTCTGAGCTCCTCCCGAGTGACCGAGCTCCTCACCCTATCTCTAAGGGAGCGCCCAGCCACCCTGCGGAGAAAGCTCATTTCGGCCGCCTGTATCCGGGATCTTGTCCTTTCGGTCATGACCCACAACTCATGACCATAGGTGAGAGTAGGAACGTAGATTGACCGGTAAATCGAGAGCCTCGCCTTGCAGCTCAGCTCCTTCTTCACCATGACAGACCGGTACATCGACCTCGTTCCTGCAGAAGCTGCACCGATCCGTCTGTCAATCTCCTGTTCCGTCCTTCCCTCACACGTGAACAAGACCCAGAGAAGTGGGCAAGCCACCCTTTTCCGACCGAGAACCATGGCCTCGGACTTGGAGGTGCTGATCCTCATCCCAGCCGCTTCACACTAGTGTTGCTTTCGTCAACGAAAATAATGACTAAATATCGTCGTCGACGAACCTTTATCACGTGACGAAAACGAGACGAGACGCAACGTAAATGCTGGTCATGTGACGATGACTATAATTAAATGTATAATGCAATATTGTTGATGAATAAAAACCAGACTAAATGTGACCCTGAATCACAAAACCAGTCATATGTCGCACTGGTATTTTTGTGGCAATAGCCAACAATACATTGTGTGGGTCAAAATTATAGATTTTTCTTTTATGCCGATTTTTTTCTTTTTAAGTAAAGATCATATTCCATGAAGATATTTAATAAATTTCCTACCGTAAATATATAAAACATTTAGTTTTGTGAGTGAATGCAGCACAATCGTGAACATAAATGCACAACTTTAAAGGAGATTTTCTCAATGTTTTTTTTGCACCCTCAGATTCCAGATTTTCAATACTTGTATCTCGGCTAAATATTGTCCTATCCTAACAAACCATACATCAATGGAAAGCTTATTTATTCAGATTTCAGATGATGTATACATCTCAATTTGAAAATGTTGACCTATATGACTGGTTTTGTGGTCCAGGGTCACAGATGTGGTTTACAAAATAAAAACTATGCTAAAATTTCTCTTCATTTTCGTCGACCAAAACGAGATGAGACGAAATGTTATAACGTTATTTCGTCTCGTTTGGTCGCGTTATTATTGTTATTTTGCAGTATTTCTGTTTCCTGCGCAGACGCAGACGACGTCACTTCCTCAAGTGCCACTCGCGGCATTATTTAGAAGATGCGGCTGCGGTGAGTTAGCGTAAACGACAACAAACAAAGTTAAGTCTGACACAGAGAAAGGGAACGATGGCCGGCCAACCGGGGTTCGTGTTTGGGAGAAAAAGAAGAAACGACATTTGTAAAAAACTTTCATTACATAGAAGTGGAAAAGAAAACAGAATGTGTTGTGGAAAAAGATGGGGAGAAATGCGGCCACAAAATCACAGGAAAAAAAACACCACGAACCTTAAGAGACAAGTGTACTTCTAATGTGTTTGGTTGGTAAAATAATTTAATATGTTGTAAATTCAAATCAGAGCGTCTTCCGTGTCTGAATGGATGTATTCTTGAGTTTATAAGGAAACAATAATATAATAAGATGGGTTTGGCTAAAAGAAAATGTTGGTTTCGTCTATACTACTAGGTACTTATACTATATTGATTGGGTTAAATAGAATTGCATTACTAAAAAGAGACTAAAATACAATTTTAGAAGAATAAATGTCATCAGCTTTCGTCAACTAAAACTAGATTAAAATGTCATCAGTTTGTCATCAGTAAAACTAGATGAAAATAGTCATGGATAATTCTGACTAAAATTAGACTAAAATGCTCAGACTTTTAGTCGACTGAAACTTGACTAGACTAAAAAGAGTACGAACGTGACTAAAACTAATAAAAACTAAAATGACATCTTGACACAAAGACTTGACTAAAACTAAAATTAAAACAGCACTACTTCACACTCGGCTGCAAACCGTCCCAGTGCACGCTGAAGGTCCTGGTCTGATGAGGCCAACACGACAAGACGAAACCGTGTGTTCCCCAAACCGGACACTCTCCGGCCCCTGGCTGCGCATAGACATTCTGTCCATAAAAATTATGAACAGAACCGGTGGCAAAGGGCAGCTGTATTTTATTAATTAATAATGAAATTCGTTGTTGATTATTTTCATGCTCTTGACAGCCAATATTTCACCACACAAAATCCATGTTTATTTTAATTGCAAGTGAACCCGTATAACCCATAATCTGGGTTATTGTTGTTTTTCCTGTGAAGATTCGTTCATGGTTTTTGAGCATGAGGGCATGTCACACAACCTGTTTACTGGAGAGTTAGATTGAGAGTAAACAAAGAGAGTTTGACAAAGAAAAGATAGGAGAGGCATTTTGTTTATTTTATTTACTTTACTTTTTATTTGATTTTTTTTTTTTTTTTCATATTTGGAAACCCTGCTGTATAATGTTGTGATGTCTAAACTCACTTTTAAGCAAACAAACTATTAATTTTAGTGAGTTTAAATAGTTGACTCAAAAGTTAAAATTTGCTGTTCATTTACCCACCCTCAGGCCATTCAAGATATACAGTAGTTGTAAATTTTATTCAGTAGAACAGTAAAGAATATTTTTAGCTAAACAAACAAAATGAATACCCATGACTCCTGACGACATATTGAGGTCATATGAAGCATACGATCGTACGACATACGAGTGCAAGAGACTGAACATTATTTACCACATTATTACCTGTAATCCACAGCCTCAGCAAACAGTAACAGCAAATTTTCTTTTTTGGATGAACTATCCCTTTAATATTGGCCATGTATTGGTTATCAACATGCCTTTATTGCTTATCGGTATCAGTAGATTGTCAATATCAGTGCAGTCATAATTCATACAGCACAGGCCTCGCAGTGTGTCAGTCTTGTGTTTTCTGCATGCGCATGCATGTAACTTGAGACTCCTCGATAACACCTCCCTCTCCTTCTCCAGCCGTGAGTTTTGAGTTCATGTCAGCACTCCTCTTTCACTTACTGAAATGTAAAAGAGTTACACAGTCAGTTTCAGTACAGAACTTCATACGAGAGAGCACGTCAATGCATGACAGGCCTATCAATACAGTGATTCCTGTAGCTCAGAGCATGGAGCTAGAAATCAGCCTTATGAATAGGCCTCAGTTGTTTTTATTTATTTATTTATATTTTTATATATATTTATTTATTTACTAAATAAATTTAATTGCTTTTAAATGAGCTCCAATTTTTTTATTTTTTTATTTATTCATGCATTTATTTATTCATTCATTTTATTTATTTGCTAGTCTTTCAAATTATCATAAATTGTTTTATTTATGTTCGCTTTTGTTTATTTATTTATCCATTTATTTATTTACCTGTCTTTTAAATTAGCTTCAAATTTATTTATTTATTTATTTGCTAGTCTTTCAAATTAGATGCAACTGTTTTATTTCAAATCTCTTTTTTATTTATAATTAATTTATTTATTCATGTATTTATTTATTCATTTATTTGCTTTATAAATTAGCTTTTAATTCAATTCACTTGTTTGTTTGTTTATATATATATATATATATATATATATATACTTGTCTTTAAAATTGGCTTTATTTATTTATTTGCTAGTCTTTCAAATTATTTTAAACTGTTTTATTTATATTCGCTTTTGTTTATTTATTTATTTACCTGTCTTTTAAATTAGCTTCAAATGTATTTATTTATTTGCTAGTCTTTCAAATTATATGCAACTGTTTTATTTCAAATCTCTTATTTATTTATTTATTTATTTATTTATTTATTCACTCACTTACTATAGTCTTTCAGATTAGCTTCTATTTTTATTTTATTTAATTTTTTTCTGTTCTTTAAGCCTGGATCAAAATTTTACCTGCATCATGAAATCGTTTTGTCAATGTTAAGTTAACAGAAATAAGAAAAACATCTTCCCACGTCCTGATGAGGACGTTCATATGAAAGCGTAAGAAAGTTGATATGAATGTTGTTATGGAGTCTGATTAGGAGTCGATGCGTCGTGGGATTTCTGCACTCTAAAAGCGTCTTGTCCTGGAGGGCTGGTTAACCCTGTAACACTAGGGTTGTAATGTCACCAAATAACTCTTAATGTTCACAAAGCCAGGAATAGTTTTTGCTGTCCTCAGCTCTTTATTGGGAGACTATCTCCAGTGGAGGTCACATCATTTGCCGTGAGATAAAGTTATAGTTTTTCTCAGACCTCCCTGATCTTCTAACTATACTCCTTTTTGCGGCTATTTTATCAGGAGTTTTTATTAGAATGTGGAGCTTTTTCTGCAGGAAAAAAAAAAAACACTTTCTGAGTTCCCAAGGCCACAGAAGGATGAGTCTAGAGGAGAACACATCTCTCTGCGAGTCTCACACGGACGGCGTCCCCCGGACGGAAAGCAGACTCCAGAGTTTTATCAAAGATTATAAAGAGCAGGCATTAACGTTCACTAACTTCGCGGCTACAGCTGTTTATTAACACATAAAGGTCACTCAGAGAAACAGCAGATCTGAAGGTGATCCGTGCCGAGGACAGAAGCATGAATTTCCACGCCAGAAGAGTCACGTTGCCCGCTATCACGCCTCTCTGCCTGCAGAAAAGGGTATGAACATTTATTATTTATGTGTTTTTTTACAGAAACATTACATTAATTGGTAATGCGAGAGGTATAATCGTTATTTGAACAATAACATTGTGTAATTCCTCAGTGGAGAGGCTGCAGACAAAACCCTCGGTCTTCATTTCTCATTGTGTATTAGTAGGCGAACACTTACAGTGAAAAGTTTGAAAACGTTTGACAGAATTTATGTTTCTCATTTCGATCAAAAGTAAATTCAATTTAAATAGGAAAAAATATATGTGTAAAATATAAATATATATATATGTGACCCTGGATTGCAAAACCAGTCAGGAGTCGCACGGCTATATTTGTGGCAATAGCCAACAATACATTGTATGGGTCAAAATGATCGATTTTTCTTTTATGCCAAAAATAATTAGGATATTAACTAAAGATCATGTTCCATGAAGATATTTAGTAAATTTCCTACTTTAAATATATAAAACATTTATTTTTGTGAGTGAATGCAGCACAATAGTGAACATAAATGGACAACTTTAAAGGCGATTTTCTCAATGTTTAGATTTTTTTGCAACTTTTTTTTTTTTTTTTTTAAATTTTCAAATAGTTGTATCTCAACCAAATATGGTCATAACCATACATCAATGGAAAGCTTATTTATTCAGCTTTTTCAGATGATGTATAAATCTCAGTTATCCAAAAATTGACCCATGTGACTGGTTTTGTGGTCCTGGGTCACACACACACACACACACATATATATATATATATATATATATATATATATATATATATATATATATATATATATATATATATATTTTAGATAGTTTAAAGCTGGAATCTAGCCAAAAAAATCAGCTCAAACATAAACAGGTTTTCATTTGTGTTCATTTTGGTCACTACCTTATTCCCATCTTTCCACATGTGTTCTTTACGAGTTTTTATTACTTTACTATTGTTATAATTAGTGGAAAATAATCATAATAAAGAATAAGCAGGTGTGTCCAAACTTATGTTCCCCTGCTAATTCATCGAACCCTTCATACTTGGTTTTTGATGAATTTCACAACACTGATGCTAATGTGAAAAAACAACAACTTTGTATCCAAAACCATTAAGTTGCATTTATTTCAAAAGATCGATCATAGTGTCAGTGTTGCAACATTCCCCGGCAAATCACTTTTGGAAGTGGATCCAGGTCATTGCATATTATAGCTTGTTTTATATGAACTCAGAGCTCCTTTTTTTTTCTTTTTTTTTTTGCATTTGGAATATAGAGAATCGTTTTAAACACCTGTATATGTCACTGACAGGGAGTTCCTATCTCCTCATCGTTGTTGTCATCACCGTATCCGTTGGCAAAAGACACACTCTCGGACAGGCTGAGATGTGTTAAACAATGGCCTGACTGTAGTGTGCTGCTGAAAATACTGCCAATCTGACAGCTTGTGGAAGTGCTCTCGGAAAAGCCACGGTGATAAAATGACATTTGTGCGAGAGCTGAGGAAAGGTCGAGCACAATGCTGGAGGTGTGTTAACATGTGAGCCGCTCTCTGCAGATCTTCATATGCGCGATTGTGGATGGGAATAGTTTGGCTGTTCACATGATACATGCCAAGTATATTACTTGCAAGAGTGAGTGCTTTCATTAGTATTCATAGGTATGCAGGCATGTAAATGTGCTTCTAGCACAAATAAAAGGGTTTACATTTTAACCTCTCAAAATGTTTTATCACCTGAAGGGTTTATGTTTTAGTTCCTGTCAAAACGTTGATGTTGTATAATTCAGTGCCGGTTAAACATGCCAACTGACCTTTCAAGTTTTACTGTATGGCTGTGTACGGACACTTTACACAGTGACTTTAAGTTGTTTTTTTAAAAAGGTAAATTATTTTTACATTCTTCCTTTGAAACACTGTCTAAATGACATTGCCACGCAGTTTGGAAAAGCATGGAATTTGATTTGAGGAATTTCCAGGTCTGGAAAAGTATGGAAAAAAGAAAGCAGCGCATGTAAAAATATTTGCATTTCCAGACTATTGCCCCTATTTAGTTTTCTATAATAGGAAAGTTGTTTAGTGATTCTTTACTGATTGTCAAACACGATTGAATGGATTCAAGATGCACTTTTTCATTATGCAAAAATGCAGGTTATACTGTAAGTGTAAAATGGTTTCTTCTCGTTATATTCTTAGCACTGTATTACAGAGCCTCTAAAACAACCTTTGCAAAAATAAAAAAAATATGCATATTAGCAACTTAGCATATAGGACAATACACACTGAGCCACGGCTATTGTGCCATCAGCCCATTTCGCGGTGTGGTTTCTCCGCCGCCACAGAGTGTGTGTTAAAGCAGACCTAAGGCCTTGAAATATGACACACTGCCCTAACGAAAGCCAAATTTTGAACACTTTATTTTACAGTACCAGTCTTTTTTTAGACCCTTGAACTTGGCAAATAGGACAATGCACACAGCCATATTGAGCCATCAGCCCATTTCGTGTCATGGTTTCTCCGCCGCCACAGAGGATGCGTTAAATTAGACATTAGGCCTTGATATTAGAGCCCAATTTTGAGCAAATAGATCTCTATTAATTCACGTGCATCCATACTCTAATTTTCTTCATATAGTAAGATGGCAGTGAAGCACAAGGAAATATTAAAGTATATATAAAACTAGAAATTGTAATGCGCATGCATGCAAAAAAAAAAAAAAAACGTTCGTATGTGACTAGTTTTTCAAGGGCATGAAAAAGTTTCTCTTGTGCAGGCAAAAGTCTGTATATTTTTATTTATTTAATTATTTTTTTATTTTAGAATAGAATAGAATAAATCTTTATTGTCCACCAGGGTGGAAATTTTTCTTTGGCTCACCAAACATGTAAAACAGATAAACATACAGACAACATCTCAAACATAATAAAATAAAGATATAATGAAAAATATCATAATGAAAATAAATATACATTAAGATAACTACTCATTTGTTGTTGTCACTTGGTTTGGTTAAGAATACTAATGGCATTTGGGATAAAATATTTTTTTTAAATACTTTTAGCCAGAGGCACTCTGTATTAGGGGTTCTATATGTTGTCAACAAACCCCTAAACATATGTACAGATGACTGTACTATATACCAAGCTGAATTTAATGTTGTATGAAGCATGGAATTTTGAAATGGAAAATGTGTAGGAACCCTGTGCAGCTCATTTGCATAAACTCTGCTCAACTTCTCACATTTCCAAAGGTCGCTGTCACTCATGTTGCCCAAATAGCAAACACTCACTGAAAGACTTCTTATGCTGTTCAGCAGCGGTGACCTCACTGAACTCAGATGACCTTTAAGCTTGTATTTATTTATTAATTGTTTATTTAATAATTAAGTTAATACATATTTTAAGACTTTTAAATTTGCTCCATTTATCTGTATTTATTAACTAATCTTTCAAATTAGCTTCAATAGTTTTAATTTAATTCTATTTATTTATTCATTCATTCATTTATTTAATCATTCATTCACTAAACCTTCAAATTAGCTTAAATAGTTGTAATTTGATTCCCTTTATTTGTTTCTTTGTTTATTTATTTATTCACTAATCTTTCAAAATACAGTAGCTAGTAGCAATAGTTTTAATTTGATTCTGTTTATTCATTTGTTTATCTATTGATCGATTTATTTGAGCTTTTTAATTAATTAAAGGCACTTTGTTCTGGCACTTTGTTCAATTTTTAAGTTGATTAAAAATCTAAAAAGTATTGTCTCTGTACAAATAATTACATTAGTTCTTGATATTGATATTTATTAATAAAAAGAGAGAAAATAAATTATTTCTGGTAGCTTTGCCACTGCAATCCGCTGTCAGTGTCAACACACCTTGTTGCATACTGTGTGTGCATTGAACAATTAATCATAAATAAAGCAAGCAGAATACAATTTTTTCTAAACTTTGCTCTCGTCAAATATATTGAGCATTTTGAAGTGACTTTATATGTAATATTACAAGTATGCATGCATGGGTAATGACAGCATTGCTTTTTAAAAGCACAGTGAAGATCACATATACGCAGTGGTGTAGTGCAGGGTATACGCCGGTATACGGCGTATACCCACTTCTTGTTCAGTCGGCATTGCGTATACCCACTTCTAAATCCCCTCTGATGTGCGTGTGAAAACACCCAGTCAGGGTCGTACCCACCATTGAGGTCCCCGAGGTCCGGACCTAATTGTTTTTAGTTTAGCCTATATAATGAAAGTTTTGAAATAATTGCCTAATATTAACTCTAATTTGGTGCTGCAATGATTTGCCCATCACGACGATAACCGACCTTCTCATCTGAGCTGCTTCAGCACTCAAACACCCGCTCGTCAATGTCAAAATGTTTGAGACCAATCAAAGCAAGCGGGATTTATGTTCACTCACAGAAGCGCGAGCCCAACGCGACGCTTCACGCTTGAGTTAACGATAATACAAGTAGCTAAACTGAACAGCTGTTTTTCGATCGAAGTTTTAAATGACCGACAGAAATAAACAGTTTGATCAAAGACAGTGGAAACTATAAGCTCAATTTAACAACACAAGCACCATATTAAATATATTGCCATTATTATTATAAAAACAATGTATAAATGTATTTGTATAACGTTACCTCGAATGTATTTGAATATTTCCCCAGTATCAGCACTTAGACTCACTGTTTCACTGTTTGTATCACTCCGCTTGTCTGTGTTTGCGCAACTTGCATCATTAAGCCAGAAGGTGGCACACGTGACTGTCTTTATGAATGAGCAATTGAACCATTGATTAAATGAACATATTAGTCCAAAAACATTGATTAATTTAGGAAAGAAAAAGTAGCTGAAACTGATCTTTGATACTCATATAAATTGCTCATATGCCTCTGGTCTGGACTGCATTGGCGTTTGTTTGAAATGTAACATCTATGCAAAATAATCCTTGAACCATTTCCTATTTAAGGCCATTCCCGTTTCGAATATGTGATTGTGTATTGTCAACAATAAGCATAAACATTCTGCATTTCCATTTTGTAGTGTGGATCATTCATTGCGACATTTAAACTGATTCTCATGTTTAAAAATATCTGATAAAATACTTCATGCTACTGCCCACTGACATGCTTTTAAAGCTACTGTTGTCCATTTATTTTGGCCTTCAAAACACCTTAAAATGCACATGTCGAGATCAGGAAAATCTATATTTTCTCAAGGGGGCATGCCCCCGAACCCCCCTAGCAAAATAATTTTTGGGACCTCGGTTTTTATAAAACCCTGCGTATGGCCCTGCACCCAGTAAAGACAGTGTTGCAGTGATCCCTTGAATAGTCGTCCAATTTTCATGTGGATGGACTAAGGAATAGTCACTCAAAATTCATAATTATTTAGTATTAATAAATAATTAAAAGCCAGTATTAATTACAAAAACTGCACCTCTTCTGTGGCTAATATTAATTTTATAATGATCCTTTTTCTGTGAAGTCAAGCAGCAAAAGTTAAGTGATAATGTGTAAATACTATACTGGCCCATTTTGGGGTGAACTTATTTGCAAGACTATCTTACATCACTGTTTATAACACAGAGCGTTCATCCTTTCCTGGGGCGCTTAAAAAAATTTGAGGCATAAATTAAGAGTATACCCACTTCTCCAGGTACCACTACATCACTGCATATACGTATCTGCAAATGCATCAGAAATGGAAAAGACTAGTAAATGTGTGAATTGACTGATACAAATGAGATAAAGCGGCATGGATGGATGATGGATGGAAGGAACGCGAGGTAGATGTGAAGCTCTGTGTTTCTGATAGCACTGCAGCTGCAGAACAGCAGTTCAAGGTTCATTCAGGCTGCTGATCGGCTCTTTATGTTCCCGTCCTTGAGCCAGCGAGTCTCATGCTGTCTTTAGTTGTGTCACAATATTTATGAGCCGAGCGCACATGAACCAGAATCTAGAATTACTAGTAAGAATCCCAGGCTTACCGGGATAGGTTGGGTGAGGTCAGTTAAAAATCATGGTGAAAACAAATTTGTATGTGTGAATTTCGACTATACTTTATTTTATTGTATTGTTGATGGAAAGAAGCATTGTGCTGTTTTTTTGGTTTTGTTTTTTATTCCAACAAAAAGCATATAATACATGCAGTATTTTGTTTTATGAAAAACTGGAAGCGTTTTTCACAAGGAGACTTGAGTGTTTCATTGAAGTACATCTCACGTTTCTCCTAAAATTCTCCTAAAATAAAAATGGACGCAAATGAGTCAGTTGTTTGGAGATTAATGTGGAAAGCATAACTACATACATTTATTTTGTTAGAGTTTGATGAGAAATGTTTGAGGTCCTATTGAGATCTATTGCAGACTTTGGCATCTTGCTGAAACTAAGCACAATTTGAGACAGTGAGATGATCGCTTGTAAAAGGAGACACATGTAAGATTAAATCTGAGAAACAGGAGACTTCAGCAAAGTCTCCATTTAAACTACAAACTTTAATCCTGTTTCCGTCTGAAACAATTGAGATAGTATAGTGCTAGTGAGATAGTGTGTGCCTCACACTAGGCCCCAACTTGCATTTTCTCCTTAAAGATTTTTTAACTCGGAAACACTAACCTCCACATCGACTTTATTTTTTACTAATCCAAACGAATGTTTGCTAAGAGTTCATTTTGTGTGCTAGTCTCACATGGTGGTTTTAAATTCTTTTATCTGTTCACTAAAGGTTAATAGTAACCTTTTACCTGTCATTCCTGTTCGTTATAGAACTGATTTTAAAATCCTTATTGGTTTTTAAATCCTTCAACGGACTGGCACCTTCTTATTTGTCAAGCCTTTTGTCCATACACAAGCCATCGAGATCTCTCAGATCTTCAGATCATAGGCTGCTGACTGTTCCAAGGGCAAGACTAAAAATGAGAGGGGATCGGGCTTTCTCTGTTATTGCCCCCAATTGTGGAATAGCCTCCCACTGTGTATTAGAACTGCTCAAACACTCTCTGATTTTGAATCTAAGCTAAAAACGTATAATGTATTATAGTTTATATTGTTTTTGTTTGTTCTTTGTGTGAATGGTATTATAATTTGTAGTAGTGTAAAGCACTTTGGTCAACTCTAAGTTGTTTTAAACTGTGCTATAGAAATAAACTTGACATTCCTAAATTGCATTAGAAAATCTGACAAATCTTTGCATGAGAAAAATCTTTGTAAAGTCTCAATGTTGTGCATGGATTTACACTGAATAAACGCAGACCTCTTTAAAGCAAATCAAACAGTGGTCTGAATACAATTCACTTTAAAATCAAATCTAAATTTTGCGTGTACCAGGTCTTAGAGGCCGTTGATTCAGAATGCATTTTTGCATTCTACAGTGCTGCTTTTCCATTGTTATTCATACACTAGATTGACATCTTTATATTGCCCTGCACACATTATTTCCACATTGATCGACATGATATGAAAACTCACCGTATCTTTTTTCTAAATGCATAATGTAGATCTTATGGTAAACAATTCATCCATGCATATGTTGCATTTTTAGAAAAAGTTTGACCTTGTAATGGTTCATCAGAATGTCACGCAGGATTCATCTGCGTCCGCCTTTAAAGTGGTCATGACATGGATTTTTAATATGTTCCTTGAGGTTCAATTACAATTGTAATAAAAAAAAAACATATATGCGATATATGTAAGTGATATTGACATCCAGCCGGTGGTTCTCTTAAAATAACCTCTGACAGGATGATGAGGATGAGGTCTTGATCAGCCTGAAGAAGGTTATTTTAAGAGAACCACCGGCTGGATGTACATTATCCCGCTTATTACACGGCTACTTGCCACATAAGTAAATAATTAGACACGAAATATTGATCTGAGTTGAAATATTTTATTATGTCTTTAAACGCAAAGCTTCCGCGGAGAGAGACGTTGCAGCGGCAAGTTCAAACTAAACGTACATTTAAGAGATACGTATATACAGTCATTCATATCACTTATTACACAGCATTTCGCCACATAAATACTTATGGGGATAATATATATTGATTTCAGATTAAACTGTTTTAAAATCGTACAGTATAATCCAACAGTGTACAAAACAATAGTCACAAAATGGCAGCAAGTTGCGTTTGCATGAAACAAGAGAGAGCGAGTCCATGATACTGGATGGCATACAGTAATTACATAACAAAATATTGATTCGACTGAGTTTTAATATTTTATTAGCTCACCAAACCGGATGAGCCGTCTTACCGCTATATAACTTACCGCTGGATGGTGCTATTGACCAATCAGAATCAAGTATTCCACAGAGCCGTGCAATAAATATATATATATATTAGGGCTGTCAATCGATAAAAAAATTTAATCGTGATTAATCGCATGATTGTCATGAGTTAACTCGCGATTAATCGCAATTTTTTTATTTGTTCTAAATGTACCTTAAATTAATACTTTTCAAGTTTGTAATACTCTAATCAACATGGGCATGGATAAATATGAATGCTTTATGCAAATGTATGTTTATTATTGAAACCATAGTCAACATAGAGCATGAAGACGATACATGTTTCAAAGGTCATAGATGTTTTTCAAAGAACTTGTTCATGTCTATAAGACACGTAGAAAGAACAAAGAAATACCAGGTTCCCATTACTTCTTTCTTTGCACTGAGCAATTCACACACAAACATGTTTAGATTTTTGCATGACAGGGCAGCTCTTCTGAAAATGCTTAATGTACATTTATTATTTATTATTACATTAGTTTGTCTCTCTCTATGCCCATTTTGATGACGCTAAATTCTCAATAAAACTGTTTTCATTGGTATATTTTACTGTTTCTGTTGTCAAACAACAGAATGAATATGAAATAGTGACTGAAACGCGACCCATTAAGACATAACCAGCTCTCAGCGCGAGATGCAGAGAGAGAGAGAGAGAGAGAGAGAGAGAGAGAGAGAGAGAGAGATGCGTGCGTGCTGGGAGAGCAGTACCGGCGGTACCGGTAGATTCTCAGAAACTAAATAAGGTTTGGGCGCTTTTTTGAAGGGAAAAAAATCGCTAAAGGGGTCTGCAGTGTCGCTAAGTTGGCAACACTGTGTATCTCCATTTTTCCAACTAGGGGTTGGGCAACGGGTCAAACAGAAAATAATCGCGCGTTAAAAAAATTAGTGCTGTTAATATGATTTTGTGTTAACGCGTTATTAACGCGCTAACTTTGACAGCACTAATATATATATATACCGATTATTTTCAACCCTCATTCTGACCCTGTCTGAACTGATCCATTTTTAATGGGAGTAAACAGCCACGATTATGTCATTGCATAGGAAACGTTATCAATGCCCCCTTGCTATTGCACATGAGTGTGTTATAAAAACCATCCATATAAAACAGTCATTTATAGACAAAGCATTATGAAATAATGTACTTACAGTTTATGATGCAGCTGCTGTCCGATTCAATACAGTCGGTTGCTTCATCTTTCAACAAAAGTTCATTTGCGAACTCTACATTAGACTGTGCCTCAATTGCAGAACAAAATGCTCTGAGCAAACATAAAATCCTCAGACGTAATCCGGGACGCCATTAAAATAAACCATACACTTATTTCCGATGCTGGGATCCTTCTGAAGTCTGTACAGAGATGCAAACAATCTGTTTAAACTTGATGCACCAAAGCGAACACTCTTTCCATCTTCCATTTGTCCTGTTGTCAGAAACACACATCTGTATACTGTATCAGTGTAGACAGCATCAGTGATTATAATGGCTTTTATTTGCTTTTGACGCGACACTCACATCCAGTGTAGGCAAATGTCAGCCGTTAAGCGACTGAATGCCAGTGTGAGGTGTCTATGGTGTGAGGATGTATAACTATTCGTCAGTGTCTGACTCTGGAGGCGGGCATATGCAAATGTCTTTGCCTGTGTGACATCACATTCCCACAATATTCAAAAGAGCCGTTTTTGGAGCTTAATTAAATACTGTAAATGCTTTGTTTATAATGAGGAGGACCAATTCATAGAACCATAGAACCCCACCCTACATTTATTTCTTTTTTGATAATCTATTAATCTTCGAAATGCATCACAATATGAGAGAAAAGATCTGCCGCTGCTTTCGTTTCATTGCAACTTTAAGTCAAGTCACATTTATTTCTATAGCACTTTATACAACACGGATTGTTTCAAAGCAGCTTCACTTTAATAAACAGGAAAATAACAGAATCTATGATGCACATTGTTGACATTTAATATTCAACAATATTATTGATCTGCCTTTCTTAAGGTGGACGATGACGCAATTTTCTTCTAGAAACAAACTTTGTTGTATTATTTTCATCTTACCACTGTGAAGCTGCTTTGATACAATCTGTATTGTAAAGCGCTATATAAATAAAGGTGACTTGCCTTGACATGCAAACTTTTTCAAATAATGAGACATTGAAAATCTGCTGTAAAGCAGCTATAGCAAGACAGTAGTGTCATTATTCTGCTTACATCAGCTCGGTGTTGATTCAGTTCAGTGTTTGTGTAAAGTTCATCAATTATGAAACAAGTTCAGTTATAATGAGCTCTACAGACAGCAATAGTGTAGTCTTTCAGCTCAAGTCAATTCAATGTTGATTCAGTTCAGTTCAATAGCAGTTCTTGCTGCTCCTTATCAGAGTAAATATAAACAGTCCTTAAAGGTAAATGAGTAATAGACGGTAAAGTTAAAGAGTGCCTACAGCGCCCTACAAGAGGAAATGTGAGATATATATATATATATATATATATATATATATATATATATATATATATATATATATATATATATATATATATATATATATATATATATATATATATATATATGAACGCTGAATAAATATGCTGGATGTTCGAAAAGAAACTATTTTAACCCTCTGGGGTCTGAGCTGTTTTTGGGGCCCTTGAGATGTTCTGACATGCCCTGACATTTGTGCTTTTTTCAGTTGCTTATAAACATATTAATGGCAAAGGTGTAAATTCACTCTATAAAGCACAAACAGGGCTACCATAATATGTGAGCCACGTGTATTTACATGTTTTCATTTTTGAGAGAATAATGTTTATGCATGGTTATTGAAAAAACTAAAAACTAAAATTTCTGAAATAAGGCCACAAAACACATAGTAAATATGTGTCAATAAGACTTTTGAATAATGGATGTCCTCGCCTAGTGTTTTTTCTTAAAAATTATGTGAAAATAGTCTTGCTTTATCGTTCACATAAAACCATACATTGATTTAAATTGATGTAAAACAGGTTTTGCTTGGAAAGCCAATATGCGAGGAGGCGTGAACGAGGAGTGGTTTACAACAATGTCCCACCCACTCTGCATAATGACTCTGCATAATTAGCCATTCATTCAGGTGTGACACTGACTGAGCCACAATGCAAAAACAAAAGATATATTTAGAAGACTTATATTGACCATTTAAGATTTTGCTTACATCTATCTTGTAAATATGTTTTGCCATTTTATTAAAAAGGTTACAATTACAACAATATTACAATTTCAACAATATTTCAAGTGTACTCTTTCTTTGTAAAAAAAAAATGATTATAGGCCTACATTTTATCTATGTATTCATTACTTTCATATTTCGCCTGACTGTAACGTTGTTTTCATGAAATATTAGGGCATATTGTTAATTTGCAGTTTAATACGTTGCTTATACAAATAGCCTACATTTAATTTCAACATATTTCAGTCGATTTTTACTCATCTCAGTATAGCAATACAGCTTGCTGAAACATCATCATTCATTCACACACGCGATTTAAATTTAAACTGTCTTTGCCAGCTGTGGTAAACTGCGCGCATCTCTGCCGTTCATTCATTCATAAACAGAAACCCACGTGAAGAAATTCACGTGAGAAGGAAAAAAACTTACTAGTATTCCTCAGCTCGCTCCTCGATATACCCGCACTTCTGGGGGACATTTTCCATTATTATTCCTCACAGCTGCAAGACGGTGAGAACAAGTAATGATCTGAATAAACTTGTGTTTTCTCGCGCTGATATGGGGGCGTTCACAGGTTTGCGCGGATTGCCTCAGCCATTTGCGTTTGAATAGCACGCGCTCTCCGTGGGCGGAGTCACATTACATTTGAATTAGATGTAATTAGCTCGACTGGAATCGCTCTCTTTTAATACAATTTTCACAAGATGAGAATATTTGTTTTTTATATAAATTACTTCATTAAAAAGAAGAGAATTCAAGCTTCATGCCTGTGTGACTGTATGCCTGTTTGACTGAGTATTCGCTGAGTTATTGTTCATTTTCGGACGCGTTTCAGAATGGACTACACCGACAGAGAGAAGGCAGAACTCGCTTCGTGTTTATTTTTCTTTATTTGGCAAAAAGCACAGCACTTTGTTTTTATTGTGAGTATACACAAAAATAATACACATTTAACAGAATCGATTGATGTATGAAACTTGTTTTGTAAAATCAAAGTCAAAAGAGTATTTCGGGTCTCAATTCAACTCATAAGGAAAAAAAGCGAGCAGATCACGCCGGCGTGATCTCCGACCTCTGAGGGTTAAGTGGAATAAAAAGTGAACTCCTTTGCATTCATACTGTTCCTGGCCTATAAAAGTGGGCTAAGATGTCAGTACCGTCTCTACCGTCTAGCATATTGTATTGATTATAATATTCACAATAATATTAGGCACATGTGCGATAAAGTGAATCTGGCATTATAAACAAGTCACACAGTTTAAATCTGAATTGACTGTTCTAATAACTTAGCAACGTCAGAACCCTGCTCGTTTTATTACCTTGTGACTTTAACAGGTTAGGTCTGGTAAATGCTTGTCAGAGAGATTTATAGAGCCAGTCCTCGAGAGGGGTTTTCCTCCTCCTCTCTGTCTTTTTTTTTGTGTGTGTGTGTGTCTTCTAGGTCTCTCTTACTGATTAAACAGTGGATCGTTTACCTCATTTGGAGATGATGTCACTGTGGGAGGCTGTGATTGGCTGAAATGGTTGCTAGCCCTGCCCCTGCTGGGCAGCATTGACCTCCTTTTCCTCTCTGAAAGAGGACTGGCGTGTCCTCCCTCGTTCCTACCAATCTGCCTTTCACACACACTCTCTCTCGCTCTCAACCCCCATCCATATACCTTACAGGGTCCTTCCTGTTCTGCAGGACCTTTCACTCTGTGACTTTGAAGAAATTAATATGTTTGACTTAAGAAACTATTTTAATAAAAGGGTGTATTAGACTTCCAACGAATATGATCTGGTCAAGCTCAGACACTTAAGCTTTATGACTTATGACCAAAGTTAGTCATTTGTTTTCCCTGTGTCTTGTGTTTTTAAATGCAAAAATGTGCATTATTCATCATTAATGCCCTTTTCAACTGACATACTACATTTTCTCTAACTCAATCTCCTGTTTTACTCAGAATTGTAAGTCAATTATAAGTCATGTTTTTCAAACAGTGTAATTTTAAAATGAAAGCTCAACATAACTATTTTCTTAGGCCCTGTTTACCCCTGGTATTAAGATGCGTTTTGGTCGATCGGATCACAAGTAGAAGAGGGAGACACATTCCCCTTTACACCTGGTGTTTTAATCCGACTCTTTTGTCCACTTTCAACCACTTCTGTCCTGATTTCTTCGAGGGGAGGGTCTACGTGTGGGTAAATGTATGGGCTTTTTCAGAACTTTTGATCTAATGGACACATTGACCCCCTTTACTTGCTTTGTTCACTTCTGAGCCGATCGACCAAAATGCATCTTAATACCAGCTGTAAACAGGGCCTAAATGCATATTTGTCTGTGCTGGTTTTTTCATCAGAATGATGTAATTTCCTGGACGATGATGTCATTCAGGAACTGACATCAATAGCTATGTTTCCATCACCCTGTTTTTATGTGCATTTTGTAGGATCGCATCAAAAACGAGAGATGGAAACGGTAAATTTCGTTGAAAAAAAACGTTTTTACGTTCGCTCCAGGTGGTATTTGACGTGCGAAAAAGAATTAATGCAAATAATGTGAGATGGAAACGCATTTGCCGGATAAATTGTGACATAGCGCACATTAAATCCATCTCACTGAAACACCAGGCTGTTTCCTCATGATGGGAATTCCGACTCTTTTTAGGGAACCGAACCGGATAATTTGTCTCAGCTCAGTATACATTTGCGTATGTTACTCATCTTGTTTTCTGACCCGATATTGAGGATGATCTTTTAGCCGCGCTGCTCGACCACACACACACTCATGCAGTGACTTGAGTATTATGTTAATGTGTAATTCAAAACATGGATAAATACTATAATACTGTATAAATAACATTAAAGGGGTGGTATAATGCCCTTTGCACAAGATGTAAAATAAATCTCTAATGTCCCCAGAGTGTGTATGTGAAGTTTTAGCTCAAAATACCCCACAGATATTTCTATACAGCATGTTAAAGTTGTCACTTTTTGAGGGTGAGCAAAAACGCACTGTTTTTAAATGCAAATGAGCCGCTGCTCCCGGCACAGGGGGCGGAGCTTCAACAGCTTGTGTCCTTTTACCTCACACAGACATGCACTGAAAATATGAAAAACGTTTAGCCTTTTATGTTCAAACCGGAGTCAGACAATGATGGAGAGACTCAATAAGAAGTGACAACATGTAGAAGCAACAGGACATTTCTGAATGGTTGATGAATTTATGTAGCTGATGTGTAGTTATCTTCTAGTCATTGATTAGCATATTCTGTCTTGATAATCTATAAATCGTGTTCAGGGGGCGGGGTTTATGTAAATTCTAGGGTTGGTGATGTCACTAACCCGGGAGGAATGTTGTGTAGTCTCTACCAGCCGTTTGTTGTAGTCCTTAAAAAGCAATTTCTTTAAAAGCAAATATCTCCCTTTGCTTTGAACTTTGAACGTCGTAACTTTGCAGATGTTGTTTATGTTCAGACAGCAACATTACACACTAACTAAATGCAGAAAAGTGAAATCATAATCAACCACCCCTTTAAAATAAACTACACAACAGTGGGGAAAGATATTTCTTTAACAGCAATGAGATATAATGACAACATTACATTTTTTGAACGAACTGTACCTGTGATCTTATGATTTCATGAAATAAGTGAAGAAGACATGACAATGTACTTCATAGCAGAAGTGACTCACTTTCTCGCTCTCTCTCGCCCTTCACCCACCCTGTGCAACTTCAGTCCGGCTTGACCCGTCGGGTCTCGCATTTAACCTCAGCAGTTTTCTAATTGCTTGCTGGGATTTATGCAGAGGGCAGGGGCCTGTCAAGATAGTGTGAATAGGAAGGTGGGGCAAATCTTGTGACTTTTCTGCCCCCCTCCCCCTCCGGTGTGTGTACGCGGGGGCAGCCAGCGCGGGACTCACCCCCGCTGGATAAACGGTGGCAGGTGATTGGACAGAGCCATGGTGACATGCATCAGCGGAGCTCTCTCTAATTACCTCATTTGAGCTCGGCTGCGGAGAGAGAGGAAGCTCGCTGCTCCCCGGCTGATACTTGCGTTTATGTTTTATGTTCACTCAACTCTTGAGAAATGCTGTGCGCACAGCCCTACATAAGCTGCCGAGCTTGTCCCAAATCTCAGCCCTGCCTGGTGCCCAGCTCAGGGGTAAGTTGCACTGAAATGCCAATTTAATCGGGGGTTTTTTTGTGTGTGTGTGTGTATGTGCGTGTGTGAAATCGATGCGAGGGGTTTGCAATGCTGCTCTGTTTCTCTGTGGGATCATTGGAAAGCAATTCCCCAAAACTCTAACAGCTCTTAAAGGAATTATATTGGGTTCTTCAGCGCATCATATGAGGATATGAGGTGTATAGCAGGGAACATTAGCACTCATGAAAGGGAACATTCATGACTTCTCCTGCAGCACAGGCTGTCTGCACTTTGAATGAACGGGTTGTTGCATACTGTATATAGGGCATGAAATGAAATTTAGTTCAGAATGTCCTTGTGGGATGGTAAAGGAGTGTGTGTATCCAATGATCATCACTATAAGGTAAAATGGCAGGAGCTTGTTGCAGTGTGACAGATTAACTCATTTTTTTAAACATGGAAAAACTGTGAATCCATGATTGTGTTCGGAATAGTATGCTAGCGTTCTGCTCTTACTATTGCTGTACTGTGTATACAGTATATGTGTATGTGCATAGTATGTGAATTTTCTGATTTGTTAAAATGTTCAGTTTACTGCAGAGCTTATGTGATGTACTGTATCCCACAATGCAATGCGATTGACTTGACCTTCCATTTTCAGCATGATGAATGAACTGGAAAATATATCTGCATCTCTTTCCTGCTAAAAGTTTTTAAAAAAATGATTGCACACACATATGGATTAAAAAATGCAAAATAGCTATTTATTTTAAGACCATGTGACAGCCACTGTTTAAACTGTTATAAATCAGCATATTAGAATGATTTCTGAAGGATCATGTGACACTGAAGACTGGAGTAATGATGCTGAAAATTCAGCTTAACACTAATATTTCACAAAATTACTGTATTTTTGATCAAATAAATGCAGCCTTGTTGAGCAGAAGAGACTTCTTTCAAAAATATTTTTAAAAACTGTTATTTATTCATTCATTCATTTAAACAGTCCATACTGTGTGTTATTTAGTAAGCAGTTAAGCTAGTATTCCATTCTGAATACAGTCAAAACCTCTTTCTGTTGTCATTTGTTGCAGGTAATCAAAGTGTACAGTGAAGACAACACCAGCCGAGCGGTGGAGGTGCCCAGTGACATCACTGCCCGGGACATCTGCCAGCTGTTCATCCTGAAGAACCACTGCATTGATGACCACAGCTGGACCCTGTTCGAGCAGATCCCACATCTCGGTATCGGTAAGCTGCTCTTTTCTGAGTCAACAAGCATTTGAACAATAACAAAAACGAAAGCAATAAATGGATGAACTGAATATTGTGGTGTGTTGTCATCGAATGTAATGCAGTTCAAATAAAGGGCCTAGAAATCCCTTTCATCATCAATTTAAATTTGATTTATTATTATTGATTATTGATTATTATTCTAATAATAATTCTGATTCTTGAGGGGAGGTATCATAAAAGTCCATATGTGACCCTGGATCACGGAACCAGTCATAAGTTGCACGGGTATCTTTGTGGCAATAGCCAACAATACATTGTATGGGTCAAAATTATAGATTTTTCTTTTATGCCAAAAATCATTAGGATATTAAGATCGTGTTCCATGAAGATATTTTGTAATTTTCCTACCGTAAATATATAAAACGATTATTTTTGTGAGTGAATGCAACACAATCGTGAACATAAATGAACAACTTTAAAGACAATTTTCTCAATGTTTCGATTTTTTTGCACCCTCAGATTCCAGATTTTCAATACTTGTATCTCGGCTAAATATTGTCCTATCCTAACAAAACATACATCAATGGAAAGCTTATTAAATTTTTCAGCTTTTGGGTGATGTATACCAGAGTATGTGAGCGGTGCGGAGTGGGAGCGGAGCGAGGAGCGGAGTTGCGTGATTTTGCCAGGAGCGAGGAGCGGATTTTTTTAATGTCGGAGCGTTGTGATTTTCTCTCGCTCCAGAAACACTCCACTTTCACTCAGGACCACACCACTGTGAGGCAACGGAGGGGGACTCAAAATGTTTCTAATCATATTTTGCATTTGTTTGCATTTGTATTGTTTTACTAGTACTTTCACAAACATTTATATAAAGCATATATCATGTAATTAAGTTTCGTTTAGACGGCGTTTAGACAGCGTTTTTAGGGCTTAAAAACGCAAAACAAGTGAAACCACCATCCAGAGTGGAAATCTTAAAAACGCTCCACCGTCGTGTTTATCCGTCTAAACGGTAAAAGCAAGTCTGCTTGACAATGAAGGCACCGATCAGTGCTTCACATTGCCCCTAAGTGCATTGAATTTCATACACTTTTGCGTCACCATATGCACAGAGATTTCCCTCCCAATGGTCGTCTAAGCGCAGAATAAAAGTTATTACTTTTGCGTTTTCTCTTCAGATCGTTTCCGAAATATTATGTGAAGAAGGGGAAAAAATATAAATGTATTGTAAAAGGTAGTGATGACAAAGGAGAACGCGAGTGTGGGAGGTGATTACAACGTCAAAAGATTCCTTGTGATTCCTATTTTGCTTTGGTTTAAAGTGAGCTAAAGGATATTGGTTTGGGGCTGTTCAAAATTCCAATAAAGTATGTGGATGTTCTTCTCTTAGTACTCCGTATTCGTTTTACAGTAGGCTACATGCATCTTCTGATCAGAGGTTAGTGTTATTTAAAAAAAAAATAATAATAAAAATTTACCGTGGAGCGAAAACGGAGCGAGACGTTTTAAGGGCGGAGTGGGGAGCGAGCGAGGAGCGGAAAATTGTACACCCAGAGCGGAGCTTGAGTGGAGTAATTATGAAATGCGCTGAGCGTGGAGCGCAAATTCTCTCCGTTCCACTCCGCTCACATACTCTGATGTATACATCTCAATTTAAAAAAATTGACCCATGTGACAGTTGGTTTTGTGGTCCAGGGTCACATATGCATAATTGGTGCTACAAGTTTTCTGAAGCATTTTATTCAAATCTTGACATCCACTCTAGTGTTATTCACCAATACCATCGTTTCTTTTATTTCGGCATGTTTGAAAGCTGTGCACGGAAGCAATTCTGTGTTCCTATTGGTCAACGCCACAGATGGGACAAAACCCGTCATGCTTGTGTTTCTGTCAGGGCGTCGTGAAGCATCGCAGACACAACGTTGGTTGACCTCCACTGTGACACACTATACAAGATAAAACGATCGATTCTTGCGTCCCGACACCAATTGTCTTTTACGAATCACCCTACATAAACTGGATGATGCCATAATCAGGGTGATATCATGTAGTCTGAACCTGGCATTAGTTCCAGCCCGATGAGAATTGATTCAGATGCAGTAATTAAACACAGGCTTTGCACGCTGGTTTCTAGATTGGTGTGAATGAGCCATTCAACAGCCTCCGTTTGCTCACATTCGAGCAGGGTGTTCCTATTCCCGGGGTTAAAGACGCCATCTGCATTATTTATATCTTATTGGAGTTTCACACAGGTAGCAGCGCTAGTGGGAACACATGGCAGGATCCCTGTGTGTCGTCTCCATTCAGAACAGCCCAAATTGGGATCTTGAAGCATGTTATTCCCTAATGAGTGAGACTAGGAAATAGTTGGTGATTACCAGTTTTAATATGGAATGATTTAAATGCACGCTGTTTCCTAAAGATGCCATTTGATTATGCTGTGTTCATTATAAAATCAGATTTGGTATATTCCTACTTTGACATCTCTGACTTCTGACTATAAAGGGATTCCATTGGCAGACGCTCGTAAAATGACGAATCGAGAAACAGAATGGCTATGTTTCGCCTCTGGCTTGCTTAGTTGGAGACACTTAATATTCTACAGTATTATTGATCTGACTGTAGTGATGGATGCTTGTTTTATGAGAACTGAACTGAGGTGGACGATGACATCATATTTTCCAGAACTGCTTTGTAGATGAAAATGAACTACTTTAATAATTGATGATCTTTATAACAGAACTGAATCAACAATGAACTGACTTCAGCTGAACAACAGCCGAAATGCATCGTTTTATAAATAGTGAGATATACTAAAAAGGCAGATATACATTAAATATACATTAATGAAATATCATCAACATCATGGAGATGACGTAGCTCATTTGGTCATAGCCAATGCAAACAACATCATTGCATTATAGCAGTGAGGATCTCTGGCCGTTCACTGCAGTAACGCTATGGGAATTAATTAGTATTAGATAACACTAACACTAGTCTAACTCTTCCAGATGGCTGCTTCTAAACAGATGCTTTCCATTTAGTCATTAAACATGCATTTAGAGTTGCAGGAGCTGAATAATATTTAATGATAAAGTGGAATAACAAGCTCCCCCGCACATCATTCTCACTACTATTGAAGGTTGCTCATTATCAAGGCATAATTTTTGAAAAGAGTGTTAATAATTAATCCGTCAAGCCCACGGAGAAGTGGGATGGTAAAACTGAAAGCTGGAAACAAACGAGGGCAGTAAAATCTCATATTATCATAAAAACTGACTCTGTATTTTGACTGGATGAGCAGAATTCAAAGCGAGTGTGCTATACGTGTCCTGAAAAGTGAAGCCAAAGCATTTCGATCCCCCTGGAGGCTGGCTGGAGTATAGGTCATCGTTCAGCCCCGCCCTCTCCATATAATCGAATGGGACGCGAGCCAAACTTAAAAATCCAAGTACACTTTTTTCCAAAGATGGTTTCTGTCATTTTAGGTTGTTCTTATCATGCAGATGTATGTTCAAGTGTTCGTTTTCCCAATACGTTTAGTTTTAGTCGGTTATTTGATGCTATAAAAACGGGCGTGATTGACAGCTGTGCTTGCGATCGAGTGTGTTCTTTAATGCACATAATCTGCTTCAGTGCTCATGTAAGGCAATTCATGAGCATGCACTAAACTGACTTTTGTTTTTGATTTCCAGAGAGAACCATAGAAGACCATGAGTCAGTTATGGAGGTTCAGTCTGGCTGGGGCATGGACTCACAATGCTGTCTGTACTTCAGGAAGAATTACGCCAAATACGAGTTCTTCAAGAAGCCTCTTGTAAGTGTGTGTTGTTCTGGCACTTCAGTACAGTGTTCCCTACAGTAAGGACGGCGATACCTTTGACCTTGCTGGGACATTTGTTGGTCCCCATGAGGAAAACACCTTATAAATCATACTCCGTGATTATACTCGGAGTGATTATGATCAGTGATTATACACAGAGTGATTATGATCAGTGTTTTTTGAAAATGTAAAAATGCAGAAAGTTTTCTGTGTTGGGTAGGATTGGGGTTAGCGGATAGAAAATACAGTCTGTACAATATAAAAATCATTATGTCTATGAATATTCCCCATAAAACATGGAAACCCCAAAAAACCCAACGTGTGTGTGTGTGTGTGTGTGTGTGTGTGTGTGTGTGTGTGTGTGTGTGTGTCTCTGTGTGCTCTCTCTCTCTCTCTCTCTGTATGTGTGTGTGTGTATGTGTGCTGTCGCCCTGGTAATGTATAATTGATTTGCTGAAGTTTAGCCAAATATCCAGAGTTACCTATTCAAGGTCATTAAAGATTGAAACACTGAGACACGCAATAGGGCTTTTTAATTGTACTGGTTAAGAATTCAAGGTAATGCCTGAGTAATCAAGCACAGATCACTAAATCCTGTGATTTTAAAGGTCGAGGATCCTAATGGTGGATTTAACAAAGGGGCTTTAAGGGATTTCTTTCATAGCACACATAACATGTCTCTAATACCTGACAGATTGAATATGTGTCTTGAGAAATTGCACTTGTTTCTGTGACAGAAACAGACAGTAAACAGCTAAAAAGAGTTAGTGGAGTATTTTGCTAACAATTAAAATTCACCTAATTTAATTTGTAAGCAAATTCACCTCAGAGTTATTTTTGTGAAGATTATGGAGAATGTTTTTTTTTTCTTTGGGTCATTGCAGGACTTTTTCCCAGAGCACATGGTGTCTATATCGAGTGAAACCAATGGAATCATGAACCACTCACAACTCATACAGGTGATGATTTTTTCTTTTATCTTCTGCTAGCTAGTTTTCTTGGGTGTTTATACAGGCACATACTGATATATATTCTTTTTATTATTAATTGAATCATTAACATTAATGAAATTAATTGAATATACAGTATATATGAAGACTTCAGATTCAAAAGCCTCTAAGTGCCATCTGAAATTTTCTTCTAAAATGATCATATTTATCAAGCTTGTATGCTTATGTTCAGTTATTTCACTTTAATGGCAATGAAAATGACCTATTAATTGTCATTTAAGTGAAATTACTGAACCCTTAATATATGAGCTTGATAAAAATGCAAATTTTAGAAAAAAAATTCAGATGGCACTTTTGCATCTTAAAGGGGTCATATAATGCCATTTTTGTACAAGCTAATATGATTCTTTATGGTCTAAATTAAAAGTTTGTAATATACTTTTATTAAAAATTCTCATTAGTATTATAAGAAAACACTAATTTCACCTGGTCAAAAACAGCTCTGTTTTCAGCACGCCGTTTGAGTGCATGTGTCTTTAAATGATAATGAGCTTTGCTCACCCCGCCCCTCTGTTCTGTGCGTACACCGTTTCTAACACAATAACCACGTGTTGTTCATTATAAACGTGGGATTATGAATTATATTGAGAACGTCGTACATAGAAAACATGCCGTAATGTACCCTGAGTGTAAACCTTAGATGCATTCATTGTGAAGCCTGCAGCAAGGTTTGCAAATTTCGCAAAGATTATTATAAATACTAATATAAAGGTTAATAAAACATTACACTCACATTTTCTGGAGGTTCAGCAGGAACACGTTGGTACCGATCCGTTTTTTCTCGTTTGTAAAGCTGTCTGGTGTGAAATGATTCGCGCAAACATGAAAGCATGGACGATCGTGGGGAATCCCCGTGAGGGAATCCCCGCGTCAATCCTTTGGGCATATCGCTTCAAAAACAAAACTCTTCAACGGCTCGGATTTAGGAACATCCAAATGACTGCTGTGTTCCTTATTTCATCTAAGAACAGAACACCACCATCGCTTAGACGCCATTCTACTCCAGCATATCCACAATGGCGGACTACTATGACGACGGCTGTCACAGCTCGCTCAGGGCGGGTCTTGTGTTGAAACACGGCTGTCAATCACAATCGCGGGAGGGGCGTTGGATATAATGACGTCACAATATCGAACGGCTTGATTTCAGAGAGGGTCAAACATATAAGGAGATTAAAACAAAACCACTGGATGGATTTTTATCATGATAGGATGGTTGTGTACAGGCACTGCCAACAGACATTTCAGTGCAATCAACTTGTAAAAGTGCATGTACCATTATATGACCCCTTTAAGTCTTCATATATATATTATATATATATATATATATATATATATATATATATATATATATATATATATATATATACACGAGTTGGATAAGGGGTTTGTTTGAGCATGTTGTGTCTGACGTTCCTCCTGCAGACCTTCCTCAGTTCCAGTTCTTGTCCTGAGATTCACGGGTACCTCCACGCCAAAGAGCATGGCAGGAAATCATGGAAGAAGTTCTACTTCGTGTTAAGAAGATCAGGATTGTACTTCTCCAACAAGGGCACATCAAAGGTGTGTTCAGATCCGTCACACACCTGCTCTGCACTCAGTTTCTGGCTCGCTAAAACTCTCCGTCCTTTGATCTCAATGCCTCAAAGTCTGCAGGGATTAGCTTTAATTGTTCACAATACCACTTGCTCTTACTTATTAGATTCCCTTAAAGGTGAGCCGAGCGTCTAGAATGCGTCGTGAGATTATGCAGAAGTTCAAGAGCTGTTGGTTTGTAGGAGTTCATTGAGGTGCTGTCGTTTTATCTGATGCAGTCTAGATGTGATAGTCAGATCTAACAGTGCAGATTTATGGGGCTTTACTCAGTAAAACTTGAAGAGCCGGATTTTGTGTAACACTCCTGGAATGCCAAGTGCTGAACCCTTCAAAGTCACACAACAGGTGAGCTGTGTACCTGCACACTACTGTGCCAACCAGCACTACCCTCACTCTTTTTTTTTCTTTCTTTTTTTTACCACAATAGAGCTTTTGTTCAGGATATAAGAGGAACTCGCTGTCCACTTCATGATATCAGGCTGTTTCTGTGGGCACTTTTAGAAAATAAACTCTCATGAAACACTTTCCATACACTCATTGCTTTTTTTAATGTGTCCACCAACAGTGTGCAAGAGTGGACATACTGTACATGCATCCCAACACATCTCAAATAGCATTTTATGTATCATATAAATACACCCACTAGATTCTTTTGAATGCATAATTTGACAAAATAACAGCTTGATTGGAAATGATGCACAAACCATTTTTTGACAAGTGATATTTGTCACTTCTCAGATTTCACTTAAAAGTCTGACACACACACACACACATTGGGTTTTTTGGGGTTTCCATGTTTTATGGGGGAATTTTCATAGACATAATGATTTTTATATTGTACAGACTGTATTTTCTATCCCCTAACACACAATCGCAATAGTAATTATATTTTATGGTTACAGTATTATAACTATAAAATACATAAAATACACATATAAAGATTATATAATATAAAACCTTTTTATAGTCATTATAGCAATTAGAAGTCTGGGTTTGAGACGCAATAAAACAATAAAATATATGCATAAAGCGTTTGAAATAAAAACTAAAAGGCTTGCTGGAAAGTGTTGTTGTATTACAAATTTATTAGATGTTTAATTTAGGTTTACATTGAATTTAGCATGTTAAGGTGATGATTTTCAGATGATCAGAGTTTCTAGCAAAAGACTCCGGCCAGTCTTGTTTTACTGAAACTCTTAATGGCTCTTGGAGCTTGAGTTTTAGCAAGAGAGTCCTGCCAGTCCTGTACTCGAGTCTCAGCATTTGAATAGAAATGCTGAGTGGATTAGGATTGGCAACACTCCCAGTCTAGAACATGTTCCTAAACCTGTCTCATCACAAAGTTTTGGTTCCTGCCCCTAAATGCATATAAACTGTAAGAGAACGTCCACTTAGTCCTCAATAAAGAATATCTTCTTGAACGTGATCCCAATGTCTCCTGGTTTCTGCTTGGACGAAGGAAAAAGTTTCCAACAGTGTCCAACATGGCTTTAATGTGAACTTGATATAACAAAATAATTTTTTAAAATTAATGTTTTACAAAAAATGATCATAAAACATTAAGGTATTGAAGAAACTGCTGAGTAATTCAGCCAAGCAATCAGACCTTTTTCTCTTTTTTTTCCTTTTTTTTTTTGCCCATTATATTTTGGTGTCAAAGGTGAAAGAGTTCTGTCAGTTTGTGAGCCCACACCTTAGTCTAGTTCACTAGTCTGTCTCTGCGAGTTTGGAAACGAGACAGGTGAGGCTTATAAAGGTGAGACAAAGCCTGGCTTTGTGTGTGTGTGTCTGTGTGTCTGTGTTCCTGGTAAACTCTACATTATGGGGACAAAATGTCTCCACAAGGATGGCAATATTTGACCTTGAGAAAAATGTATAAATCATACGACATTTTGTTTGTTTTTGTTTTTCTAAATGTAAAAATGCAGAAAGATTTCTGTAATGGGTAGGTTTAGGGTCAGAAGAAAGAATATACAGTTTGCAAAGTATAAAAATCATTATGTCTATGAAATGTCCCTATAAAACATGAAAACCCAACGTGTGTGTGTGTGTGTGTTTGTGTGTGTGTGTGTGTTTGCTTTTGTTTCTCTGGTGTCTCGCTCTGGCTTTTCTTTTTCTTTTGACTCGCCTCACTAGCAGTATTGCTGAGATAAAGCTCCTGTCATTGCAACACATTTCCATGCTATCTCCTGCCATGGATATGCGTATTACACCCTCAGTGTTACTGAGCGGGCGAGAAGACAGCTGCCTTAGTCCCGGTTTGAGCTTTCAACATTGATTTAAATTCTGGAAAGGAATTCAAACGTGCAAAATAACAAATTCAATGAGGTTTAAAGCTGAGAGATGTTCTCAAATCCACTTTAGATACTTTTGTATTTTTGATAACCAATTTGAAAGCATGTGAAAGTGTAAATGTGCAGCAGGAGCTCAGCCTTTGAGACAAAGTGAGTGCAAGAAACACTGGCTGACTATTGTAGTAAAGTGTCCTGAATAAGAATCATGTTTTGATTCCTAACCCTGTGCCACAGGATTCCCAGAGGCTTTCTGAGAGACCCCTCCTCATGTGCACAGGTCAACTGTTTTGTCTCTATGTGTCTGTGAACGCTCACACATACTCTTCTCTATATAACATTACAAATTCCATGCGTGTCGCGCGTGTCTTGGCGGTCTGTGAGATGCCGTTCATATCTCACACGTTTGGAGCATTCCCTGCTAAAGCAGGCTTACTGCTGGAACCAATGAATGTGAGCGCACACACCTCTCATATACACTCACGCGTTTAGTGTATTATGATAGATGACATTTTGAAGTTAATATTCTATAAACTTCTATATTATATTTTTAAATAGTTATATATATATATATATATATATATGATGTAATGATGTCCGGTCTAGGAAAGTGTATGCTTTTTCCTGTTACCTTTTTTTTTTATGCATCTTTTTTTGCATAAATAAAAACTGAAGTTTGACTTTATTGCCAAAACATTTTGTCAGTTAAAAACCTTAACCACATTTAGTGTTTTCTTCTTTAAAACATTAATATATATAAATTATTTTCCATGTTATGATTATATGTGTGTGTGTGTGTGTGTGTGTGTGTGTGTGTGTGTGTGTGTGTGTGTGTGTGTGTGCGCGTGTATATTTACACACACACACACACACACAGACACACACACACACACACACACACACACACACTTGACTGTTCAAATACTGTTTTTATGAACACTTTACAATCAAGAACACTTTAAATAATATTCCTTATAGTTAACAAAAAAAGCTTTCTATTTTAAATGAATGCTGTTAATTTTTTAACTTTCTATTCATCAAATAGTCTTGAGAAAAATGTATCACTAATTAATGTTTCTTGAGCAGCAAATCATCATATTAAAATGATTTCTGAAAGATCATGTGACACTGAAGACTGGAGTAATTAATAAATTATATTTAAAAATGTATTCAAATAGATAGCAGTTGTTTTAAATTGTAATAATAATTCACAATATAACTTGGTTTACTGTATTTTGATCAAATAAATGCAACCACACTTTTCATTTCTATTTCACAATATTTAAACATTGTCTGAAAGTAATTATGTGTAGTAAATATTTACACATTTTGGAAAAACAATTCTGATCAAGAACTGGGTAACAGAGAAGAAAACTTGATTAATTTTGTAGATAGATTGCTTGCTAATTTAGTGGTTAATTTAGGAAAAAATAGCAATGAAGTTTGTTTTGTATGTTGTATTATTTCTATTACTATAATTATTATTTTCTCTTTTCCTAAGGAACCCAGACACTTGCAGTTCATTGCAGAGTTCAGTGACAGTGACGTCTACACATTATTATCAGCCAAAAAAGTTTACGGCGCCCCGACCGACTACGGCTTCTGCGTGAAGGTAATTCAATGCAAATAATCTTCGGGAAATCACACGCAGTTTTGGGGATTTTTTTCACATGCTTTATAATCATTCTCACTGTAATACTGAATTATACACAACTACAGCAGTCAAGGTCAGTGTTACCAGTGGTTTTATGATTTAATAAGCCTCATAAGTCTCAGATTTATTGGTTATTGTGGGTTATATACAACTGCAATCAAACAATCTGTCTGGCTGCTTATCTTTCGTGAACTTTGTACTGTGTCTTTAGCGTTAGAAACATTGATCTCTGCTCTGACATGTGTGAGTGAGATTAATAGTAAGAAAATCTTCAAAACAAGTTGAAGGATGATATTGCCATAATGACCGGTTGACTGTGCATTGTACCGCTTATCGTATTGGTACTTGCCAAGTAAATACAAAAATGGAGGTGTAATATTTCTTGCTGTTTTGTTATTTGAGACCGGATAGAGACCGTATTGTGATACAATACACATGAAACTTGAGCAAAGCTTCTGGGACAGTGATCACTTATACACTTTAGCATCATAAAATATATTAGGCAATACAAGGCTAATTTATTAATTTAACACACTTCATACAATTGTAAGTGATTTACATAGAAATGATTTAAAAATAGTGGTCATGAAAAGAATATATTGATAAAATAAATAAATTGATAAATGAATTCAAATGAAATATTGGTATATATTGAAAGGAAAATAAGAGGCATATTTTCAAGGACAAAAAGAGTAAAATTAAAAAGTGCAACTATTAGAGCACAGAATGGCAGCAATTAAGTATTTCAGAGATCTATGCAATACATTTTATTCAAATAGACTGTTCATTCAAACAGATAAATAAAAGATTTTAATTTAAAGGGGTCATATTATGCTTTTTGTCTCCATGTTCATCTTTCTTCAGTGTGTAATGTTGCAGTTTGAGCATGAAAAAGCTCTGAAAGTCCCTCCAGCGGGAGTTATTCTCTATATCAGTGTCAGTGTTTCTGAACTCCCTGAAACGCCTCCATTGTAGTCTTGAGTGAGTTTTCTTCCGGGAACGAACACATCACAATATTCCTCATTTAAATAATTCATATGCAGAATAAAGGGGTGGGGCCTGGTTGAGTTAGTCAGTAGTGTGTTGGTGGTTATGGTGAGGGGCGGGACATTTCCCAAACATGCTCAAAGCGCTTGACCAATCACAACACACTGCTCCAGCCGACCGATCAGAGCACAGTGTGCTTTTCAGAAGGAGGGGCTTCATAGAGACAGGAACTAAACAGGGGTGCGTTTCCTGTACAACGATGTAACTCGCCTCCTAACTACCATAGTACGATGCATCGTTGAATAAATCAACTAGCTAGTCGCGACTGTTTCCTGAAATCGTATTGTCGCAAATTAATCGTTCAACCACGTTGGTTAATGATTTCATGCAGGTGGTGGAGTAATTATAACTTCTTTTAATGAAACTGTTTGAGATCGAATTAATGCTAGATGTTTTGCTATAAATTACGGACATGGCATCTGAGGACTATTTCTCATCTTTCTCAGTTATTTTGCTTTATTTCCAGATTCAATCATCGGCTCGTTCTTACGCACTAAAGCACGTTCGCACATGCGCACTCTTCAAACACAGTGCTTCAAATCTCTTGACAAACTAAAAGAGGTAAATGACATTCGTATGTATTCTAAATTAAAGATGTAGATTGTACTTTATGTCAGCTTGCTTATTTTGCTCAAGGATTTATTAAGTCCACGTCACGCAAACTAGAAGCTCGTCGAGAGCTGTGGTTCCAAACACGCAATTTTGCGATGCTGTTTGCGAATGTTCGTTGGAACGAGGGATTTGGGAAACGACTCGTTGAACTATGATGATAACGACGGAACTTGCGACCACAGAATCCTAACGATGCTTTTAGGAAACGCACCCCAGAGCGTTACTGACAGACTGGGAAAAGCTGAAACAATGGAGAATATGGAAAAAAACGTGTTTTTTGAACATTCAAACATGGAATCATATTCTAGTAGAGCACAAAAACAAAATCAAGACTTTGTAAAAGGTCTTAATATGGTCTCTTGAAAGGAAAACTGAGCTCTAAAGGGTTTGATGTCTCTACATATCCAGGCAAGCAAGTCAAATTCTGCACGTGACCTGAAACTGCTCTGTGCGGATGATGAGCAAACCAGGACGTGTTGGGTTACAGCCATGCGCCTCTTCAAGGTGAGAACTCTCTCTCTCTCCCTCTGTCTCTCCCTCTGTCTCTCTCTGGGAGGTTTGTTCCCATTGTATCCCGCAGTGACAGTGGTCATGCTGAACCCTTAGAAGAAACCCAATCTTGGGATCTGTGTTAAAGCCTATTGAGCTGCCTATATACGCAGCATTTTAAAGATAGGGTAGGCAATTTATACTGGTTGAAACTCTCTTCACATCCTGATAGCGTAAATATATCAAATTTGAATAGAACATACTGTAGTGTACTGAGTTGAATACACAGAGCACTGCTTGGCCACTTTAGATTAACTCTGGGTTACAAATTGGTTGGCCAGTTAATAGCGACACCTGTGTTCTCAGTGTTTGTGATTCAGTATTGCACAGTAAAACAAGAGAAGAACGTTGTTTTAACAGTAACAAACACAACAAGAACGTTCTAAATCAGACACATATGAGGGTCTATTTCAGTTAGGAAGCTCCCTCAGAAGGCAGGCGCCTATGTAGGCAGTAGACAGTATGTTACTGAACAGAGCTATAATCTGTTTGTTTGTTTATTTACAGTATGGCATGCAGCTTTACCAGAACTTCATCCAGCCCTATCAGAAGCAGAAGAGTTCTCCAATGGTGAGCTCCAGACACACACTGTCATCATGTATGTTTAAAGCATTGAGAGGCTCCATGAAAACCATAAACACACGTTACAGTCATACAGAGTGGAAACCAGCACTGAAATACTGTAATTTTTGCTCAGCACATCCTTGGCAGGTTTCTTTTTTTTTCATCAGAACTCACTTCTGATTTTTTTTTAAAGAAGACTTTAAAGGTAAAAATTCAAAAAAAAAAATTGTGGGTGAGTAAACATGAGTTTGTGTAGGGAACATATTGCTCTGTCTGTCTTTTAATATGCTAGACTTTTCCTCAGATATAAAAACACACATGAATGATTATGCATCTACACACTAATGCAGACACACAATAATTAAATACAATAAAAATGTAACTTTGATTTCTCTTTTTTCTTGATCTTGAGGAAACAGAAGTCAATTAAGGACATTTTCTCCCCTAAATTCTCACTACTGTAATGCTTCTATTTTTTGTTACTATATATTTTAATATTTTATTAGATTTTATAGATTCCCTTTGCTGTACTGTGAGAGTAAAACAATACTGTCCTTTTTTAATTGAAAATAACAATAAAGGCAGTACAAAAATACTACCATGATATATAAATACTTAATTTTTTGCAGTTATGAGAATGACATTTTTGCAATACTGTAATGAGAACTGACATTATTTTCAATGAAAATTTAGCATATTTCCTCTCATGCTCTCAATAAATTAAAGGGGTGGTTGATTATGATTTCACTTTTCTAACTTTAGTTAGTGTGTAATGTTGCTGTTTGAGCATAAACAACATCTGCAAAGTTACAACGCTCAAAGTTCAAAGCAAAGGGAGATATTTGCTTTTAAAGAAATGGCTTTTTAAGGACTACAACAAACGGCTGGTAGAGACTACACCACATTCCTCCCGGGTTAGTGATATCACCAACCCTAAAATTTACATAAACCCCGCCCCCTGAACACGATTTATAGATTATCAAGACAGAAAATGCTAATCAGTGACTAGAAGATAACTACACATCAGCTACATAAACTCATCAACTAACCATTCAGAAATGCCCTGTTGCTTCTACATGTTGTCACTTCTTCTTGAGTCTCTCCATCATTGTCTGACTCCGGTTTGAACATAAAAGGCTAAAAGTTTTTGAAATGTTCAGTGCATGTGTGTGTGAGGTAAAAGAACACAAGCTGTTGAAGCTCCGCCCTCTGCGCCGGGAGCAGCAGCTCATTTGCATTTAAAGGAACAGACACAAAACAGTGTGTTTTTGCTCACCCACAAAAGTGACAATTTTAACATGCTATATAAAAATATCTGTGGGGTATTTGGAGCTAAAGCTTCACATACACACTCTGGGGACATCAGAGACTTATTTTACATCTTGTGAAAAGGGCATTATACCACCCCTTTAATTATTCCTTAGACACTATTGTGGTATCTGTCAGGAGTTAGTAAGCAAAGTAGTGAACTTCATCCATCTTGTTTACTCCTTCACTTCCGTTCTTCACACATTGCGTCAGAACACAACTTCAAAATAGTAGTCAACAATTCAATTATTCAACTCAGCTATCATCCAATTGATTAAAACCCCATTTCTGAAAACATGAAAAGTAGCACGCTTTAACAAGAACTTGTTTTCCAGATGTTTTGAGGCCGCAGCCACTTTTCTTTGTTTATCATGAAAATAATGTCCCTATGCAAATCACTTGCAGCTTTTTTTTTTTCTTTTTTTTTTTAAGAGCTTCACATTCAAGCAACATTTTATTTCTTATTTCTTTTGATTTTGAGGCACATGGATGAGGGCTCGTGAGATTCAGCTCTCCGTGTCTGTATTTACTTTTCTTTCACTTTCTTACTCATACACAAAGAAGCAGTTGATGCAGAATGAGGTGAAGCTTGTGTCTTTATGGATTATCCTGTCATCCAGGGTTGTAAACCCTTGCAGTTTGTGTATTAGTGTGTTTGTATGGACAAGAACACATGGCTGAGATTAAGGACCTTTCGGAAGTCATAATCACTGCTTCTCTCACTATAGGGATCACTGTGAAAAGGAAATGCTTCTTTTGTTAGATAAGCGAGTGTGCTCTTGAAAACCAGCACAGCCATAAGCCCCCACAACTCAAAATCCTTAAGAGGCGTCTGAACAAAGTATCCAGTGTTCATGTATAAGAATAACAAAATTCCTCTCCAACTAACATCCTCCTGCTCCATCAGAGAGAGAGAGAGCAAATCAAATCTGGCTCTGAACTTGTAGATGATCTCAGGCGAATACTTGTAGTTTCTGAGAATTCGTAGATGATCTAATGACATTATCTTCTGTAGAGCTGCTTTACAGCTGAAATTGAATCTGTTTTATAATTGATTAATTTTATAACATTAATGTTGGCATGAAGTTGCGATAGTCTCTTCTTTCTTATTGTGACGGATATCTGAGTGAAACGGCTTCTAAAACAAGAAAAAAATGTAGGACGGGACTTGATTTTGTCCATGGGGAATTGATTGAATGGTTGTGGTTAGATCTCTTGTGATTGACAGGTTGGTTGCTCCGCCCTCATCAGAGGAGAGAAGAGATGTCGCTGCAAGAGTGAGGGGAAATTATTTTGATTAAAGATTACAAGGGCACATGATTTAAAAAATAAATAATGATGTGCACTGATAAATAATCTATAATAAATACTGCAAAATTCCATAAAATAATAAGAATTGTCAATTTTGGTTTCATGATGACACTGTTATTTTCCTGTTTATTACTATGAATCTGCTTTGAAACAGTCTATATTGTATAAAGTGCTATAGAAATCACTGTGACTTTTCTTGACACAGAATGGTATCTATAACCACATTAATGTTTTGTTTTAATGATCAGAATCCATGTGTTTTTAGAGACCGCAAACCATTACACCATGAACCTCACTAGAGAGTACAGATGTGGTTAGCTGATGTGAAAAATCAAGTTTATGTCATAATGCAAACAGGATATATATGCTTATTCATGCGCAAAATATTTTATCTTAAACTAAATGTCATGCTCGTTGTGACGTCCGGGGTTGGGAAAAATTCAGAAACTCAGAATTTTGGAAGGGTGAACTGCGACGCGTTTCTGTTTTCCGTGAGATTCACTATTGTATGTTTGTGTGTGTGTTTTCAGAGGAGCATCTCTGAGAACTCACTGGTGGCCATGGACTTCTCAGGACACAAGAGTCGGGTGATCGAGAACCCGTCTGAGGCGCTGTCGGTGGCTGTGGAAGAGGGCCTGTCGTGGAGGGTAACGTCCTCACACACACACAACACACACTAGATACAACTGTGCACAGTCTGTGTAAAGTAGTGAAAACAGCATTGGAGTTTCTCAGTTCACTTTATTTTACCGCAGTGCAGGAGTTTCCAACCTTTTTTCATTTGAGAGCTACTTTTTAAAAATGAAAGTGGCCTAGAGCTACTCATGTAATACAATACTTAAATCTCTTAATGTCTCATAACTCATATTAACAACTGTCCAAACTGTTTTAGACCTAAAAGAGTTTTTGTAGGTCTATATATGTCACCCTTAAATGTCAAAAGAACAGAATCAGAGATACATTTTTGTATAGAAAATTGTACTTTGCATATTAGACTGTAAAAACACATAATTATAGTTGATTTTAGTTGATCATAGTTGATCATAACTAGAGATGAAATGGCATGAACATTTCATTTCATGATTATAGTGACAAAAACGGTCACGGTTATCACAGAATCCTGTTCAAAAAGTACTAATCCTACACAATTAAATCAATTCACCAAGTTTTATGACGAAAACCAGCAAATAAGAAATAAAATTAGCATCAATATGCACTTTTTGTTTACATAAACATTAAAATAATAACATTAAAAATGATGGCCAGATTTTAAAAGTGTCTTGCAACATGTTATCTACTAACATCTACAAGTTCAAATAAAGTATATATAATGAGCTATAGCACTTATAGACACTAAGGTCCCATTAGTTAACTAACAATGAGCTGTTCATGTTAGCTCAGGTACATTCAATAATATTACCAGATGCAACTTTTTAATAATGAATTAGTAAATGTTGAAATTAATAATATTTATACATGTATTTTTCTTCATTACTAATGCAGAAAACTTATTTTAACAAATGGAACCTAATTTTAAAGGGATAGTTCACCCAGAAATGAGAATTCTGTCATCACTTACTCACCCACAAGTTGTTCTAAATCTATATGAGTTTCCTCCTTCCGTTGAACACATTAGAAGATATTTTGAAGAATGTTGACAGTAGCCATTGACTTCCATAGTAGAACAAAAATACTATAGCCACGTTTCCACCGAAATTACCCAGAACAATTTGTCCCAGGAACTTTTTTTGTCCCAGGAACTCGTCTGCGTGTCCACCGCGGTCTAAAGTATCATGAAGATTAGGCAAATAGTCCAGTGACGTAGGATTGCGCGTTACTTTACAGTTCCCGCTGGATTTCATCCTCTGAATTTAAGCTAAATAAAGCCCGAACCTCGTCGTCGATCCATCGGCCATATTTTTAAAACTCCATTGTTGATTCGAATAACAAACAACTGTTATTGCACGCACCGCAACAGATGTAAAAAAAAAAAAAGGTGGTTGAAATGAAATGCTGCGTGGAGTCAACCAATCAAAATGCGGCGTGACCTCAACCAATCAGCATGTTCAGCGCCCAAGTCCCACCCCTGAAAGTTCCTGAGCTTTGAAAAAGTACTACCTCGCAAGCAGGGACTTTCTGAGGGGAAAATATTTACTTCATTTAGACCCTGGTTCCTGCGGTGGAAACACGGAGTATCACCTGAAAGTCCTTAGTTCCTGGGGAAAGTTCCTGAGGTGGAAACACGGCGTCAATGGGGTCCATCAACTGTTTGGTTTCCCACATTCTTCAAAATATCTTCATTTGTGTTCAGCAGAAGACAGGAACTCATTTACAATCTTTTTTGGGGAAAAAAGAAGATGATGAGGATTATGGAGCTAGTCATGAAAATGTAAGGTATTTTAAGTAATTAATATACAGGAATAACAAGGTGCAACTCACAGGCAGCAATGAGTGCATTTCCGTGCACTTTCTTAAACCGATTATGCTTAATAAGCCGACAATGTGTGTGGTCATGTAAACGTGTTAAACAGTTTTCCTTTATCTGCGTAAAGTAATAAATAGAGCTACTGTAGATTTTTGTCCAATACCCGATTTTGACCTGCGTTCTGTCAGCTTATTGAAGTGTGCATGTGAGATATGTGAAAGGAAGGCGTTTATACTGCAGATTTAAGCACATTCAGCAAGTGTTTTGCAGTATGGGAGGAGAAATAGACATCGCAAACTCGTTGTGCAGCCGAAGGACAAGTGGTACAGTTGCAGGAAATGCAAATATGAGAGGAGAATGAGTCTGTGCAAGTTTTTCGCTGACATTGTGAAATACTTGAAATGATTTATTTAACTTCCCAACTTACATAATACAAATAGAATACTGTACTCTGAATGAAATGCGTGGATGCTTACATTTTGACGTCACCACCGGGGAATAACCTGTTTTTAATAAAGTCTTGTAAACACAGTCTTCTTGCCAGGTAATTGAATTGCATGTAAACCGGCAAATCGGGTTATTTAAAAAATATATATTTGTGGTAGTTATCGGCGTATTGGTGTGCATGTAATGCACATGCTCAGTGTATCATACTGTTTGAAACATTTGGTGTGGGATAATGCCTACGGTTTTATGGGCAGTATAGAGTGTATACTATGCAGTATTCTGTATGTTCGCTGTGGTTTGTAATGCAGTGTGTAACAAGTTTTGGTTTCGGTATTTTACAGTGTTCTTGTTACATATGTTATATGTTACTTACCATAGTAATAACAGTGAATTATGCATAATTACATGCAACTAACCCTCAACCAAATCCTACCCTAACCCTATAGCAAGTAAATGTAGTTGCTTATTATTACTCAGTACTTAAATATACTGTATAACTACACTGTAACAATGACACCTTAAAATAAAGTGTAATCCAAGTGTGTTCTGTTGTTCTTCTCCAGAGGAAAAGCTGCCACAGACTGAGCTCTCATGGTAGTCCATCCGCCTCTCAGAGCTCCATGTCCAACATAGGTCAGCACAGACACGTCAACAAAATATAGTAAAATAAATAAATAAAAAAGTGATGTTCCTCCCTCTTCCTGACATAATGATGTAATTTCCTTCTCTAGCCATCCATGTGGCTCAGCCGTGGTTTCACAGCAAACTGTCCCGGGACGAGGCTCAAAAATTAATCACTCAACAGGGCCTCATCGATGGGTATGTTCATTTAAATCTACCGAAATGCTGCAAAAGATGAAGGAAATTATGAGCTCTAACTTTTGAAGAACTTGAATTAAAGCTTCTGCATTTGTAAATATCTGTCTTCCCAGGGTGTTTCTGGTGAGGGACAGCCAAAGTAACCCGAGGACATTTGTTCTGTCACTGTGCCATACGCAGAAAATCAAACACTTTCAGATTGTACCGGTAAGTCAAGTAAGGAATAATTTACAACGGGCCATTGAATTATTAGAAAAATAATGCAATGCATGTATGAGAAAACTTACATTTTCAGCTTACATTTACGGTTACCGCACTTCAAAACATTGTTCAAATGATGTATTTCAAGACATTTGTCAGGTTTTTGTCCTTAAAACTCTTTTATTTCTTACGCATTTAATTGCAAGCCTCCATTGCTAATTCCAAAACGTCATTTTATAGCTAGTAATGGAGGTTTGAGCCATTGATAGAATAATAATTGCATTAATAAATGCATTAGAGAGAGAGAGAGAGAGAGAGAGAGAGAGAGAGAGAGAGATTACAGATTACAACAGTGTTCGGCGGCAGCGTCTCTATAGCGAAACTGTAAGTTTAACTGCTTCAAGATCAGCGCTGTTATTACCTCGCTAGAGAGAAATGTCATTGTTGTCCAAGTTTTTAAACTATTTTACTGATAAAATCATCAGAGCAGCGCTGACAAAACGTTTCGGTGCGAGTGTGTGTTCGTACTGGATGTGTGTGTGTGTGTTTGAGTGGGGGAGAGAGAGAGCGGGAGAAAGAGTCCCATATTGTCAAAACTGAAATTTCCTGGCTTTTCTCATGATAACAGAGGTCTAGGGGCGATGAAACTACCATATAAGTTTCAAAACAGTCGATCCACCGACAAAATGCACACAGCCTGCATCAAGTAGCTGTGCCTTTTCACGAGCCGTTGTGACTTCCATATAAATGTGATGTCAGAACTACTCAGTCACCGCCTTCAGTCATCACCCCCACCAATGGTGGGCCACTCAGAAAACAACAGGCCAATCAGAAGAGAGGCTCATGAATATTAAGTAGACAGGCTAAAATCGGCCTGTTCTTGGCAGAGCTCCTGAGAAAGGAGCTGTAAAATATATTGAGATGGTTTTTGGTACTTATACCGCAAATATATATATTCTTAAGGACATCAAAACCTTAAATAAAACTTCAGAAAGGTGTACAATATGGGAAAATAATTGCATACCTTAGAACTTTCATCAAGCATTCAACAGCCTTGTATGTCTATCTATCTATCTATCTATCTATCTATCTATCTATCTATCTATCTATCTATCTATCTATCTATCTATCTATCTATCAACAAAATATAGAAAATATTACGGTATAAAGTCAAGAGATTTGAGTATCAATTCAACAGTTTATGTAAAAATGTAACTTTGTTGTGTGCTTTTAACAGGGCAAAATCACCATATTAAGAGGGTCATACACAGACAAAAATATGAGATTTCTACATATCATGCTGTAAAATGTGTGTGGATGTAACACTCTTAAATGTGTTTGTGACTGTGTCAGGTTGAAGAAAACAGCGAGCTCTTCTACAGCCTGGACGACGGACACACACGCTTCATTGACCTTCTGCAACTAGTTGAGTTTTACCAGCTGAACAGAGGCGTTCTTCCCTGTAAGCTCAAACATCACTGTGCCCGCATCTCCCTCTGAGGTTTTCTGGACATCAGCTTGTGCCTTCGACAGGAAACACAAACCGACTTTGTCCTGTATAGTTTCACTGTCCACCCTCTGATGAGCATTAGGGTCTGAACTCTGTGTTTGATATGGATAAGTATTACTAAAGGACTTTTGAGGACCCTAATATTCACCAAGGGATGATCATCTGTGGTGCGGCAATGTATAACGTACTATATCCTGATACAAACACTCTCAGTGTGGATGAGACCACCTTATTAAGCTATCAATCAAAGCTAATGTTTAACGGCAGACCGTCTGGTGTGAACAAACTGAAGTCGGGTGCACATGCTACGATTTTTTCTTGGGTAAAACATTTCTTTCAGCGTGAATAAGGTACAAATTACAACCCCTTATTTTTTTACGACAATTATTATTGTATTTATGTAACATTTAATGTAATTATTATTATATCAAAATATTACAATTATTGATAACACTTTACTATAAAGTCACATTAAGTTACATTTAATAACAATGAGCAATGCATTTGTTACAGTATTTATTCATCTTTGTTAGTTAATAAAATACAGTGGTTCATTGTTAGTTCATGTTAGCTCAGGTCTATTAGATAATATTAAAGGGGCTATATGTAGAATTCAGAAACCCTTGTTATTAGCGACACCGGTGGCCGTTAAGTGAACTGCAGCCAGCAACTTATTGCTGACGTAGCGTACAAGTGTATTGTGGCTAATATTTTTATTTAATTACATTAAATGTTACATTGAAATATAGTAATAATTTATCATCATATTAAAATAGATTTAAAAAATATATATATATAAAGAGTTGAGATGCAAAAGCCTCTCTGCCATCTGGAATTTTCTTCTAGAATGATCATTTTTATCAAGCTCGTATATTTAAGTTAAATAATTTCACTTAAATGGCAATGCAAATTACCTATTAATTGTCATTTAAGTGAAATTACTTAACTTAAATATACAAGCTTGATAAAAATGATCATTCTAGAAGAAAATTTCAGATGGCACTTAGAGGCTTTTGCATCTGAACTCTTCATATATATTTTTTTAAAGTTACATAGAGAAAATGGCAGAATGGGAAAAGGCCCTATACTTTCAGGAGAAGACAAAATCGATTTCTGAAAGTGTCTAAAACGTTAAAAAGTCCAGAAAGGTCTATAATGATTAAAGCCTATTTGTTAGCATCCATTTTAGAAACATTAGAGCAATTAGTAGCCGTAATGATCTAAAACACCCAGTCAATCATGACCCAAGTTAGATGAATATCGTACAGGTGACTTATAGTTGATGTTTGCTGCAGGACAGAAAAGGCCGTGGCGTCTGCACTCGGCGATAACGCATTTGGTATAGCCATAATCTGAACACTTAATAAGCTCAAACTGTTGCTGTTTTCCAGGGGTTCCTTTTTATCCTTTAATCATGCGTCAGAAAAATTCAGGTATTTTATAATTGACGTGATACATGGTGTTTGTTGGGAGAAATGTCCTGATCTGTACCCGCCACCAGCGACCCGTCACGAACGAACGTACGAACACTTGACATTATCCTCTGCTGTGGAGCGCATCACTTCCTCCCGACGACTGCGATGACGGCAAACACGGTTTACTCTGAAGAGCTGCACGCATGGACGAGCGGGCGAGACAAATCACGTCACGGCAGATGGCAGATCACACAATTGATGTACATTTGAAATTGATTTTTAGAGACACATGGCAGAATTCAGGTAATCGGTGTTACGCACATGAACTGGAACATTTGTAATAGTAAAATGATCAAAAGTGACGGTTTTTCCAGGAGATGCACAACTTTCATTTTTTCTGAAAACAAACCTGACAACACAGATCTGGCGTAAAGAGCTCATGTAAAAAAAAAAAATAATAATAATTACAGAGGATCTGTTTTAAATAGCCAATTTAATGTTAGACTAAAGCATTTCTAGAATAAATAATTAGGTAAGTCAAACAAATAAGCTGCACATTCATGGATGTCCAAATAACTGTCACGGGCTGCAATTTCTGTTGTAGAAATGAACAACTGGTGTGTTTTCTGCGTCCTCTCTTGATTTTTTCTGTGTATGTTTCTTGTAGAATGACTTGTTAAACGAACACAATATTATACATTGTTTTACAGCTGTGTATTAAAAGAAAAAAAAATCTGATGGCCAAGGTCATAATTGCACTGTAGTTGGGACACTGGTAACTTTTGATTTCTGATGTTGAAGCTTATCCAGTATATGATAAGATTTATCTGACTGTTACTTTTGTTTTATCGCTTTTTGTTATTATTTTTTTGATATTTAGATCTGTTATTGCTGTCATATCCATCTACTTCTGATCAGACTTTTTTTCTACAGCTGTGTGAATGCTGGAGTGTATGTGAATTGTTTTTTACACCCTTATTTCGTAGTAATTGTACAGTGAAATCTCGCAAAACCTCAAGGACTGGGTCATATTTCATGTGAAAAGAAAAAGAAAAAAAATAGAGGGAATCAATTTTAATTTACATAAATCATTTTTTTTAGGATGATTACTTCACCGTTACTTTTCAATTTCAATTATTTTCTGCATTACATAATTATTTCCCCCAGGAATTCTCAGTACTATAATGCAGAAAATAATTTGATATTCAAATTGTAAAGTATGGTAATGGTAATCATCGTGAAATAAACAATTCGTGCAAAAATATATTTTGTTCTTTTCTATTTTTTGGATTCTTGAAGTGAAATTTGACCTGGACATGCTTGTGCTTCTGATTGAATCACAGTATTAAAGCATCAAATCATAGTCATATCGCTACAGTCATATTTCCAGCACATGCCAGTCAGATCAAATGTTTTCTCCTCACTAACCGTGTGTCTGTTCATTTAGAGTAGATTCACTATTCAATGTTTGTTCCTTATTATTTTCAGTGCGACACTGAACTATGTTGTTTAAATATGAAACACATTTTTGTACTTTTATTTCCTGATGTTTAATGACACTGACAGCAAATAAACTTGAAAAACCTTGTTCCATCCCAAAATGATCTCATGTCTTATTTCGCATAGGCCTATTGGTATTTTTCCATACTTTTCCACACAAACATGGGCCGTCAAATGTGTCATAATCATCTGCAGGATCCAATAAAGCCCCCAAGAAACTTATACACACATCATTATTTTTGCGGGTTTCAATAAATAGGTCAAACATTTTAGACCTGCAGTTTCTGAATAAGAAAATGAGCCGTGAAGGACCACCGGTGGTCCACTGATGATTGGATCATGATCAGACTTCATCACACAGGCTTTCTGTACACTGTTGAGTAGGTGAAAGGATGGTCCCTTGTTGTGTGACACCAGTAGTCAAACATGCAGGAGTAAGTATGATTCTCCGGGGATCTTTTGCTGCATCCAGAGTCTGTGATTTGCACAAAGCGAGTGGCACCCTGAAGCAAAAACACCACAGCATCCTCACAGCGTGGTGTTGTATCCTCAGGTATACACCTAGTGGGTCAAGGTTTCATCCTACAGCAAGAAACAAACCTCCAGGCTATGCCAGAACTACTGGACATCAAATGATGGATGGCCTGAGCCCAACTGAACTGGTCTGGGATGAACGGGACAGAAGGGGGAAAGCAAAGCAACACGTGTGGAGACTTCTGAAGCTGTGTTGGGAAGAGCTTTCACAGCATAGAAAGATTTGCTTGGTTACACATTATCAATTTCTATTATTCAGATCAATCATTAATTATTAGGCTGCGTAAATTCGGTCAACCGGAAGCGGGCGGGAACACTTCCTATAACACCCGATGTACTTATTATATCATAAGAAGAATGGCATCTACACTAGTCTGTCTGTCTCATCCTTAAGCCAGCAACGTCTGGCCGTTTTTGAGCATCAGCCGACTTCGTTTTTTCAGTGTTGGCTCTAGTCTAGTCGGCCACAGTCTGGGTTTGTTTGGCCGATTCAATGTAGAATCGGCGTCGGGCCATCAGTTAAGAGAGAGAACTCTGATTGACAGTTCAGTTTAGCGAATGAGTCAGTGCACGAGAATAAGAGCAAAAATGATGAAAGCGAGCAAGGAAGTCATGACGGCACAGACAGAAGGCTGTTGTAATTTTATGTCATGCATTCCACTGCGCCAATATTTTCATCATAACATGAGCGGAGTTTGTTTATGGATTGCATACCTGCAGTCTTAGTTTCGCTTTCCCTTTCTAAATGATGAATAGACAAATATATCTGCATAAAATGGATCGTTATCTCCCAGCAAGCAATAGCCATCATTTCACCATCTAGGTTAACTATAGACCCGATATAGTCCAGCTATGAGTAACCCACTTCTAGCCAAAATAACCTTGAATTTGGTTACATGTCGTTTTTGCCTAAATAACTTGTGAGATGTATGATATTCCATCATGTAAGCAAAGTAAACGGTGATTACAAGGTGTTTGTATTGATTTCTTCACTCATTGCATTTGTTATCTAATTGTTGACTAGTCTATTCTTGGGCTATGGTTTAGACGTATATTAAATTTTCTTTAACAGCCCAAATTTTGCCTTGTTTTAGTCTAGACGTCTGGGCTGTGTTTGGACGGCTATTAGACGTCTTTTAAACACAAAATTGCTTTCTGGGCTCCTTTACGTGCAGAACGCATGTGCCCAACGCGAGGCGACAACACAGTCGGCTTTCATCAGCGCTAGTTCTTTGGCATCGGTTTGGTGTGACTCTACCTTTAAACCGGATCTGGTCCATATCCAGGTCAGATGGTGGACCTGCACCTATAGACACGACCAAAACACAGCCCTGAATGTCAGCAGAGACTATGTCTACTAGATGATCACCTGTGAAGGCCTCGTCGACACCACAGTCATCGGCACAGATCCTCAGCAGAGACCACGAGAACAAGACAGGTCCAATCCACAGATCCTATGGCCAACTTCGGCTCCGTACTGGCGTGATGAATTCATCTTCAAGCAAAAGGAACTGGATGAATATTTAAAAGCTCCTGATCTTGATCTGAACTCAGACTTGTGATGCTGCCTGAATCATAATCACACCATGTTCATTTGTTGGCCAGAGGAGAACTGCACGACTGAGTCTGGTTTCTCCTAAGGTTTTTTCTTTCTCCATTCTGTCTCCTGGTGGAGTTTGGTTTCCTTGCCTCTGGCTTGCTTAGTTGGGGACATTTAATATTCAACAATATTATTGATCTGCCTGTACTGACGCTGCTGCATGAGAACTGAACTGAGCTGGATGACAACAACACAGTTTTCTACAGAACTGCTTTATAGATGAAATGAACTGATTTAATAATTGACGATCTTTACAACGGAACTGAATCAACACTGAACTGACTTCAGCTGAACAATTTTCCTGTTATCACTGTAAAGCTGCTTTGCAACAATCTGTATTGTGTAAAGCGTTATAAATCTGTATTGTGTAAAGCGTTATAAATAAAGGTGACCTGACTTGATTAGATTGGCCTACATTTTGTTAACCATAATAATTACATGATTTCATTTTCATCTCCATTTGTTTATTGGTTCTATGTTTTAAAGGGGTGGTATAATGCCCTTTTCACAAGATGTAAAATAAGTCTCTGATGTCCCCAGAGTGTGTATGTGAAGTTTCAGCTCAAAATACCCCACTGATATTTTTATACAGCATGTTAAAGTTGTCACTTTTTGAGGGTGAGTAAAAAAGCATAGTTTTTGTGTCTGTTCCTTTAAATGCAAATGAGCTGCTGCTCCCAGCACAGGGGGCGGAGCTTCAACAGCTTGCACTCACACAGACATGCACTGAAAATTTCAAACACTTTTAGCCTTTTATGTTCAAACTGGAGTCAGACAATGATGGAGAGACTCAAGAAGAAGTGACAACATGTAGAAGCAACAGGACATTTCTGAATGGTTAGCTGATGAGTTTATGTAGCTGATGTGTAGTTATCTTCTAGTCATTGATTAGCATATTCTGTCTTGATAATCTATAAATCGTGTTCTGGGGGCGGGGTTTATGTAAATTTTAGGGTTGGTGATGTCACTAACCCGGGAGGAATGTTGTGTAGTCTCTACCAGCCGTTTGTTGTAGTCCTTAAAAAGCGATTTCTTTAAAAGCAAATATCTCCCTTTGCTTTGAACTTTGAGCGTTGTAACTTTGCAGATGTTGTTTATGCTCAAACAGCAACATTACACACTAACTAAAGTTAGAAAAGTGAAATCATAATCAACCACCCCATTCATTTCAAAATACATTAAGATATCAAACTGCATAAATGTCAATAAAAACGGTAAAATCTCTGTCTCTCTGCCTAGCAACTTCATAGAAGACATCATTTATAGTCATAAATATAGGCTATAGTTCAACACTCCTTCAGACCAAAATCACACATGAGCAGCAGTGGAGTCATTCAGAACATGATACAGTTCTCTGCAGTCATTCAGTCTGTCCTCTGCACTTCTGGTTCGACTCGGCTACCAAATCAGACCTGAGAAGATCACAGCGGATACTCCGGATTGCAGGACTCCGGACTTCCCACTCTTAAAGAACTGCACTCATCATAGTGAGGAAAAGGGCTGGAACAATCACTCTGGGACTGGATCGCTCACATCCAGGACACAGCCTCTATGAACTGTTTCCGTCTGTTCGGGCCGGCACCACAGAGCACTGAACACCAGAACAGCCACAAGAAAAGTTTATTTCCTCAGGCCATCTACCTCATGAACAATTAAATGCCCCCACTGGGCAATACACATGTGCAATACAGAACACTATTTATACTCATATTTATTATATACCTCTTATTCACATTCCCTTACATTGTTGGCTGTATAACATACCTGTATACATATGGTGAATGTGATTTCACCAAGTATACAACATGTTCCTGGATCAACATCTTTGTGAATCAACATTCCAATCACCCAATCAGATTTGTGGGGCATATTTACAGTTTATGTGAAGTTTAGGCTTACAACCACAGGGTTAGGTGCTTCTACATCAGTGTTATTGACCTGTCATTTACCTCTGATTTTATGGATAAGTTATGTGTGTTTAGGTTTAGGGGGTGGACCTGGATCAACGTATTTTCGATCTTGGAACCACATTCCTGTCCGTAAACAGTCAAAACCGTCCAGGAACATGGCAAAATCGCCGTGACCATATGGACCTACATATATTCTCCATCGTCTATTTTGTAGCCTATTGTGTTTTTGTATAGGCCTATATTTATTTTAAATCACTTCTTTTATTTTTATAATCTGTCTTGTCACTGTCATGCTGTCTGTGCACTGGAAGCTTCTGTCACCAAGACCAATTCCTTATGTGTGTAGCCTAAGCATTGGAAATAAAGCTCTTTCTGATTCTGATAGTCGCTACACCTAGCTCAAACCGAACAATATTCAAAATAAACCCTGTATAACCTTTTACCTTTTAATCCGTTTAACTTGAAAGACTTTGTCATACCAACATTAAAATTTTATATCGTCTGGAAGAACTTTTTCATTTATATTACCATGCGGCTCTCTGGAATACTTGATTATGATTGGTCAATAACGATGTTCCGTGGTCAAATATGACGCCAACATGTTGACAACTGAATAAGCGGGAAACGTTAGGCCGGTGACACACTGGATGCGTGGCGTGAGCGTGGCGTTTCTGTTGCGTGTCAGCTGCGTGGCGGCTGCGTCGCGTTTTCCATGTCTTTGCACACCAGAAGCGTGTCTGACGCGGCGCTGCTGCTGCTAGGTGACATTGGTGACATGGGGAGAGAGTTGTGGAAGGCCTATACTTCATGTTAAACATAAATATATAGCAGCAAAGACAACGTCGGCAGTGTTGACGGCAATATAGACTAGGCCTATAGAATATTTCGTTCTGTATTGACAGGTGCAGTATTTGAAAATCGATAATATTTTTTTAAATTGCATTTATATTTGCATTTATGTCAAACCCTAGACACTTTCAAACATCAAAATGACATTTATTAATATGTATTCGTGTCAAAATGTCATATAAACATCTTTTCCTATTCAATTTTGCCTGGAAACGCTTCCAAGACGCTTGCGTGTCGCGTGAAAAATAGGCGTCGGTTCTATTTCTAGCAGGCACGCGTTTTCCGCGCGGCTCGAGCCGCGCCTGAGACGCGCGTGTCACGCACGCAGTGTGCAAGCTCTAACCTGTTAACATGGGAGCCGAAATAAAAACGGACACGCCACGCAGCTGAGACGCTTACGCCACGCATCCAGTGTGTCACCGGCCTTAGTCAGCGTAAGTCATTACCGCAGACCCTGAAGGCTGAATATATACTTCATTCCTTACTTAACGATTTAGAAAACAAACAAAACACTGAAAGAAATTGCACCATCAGTGCATAGGACATCGTGATGCCTGCATTACACACCGCTCGCCACAAGATGGCAGTAAATGATTGTTAAATCTCCGCTCTTGCAGGTGAACCTGCTGTTCGTCTTCAGGTTAGCTGTTAGCAACAAATCAGAGTCTCACTAATCATTTGCAAATTGGATGGATTATCTTGTGGATTATATAACGAAAGTGCTGTTCTACTTCTAGAAGGTGAGATTTTCTTTTTAAAAGCACTTGATTTCGCAGATACATTAGTTGAGGGCAACAAAAACAGCTAACACTTTACAATAAGGTTTCATTTGTTAATTAAGTTTCATTAGTTAAGATGGACTTGGAATGAACAATACGTCTGCATCATCTTAGTTAATGTTATTTTCAACATTTATTTTCAACATTATTAAAATTAAAAGTTATATTTATTTTAACATTAGTTAATGTAGTCTGAGAACTAACATGAATAGTGGTATTTATTAACTAATATTAACAAAGATTAATAAATACTGTAACAAATGTACTGCTCATTGTTAGTCAATGTTAGTTAATACATTAACTAATGTAAAAAATGAGACCTTATTGTAAAGTATTACCCAAAATAAGTACTGTAGTCAGTTCATTGTTTTTGATTGTTAAAATTGTATGAATATGTGATAAAAGAAGAAAAATAAAAATATTTTCTAATGCATAAAAAGACATATGAATAATATATAATAAGAAATATTATTAGATAAGATAATAAATTATTAGACTATGTTAGATTATATTGCATACTGCATATACAAACTAATTTTGTTACAGTTACTTGCATCCTACTGGCAAATAAGTTTTTTTTTTTTATGTATTATTATTATTATTATTATTATTAGGCAGTGTCTTTACACCCAATGCAAATAGCCAACCTTGTTATCAAAGGCTATATAACCACCTACCACTGCTCCGACAGTTTACCCTTAGTTCAAATGGTATATCAGCAAGTTAAACTTTGTGCAAATACCATCACTGTTTGCTCCTAGAGTAAATAAGATGCTATTTACACTTGCTCAAAACACTATCTACTTTCACTTGGTGTAAATAGCCTCCGCCTTTTTTCTTTTACGTCATTTTTTTGTGTGCGCGTATCGATACTTTTGCAATATTCTGTGCAAAACAAAAACACAATCATTCTGATAAAGTCATATGAAATGAGAAGATTGAGAAATAGGTTGTCAGAGACCTTGTCTTTGCCGGCAGCTGTAGTGCACACCGCACAATTAGCATGTCTCTCACTGCCATCTGCTGAGTGACCCGTCGGGCACCAAATGAGAATCTGCATCTCTGATGTGATCAGAAATCCCGTGCACCATTCACATGACATAACGCATTTTGTGCATGTGATATTTGAACCGCCTGTTGTGAGTTTAAACGCAGTGTGTCTCTTCTCCTCCCACTCCGAACGGTGCTCTCTCTCTCTCTCTCTCTCTCTCTCTCTCTCTCTCTCTCTCTCTCTCTCTCTCTCTCTCTCGGCAGAACACTTTCAGTTCTCAGATCTGGAGGATATAGATGCACTGATGTCTTAAACACACTCACCGTCTTCCAAGGTCTGCTGTTAAACGCTCCTGTGGATGTATTTCTCCCATTGATCTGTGTTTGGCTGCAGGGTTCTACAGAGAGAGAGCAGCTGTCAGAGAGAGAGAGAGAGCACTTGAGAGAAACCGTTCCTTAATGAATTCATCCTGCTAAATGCAGTCTAAAGTGCCTGTGGATAGCTGTGATCTGCTTAGCTATAAGGCACCTGTGTCTGGGGCCCGAGCGCCCACTGACTAGGGCTCTGCAATATAGCGCAAAAACTATATACAGTCAAACCAACATTTATTCAGACACCCTCAACATTTCTCACTTTATCACAGTTTATTCGCTATAGTTTAGAAAATGGTAATAGAATATGACAAGAACTCAGAGGCATCAAATTTTGGTTTTGTCCATCCTTCTGTTCGACTGTCTCACGAATGAATTATGTTGAATATCTGTCAGCTGTTAAATTTAACTACACAATTAGATAATACCAATTTAGGTCAACAAATTACCAGGTAATGTTTAATTTTGTTCAGTCTGTTGTGTAAAAATGTCGCATTAGCAATTAAAGAAAAAACACTTAAGCAAAACATGGTCAGGTCAAAGTGTCTGAATTATTTTGGTTATAAAGTTTACTGGTAGTCACTGTATGAAGAATTGTTTGGTATAATATGTCACAGTTTACTTTATTTTGCGATTCTCACTTACATAAATGAACTATAGTATCCTACACCCACTATAAAAAAAAAAAAAATATATATATATATATATATATATATATATATATATATATATATATATATGCACACTTCAGCTGGTGATTTTACTAAATGAATGTAAGGAAGATTCATAGTCAAAACCAGCAATATTTTCATGTATTTTACTAAAATATTTTGGTAACACTTTACTTAAAGCCTTTATGTATAATGCATTATAAAGGTAATCATAATGTACATTATAATGCATTATATCTTTTCATAAATAATTTAAACCAAAGTTAAAATGCATTATAATATTTGCAGATTCCTTGCTACACGTGTTTTAATGCATTATACGTTCTAAAAGTGTGTTCAGTGAATAGATAAGTATTATAATGTATTATAACTGTCGTTACAATAATATTTATGAGACCATACAATGCATTATAGGGTGCATTACAAGCCACAATTGATGCATTGCAAATACTTTTATAATGCATTACATATAAAGACTTTTAGTAAAGTGTTTCTATTATTTTAATACATGAAAAATGTTCATCTTTGATATCATAATATGCATTGAGAATGCATTGGTGCAATTAATACTAAAACAAAGGGGTTGTATATATTGTCTGATTCACTGATCTATATAATGACTGGATAGCTCATGACGTTCTAAACTGCCACTAGGCAGTGAAGCCACCGGAAGTGTTCGAGCGGCCATCTTACGATTCCCTACCAGAGATCGGTAGCTCCGATGGCACAGATGCCCCGCTGTGCAGTAAACAAGTGTAAAACGACGTTCACAAAAGGATGTAGAAAAACTGCCCAAAGGTTGTAATTCAAGCCCTTTAAGTAATAATTTATATGCAAAATTGTCGCTATGCCCGTGTTGTTTTCTCCGAGGCAAGAGTAATGCTGCTGCTTCTTCAAAAAACAACGATAAAACAATCAACAGTAGCCTATAAGAAACCTCAGGGCAGCAATAATCACAATTACGGTAAGTGTCCAAGAGCGACACCATTTGACTTCAAAAGAGCTTCGTGCAGACTCCGTTTACCGTTACATTAACCCATACAATTTGTATTACCTTAACATGTACTTGCTAATCAAACACTTTATATGAACAAACTACTAATCTATAAAACACATTTGGTCTTCCGACCTTTTACTATTGTGTCAACTTATGTTGATATGCGCGAGGGAGAGAGAGCATAGAGCGCTCGTGTTGTTTGAAGGCGGTGAGAGTGCGCGCGCGCGCGGCCGGGGCTCTCTCTCTGCTTGTTCTTATGCGCCCTGGCCCCTGTCCACCTAAATAATTCGTTGTTACGACGACTTATTTGTCCCCTCGTTTTAATAAATCGTGGACACGTTGAGCTAATTCCCTCCCTCATTTTGATTTAACGAATTACAACGTGGCCACAAGATAACGTGCTGAGGTATTATTAATTCGTGGTCACGAAACAATATTCACCTGAATATTCACCAATTCACAAAAATATAGGTCTGTAGCATTCACTATTTAATTAATATTATCTAACTGTTTTTCTTACCTGTGATGATAGCTCTTCAGTGAAGGCTGACTAGTGTTCTCGTACAGCTTTTTATTCCTTTTGCAAAGAAATTGCCGTTTTTTAATAAGCAGGAAAAATTTCCCGACTTTAAACAAATCCATTTAAATGCTTAGGATGTTTGCGTTGTGAGAATAGACTTTAGATTTTAAAACTGTGTCTCCTTAGGCAATGTTTTCTCAGTTAAATCATAAAATTTCCTATTGATTCAATAGAACGCATGAGCTCACTAGGGAATACCAATATGTCGGCGCGGTGGCTTCACTGTTTATGACGTCATGAGCTATCCAGTCATTCTATATAGATCAGTGGTCTGATTTGATTTCAGTGTGGAATGACGCAACAGTTCTTGAGATTTTTAAAATTAATATAAATGCAATATTGTAATACATGGAGCTGAAAGATTCTGGATAAGATACAAAACATTTTTTTTTTTTTTTCAAATAGAGATTGCGATTCTCCCACGATTCGAACAGACAACTAAATAAAATAACATGTTATTTACTGGTTCTGACAAAATGTTACTTGCTGCAGTTTATTTGAAAGCGTTTATTTTGAATTAATTATTTTTAAAAACTCGGTTTGAATAATGATTCAGTGAGTCGCTCATAAATACTTTACTTGTTTTATTACTGGATGAATTAGCATTTTTTTACGAGTCTCTTGAATGAATGATTTGGACTTTTTGAAATACATTTTTGGAATCATTAACTCAAAAAAAAAAAAAAAGTCACTTGTCGCCACCTACTGGTGTAACGTTGTAATCGACGCAGTCGTTTTTTGAAGCACCAAGTTACTTTCAAAAGGTGATTTGCTTTATTTTCATCAGTACCGTAGTAGAAATCTGAACTTTCAACTTTTATCCCAGTACTTCTGTGATTTGTAACACAGAAATAATGATACTGTGTGGTTAAAAAGACTGTGAAGCTGTTTAATATCTATACATGACCACAGCTCTCTCTGGGTCAGCAGCAGCTCGAACACAACTCTGAATGTTCTGGTTTGATTTTAATAGACACAGGAGAATCATTGTCATTTAGGAATAAGATGGCGTGGGTGTTTGGATGGAGATCGAGATTAATCGTGCAGCTCTACATATAATTTTATATTGGCAGTAGTAGGTCATTGTAAATGTACTGTTAGTATAGTGAGAAATGGGAAAAATCCGCCAAACTGCCCAGTCAGTTGCCCGCTGGATGCACCTGGTCATGGGGTGAGATGGAGCATGCAAAGGCTGAAGGTGAAGGTACTGAAGGCTGAAGGAACATAGGCAGTGTTCCCTCGAAAAGGGTCAAGCTGGGCCCCGAGGCACGAACAGCTCCAGTTCCCATTAATGCCAGCGCTAATGTCAGCAAAGCCCCAAAGGTAGTGAACCGCTAGCAAAGTAAGCAAGGATTACAGGAGCAAGTGACTTTACTCTACTGTAAACAATCCTGTCGTGCTTCTTTAACACACACACACACACACACACACACACACACATAACAACAGAAGGAGACTCTATCGCAGGGTTCAGTCTGTTGATAAGAGCAGATCTGAGGACTTTGTACAGCATCTCATAGACTTTGAATCCAGTCATCAGATAGATATTAGTTAGATATTAGTGTTGTATATGTTACGTGTTTTTAAAAGCAGAATTTTATAGCAGTTTTTCGTTATGCCAGTAGGTGGCGAGTCGACAAGTGAAGGTCTTTATGAGTCAGTCATTTTACAGTAATCATTCGAATGATTCTTTCAGAAACACAAGTGAGTCATTGCATCATTCACTCAGCCAATTCCCTCAAAAAAATGATTTGTTTATGAACGAAACAAGTGTCTGCCTTTAAAGTCGGCGTGAACCGGAAGTTGCAAACGACTTTTCTCCAGTGTTGTGACGTATTTCCCAGTGAAAAGGAATATTGAACAGAGGGCAGGGTTTTACTCTAGCGCTCCTCCTCTCCATCTCTGCTCATAGCAGACTAACGGTTTGAGGGGAGTGGTTAAGCGTTTCCCAAACCAAGCCGTCAAACCTACGTCATCAGGGAAGGTCCTCCAATGCAGAGGGGAGGGGCATTTTCAGATTTTGATTAAAGATTACGAAGCCAAAAAATTTTTTTGTGTGGATTAACTTACATGGATGAATTGTTCACCACAAAACGATCAATTTAGGCAAACAAAGTAAATATGGTCAATTTTGATTTCATGTGGACTTTAATCATTCACTAGTCTAGCCTAGTCACCGATTCTCTTACGAGCGAAACTACTATGTGATGTACTTTATTGTTGATTTTGCTTCGACTTTGTTTGGAGCTGTTTTTGTTACTTACGTACTATTTTGTAATATTGTAATTTACTGAGTTTTTAACTTCTTGTTTGTGATATTGCTTAATTGTAAATTACTGATTGATAAAATATCGGCCAGACCGATTAATTAGCAAATATTTTGTCTCAAAATTGCAGATATGATGATGTGTGAAAAAATGAGATGTGATGCATTGATATTTTGATGGTAATGGCTGACATACAGAATACCAGGATGCATCCAGACCACTTTATCAGTGGATGTACATCTTCTGTTTTCATGTGTGTGGTAAATTTGGACTAAATATTTTCAAATAAGTGTATACTGACAATCACTTTTATAAGATTTTGTCATTTGTTGAACACACAACGAGACTTCGATTTTGGAAATAATTCAGTCACATTGGAATTTAATTAAAGCCTGTTTGGTCAGACTAAAGTGATTAATGGAAACTGAGAATCTCTACGATTTTAAACCGTATAAATTATTTATTTATTTTTTTAAATCCTCATTATTTCTCTCCCTCATGTTGCTCCACACTGGAATACTGTTATTTTGTTTGTCAAAAACCCCATACAAGACCACTTTAGTAATATGTGCTCAATTTTCCAAATCTATATTATGAACGTCAAACCTTAAGCGTTGACATGCTGGCTTTGATTCTGAACATGAATGAGATTTCAGAGCTTTTGCTAAGGTGAAGCTTATTATTTAATAACGACTTTGCCTGTTCTGTTCATCCCACAAAGCCGACTTCATTTGAAGACTTACAATTTTGCGCCAGTCAAATGAACTATTTTTATGGTGCTTTTTATGGAGCTTAACACTGTGGTCACCAAATTGTTTATGTTTGCATAATATCTGTGTAAAATCCTTCAGAATGACATAAGGGTGAGTAAGTTATGACAGAATTGTCCTTTTGAGGTGAACTATTCCTTGAAAGACGAGAGTTATTTATGGACCACAGCCTATTAACACAATACTTTGTTACACAGACAGTTTAAACAAATGCAATTTTCACAGAACATACTTCCACTTCAAACTTCCTCCTTTTTAATGTCCCTCTCTCTCTCTCTCAGTCTCTCTCTCTCTCTCTCTCTCTCTCTCTCTCTCTCTCTCTCAGACCGAGGGAATAAACAGACACAGGCTTGCGGCCATGGTTTCTTTCTCCCTCGTTCTGATAGATTGTAGTTGAAGCTAATTGCAGTGTTTCAGAGCGGCGGACTCTCTCGTCTGCTTAACCCCAGGATTTCTGTCCTTTTTTTTCTCCTTTCTTTTTTTCATTCCAGAGGTCTCGTTGTGGAAGGACGGCGAGTACCCTGCTTTGTTAATTACGAGGATAACACATTCACTCATCAAATAATGGATGTGCTTTGCAATTTCAAGTTTTAATAATCAATTACTGAGAGCAATTCTCCATGGAGTTGCAAAAGAGTCATTAAGTCTCAAAAGGCAAAGGGAAAAAAAGCTCTATTTTTACAAATGCCTGAGGGGAATTGACTCAAAGCTCTTCCTATGCATTTGCCAATGTAATTCCAATAATAAAAAGGACGGAAGAAAAGCTTGTGGCATTTAGTTCTTTGAAAGAGGTGATGTCTTATGAGGTGAAGTGTGGAGTGAAAATCTCAGAATTGTGTAAACTATTGACAAATGATTTATACAGCGGGGTCTAAAAGTCTGAGATCATGCATGTTTCTTATTTGATATAATTTTTTTAAGGTAACACCATTTTGTTGTTTCACTTTAGACATTCTGCTAACTATAACCTCTGGTTTCACAGACAAAGCTTAAGCCTAGTCCCTGGTTAAAATATATTATTGAGCTGTTTGAAGTTAAAGAAACTAGCAATTACATACAGTATCTTATAATACGTCTGTGCCTTTGTTTTGTCTCTAGATGCACACCAGAATTGTTTTTTTCTAAGGCACATTTACAAAAGCTACTTAAATGTCCTAATTGAACTGAGGCCTAATCCTGGCTTAATCTAAACTCTGTCTGTGAAACCAGGCCTAAGTAACTTTGCAAATACATGTCAACTATAACTCTAATTAGAGTATTCATAGAGTATCTGCTTAATATCTGCTTACACTTTATTCTGATGCTTCACAACAGACATTATAATGACTAGAAGTAACTTTACAACTACAAGTCAATTTATTCTGCTAATCCGAACCCTAACCCTAACACATACTGTAACCTAACAGTCTAATGAGAGTTAGTTGACATGTAGTTGCAAAGTTACTTATAGAACCATCAAAATAAAGTGTAAAGCGTAACCTTTTTGGTAAACAAATGATATGATCAGCATAACATTTTGAGTGAAAAATGAATTTCTTGCGTTCTAGCTGAATCTAGTTTATAACCCTTTAGCATTAATCGCAATTGGATATGATTTTAAGGTCATTCCATCTCAAGTCTTTCCATTTTCATTTTTTTTCATCTTTACAGTATATTTCTACTTTTTTTTTTATTGATTTATGTATTTTATTATTATTATTTGAATTTTATTTAGTTTGATTTTTCTTTTAACTTTAGAACTTTTACTTGCAATGATTTATTCCCTCTTAAACCTGTTCTATGTACTGAAATTAAAGTCGACATGAAATGTCGATATCGACTCACTCGGATAGGCTATACTTCACATTATGAAAGAAAAGACTATCACGAAAGACTATTCTTATACACATTCCTGGTCTTGTTGTGCACGATTGTTAACCGTTCACAAGGTCTCATTCATTTACTGTGCTTGATAGTCGGTAGGAGTTGTTGGACAATGTTGCATCCACTGAAAAGAAACAGATGTCAGTGTTTGCAGTGTCAGTTTCATAGTTTTATTTTCCTCTCAACATTAATTCAACACAAGAACATCAGCTGTTTTTTTTACCCAGAAGGCAGTTCTCCGAATTTTACGAGATTCTTCGAATTTTACGAGGTGGCTAATTTGTACGAATTCATACGACCTCAATCGTGAGAATTTGTACGATTTTTGCTAAATCGTATTAATTCCAATTCGTATGAATTCGTAACCAATTCGTATGAATGACCTACCCCTGACCCTGCCCCTAAACCTAACCGTCACTGGGGTTTAGACAAATCGTACAAATTCGTACGAATCAGCCACATTTTACTCACTCGAATGAATTCGTACGAATTGGTCGTGAGATAGCGTTGCGTGACCCCAGTATCATGCAGTGGGTGGGAACACACAAGAAAGGGCTGTTGGTCAATATGTAATGTTCATGCGTTTTCATTAATACATACCACTGACTTCTAGACCAGTCTAGTCTGCCAATGTGTGAGCGAGTGGGTGTGTGGTAAGATGGTATCTTAAATTAATAACTCTTCTAATGTAACGCTGTCGTGTTGGACTGAGAAGTGAAGATTGATAGACATTTGACTGGTGGCAGGAAGTCTGGTCCAGTCTGAAGCATTTTATTTTTCTTCTGGACAAGAACGGCCCAATTAGAAATGAAGAAAACTACGGAGCCCCGAATGGGACATGGTGGTGGGGGGGAAAAAATGAGATGGGAGGAAAAATAAGAAGCCAATGCTTTCTCTCGCAAATGTTTTGCGTTCCCCCGAGAAACCTTTCGAGCTTTTCGGAGCGAACGCAAAGTTTTGCGATGGAATGCGAAAGCATGGACGCATTTTTTCCTTCACCATGTTCCTTTAGGGCCTCTGTAGAAAACGTCTGACTGACATAAAAAGCAACCAATCACAGTTTGTTTTGTCAGCGTGTAGTTTAGGGGCGGGGTCTATATGAAATGCACAATAATAGGTTAGTATGGGGGAAATAAATGTAAAATGTAAAATATACATTACCGCTCATGGATATCAGTTTATACCCTGCTAAAAGTGGCAAAAGCATGTCTCTGTACTCCTAGAAAGATTTCAGACAGTTCGTTTGGACTTTGCAAAGAGTTGATGGTGAAACTCTACAGCAGATTGAAGCACAGAGGAGATGGATGGCTGTTACAAGCGATCAAAAGCGGAGTGAATAAAGGAATGACACAGCTGGATCAGGAAGGTGCGGAGAGGGAAAAAAAACTCTCTTGTACATGAAGCAAGAAAAGATTGAGAGTATCTTAAGAACAAAAATAAAGAAATAAATAAAACAAGCTGAAAGATGTGTGACAGCAGCATACTGCGCAAAAACAACAACACAAAAATACAAACACGCCACTTTCTGACATGCCTTTAGATTTGATCTTCTGACACAGCTTAGAAAATGACGCGTCCTATCTCGCATTAGTGTTTGATCGCCAGTTCAGACTCTATTATTAAAGTGATCTCTAAATGTGACACATCAGCACTGTAAACCGAAAACGCATCAAGAACCGTATGAAAGAACAGCACTCACAATGAAAATATTTGGATGAGGATTACAGTGTTTGTGTGGCAGCGATGCACTGATATTCCTCAAACATTGTGGATAGGGCTTATTCAAAACCTTTAAACCGGAGTATTAAACTACTGAAATTAATTCAGCCTGCATGAGAATTTATTTTGTATTTCAGTTGCTTTGGTTTTTTGTAATCTTTATACTTTTTGGGATTGGCTTGCATTGTTTGCCATGCAAAATGTAGCTGACATGTAGAATTTGCATCCTTAATAATATTCTTGTTGATCATCGTTGCATACTGAATAATGATTGGTATTTTCTTTATTGCATTTACACCATCGGTCAAAGGTTTGGAATGTTTTGAGAAGTCTCTGCTCATTTACTTGATCAAAAATACAGTAAAAAACAGTAATATTGTGAAATATCATTACAATTTTAAATAACTATTTTCTATTTTAATATATTATAAAATGTAATTTATTCCTGTGATCAAAGCTGAATTTTCAGCATCATTACTCCAGTCTTCAGCGTCACATGATCCTTCAGAAATCATTCTAATATGATGATTTGAAGATCAAGAAACATTTCTTATTATTATCAATGTTAAAAACATTATGCCATTTCATATTTTTGTGGAAACCATGACACACTAGCACTACCATTCAAAAGTGCGGGGCTTAGTACGTTTTTTTTTTTTTTTTCTCCATAATACTTTTATTTAGCAAGAATGCATTATGTTGATTAAAAGTGACAGTAAAGACATTTATAATGTTTTCTATAGATTTCGAATAAATGGTGTTTCTTTGAACTCTCTATTTATCAAAGAATCCTGAAAAAAGTATCAGGTTTTCCATTGAAAAACTCATTAATAATAAGTTCAACATTGATAATAAGAACCATTATTACTAACTGAGTACCAATAATATTTGAGTATCAAATCATAATATGAGAATGATTTCTGAAGGATCATGTGACACTGAAGAGTGGAGTAATGATGCTGAAAATTCAGCTTTGATCACAGGAATAAATTACATTTTACAAAAATGTATTAAAATAGCAAAGAGTTCTTTAATAATATTTCACAATATTACCGTATTTATTTTTGATCAAATAAATGCAGCCTTGTTGAGCATAAGAGACGTAATATTAAAATCATAATTATTCCGAACCTTTGACCTGTAGTGTTTGTACTTTAAGTGCTCAGCCGAACGCATTGCAATGATTGCAAGAGCTTCCTTTAAGTGTCTCATTAAACTGCATGTGTTATTCAGATAAGCATTCCTACAGTTGAACTCAGACGTTTAGAAATCTGACTCTAGAAGACTGATGAGAATATGACATGCTTTTTATGATATGTTATGATTTACAGAAATCAGGCTTGCTTCATGAAAAGCATCTGCCTTTTGGTTACTTTTTAGGGGATAATTTATGGAAAACCCCAAAGAGCTTCTGATTCCACTTGCGCAGAATCAAAACCTATAACCCCAAAAAAAGTTTTTCCAGCATCACTCACAATGCTGTTTCTTTCAGGAGCAGCAGATCTAGTTGAAAATGTTATTTAAAGAATATCATGCGCGCACACACACACACACACACACACACACACACACACACTGGACTGACAGGCTGCTGGATGGGGTCTTTAGCTTGGCTCACACAGCCCACTCTCTCTCTGCATTCACTCGCTCTCTGATTTACATTGCGAGCAGCGGACAGGGTGGTAGAGAGGAAATGCTCCATTTCTCCCGGTGCTTGGGAATGGAAACAGAGGAGCATATGTTGGGATTTGAAGAGTCAATCCATGAATAACCTGAAGCGATGTTTCTTCTTCTCTCTCTCTCTCTTTCTGGGCAGACTAGAAGTGCAGTAGAGCTGTGCGGGGAGAACTGGCTTCCCTAAAGTATCAGGCTGTAGTCAAAAATATTTACAGTGCCAGGAGGTATTCAGCGAAATATTCCAGAAAATTCGATATCGAGCTGACCTCTCACTGGGCATCTGATGCCTCTCTCGCTCTCTCCTTCTCTCTCGTTCTTGCTGCTGCTTCTGAAACAGTTTGGCACACAACAACAGATTGCTTTATCAGCTATGCTATGCTACAGTACGTATAGATTTCAAATATATACTGATGTGTTTTAATAAGTATCATCCAGGTTTTGACAGTAATGATGGCTTTGAGTTGGTGTGGCCGAGATGTCACTACGTCTTGCATAAAACATAAGCATCTAGTTTCTGAACTCATAATTTGAACATTATTATGCTGATGTAAATGTGTCACTAAGGTACTATTATCTAGCAGACTTAAATGAGATTATGTTCAAATTGCAAGAGTGGTATTAAAAATGTTTTGCACCATATGCAAAAGTCTGTGTACAGTATAAATATGTAGCGGTCACAGATACATTATATCTGTATAATATCCAGCAGTTATTGCCTTAAAGCCTAATGCATTATTTGTTGTTAATATATTTGTTAATAGAAGGAAAAATTCTGTATGATTATAAAAACATTCAGTCATTTTTTGATGGAAAAATAAAAAGAACCACATATTGCACAGATTTGTTTATTTGTTGTTTTAATTTTAATTTTATTGCAATTATAGATTTTGTTCTCAGTGGCACAGTAGCAGCATATCTTCAAACCGATACCAGCATTATTTACCATATTACGCTATTAACGGTCTTGTGTGCATTAGTTTCAGATCTCCTTTTTATTCTGGTTCTTATATTTGTATTCTGCTAGAATTCCTGCTCTTCTGATTGTGTTGTTGTTTTTGAGCGGACGGCCACTAGAGGGCAGGACAGATCCAGACAGGAGAGATCACACACTACTGCACACACCACTGAAGCGCTTACTGGCACATTAATGTCCACACAGTCTGAGTTCAATATCTTCACATAATCAACATTAAGCATTTAGTGAAAAAGACTGCAAAAATCATTTCTAAGGAAATAAAATCTGCTGAGGAAAGGAGTGAAAAGAATAACGCAACTGTAAAAGTAATTAATAGTGTGTGTGTGTGCGTGCGTGTGTGCGTGCGTGCGTGTGTGTGTGTGTGTGTGTGCGTGCGTGCGTGCGTGTGTGTGTGTGTGTGTGTGTGTGTGTGTGTACGTGGCTGTGGTTTAAGGGCAACAAAAATTCACCCAGAATATTGGCACTTCTGAGATAGATAGATAGATAGATAGATAGATAGATAGATAGATAGATAGATAGATAGATAGATAGATAGATAGATAGATAGATAGATAGATAGATAGATAGAGTTATGAGACAGACTGTGTGTGTGTGTGCGTGTGTGTGTGTGTGTGTGTGTGTGTGTGTGTGTGTGTGTGTGTGTGTGTGTGTGTGTGTGTGTGTGTGTGTGTGTGTATGTGCGTGTGTGTGTGTGTGTGTGTGTGTGTACAGGTTTGGCTATACTTGGGAGGGCCAAATGTCCTCAGTTAGTATATAGTGAAATATTATGACAACCGACTATTTAGGACATTATACCGGTGTCTAGTTCACCCCTCACTAGTTAAAAAGTTGTATAAATCGGCCAAAACATGTTTGATTTAAATCTAGATGTTTGCACATGTTTCTGTGATGGGTAGGTTTGGGTTAGGCCATAGGAAGCATGTTTAGCCTGATATAAAATCAATGCAATCCTGTGCAATGTCCTCACTAATATAGTGTGTGTGTGTGTGTGTGTGTGTGTGTGTGTGTGTGTGTGTGTGTGTGTGTGTGTGTGTGTGTGTGTGTGTGTGTGTGTGTGTGTGTGTGTATGTATGTGTGTGTGGTCCTGGTAAACCCTATGTTATGGGGACAAAATGTCCCCACAAAGATGGCAATATCCGAAATCCTTGTCCTTGTAGAGACTTTTTTTGGTCCCCATGAGGAAAACAGCTTATAAATCATGCTGATGTTTTTTTTTTCTTATTTAAAAGTACAGAAAGTTTTCTGTGATGTGTGGCTTTAGGGAATAGGGGTAGCGATAGGGGTGGAATACAGTATAGTTTGTGCAGTATAAAAATCATTATGTCCAAATTTCCCAAAAACACAATGTACGTGTGTGTGTGTGTGTGTGTGTGTGTGTGTGTGTGTGTGTGTGTGTGTGTGTGAGAGAGAAAGGGTTTTTCCACAGATTGCCAAGGAGGAACAGATGTCATGGATCAGAGAGACACTTACACACTCCCACAGTTTTCACTGAAATCCACACACACACACACACACACACACACACACACACACACACACACACACACACACACACACACACATACATGCACATTTTACAAACAGTAGATTTTTGTATTAAAAAAATTTGCACTTTAACTATAAAAGGCAACAAATAACCTCACAATGCTAATTATAATGTTAATATGTGAATGTAAAATATATATAATTTCATAGCTATTGAAATGAAAATTGACTTTAATTACTTTCAAACCTCATATTTCTAGAATTATTGTGAACCATTCGTGGGTGCATGTTATTCCAAAGAAAATGTATATTTGTCTTCATAATCCTTGTAATAAATTGCTCTACCTCTAAAACAATTTTCTTTGTATGTTAACGTCACCCTCTTATTTTTTAACCCATCCACTCAATTCCTGATGAAAAAAAATAATAATAATCTTATCCTACACCCCCCACCCCCCGTTGAAAATCAGATTCATTTGGAAATACTCATATAAGTAGGAATAGAAAGGTTAGCATATTAATTTTTTGAAAGCAAAGTAGTCTCACTGTTGGATATTATGATATTAATTTAGGCTCCCTCTTTCACTGCCTAAATCTTTTTTATGATTCATTTTCTCTTTTTCTTCAATCAGACATCAAGCTTATTTTTCTCTGCATCTTCTCATCTCTGGTTATTCCAAGCTTAATGGTTTTATATCATGGTGGTATATGTAACATTTTATTGGATTGCACACATATAGAGCTGAGGCATCTCCTCTCTCTGCACTTGCATTAGCTTTTATCACAGCTATTGTTATTATTCTGCATTTTACTTGAATGTCTTAAAAACATGACAACTGCCAGAACAACAAGACTAATGTATTCGGTGGCAGCCGAGGGAAGGAGAGGGATTGTGAAGTGTGCAGTGAAGTGAAACATGAAAGGTTCCAGACAGGATGACACAGTGTCGTTCGGCTCGGCGCAGATAAAAAGCCCCTTCTCTCCCCGAAACCCCCCGAAATACTCCTCGCCATTAAACGCTTTGTTTTTTGAACGTCTCTCCAGATCCAAAGCGAGAAAAGTGTGAGATGACAGCTGATCTACACATGTAGAACGCACCGTGGCTGTTACTGAGAGCTACACGCGCGCTGCTCTTCTCTTTCTCTCAGTCCCTGTGGTGTCTCGTGTTGGTGTCCTTCACCAGTTGATTTATGGTCTGGCGCTCTGGTTTGTCAGACCACAATAGAGGACTATCGTCAATGGCAGCGTTTCATTCTTACACCGCGTCCTAACCAGACATGAGAAGTTTTTTGTTCACAGTTACAGCAAAAATGCTGCGTTATGCAGCACGATAACATTTGAATAGTTATATTCATATTCTTTTATCAAATTCTTCCTTTAAACCCCTGTTTACAGTCCAATCGATTCTCCACAATAAATTGTAAATGCATCAGATTGTGGAAGCAAAATACAGTCCGAAAGTGATGTCGCTTGATTCAAATTGTATTAAAAGTTTGGGTAACACTTTAGTTTAGGGTCCAATTCTCGCTATAAACTAGTTGTTTATTAGCATATTATGCATATTACTAGGATATTGGCTGTTTATTAGTACTTATAAAGCACATGTTATTACCATATTCTACATCCCTAAATCCTACCCAATACACAATACCTTACTAACTATTAAGTAATTAGGAGTTTGAGGCAAGTCATAGCTAATAGTGAGAATTGGACCTTAAATTAAAGTGTGACCAAATTTTGTTAAAGATTTGATTTTTTAAAAAATTGATTTTATAGGCATAGTTGTGTGAGTCAATTGTTTATTGTGATAACGTGGTGAAACATACCAAATTGTGCAGATATATTTTTTTTGCCAGGCTGTCATAAAATAAAATAAATTATGAACGCATGCAAAAACAAGAGAGAACCAACAAAATATTCATTAATTCATTCAATGTATGCTTTGTTATGTTTTTCTATGCATTTGTTTTTCTTAAAACCTGTACCGATCAGATGCTTTCTGAACTGCTGTTTTGTGTTTATATTGTTATTGAGGAGGCGTTCATCACATATTTACATATTGATCTAAATGTCGCATGGACGGTGTCTGGATGTTCGTTAACAGTATATCGCTGCAAAGGCATTTCCAACTTCTTTTTCTGAGCAAAGAACGAAAAGTAACTTCTTCGTGAGTATATCGGTGCATTGAATCACGTTCAGTCTCTTGTACGTTACGTGTGAGGTTAAATGTTCCATCATTTATTTGTCACTTGGTTTCTCTTTCTGCAGGGTCACCATGGGTAGTTTGTAGTACTGAAATCTCATTGGTCCTGAATCCTGTTCTGATTAGCAGTGTTACACTGAACCATATTTCTATTTTCAAGTCAAATGTTTATTAGTACACCGATTTCTCAATCCATGTTGTTTCAGCGTGGGCTTGTTGGAAATTTGACGTCTTGTGCTGGGTTCAAGAATACCCTGCAAACAATTCTTTCATTTTCTTTTCTTTTGTTCTTTTCTTTGTTTTCCACTAAAACTTCCAAATGTACTTGAGAAGCAGCACTGCATAAGATATTAAGACTTGTTTTCAGGCAACATACACTACTGTTCACAATTTTGCGGTAAAGATGTGTGTTTTTTTAAATGTATTTAAAATAAGTTTCTTTTGCTCATCAAGGCTGCATTTAGTTGTTAAAAAAATCAGTCAAAACTGTAATATTTTGAAATATTATTACAATTTAAAATATCTGTTTTCTATTTAAATATATTTTGAAATGTAATTTATTACTGTGATGCAAAGCGGAATTTTCTGCATCATTACTCCAGTCGTCAGACAGATTTTTCCACTTGTTTTTAACTTGTTTACACAGAAAACAAGTAAAAAATCTCTCAATCTCTCAGTCTCAAAATAAAGTATTGTTTTGCAGTGTAGGGGATTTTCAAACAGTTTTCCGAACACTCTGCCAAGTCTTCCATTGGTCCGAAAACAGATAGTCCCGTCCCAAACGCACCATTGGTTGAGTGTTTTTCAACCTGTCTTACTAATAGTGGTCTTGCAAATGAAGCTGAAGTAAGAAAAAGCACACACTTCAGCTTTAATTGCATGTTTATTCCTCATCAGGCATTTATTTCCAGTGCTGCAGTAAGTTCCCTTTGCTCTGCTTGTTCAAGGTGCATTCGCTTGTATAGGCTATTTGTTTACCCAGAGCTTCTCCTTTCATGCGAGGTCTCGAAGGAAGGCTATAGCTGACCGTAGTCCTCCGCGTCCGACTCCTCTTACCGTGGCCCTTGTTACAGGACGAGTTAATTGAATCAGAGTTCACTCCGTCCATCCAGATGCTCCTCGGAGGGAAAACACAAAGTTTTGGTGCAGGTGTGTCCGTGTTAACACTTATTTCCATTAAAGATCTCTGTTGCGGCTCTCGGCCTCGCGGCAGACGGGCAGATTTGTCTTCGTAAACATTCTGTGGACATTATTCTGATGTCGGCTCCATTCAAAAAGATTACACTCTGACCTTGGTACATATCGGCCTATTGATACATTCAGGGTTGCTTGTGTGTTCAGCGTGGAAGGAGAAAAGTCTGAGAAAAAAGATAGGAGATCTGTTGATTTGGTCTCGGAAATGGACACAGTTAGAACGGCCCTGACCCGACGTTGCCCACACCTTTTAGGCTTCGCTGAGAGTGACTGCGCCTCACAATAGTGTAAACGGACATCACAATAGACGCTTGCCCTGCGTACACTAATGCTTTCATCGGTGGAAAGAATCTGAACCTCCGTGGCTTTTTTCTAATAGCCGGATCGTGTAATTCTGAAAGATTAGCTTTGAAAGAGATTCGCTATTAAGACCAAGGAAGAAGTTGGTAGCTTATGGAAGCGTGCAATATTTCTTATCAATAAAGCTTTATGCATCTTTTCAGCAAACGAGAAAAACTCAAAACGTATTGTTTCGTCTGCCGTGTTTTCAGCGTGACCGATGAGTCTCTTAAAGGACCCGGTCGTCCGCAATTGTACAGTGATAAAGTAATTCATCACAAAAAAACATAGAATCACATTTAGGAGGTAGATTGATTTTCATTCGTGTTTTTTTATGTTCCATGTGTTTTTGTATCATGGAATTCAATTGAATGTTACAGTATAGGCCTAATTGGAATTTTTATTTTATTTATTTTCTCCTCATAGATCATAGAGCATGTGCAAATAAAAGTGACATCAGTAGCGAACAGCCAATCACACGCCTTGAAACGGAGAAACTGCGATTCACTTCTTGCGCTAGAGTCAGCGCGATTCAATGCTGTCTTCTGACGAAGATTGAGAGATTGAAGAATATAAAGTATATAAATGCATTCACACAGTAAGAAGATTTATCTTGCTATGTATGTGCAGATGAAAGTTGTGAAGTTCATATAGTGATAATACTATTTATTTATTTTAGGGTCCAATTCTCACTATTAGCTAGTTGCTTATTAGCATGCACATTACTAGGATATTGGCTGTTTATTAGTATATATCAATGCCTTATTCTGCATGACCATATACAACCCTTATTCCTACCCAACACCTAAACTTTACAACTAACTTACTAACTATTAATAAGGAGTAATTAGGAGTTTATTGAGGCAAAAGTCGTAGTTAATAGTTAATTAATAGTGAGAATTGGACCCTAAACTAAATCTATTGATTCTAAAGTGTATTTTTATTACATATTATCTGTATATACTTGTATACGTTTAAACTAAATGCTCAATAATAATTTTTTAACTAAAATTGCTTGTGTAATGGATTAAGGGTATAATAATTATAAAACATAATATATAAATACATTATATAAAATAAAAAAGCCAGATGATTTTGTCTTTGTTGCTAGTGACCTTTAATTTGGAGCAAGAGAAACTGGGGGAGTGACTTTATTGTGTCAGACATGTGTCACTTGCTCACAGCTGAGATCTCATATCTAGAACATAACCTGGTTGGCCAAACCCCTTTCATGCCTAAAATCCATGGTTGGCACAAAAAAAAAAAAAAAAAAACTACACTGAAACATCCCTGGCTAGCCACCTAAATGCTATGCTATGCTTATGCGCCAGAGAAACAAGTACACGGCCATCTTTGGAAAATTGTCTTTGAACTTTTGTTTTTGCGGTCGCTCTGTATATTTCTATGGCATCGCTGTCGAGGAGTAATTAGCTGGTGAAGTGGATTTACTTATTGTAAAGTTAACGAAAGTTATCATGAGGATTGTAATGTTTAACGCAGATGTTTTAACAAATGTCAGTGGACCGGGAAGATTTTAAAACGAGCTGTTCATTTATAAATACGTAAGATTGCTGTGAAAATGCAGACCGGAAGACAAAAGACAACGAGCGCAGCGCTGAAAAGGGGCGGGGCTACATAAGGTCTATAGGCCCCAGGAAAAGTCATGGCAGTGAGTTAAATCATAAAACTGTCAACTAAATATCTTCATATATATATATATTTTTTTTTTTTTCTTACTATGTAAGCTTGTTTCCGCCACAGAGTAAAAAATGAAAAAGGCAATTGCGACACTTTATCTCACAATTTTTACTTTTCTTCTCGCCATTGCAAGTTTACATCTTGCAATTCTGACTTTATAGCAATTGTAAGGAAAAAAGTTAGAATTGTGAGATAAAGTGTTGCAATTACCTTTTTTTATTTATATACATATCTTACAGACTAAAAGCAATTTAAAGTTTATTAATTCTCTTTTGTTGTTTTCCTGTTCATGTTTTATATTTATTTGATTTCAATTATTGAAAGCATTTACACTCACAATCTTACACCAATTATGACTAATAAGCAGCCAATTTACAGTATAAAACTCATAAACTGTTTAAGTGCAACTCAGTCCACACAAATACTGTACTGATCCATTACCCCAATTTCGCTTTGAATGTAAATACCTTTATCTGGGCTTATTCAATACGTCCATGTCTTTTGCCAATGTCTATTTACAATTTGAAAGCATGGCCAGAGGAAAAAGAAAGTTAATGTGGTTTTCTGCCATTGTCAGAGTTTTTTAATTAGCCCAACATGTTGATTTTTGACACTTAAAGATTGAAACATTACATCAGGCAATGAAGACATTGGCTTTGTCAGTCTAATTTTTTTCTATGACTATGAACTTTTTCTTTCTTTTTTCTTTTCTTAGCAACTTAAAAAAAAAATGAAATCTGAAAAAGGATCAATTAGGGACTTAAATATCTGTATTTGCTTTGGGAGTGTTGTATTTGAGTTTGGCTTACGGGCTAGAGTTAGATTTGCCATTGGTCTTTTGTCACTTTGTTTGTCGAGTGCTTGTGTAGACTAGAAAATCATTGATCAAAAGTGTGGGAACACTTCCTATATTTTGTAAACAGTAAAGCAGCCCCTGGTTTAACCTCAATCCCATTCCCTTCTGGAGAAATGAGTTATATGCCAGGTTTTAGTGCCTAAATCAGTGATCCTATAGGATTGTAGTCATTTTTTGGATATGGATGAAATGCACTGGCACATTGTCTGTCACTCAAACATGCTCTCAATCCCTGGATCAGTGAGTGATCCATCGTATTGTATGTGAAGGGTTGCATAACATGCACATCTAACATGTGATGCCCGGTAAAGAGTTTTGTTAAATCACAAATTATTGAGCCAGTCAAGATCAAAATACACCCTTCATTGATATCAGTGTCCCGTGGTTCTTTCTCTGGACTGATAACCTTTGACACCGTGAGCACTCACTCACTCACAAGTTTTTAAGTGTATGTGAGTGAGTTGAGAAACAAGAGAACACATATTAAAGGGATAGTTGTTTGTTTCCATAATTACACTTGTTAGTTTCCATAGCAATTCATTACCCACACCTGTCCCTGGCTATCCTGTGCATTTATCCCCCATGTTTCCCTGGTCCCTGGTTCAGTGTCTGTAATATGCGATTGTTTTTGTATGTGGCACCTTGAGAGTTGAATGCTGTTCAGTAAACGTGGAGTCACGGACACATGGCATTCGTGTTATTTATTGATTCACTGTGGAGAAAGAACGAGAGTGAAACAGTGTTGTCTTTGATGGATGAATCATGTGTGTTGCTCTCAGTTCTGTTTTCTCCCAGGTTGGGATTTACTTTGTTTTGCCTATATTTGCAGTGTGCTTGGATTTACTTTTGTTGTTTTTGTTAATAAACTCAGTGTACTGCATTTGGATGCTACTCTCTTGTTTTTCTGGAACACCTCATGTTACGAAAGGACTGTAAATTGAACTGTATTTTACTGAAAAATGCCCCCATTATGTCTATTAACAGGTTTTTACTATTGCATGTTCGCAGTCTTTTACCATTAAAATCGCAATCATCTTTACCAGTCCCTGTGATTGAACTCATTTGCCGTCTTTCCTTTGCTGGTCTGTACGCATGCTGCCATTCTCAAGCACACTTCCTCCCACAGATTTAGCATGTTCCCATGATTGTGACAGGATTTGAATTAATGAACATAATCTTGGAGCAGCTGTATTTTTAAGGCTCATTCTCTCTGCCAGACAAACAGCAGGACATTGACATGCCTATTAGAACTTCAATACCTACTTCATTTTCCGGCTTTTCCTTTCTTACAGATTCCGCAAATTAGACCCATGAAGTGGACATTGATTTAGGCCGAACTAACAAACTTGAACAATCCGACAACAAGGTCTGTTATCAATAATACACGATGCACAATGGTACGCTTGCAAAATCCCCCGACGAGAATCTAAAAAGCTTATTAGGATTTAAATGAGCTTACTCCTATGGACAAATATGATGCTTCCCAATTAGTGCGAAAGTAAATGCTCTTTTCCCCTTCTGAGCAAACGCTAAGATGATTTTTATTGACCCAACTTTGATCCCGGAGATTAAAGAGGAAGCAGGATAGCTGGTAGAACGGTGATTCCTCAGGGTCACAGAGTTTACAAGCCGTCAGAATGAAAGAGATCACGTTCACTTTGAGAGTTACATGAGCTTGTTCATTCAAACATTCTTAAGATATTGTCTATGCAAGTAAGGGTTTTTATTAGCATGTCTATTTCAGACTACGTCTATGTTCAGACAGGAATGCAAGCTTACTATTTACTTCTTGGCATTTTAAAATGACATTTCGCATAAAAATATCATTCAGAACAAATAATGAGTTAAAAAAAAACAACTTCCGGTTCATTTGTAATCAGAGTATTGCATGCATACAGACAATTTGAATAAACGTTGCGTTTGTCTAATGTGTGTGTTTGCTCACTTGTCTGCTAGCATGTAATTGCTCAGTGCATTTCTGGAGCTTTTTGCTTTTGTTTATGTGGCAACACCATCTGTGTGCCGTCTTACACATGCTTTGGCTTTTGATGCAGCTGTTGTGCAACAGGGGAGTGATCCTGTCAGCAAACAATTTTATTCTGTCTTTTTCTATTTAAAGTCAACGCTAACACTATTTGCAGCACTTTTTGTCATTTTGAACATATTTCTTACTGACACTGGACATTCAACAAGTTCAAATGTAGTGCGGGAGTTGATTATTCATCAGGAATTGATTGTATTGGAAAAAGTAGGCATACTGTTAGCATTCCCAATCCCATTTGTCTCAATGGCAATGAGCCATTTGCAATGATCATTATATTATAACTCCATGAATGCAGCAGAAATATAATGAAACATCTACTATACTATAATATAACATAACATAAATAACATTTTTTTACATTGTTTTATATGTTTGTTTTTAAAACACAGCTTCTTTTGAATGGCTGTCAATGGCAAAGCATGCTTTTTGCCCACATAATGGTGCAATTAACTAGCTAACCAGGCAAAACTTCTGGGCGTTACATACTAGAATGGAAAGTTGTTTGGAAAGTCAGAAGTCATTTTGTTTTGTTTTAATCGCATGCGCCAATAGCCGCATTTCCATTACCCTTCAAATTGCGCAAATTGAAATTGCAAATTGAAAATACCCCAATGGAAACACGTAATTTTCGCAAAAACTTCGCAAAAAAAGTTTTTTCGCTTGCGGTTTTTCAGGCAATTCGAAAAAGAAATATTTTGCAAAACTGCAATGGAAACAGTTTTTGGGCATTTACAGGTCAGCTGACGTAGATGACGCGGTGTGTTTGGACAGAATACGAGACAGAGTTCTTAAGAATTCATATAAGACAAAATAATTACAGCAATAATGGATTCTAAACCTCAAATAAATGTTGGAACCAAGACCTTGAAGCAGATATGAGGGAGAAATACCCAGAAACACCATATATATGTGCTGCTCACAAGGTCGTTCCTCACCATTAATGCTTGGAAAACACAAGTCTCCTTTGATTAATAATAATGGCTAGTGCAGTGGCTGGGATTAGTACATAAACCTCCATTTTGGAATGATTTTACTGATCGTTTTAGGTTTAACTTTAGATGAAGTTTTAGTCGCATAACATCGGTTAATGGAAATGCCGTCATTTCGCAATAGTTTTTTGTTGACATTTAGAAAAAAATCTCAAAAGTTTTGCACAAATCTGTAATGGAAACGCGCCTAATTATGCATTTACAATAAGACCAGGAATTTGGAGTTTGTGGACTGTATGTAGATTTCAGAAACCCGTATTATTAGTGACACAGGTGGCCATTAAGTGAACTGCAGCAGCAGCTTATCGCTCACACTCGTGTACACGTAACATACAAGAGACTGAACGTGATTCAATGCACGATTTACTCACGGCGAAGTTTCTTTTCATTCTTTGCTCAGAAATAAACAGAAGTTGGAAATACCTTTGCAGCCATATACTGTTAAAGGGTTAGTTCACCCAAAAATTTAAATTCTGTCAGTAATTACTCACCCTCATGTTGTTCCAACCGCGTAAGACCTTCGTTCATCTTCGGAACACAAATTAAGATATTTTTGATGAAATCTGAGCCATGTTTCACTCCTCCATAGGCTTCTATGTGACCGAAACTTGCTGGCCCAGAAAAGTTATTAAAGAGATCGTTAATATAGTCCAAGTGACTCCAGTGGCTCAATCTTAAGTATATCAAGCGACGAGAATACTTTTTGTGCGCAAAAACAAACAAAAATAACGACTTTATTCCACTATTCATTTCCTTCTCTCTGGATGTCTAGTTGGTTCGCGTAGTGTTTTTGCGCAGCGCGTCTGTGTTACACGTCACCACGTAGGCTCACTATTGGCCGACGCCGGTCATGTGTGTGTTGCGTGATGACGTGCAACACAGACGCGCAGCGCAAAAACACTACGAGGCCCAGAGAGAAGGAAATGAAAAGTGGAATAAAGTCGTTATTTTTGTTTGTTTTTGCGCACAAAAAGTATTCTCGTCGCATGATAAACTTAATGTAGTGCCACTGTAGTTACTTGGACTATTTTAACGATGTTTTAATAACTATTCTGGGCCGGTGAGTTTCGGTCACACTGGAAGCCTATGGAGGAGTCAAAATTCTGTCAGATTTCATCAAAAATATCTTAATTTGTGTTCCGAAGATGAACGAAAGACTTACATGGTTGGAACAACATGAGGGTGAGTAATTACTGACAGAATTTTCATTTTTGGGTGAACTAACCCTTTAAGGAACATCTAAACGCCGTCCACACTGATAGAGCGAAGCTTAAATGAATATGTAAATATGTGCTGTGTGCTTTCCTCTCAATAAGAAAATAAACACAACACAAACGTCAGCAGGGAGAAAACAGTACTTAAGAAAGCATCCGATCATAGTGATGTGGATGTTTGAACCCAGCAAGCAATTTTGCGTTTAAAAGACGTCTAATAGCCGTCCAAACACAGCCCAGACTCCTAGGCTAAAAACAGGCAAAATTTAGGCTGTCATTAAAAATTTAATAGACGTCTAAACCATAGCCCAAGAATAGACTAGTCATCAATTAGATAAAGAAATGAGTGAAGAAATGAAACCAAACACCTTGTAATCACTGTTTACTTTGCTTACATGATGGAATATCATACAGCTCGCAAGTTATTTTGGCAAAAATAACATGTAATCAAATTCAAGGTTATTTTGGCTAGAAGTGGCCTACTCATAGCCGGACTATATCAGGTCTATAGTTAACTTAGACTGTGAAATGACGGCTATTGACCAGCTCTGCAACTCACCGGCATCATGTCGACAGATGAGGTCATTAAAATGACACTGTTATGATAGTTTGAACAGAAAGTATGTTTGAGACTATAGACTATATCTGACTATGTGAGACTGTAGTTTGAATAAATCCATTTTCTTTGCACGACACATTTTAATATATACATCAGTAATTCCATGTGGATCCATCTAAACTCTTTATCTTTCCATAAACTCAAATTTAATTTTCAAAGTTTCCTCTCAGCCAATTCCCCCCCTCTTTCCTTTCTCCCTCTGACAAAAAATATTCATCCTCGACTCAGTTGATGGTGTTTTGCTGCTCACACTTGAGCCTGAAACTCTTTTGGGGTGTAAGCGCTGTTTTCCTCATATCTGAAGAGAGTTGTTATTAGAGGCTCCACAGAATGCAGCAGTCCTCTGTGAAGTGGAGCGCTACTTGAGACAAGGATAGCATTTCAGAGCTATTGACAGAGAGCCATTTTCGCCCCAAGAGCTCGCGCCTCTTCAGTCACAGCCATCGGCACCCTAAACGCCACAGATAATCCATTCTTTACAGCTGTGGAGCTGTTGTGTTTTTCTTTTCTTTTTTTTCCTGTGTTTTGATTCAAGATTCCTCATTTATTTAGTGCTGGAATAAATTATTGTATCAGGCAGGGAATTTAACGCACGAATCAGACAGAAACTCTCTTAATGCAGATATAATATGTGTGTGTGCTTTGCGTTTACCGCATTACTAATATTTAGGAGTGGGTGAGTGTTAAAAATTGGGATGTGTACATAGTGATTTGGTGGACTGTCTTTAACAACTAGTCAATTAAATGAAATCCTGTACAAAATAACGCAGGTTTGGGTATAATTGACCCCAAACAAACACATTTCTTATAAAACAATTTCAGCTAGATGCAGCATAATTGAATGCATTTTAACACGATTTAATAAGGACTTTAAGGACAAAACAGTATCTAATGCCGAGTTCAGACTGCACGATTTTAGCCCCGATTTTGGCTCGCCGACAGGTTTTGAGAAATCGCCGACAAATGCCCGAAATCACAGGCAAATCAGTGCTCGTTCACGCGAGTGACAATCACGCAGTGTGAATGAGCAAAGACGCGATCTGAGAGAATCACCGACGAGTCGCCGACGCCCGTGAGATATTTGGCATGCTAAATATCTGGACCTGTCGGCGATTCAAAATCCTGCTGTGTGAAAGTGTTCTGACTGAAAACTACATCGGCGATGACCGACAGCCAATGAGAGAGCAAGATACACAGCAGCGGGGAGTTCGGGGAGGAGTTATAGGCCACAGTATCAGTATTTTAATAGATATATTTACAATTATATCAAACAGAAACAAAGCACAAACATTTGCTTGACCAGCAGCAACAGCAGCACACTGCAAAATTATTTATTTACCCCAAACTCTCTTTGCAGAACACACAGTCCTTGCTCCCCTTGTCTTCCCAGCCATTTCCTCATACATAATGTTTTTCTTTTTCTCCTGTTCGCAGCAAATCAGTGCACAGGCAATTTGGATCGCAAGCTTCTTGCAGGCTATCATTTTTAATAACAATTTCAGTCTTGTGCGAGAGCTGCGGTCTTACGCACGCGGGATTTTGCGCTATTTCCTTATCACTTCTCGCGTGTGTTTGGTTGCGAAACGTAGTTTGCGGATCAGACAGAAGTTGTCGGCGATTCTTCCTCCTGAAAATCATGCAGTGTGAAACCTCCTGTCGCCGATGCACCGTGCAGTGTGAACACACCAGCAACTGAATGTTACCCCAGATAGTCACGCAGTGTGAAAAGAACAGTGACCCGACTACTTTGAAAATCGTGCAGTCTGAACTCGGCTTAATTCGATTAATTATCCTAAATTTGGAATTAATTGATGGTTATTTAATACACAAGCCATTTAGTTGTTTTTTTTCCCAGCAAAATTAACTATTATTTATACTGTAAATGTACTATACTGTGATTTTTGGTCATAATATAATGTATAATTGTGAAAATTTTAAAACCTGTTTTCATTTCAAATCTTTACACATCTTTAAAACAGGTTTATTTATTTTAGAATCAATTTAACGTGTATTTTGTCGCTGCACTGGCAGATTTTTTTCACTTGTTTTACATATAAAACAAGTGGAAAAAATCTGTGCAGAAAGACAAAATGCACTTATTTATTATCAAGACACAGTCTATGAAAACAAGCCATCCACAGTGATTTCATAAACTGGAAAGCCAGACAAAAATACTGATGAAGAATCTGATTTTCTGCAGCGTGTAGACCTTTAGAAAAGAAGTTTTCTTTCTTTGTTTCACTCCCACCTCCGTGACTCCAGTGATTTTCGAGATTCAGGGCATAAAAATTCCGAGCGCGGAACGTGAAGTGATATAAATTCTGCACCACACAGACAACGGAATAATAACATTAATGAAAATTTTACATTGACTAAAAGTCAGAGTTCCCCCCTTCATTAATTTTAAAGTCGCTCTCTCAGACTTGGAAATGCGTTCGGACAGCCGGCTCTTTGCTCCGACTCCGAGAGCCCACCAACGCTTTCCACGTGTCGCTCATCATTTTCAAACATGACGGCGGCCGCTGACCTTTCGGCTCTATCTAGAGTTTACTTTTTGTTCTCCCACTCCACTGAAGTCATATCTATCACACACTTTAATTCCATATTTTATCCCCTCAAATGTATTGTGGGCGTTTTATCATCACTGCTCCAGCTGTGTGTTGATACACACCTCACAGGGGGCGGTTTAGGAGAGTTTAGTGCTAAACAGCACTCATTTCCTCTGTAATAGATGCTACAAAGTTGCCGTTTTCTAGAGGAAAAAGCCTCATTATGAGAGAGATTTGTTGTGTGGGATGGATGTTCCTCCTTCACGAGTGCTGCACATGCGTGAAGGTGAACAGGTTAATGCGGCAGATGCTTTGTGCATTGCGCTCATGCATTTGACGGTGTGAATGTAAAGGCTTGAAGGAACACGTGTGTGTGTGTGGCCTGTGATCAAGTGTCCTGGAAGACGCCGGTGTAAACGGAAATTAATATCAAAACAATCGGTAAACCAACATTGCTGTTCTAACCTTTGTGTTAGTTGATAACGTGACATGCAAATGTAACCAGGGTCCAAAATTAACCTTTTGTCACAGCTGACAATGGTGAGAAGTGAAAAAAAAAATGACCAAATGAAAATATTTTTACTAGCCAAGTTACTATTTTCCTTATGCAAAATTTAAAATGATTTGCATATATATTGTGTATATACAGCATATATAGCGAAAGTCAGACTATTTTTCACAGCCAACTTAAACCATGTACTCACAGTTCATTATGAAGTTAGCTGTTACTGGCAATTTTAACTATTGACAACTACTTTTAGTGCCTGAATGTGTAACAAGGTGCATATGTTTTTTAGATCAAAACTACTATAGCTGGTGATATCTGTTTCTTCCCATTGTGTCAGATCTAGAAAGAGGAAAGAATTACATTTGGAAATGCATTTGGTTTAGCCTTGAATAAACATGACTTATCTGCCTTGAAGTGCAATGGAGTTTAAGCTGGATAGTGAGAGATTACCGCATGTCCTCTTGTCTCTCCCAGAGGACACTGGGTAATCGCCGTCGCTGTCTGTCTGACATGGCCGGGGGTAGAGGGATGTGGAGCAGGAGGAAAATGGTAAAAGTCGAAACGTTGGTATTAGACGTCAGGTGCGATGTTTAATCTGTAAATATAAATCCCTGAAATCCACTGAGCCTACAATTAGATGAATAACACAAACTCAGTGAACTGCTGGAATAGTTAGTTGTCAGATCAAGGACTTTTGTCTGTTTTCTTTTTGTGTCCTTTATGCAGCAAGACAGAAACCCCTTCGTCTGGTCAAGCAAAACCACCTGCTTCCTTTAGGATTTCATTCATGAAAACGGATTCATTTAAAACCATGGAATGAATGATTTTTTTATTCTGCATTCTTTCACTGTTGTGAACAGAGGATAGAAATTATCTGACATATTTCCTGCGATTCACACTGAAACTAATATATGTTTAAGTATTAAAGTGTTTTTTCTTGTTTTAAGTAAAATAAACTAAATACATTTATCGAAGAAGAAATATTGCATACAATATTCAACTTAATTTTAAAGAAAATAAATGATTAATAATTATTTAAAAATTCAGTCTTAAAGTATGTTTCCCTTTGGCAATTGTTTTCTGTTTTACGCAAATCCGACACTTTAGTGAAGTTAATGCTTAAAAATAAGACGTATAATTTTTAAAAAATCATTTATCTCTTAGAAAAGTTCATTGTTTTTTTTATGGAAAAACATGACAAAAATAATCAACTATACTAGAAAATTTGTGTTCTTAAGCTAAATATCTTAATCACACAATCCCTCCAATTCTAGAATGTAACATACGCTTTTCACAATCCAATCAATTGCAGATGTATAAAATCCTGCCCTTCATTTTTCCTTGTTTATCAATAACCTGCTTGATTTGGGAATATGCTTCATGAAACGGGTTGAAAATGGCATTTGCTGAACCATCTTAGCTTACGATTCTCTCTGTCTCTTTTTCTCCTTCAATCGTCTTCATTGTTTTTGTCTCTCTTCCTCCCCAGTGAGAAGCGGTGCTGAACTCTTCCCATCCTGTGTTTTAAAGCAGCTTAAGTGCTCCTCCATGCCGCTGATTTCCTCGTAGGCCTTAAGAAGTGATCACCTTCCTGCAATGCCCTCAGGATTAAACAGGCCAGGCCCGTCCTCTCTCCACGTCTCGCTCCTACCTTTGTAGTCAATAAAAGACTAACTAGAAAAGAATGAGGAGATGGGAGAATCAATCTACTGGAAGCCTCCCCACAGTTTTCTCATCACTTCTTGTGTCGTGTGTCATCTCTGTCCATAACGGGGAAAAAGAACAAACTCAGTATGTGGGATGAAGGGTTTTTCCCCCTCTCGTCTCTAGTATGGACTGAGAAAATAGAGTCAGGAAAAAGAGTGATTTTGATGGAATGAGTGAGGGAGATAAGTTGTGTTTTATGTTGTGTTCAGACTCACAGCAGGGATGAGTACTACACGAGCTGGCGTGTTTTCCCAGAGCGTCCGGAGAACTGCTAAAGACAGCGGATGTCGTGCTTGTTTAAGCTTCAGCGTGCGAAGCAGAGACGGATTTGGGGATTTCAGGCCAGAAACACTTTATGCAAAACCATAGACCAACAGTTTGCAATGTGATACTTCTGAGCATACTGTACTTCCTAAAGTGCCCTTATTATGCTATTTTAAAGGGCTCCTAATTTTGTTTTGAGGTCTCCTACAATAGGTTTACATGCATCTAAGTTAAAAAATAAAATAAGAAACACTTTCATTTTTCTTATGATATACATTACAGCATCACCTCTTTCCTCACAGTGTCTGAAACAATTCAATCAAGAATTCGGTCTCTCTAAACCCCTCCTTTCCTAGAGCCTACTCTGCTCTGATTGGTCAGATGGCCCAGTCTGTTGTGATTGGTCGACTCCTTACAGCACGCTTCATTACTAAATCTGAATTTCAGCTCCAGCTCTTCCTCAGCACTTGATACACCGAGATACGAACAGTAACGACGGCGTCGGTTCTTACATATCAATTCCGGCGCGAGTCTCATGCTTTTGAAATGCATCAAAGTGGATTTGCTTTGGCAGCAGAAAACAGCGTCTTCTCAACATGTCGACAACACGAACCAAACTCTTCCAGTCTCAGCTAGAGCTACAGTGTTTGAGGGCGGGGCTAAATAGACATTGTTCTCCAGCAGCCAATGAAAATCATAGATTTACATTATGCAAATGTATCACAAACCTACAAAAATTCAAGCAGAAAGTGAGACTGGAATTACTGACGACTCATTTCAGGCAGAATCGGTTCTTTCTTTTGGGAGATAATAACTCCATTTATCTGCACCTTCTACCTTTTACATTCACAAACAGGCGTACTGTATTACACACCACACAAGCTCTTGTTTTTCTGTGGCAGTAACAAACCTCAATACTCAAGGAGTCTATTGTCCGTTAAATTGAGCTTGGTTAGCTAACTTCCCTCTTATCTTTGCAAACCATTGCTCCATTAAGATTGTAATTGTAACAGATTATTGGAGTACGTCTCACAAGAAAATACTTTTTCAGTCCTTCTGCATTTTTTTATTTATTATTATTTATGAAATTTACAAGCAATTTCCTGAGTGAAAATCGTTTTAAAGTAAATCCTACCCCTTTTTTTTAAGTGTGTATGCATTCAAATATATTCAGCATATATAGTCAGCGTATACTGTATAATATATTCCAATTATGCGATTGTCTTTACCGTGAAGCATACATGCAATCTGGCCAAAATGCGGTATGATTATTCCATTAGATATCAGACTTTTTGTTGATGGTGCACCTATGATGGCTTAAAATGCTGCCTATGTAGTCAGCTCACTGCAAATAGGAATAGAGCCATTACGATAGAGTTTTTTTTGGTTGGTTGAGGCGATCACAGATTAATCATTTATTTGTAACAAGGCTGAGAAGCAACGAGGTCTAGAATCGCCTCTGGTGGGACACTCTCCTTTACTGTACGTCTCATTTGTCAGTGTATATATTTGTTTGGATTTGAAGCTCTGTGCCGATTCTGCTGATGGCTGTGAGGACTGGAACCACCTCAGCAGTATTGTATTTGAATCAATGATTCAGTTTTGTGCTGACACTCTGAGGAATCCTGTACTTTACCAGTCACTCCCTTCTCTTTTAGATATAAAAGGACGTTCTGGAGGGACCAGAGAATTGCTCACACTCTTATACGACCTACAATGGAGCCAGAAACATAATTTTGAGTTACGTGCACATGAATGAGAAAGTGAAATTGTATTTACCAGTGGGAAGCTGGGATGTTGGAAAGGTTGTGCTGAAAATTACAGTGTCTCTGCAGTAGATGGAAGGAAATGAGGTTCACTTTTTAGTGCTGTATTTTAATAATATTAAGGTGGTGTGTACTGCAAAGTTTATAGTTGACTAATGTGAAGTTTTGTGGACTGCTTTATGGCATTTTTATGACATGAAAATTAAGTCTCTCTCTCTCCCTCTAAATATATATATAAACACTGATGAGCCAAAACATTATGACCACCTGCCTAATACGCTGTTGGTACAGCACCGACCCGCCGAGGCATGGACTCTACAAGAGCTCTGAAGGTGTCCTCTGGTATCTGGCACCAGGGGATTAGCAGCAGATCATTCAAGGCCTGTAGGTTGCGAGGTAGAGCCACTGTGGATTGAACTGTTGGTCCAGCACATGCTCAATTGGATTGAGATCTGACTTGTGCCACAGTAGACCTTCTGTTGGCTCGGACCAGACGGGATAGCCTTTGTTACCCTGGTGCATCAATGAGCCTTGGGCGTCCAATACCCTGTCACCAGTTTGTGGTTTGTCCCTACATAGACCACTGTTGGGAAATTCTCAGCACTGCTGACCGGAAGCATCCCACGAACTTTGCCATTTCAGAGATACTCTGACCCAGAGCCATAGAGAGAAAGAGTTGCGACACTCCCATAGACCTCCGTTGTAAATAATGGCGGCGCTTTTAACCGCCTACTTCCGGGATTTGAAGATCTGAATAGTTCCAAACACTGTCGTTTTGGCGTTGGACACCATTCACTTACATTGCTGCGCGTCGAGTTGTTCCAGAGTTAAGTTGTTGAAATATCGACCTCTTTTGATTTGTCAACTGTCTATATTGTATCAGAGGCCCTTTGTGATGCTTATACTGGTCTTCATTTGTAAATGCACAGCTTAATTATTTATATTTTATGTTGGTTGTTTCAACCAATTTTCAGCCATCCACAGCCTGCTAGTGCGACTTCGTCAGCTGTGACAGTAAGAGTTCGGTAATGAATCACTACTACCTTTATAGCAACTTTTATTTTATTTTAATTTTTTGGGATATACTAACTTTTCATTATGTTTTATTGTCTTGAGTGAAGCGGCTTGTGAGAACAATGCTGGACCTCTAGGATTGTTATGGCCATCACCAGTCCTGTCTGTTTCATGGATCACCTGCCCCTGGTTTTTGTTTTTCTTGTTCACACAAACTCACACAAGCACACATTTTTGTTGTCTGTCATTGTTTAATAAAAAATATTTACGCGAACTCTTTACGGACGGACCGCCACGGCAGACCTCTTTGCGTGATCACGAAAGTAGGCTGATGGCTGAATCAAAATTTATAAGCAAAATCACGGGAATCAATAGCCTAATACAGCCCAGTTGTGCTAAAATAAATATCATGAGACTTCCATCATCAGATGAATGATATGGAAAAGTTAAGTTAGAGCCGCTAAAGCCACTACTACCCATGCGAACATGAACACTAGCTTTTCCCTCCAAAAATATAGCCTAAAACTTATCTCCAAATGCAAAACTGATATTAATAAAAATGCAATAACAGCTGAAAAAGTACTTGGGTGTGTGTTTTATTTTATATTTACCGTTCAATAATGCAATCGCTGCTGTCTGTCCCATAGAAGAACATGACAGCCAGCGTATGTTTTGGAACTATTGGGGCTTACATGAACCACGTGACAGCCATAGCGGCGACATCAAAGAGTGTCGCAACTCTTTCTCTCTATGGCTCTGCTCTGACCCAGTCAGACTGCTTCTTCTTCAACGCTGGATTTGCATAAAAGTTGATTTTGAACAATGGGTTGATACCAACTTTTTGTGCTTAAACTTCAAATCCAGAACAAGTATTGCACTTCATATTTTGTGAATGTTTCTTTTCACGATCGCTTTTTAGCATGCTGTACGGCTAAAGATAATTATATAAATTATAACCTTAAATAATAAAACAAAACGATGCCTGTTCTATCTCCATGCAGCATATATTCTCTGACTCTGTAGGCATACAATTCCCACATGAGCACAATAATTTACAAACAAATAATCGATTCATTGAATAAAGTTAACTCCACAACAACTAAATCAATTAATTAATCAACTAACCATTCAGAAACATCCAGTTGCATTAAAACTTCTTCCTGAGTCTCTCCATCAGCATGTAAGGCTAAATATCGCTACTGACAATTTCCGACATTTTGGATGCATGAGATTCTCTGGTTTTGTTGTTGCTGGTGTATCCGGTGCACAAACTGTAAAGGCTCATTTGTAAAGGCTCAAAGCAGCAGCTCAATTGCATTTAAAGGTTCACACGCGAAAACTGCATGTTTTGCTTCCACCCAAATTGGGGGCATTTTGGACATGCTATACTAAATGATCTGTGAGGTATTTTGAGCTGAGACTTCACAGACACATTCCTGGGACACACGAGACTTGTATTACTTCTTGGGAAAAGGGGTGTAATTGGTCCCCTTTAAGTTAAATTTGAGTGTAATTTTTAAGTTTACTCAGTCATACTTATTCATTCATCCTTCATTACTTTCAGAAAGTGTAAAAATGTATGACTAATACATTGATTAGCTCTCTTTAAAACATATTTTTAAATAAAATGTATGCAGTGTACAAATGGTTATGCTTGTAATTTAAGTGTATGTTTAAAAATATACCAATTCCTGAGAGACTTTTTTTAAATAATTCATTATTTGTTCAATTCTAGATCTAGTCAGGTCACATGTTGATTATTTGTGTTATTTTGACTTCCTGAATGCATGATGTATCGTAATCTCCACTGGTGAACCCAGCAGGAGGAGCTCACCAGGCGCACCTAATGCAGCGTTAATACTTTGTGAAGCATTTAAAGTCATTCATACTCTGTTTCTTTTCTCTCCACTTTAGCAGGCGATCTTCTTGTGTTAACAACTTTTTATTTTATATCTTCCCCATTGACTGGTTAGTGAATTTAATTTTGCTTCGCTATTTGGTTGTATACATTCTCACACAGATTCCTCTTAATAGATTTGAATAACTTTCAATATTTCAGTCCTTGACAAGACAATTTCTTCAATAATCCCCATCAGTCCTCGTGGAGGAACAGACCTTGGGTTTTTGAAAATCTGTCTGGTTGTATGTTGTATTAATTAAAGACCCAAAAGAGAAATTATTCCGATTTTAGTGCTGGAAATGTTGAATTGCTATTGAATTGCATTTTAATTAAATTTACATTTCTGTATTCAATGCACCACATACAAGGGCAATTAATTCTATCTGATATACACACTTTTTGTGTGTGCGTGAAAGCTCTCATACTGTATGTGGCTGGCGTCATAAATGCTATTTTTATTAACACTGAGGTGAATTAAAATACTCATCTGTGTTTTCTATAAAAATGTACTTATCCTTGGACTACTCTTTTCATAAGTTACCTACAAGTGTGTGTGTGTGTGTGTGTGTGTGTGTGTGTGTGTGTGTGTGTGTGTGTGTGTGTGTGTGTGTGTGTGTGTGTGTGTGTGTGTGTGTGTGTGTGTGTGTGTGTGTGTGTGTGTGTGTGTGTGTGTGTGTGTGTGCTGCTTTCATGTACCACTCTATGTTTTCATACGCTGGCATGCTGATGAGTTGGGCCCTGTCATAGCTGCCTGCCTCTACTGAATCCTTTAAAGCTCCCCGACAACACATTCATAAACAGTTTTGATGGGCTTGAGAGATTTTGTCACAAGACAAGAGGAAAGAGAGCTGTCCAAAACAAAGACAGAAATTTGCTTGACAGTTACAGTTTCGCTGAATATGTATTATTCTCGGAAAAGAAAGAGCAGGACACCGTCGATTGATTTCTGTGGCGATGGGGATATTTTTTTGATTTTTAACTTCAGATATCAGACTTTATAAATTGGTGATCCAATACAGGACCAAAATTGACCAAAATATATTAATGTAATAATAATAATGTGTGTATGTATATATATATATATATATATATATATATATATATATATATATATATATATATATATATATATATATATATATATATATATATATATATATATATATATACAGTAGTCAACATTTGAAGTGGATCAAAACCTTTCATCAAAGTTATACATGAATTTTGAACAATACCCCTTCTTGTCTTTTTTGATCCACTTCAAATGTTGACTCCTGTGTGTGTATATATACATATATATAGTCCACGAGTATATACACACATATATATATATATATATATATATATATACATACATATATATATATATATATATATATATATATTTGCATCTCGCATAAAAGATTATCCTGGTAGCAGCAAGCGTGTCTATGTTTAACTTCACAGACTTCAATGAACGATTGTCGAATCATGCATGTGCATCAAATAGACGGAGCGGATGAGAATGGGACCGCAAATAAAATAAAAAAATCCTAATATATTTTTCTAATCTCTTCCACTTATTACAACAGCTCCTCAAACTGCAGTGAGTTGCTGCCAGTTGCAGCAATATCGACAAACATAGTTTGTTCAGTAAATAACTTTAAAAAAAAAAACATTTTTTCCCCCGCAGTACCAAAATTCAAAAGCGAGGTACGTCATTTTTGTGTAACATCACACCCCTAATATATATGGCAAATTTTTTTTAAGTTTGATTGGAAACACTGCCTCTAATGCCAAACCGAAAAAGTATGCCATGTTTTTTTTCTCAATGTTTTTCCACAGTGTCAACAACCCTATCAGAACAGACCTGAGAGTTGAGAAGTGCTGTTTTAGCCGCCCAAAACGGTCATTTCTTGCACGAGGAACATCAAGCATCATTCCAGCTCTAATATGCAAGCCAAATGACTCTCTTTAAATGCAGCCCCTTGAAACTAACAAGACACCGAGATAAACATTGTTCTCTTCAAGCGCCTTTTGAATGAGATATTTCCTGTCCTCGCCGTTCTGTCTCAGACCCCGTCCTTTGAAAGGGTGTGTGATAAAGTCTGGAGCGAAATGACTACAACACACAGCTTTCAGGGCCAAATGAGTTCCCATAGTATTATTTTTTTATCAGCGGCTGGTTCTTTTGAAGTTTGATTCCGAAGTGCCACAGCCACGAGATGTCAGAAAGCAGACGTGCGGCACGAACAGATGAAAGTTTACAGAGTGGTCACTCATCTGAACGAGGCGGGGGGAGAAAGGGAGAATAAAGAAATTGTTCCTTGCTTTCAAAAATGTGTACTTCTTAAGCGTGCATGTGTGCGTGCTCTCGACGCAACCCAACGCAGAAATGAAAAGCCTATATTTTACACGTTTTGATATCGGCCTTTATCATTATAATGTAAATGTGTGCATGAACGCATGAATAACGCATTATTTTAGACCCAATTGGCATTAAAGTGGCTTTTCATCCTTTAGCCGGAGCCCCATTGTGTAGGAGCCGGTGTGCATGGCTCTAATGTAGGGACTATTCTATATCTGGGGATGAAGCTGTCTGTTCAGGTGATTGACACAAGCCCACATTAAGAGGTGGTTTTGAAAATTAGTCCGTGGAGACCCGGCGGAGGTGCGCGGAAGAAGGAGAGTCGTCTCCGAGAGGAGCCGTGCCTTTTTAACCCCGCTCATTGGTATTCTGCGGCGCGCCTGGCGAGGCGCTCTCTAAATGACTGAGGCGCGCGGCTCACCGAACCCCTCGACACGCGCGCGCTCAGACGGACCCCGTGGAGAGCCGCCCAACAATATGCAGCCCGGAATACAGAAATCAAAATGGGGCCCAATTAATAATCACATAGTTAGTTCATATTTTATACACCACTCTTCTTGAGCCTGAACAAAGTTCGAATGAGCAGAAATTTTGGATTCGCTTCTTTTTTTCTTTTTTTCTCTCTCTCTGCACGGCACGCGCCCCCTACTTACCTTAACATCTTGAACTTTCCTCAGTGTTTTTCTGCTGTTTCTGCATGGCCGAGCTGAGGCAGCCATAATGATGTGCTTGCCCGGCTCTTCTTTGTCTCTATCTGCCTTTATGCTTTGATTCTGTAAAAACACAGAGCAAACAGCGCCAAAGGATGGCCATGAAATGACAATAACTTCTTTATATTTGCAAACACATGAGTGTACTTAACGTAAAGAGTAGCAGGTTTTGCTTTAAAACCGCACTAGCCGACATTTCTCCCGCATACGCACAATTCTAAGCATGTTCTGCATGACCTTGAACTGTCAGTTATGCTCCTTAGCATTAAGCTTTTCAAAATGCTCAAACCAGCACTTTTTACTTCATCTAATTAATCAAAATATTACTGGCTAAAAGCCTTTATTCATATGCACATAGTTTAATTTATTGATTGCACTGCAAAATGCATCTGCGGCCACATGCTCACTTCTTGAATTATTTTCTGAGAAGACAGCATTTGACGCACATACTGTGGGATTTATTTTGTCTTGAAAAAAAAAAAAAAAACCTTTCTTTTCAGTGGTATCAATATGTATGTGTGTGGCCTAGGCTCGCCCGTCAAAGTCAGCGTTGAGCACTTTACAGATTTTGACATATTCATTTAAAGTTGCTAATCGCATGTAAATATGCAAGGCAGGTTCCCCTGGGCTCTCTTTGAAATGCAAATAAGGAGTGCAAACAAAGGTCCGGATGGACAGAGGTGCAGATACAGTGAAATCACAGAGGTGTGATACTGCTCACATCTCATTAGGACAGAAAAGAACACCCCCCGTTTCTCATTAGACTATTTATTGCAATTTGTTTCTAATTCTGTTGCATGTTTTCTCCTTATAGATGTCTGGTGCAGAGGAGCTCCTATCCGACACAGCTGTTCTCACTTGTTTTACCTTGTCGGATCTGTCGAAAAAATCTACATTAAATGTGTTTAGACAAATAAGAAGGCTTGAGGTCATATCTGTGTATCTGCACGCTGTTTGTAATTCTCAGTGATTCGTACGTACGTGTAAACAGAATTAAGAATGTAATAGAGTGTGATTGTGTTTGAGTGCATGGATCTACAGCTACAATAACATGATCACTTTAATTACCGAAACTGCAGCCATTTAGTTTTGTGTTTTTACATGTGGGAGGTGAAGGATATGACTTAGTATTAAATTAGTGCAACAAAATATATTTGTGCAGTTTAAGTTTCTGTGTAATTCCTCCACAGCTGCGTCTTGGTTTTTACAAATCTGATACTAGTCTGTCTGTCTGTCTGTCTGTCTGTCTGTCGTTCTATCTATCTAAAAAAAATTTCATGGAAACGTATTTACTGAATATATATTTCTCTGATATCAACCTGCAACAACACGCTAGCAATGCAATGACATTAAATGGAGATCAAATGGAGACTTTTGCTTCAAGATGATGTTTAAAGCTTATATCTATCTATCTATCTATCTATCTATCTATCTATCTATCTATCTATCTATCTATCTATCTATCTATCTATCTATCTATCTATCTATCTATCTATCTATCTATCTATCTGTCTGTCTGTCTGTCTGTCTGTCTATCTGTCTGTCTTGATCCGACAGTCACTGAGGTTTCACTCTATGAGCCGTTGACAGTGTTTGTTTGGCCGAAGAGGTGAAGCGTTCAGAGAATGATCGTAGTGGGGGTCGTAATCATGTCCAAACCCGTCACCAAACCACAGGCCCTCTTAAAGCAAACGTGCGCTCTAGAGCCGCCGTACAGCCACAGAGACAGAACACACATTTTAACAACATCACGCCTCGCTGTTCCACCATTTCCAATTTCCAGCAGGCAAATTGGGATTCCTGACTGCACTCACAAGTGTCTGAAGCACCATTTTCTGACTCTATGGAGTGGAAAATATGATTCAATTCCTGTTCAACGCCTTTTCATTAACCGAGTGCTGAATGTCATCCACAAAAAGTGTGTGCTTGTATCCAAGTAGAGTAATAATTGTATATTATTAGCCATCCCAATTATACTTTTGAGAATTTTGTTGTATTATTGTATTTTTTGGCTTCTCGAGGTTTCAAGAATGCAATGAAAATGCACTATTAAGTGCTCAGTGCAGCGACTGTACTTGTTCATTGGCTGCGGGCCCTGTTCATTCAGCTCCAGTGTTTTTATATGGAGAAGAGGAAACTAGTTAAATCAGATCCCTCTAGAGAGGCGTTTCAGCACTCTGGGTGTATAGCCACTTAACCAGACTCAGGGATATTAGCCTCGCCCTGACTTAACCGCCAATCCATGTCCTGTTCCCACTGTAGTCCCTATTAAAATTTTACAGGTCAGAAATCCAAACGCCGCCAAAAGAAATGTTCTTTTTCATTACAAGTGACAAAAAGAATGTTAAGGTCAGTCTGTGGCATAATGGCACGGTAATTAGAACCCCTTGACTTGATAAAGTGTGACTGTAAATCAATGCTGGACTAATTAATCAATATCTTAATTATTAGACCTTTTAATGAACATTTTTGTCGAAATTCCCTCAGAACCCCTGGCCGCAGTGGCCCTGAATGTCGTCATTAGTTCCAACAGTGAGTCTCATAGTGCTGGGTAGAAGTGCTTTCATTAGAATACCACTCACAGCACATCTCCAAGTTTACACGTACACGGATCCCGCGGTCATGGAAAACCTGGGAAGTTTTTAAATTGTGATTTACAGACCTGCAAAAGTCATAGAAATGACTGAGATCTTAAATCGCAATGGAAAATTCACAGAAACGTACTTAATATATATTTCTCTGATATCAACCTCCAACAACACGCTAGCAATGCAATGACATTAAATGGAGATCAAATGAAGACTTTTGCTTCAAGATGATGTTTAAAGCTGATGTCTATCTATCTATCTCTAATAATAATAATAATAATAATAATAATAATAATGATATGTTTATTTTTTATAGCGCCTTTCAAGAACCCAAGGGCGCTTCACAAAATAATACAAACAGTTGACAGACAAAGAGACAAGCAATCTGCTTATTATAACAAACAAACAAACAAGTAGAAAAGCAGATGGAGACAACCAATAACTACAAATAATTAAAATGAGAAGATGTATAATCAAATAAAAACATCAATTTCGATAAAGTAAGCATGTAACAATAAAAAAATCCATCCATCCATCCATCCATCCATCCATTCATCCATCCATTCATCTATTGTCTGTCTGTATCTTTATCTATTGTTCTATATATCTATAACAAAGTCAATTGAATTCATAAATGAATCTAGTTATGCTCCACTTAATCTATTGCATTTGAAAAACTCCTTATGCAGTAATCGCAAACTCTAAAATGCATGTAAATTCATTGGACTTGAGGTGTAGGAAATTGTTAGGTGTGCTTTGATATTTCAGTCAATGAAATGTAACATTCTATTTTATATCTGGTGAGATTAAACTGTAATCGAGCAAATACAACATGTTTAGTTGATTTTGTCTCTAACCTTCTGCAAAAATGCACTATTTAAATACTACGTGCATGTAATGAGACGCTGTTTAGGTAATTATGGATTTATGCGATTATGCATATACATACTTATTAGCAGCCTGTATAATTAACACTCTATGAACACCACACACACGCTGTGCTGCTGAGCGTCACGGCAATCTGTAAACATATGGAACTTATTTACCAGAGTATTCATCTGTAAAACCTACATAGACAAACTGTTATGGCGTCTGTATTTCTGCCATGACAGCACCTGATTTTAAGTGTGATTTTACTGCATTTCAAAATAAACATGTATTCAAATAAATATTTGTATTTTCATTTTGGGGTAAATTAATTCCAAAAAAATATTTTTGTTAGTATGATTGTCTTTCAGTTGTCAGTATTTATCAATTCTCCAGAATTTCCACCGAAATCAGTGAAGAAAGTGTCAAAATGTCTGCAGATTCTGTTTGTCGGAGCCAGTCATAATACCAAAACATGACATCTGTATCTCAGTGAGTGGTGAAGCTTCCTAAGACTGGCCATAGGAGTGAAGCGAATCGACAGCATTTGTGATTGTGGGGTGAGGCAGAGGACATGTGCGGAGTTTGGAGAGCCAGGCGCACCTGTCGTGTTGCGTTTATCTGGGTGGACGGGCGGCTGGTGCGGGTTGGCAGCAGACAGGAGGAGTCAGTTAAATGTGGCATAACCGAAAAGTAGACGCACTGCCAGGGGACCCACGCCATCTCGACATGATTGAAGACTTGAAGGGAAAAACCTGCGTGACCCAGACACAGATTCACAATTTAGTATATCCAGCCTTACAGCAATAATAATCAGAGTGGAAATGGACTTGGTATTAAAAATATATTTATATGGATAATTCTGTGGTAAACAGAAGAATTTTGAAGAATCTGCATACAACAAAAAAGCATCAGCACATGTTTCCATCCACCTATTTTTATGGGATATTGTATTAAAAAAAACATGATGCGTGCATAAATTATAAAGATGCGCATAAAAAACGTATGCGTTGAATTGAGGCAGATCATTTTTTTATCCGATAAGAAGACATACGCATAAACTACGATGGAAACACATTTAGCGAATAAATCCCTCGATGCGCAAGAAAACACTCACATGACTTTGCCTCAACAGTGGATGTGATTGGATAACTGGACTATACAGCACAGCATCTCAAATGTTCTTTTAGTCTTTCTGAAATGCCTAAGCCAAAGACTGTTATCAAAATGGTTGGGTATGATGTCCTTCCAGAAGGGTCTCACACGATTGCATTTCCAAACACCAGGCATCCACAAAATAACATGCCAGTTTCAAGTCATTTATAATGTACGAAAAAAAGAGCCACAGTGGCTTCCCCATTGCAACAACAGTCCATTTTTATCACAGATATTTTCTGCCAATTTCTCAGGAAGTGACGATTTTGTTCTCTTGAACACATGGGATGGAAACGCTGCTTAATTCGCAGAATGTTCCAGTTTTGTGCATAAAGTAAGTTAAATTTGCGACTTTGGATGAAAACATTGGACTGTCAATTGATTCTTGTGTCTTGTAACCAAATGTCAGACATTTTTGTCTGGTTCTTGTAAAAAGCTATCATATGACTTGGAATATAGTGCATGTACTACTTTTATAATACTTGTCCAGCACATGGTGTAGAACAACATGAGGGTGAGTAAAGGGTGGCATAATGTACACATGGTTATTCTTTATATTTAAAGGTTAAATTTGACAAAATGTAGGAAATTGGCCTCAAATACACATTGCATTTTTTAATCTATATTTTCTTAATTTACATTTTTACATTTAATCATTTAGTAGACACTTTTATTCAAAGCTAATTACAAATGAGGAGACCAATAGAAGCAAATCAAAGCAACAATAGGGCAACGATATGCAAGTGCTGTGAATTTAAAGTATATTGTCAGTTTATTTGATATTTATATGCAGGGCTAAGACTAACTTTTTGCCACACCTGCCATTGGATGGTGACTTAAAGTCCCCGTGAACCAGAAGTTGCAAACGGAATATTGAACAGAGGGGAGGGTTTTACTTTAGCGCTCCTCCTCTCCATCTCTCGCTCATAGCAGACTAACGGTTTGAGGGGAGTGGTTTAGCGTTTTCAACCCAAGCCGTCAAACTGACGTCATCAGAGAAGGAACGTCATTCCAGACCGGAAGGAACTTTTCAGATTTTGATTAAAGATTACCACGACAAACAATTTTTTTCTGTGTATTAACTTGCACAGATTAATTGTTCACCACAAGACTAGTAATATGCACTAACAAAGTTAACAGGGTCAATTTTGATTTCATGACGACTTTAAGAAAATTGACTGGCAATACATATTTTTTACCAGCCATGAAACATATATTGATCCTTAATAAAAATAAAAATGTTAATCATTCATCTTTTGTTGTTTGATTAACATTAAAAACCCAGACATCAGCAGGAATATTAGGCTACTGTCACTTTAAGAGCTAATGCACAGATCCAATATACTGTTACACATGCATTTTATTTCTCAACTGTTTACGTTCACTTAAGACATAACTGACTTTGTTTACAAGGACACTTGCCAAGACGGGCATTTTGACATAATTCCGCGCGCTTCGGTAGTTTGTTCACAGAAAACTTCCTACAGAGTAACGAATTGAGTTCCCTTTCACGTCTTCTTGAGCTTGAATATTTATATTGGCAATATTTATATTTATATTGGCAAGTCATTAACTTTCATGACGATGCAGCACTGGCCCGTCAATTGTCCTGAATGTTGTTAATGTTTATGTTCTTACAAATTTGCATCGTTAGAATTCATAAAAATGTTACCGGCCAACTAGTGATTGAAACAGCTTCATATACTCACCAACATTTATTTTTACTCGCATTTTAAGCTTGGCGAGTGTTAATTTTAGGCCCTTTTTGTTTTGTATTTTTAGAACAAAGAATATGGAACAATTAAGACATGAGAGGAACATTTGTTTCATTCAGGTTCAACTTGTTTTAGCAAGTCCAAAGCTATTCAAGCTTTTCCTCAAAAAAGCAGTCATTAACATGACATTTTAACATCCTACGTCATTAATAAGCATTAGATTTTTTTCTTTTTTTAAGGGTGAAACATGATTTGAAGAAGTTTCCATTGAAAGAGTTTAAAGGCATAGTTCACTTGAAAATTCTGTCATTATTTACTCACCCTTCTTTTGCAGGTTTGGAATGACATGAGGGTGAGTAAACAATTAAATAATGTTCATTTTTGGATGTCCTGTTCCTTTAAATAGTTGATTTAAGTAACTGAAGAATCACCCATATATATATGTCATGTGTGCTATGGAGGAAAAAAATCTGATGAGCACTAGAAAAATCCCAGTAGTGTTTTAGATCCAAGCTGTTAATTTTCTTTGTTTAAACACTGCCCGTCTCTCAATTAAACCGCTTCTGTTTAAGTTCACAAAAATCTTACGCAACAAACACAAACACACTGTAAATGTCATTCAGAGATCTGCTAATCGCTTTACTCGGATGAGAAATTGAATAAACAGCGAGGAAAACATGTTCAGTGACGGCACATTTAATGCCCACAATGAGAGCTCATGGTGTATTCCTTCAGGGAGCGTGAATGGAAACAGACTGTTTCTGGAGAGAGCTCTAATTAAAGCCCTAATGACAAGAAGTATCAGCATCGCTGCTGTGTTTGACTTTATCCAAAATAGTGTGCATGTCGTCTCAAAAGTGTGGCCTGACTCGAGTAATTGCACCATTTCAAATACTTTTTGAGTTCGGCCTGTGAATTCATTAAAAAAAATCCCCCCTAAGAGATTTTTTTTTTCCTTTTCCAAGCTACCTTGATAATTCTATATGGGTTACATAGACAAAGATATTAAACGAGAACAGACAATGTGAGCGGGGTTAATTGTAATGACTGCACCCCACTGTTGCGGTATTGTTACTATAGTAACAGCTTGATGAGTTAATCACCATGGCAAATTATGGTTTTGATATATGGGGATCTCTTTATCAATTGTGCACATCTTTGGCGTAACAATTTAAGGAGATATAATGTTGTAGACAACAACAGCAGGATTGTGAATTGAAAAACAGTAAAAAAAATAATTAAAATTATATTCCAGAATTTCCATGACATCTGTTTCCATTAGCAATTCCAGCGGAGAATATATATATATATATATATATATATATATATATATATATATATATATATATATATATATATATATATATATATGAATTTATGTTTCAACGTATTCAGATAAATTTTTTAAATATATATATATATATTTTGGGCCTTTTTTTAAATATATTTTCAGACAAAATATATGTCTGTCATGACAACTCTCGTAGTGTTTGGCATGGTAATGGATATGACAATGTTGATATGTTTGGTCTGGGCAGAATAGACTGTCTGCTGTTAAGTCTGCTGCTGTTGGTTATTGCAGCTGCTGCTGTTGGTTATTTCTGATGCTGCTGTTGGTTATTGCTGATGCTGCTGTTGGTTATTTCTGATGCTGCTGTTGGTTATTGCTGATGCTGCTGTTGGTTATTGCAGCTGCTGTTGTTATTGCTGCTGCTGTTGGTTATTGCTGATGCTGCTGTTGGTTATTGCAGCTGCTGTTGATTATTGCTGCTGCTGCTGCTGCTGTTGTTATTGCTGCTGCTGTTGTTATTGCTGCTGCTGTTGATTATTGCTGCTGCTGTTGATTATTGCAGCTGCTACTGTTGGTTATTGCAGCTGCTACTGTTGGTTATTGCTGCTGCTGCTGTTGGTTATTGCAGCTGCTGCTGTTGATTATTGCAGCTGCTACTGTTGGTTATTGCTGCTGCTGCTGTTGTTATTGCTGCTGCTGTTGATTATTGCAGCTGCTGTTGATTATTGCTGCTGCTGCTGTTGGTTATTGCTGCTGCTGCTGTTGGTTATTGCTGCTGCTACTGTTAGTTATTGCTGCTGCTGTTGGTTATTGCTGCTGTTGGTTATTGCAGCTGCTACTGTTGGTTATTACTGCTGCTGCTGCTGCTGTTGGTTATTGCTGCTGCTGCTGCTGCTGCTGCTGCTGCTGCTGCTGTTGGTTATTGCTGCTGCTGTTGGTTATTGCAGCTGCTGCTGTTGGTTATTGCTGCTGCTGTTGGTTATTGCTGCTGTTGGTTATTGCAGCTGCTGCTGTTGGTTATTGCTGCTGCTGCTGCTGTTGGTTATTGCTGCTGCTACTGTTAGTTATTGCTGCTGCTGTTGGTTATTGCTGCTGTTGGTTATTGCTGCTGCTGCTGCTGTTGTTATTGCTGCTGCTGCTGCTGCTGTTGTTATTGCTGCTGCTGTTGATTATTGCTGCTACTGTTGGTTATTGCAGCTGCTACTGTTGGTTATTGCAGCTGCTACTGTTGGTTATTGCAGCTGCTACTGTTGGTTATTGCTGCTGCTGCTGTTGGTTATTGCAGCTGCTGCTGTTGATTATTGCAGCTGCTACTGTTGGTTATTGCTGCTGCTGCTGTTGTTATTGCTGCTGCTGTTGATTATTGCAGCTGCTGTTGATTATTGCTGCTGCTGTTGGTTATTGCTGCTGCTGTTGGTTATTGATGCTGCTGCTGTTGGTTATTGCTGCTGCTACTGTTGGTTATTGCTGCTGCTACTGTTAGTTATTGCTGCTGCTGTTGGTTATTGCTGCTGTTGGTTATTGCAGCTGCTACTGTTGGTTATTACTGCTGCTGCTGCTGTTGATTATTGCTGCTGCTGCTGCTGCTGCTGCTGTTGGTTATTGCTGCTGCTGTTGGTTATTGCAGCTGCTGCTGTTGGTTATTGCTGCTGCTGTTGGTTATTGCTGCTGTTGGTTATTGCTGCTGCTACTGTTAGTTATTGCTGCTGCTGCTGCTGTTGGTTATTGCTGCTGCTACTGTTAGTTATTGCTGCTGCTGTTGGTTATTGCTGCTGTTGGTTATTGCTGCTGCTGCTGCTGCTGTTGGTTATTACTGCTGCTGTTGGTTATTGCTGCTGCTGCTGCTGCTGCTGCTGCTGTTGGTTATTGCTGCTGCTGTTGGTTATTGCTGCTGCTGCTGCTGTTGGTTATTGCTGTCGCTGCTGTTGGTTATTGCTGTCGCTGCTGTTGGTTATTGCTGTCGCTGCTGTTGGTTATTGCAGTCGCTGCTGTTGGTTATTGCTGCTGCTGCTGTTGGTTATTGCAGCTGCTGCTGTTGGTTATTGCTGCTGCTGCTGTTGGTTATTGCTGCTGCTGCTGCTGTTGGTTATTGCAGCTGCTGCTGTTGGTTATTGCTGTCGGTTATTGCTGCTGCTGTTGCTGTTATTGCTGCTGCAGAGCAAGTACAGGACTTGCTACTGCCAATACATACATGATATGGTGCTGTGAGCAAGTAAGGCATGCTGCTGCTGTACAATATAGCATACATGAATTACTCGTAGCAAATCTATACAGGTGGAGCTGGGGAAGTTGGAGGGTTTCTGAAAGTGCGCTGCAAACTGCTACAACAAATGCTGACCAAGTATTTGAAGGTTGAGCAGTGAGCTCATTGGCTATTGATATAACATGAACCAGCTATAATCAGCTGTGTCCTATAGAGAATGATGTGATTGCAAGCAGATTGAGTTAAGGGCCTATCAACCTGCGCCATCTAGAGTTTCAAGACAGAACTTTGTATTTATAATGGTTAAAATATACTTAAAAAAAATTAAATTAAGGAAATGTATTTTCTTGCCCCTTGAAGTACAATTTGTAACATATTTTGGCATTCAAAGGTTTTAAACAATATATACAAAATATATTTCCTTACTTCAAGCTTTACAATATATGTTTAGCTTTTTTCATTTAGGGAAAGATTTGTGCATGTCTCTTATGAGCTATTGGTTAATGTGTGCTAAATAAATGAAATTACATTATGTTATCATGTGAGGGATATGACTACAGTCTGTTCAATAAGTTTTTGTTTTATGGCTTCCGTCTTCGGTTGTTTATTCAGTCTTCTTCTTCAAAAACAGCAGCCCAACTGTGAGTGTTGCCACCTAGTGAATCCCACCAATTAGTGCCGTCAATTTAATCAGACCATACATCTATCTCTCACAGCCTCGTTATCTTTCGCATCAAATTAAACATGCCATTTAGTCTGATTAAGATTCATTTAAAGGGAGCTTGATGATACTAAAAGTACTAAAAGAATCATTAAGGAACTGGAATCAGAATTATTAAATTCCTTACGATTCCCATGCACCCTTGCCCGCAATTGTGTGGATTATATTCAACATAAACTGGAGCTGATGGTCGTGATGTCATGAAGCTGTACAGACAGAGCGGATGTGCTGCTTGGCTTGTATTCTGCTGTGTTTACACAGTGTAGCAATTCCACTGCTGAATTATTGAGATTGCACAGCCATCTCCTGAGATGGACAACGCCAAAGATGGACTCAATCTCTTTTTTCAAATACACACTGAGAGCAGAACATACAACTGCTCATTTTAAAATAAGTGTTTCTGTGCTTAGTGTAGGACAGGGTGATATGATTTAAAAATATATATATTCCAGTACTTTTTAGCAGTATTATATATTTTTATGTATTTTTCTGGAATGGCTTAAAAAGATTATATTTTCCCTACTATCCATCATAGAGAAAAATCAGAGAAACCATAATTTTAAAAGCCATTTTGGCCATTTTCAGCTAAAGTTGCTCATTGCTCAGTGAAGCATTGACAGCTTACACAAGGACATCAACTTAAGCTCATTTTCATATTTTTAATCATATTTTGATATTCTGAATCTAATTGGTGTATTTTTATCAAGCAACAACAGTAAAAAACAAGATGTTTTAGAATGCAATACCACAAAAACAAAACAGAGTTCATAAAATCCATAGTTTTCCCGCAAAAATGATGTCACTTCCTCTGTGATGATGTCATAATGGAACTGGCTATTGTTAAAGCGATTTTGTAAAAGATTAACAGGGTAGAAAGTGATATTGAATAACCTATAAACTATTTATCAGTATAAAAATGTTTATATTTCCATCTTTAAAAATTGTGAGATTAAATATGTTATTTATTATACTAAGACAGATAATGTGAGCATAATAATGTACAGTACTACAATGTATGAATGACCTGATATTACTGTATTTTGGCCACTTTAAAAATAATGTATCTGTGTTGTCTCAGAGCAAGTGAAGCAAAAAGCGCTTTGAGGATCTCAGGACGTATGTCAAAGAAAGTAACAGTAATGAAATGATAATATTAACAAAAAGAAAACAAAGCGAGCAGATGGAAGAGAGAAACTGAGACTGAGAAAAAACTCTTGGCAGATAAATTCACAGAGCTTAAGGGTATATGATTAACCAACCTCTCCATTCTCTGGGTCCCAGGAGAGACGCGGAGCCTTACAGGAGTCGGAGGAGCTGCGGTGAGAAGCCTGTGTAGTTGGAAGAACAAGCAAGGTTAATGAGTAGAAGTAAAAAGAGCAGAACTGACATTAGTTTAAAACAAAGAGTAGAAAGAACAGAGTACGTTTGGAGAAGACGAGCGCTCGCTAGTCCTGTCGCATCAGAAATAGACACAGCTCATTCTCTTTGATTCAACTCCCTCATGACAGTTTTAGCCGCTGTCTCAGAAGTTTAAGCAACACAGAGCAAGACGCTTCTGTTTTGGTACTGGCACTTTTTTTTGTGCTGTTTTTGACATCTGATGTTTGCATGATGAATCTTTAATTGCTGTTTAATGTAATCGTGTTTGGAATGCAAATCAAATGAGCAGCGCTGAAGATGGAAAGGCTTTTATCATGTTAGCCTGTCAAAGCCAACATTCTGTTATTCCCATTAAACGTATTCTTCTGAGACTCAAAATTTCACTCTAAATCTTTCAAGCTGATTTGATGTGCTGTTTCTTTTCTGACTGATCTATCAAGCCGACAACTTCTTAGCAACACCCTAGTAACGACCCTGAACACACTAGCAACACCCTAGAATCCACTCATCCATCTATCTATCTATCTATCTGTCTATCTGTCTCTCTGTTTGTGGTTCGTTCATTCGTTCTGTCAATCGCTCTATCGACAGAAGACTTTTTTTGCTAAAAAATTTGACACAAATTTCTTTGAATGTTAATTCAAGAAATTAATTGGAATTTAAAATGCACTGGCTTTAGAATGAACGATGTCCACAGACAAGGTAGAGTATGTTGCATGATTTTATGAAAGTATGATTGTATCGCTTGCCACAAAGCAAGTCAAATTTGTAGTTTCTTATGTCTCATTCGAACTACAGATCCGCTACCCGATCTGGCAAACTTGCATAGTGTGGTTATAGCAGATAGAGGGCCGCAAAGCGACTGCAGAAGTGCCGTTCACCCTGTTATGAGTTGATGAACCACTGATACAATTTTGGAAACATTATTTTAAGGTAAAAAAAATAATCTTTAGTGTTGCTTTAAAATCGCAAGTCTGGTCACATGATAAGAGGAATCATTCATGTCTAGAGCACAAACGGTGCAGGACGAGTTACATGCCAAAGCTTATTACTTAAGGTTAGTGATTTGATCAAACCCTAAACCCTAAGTATAAGCACTAAAGTGATATTTATCTTAGTAAACACTGCAGTGCAAACTCATTGATTTTTGATAGAAATAGAAAATGCCACTATATATACTGGCTGTTGTCAAACAGGTTTCCCCAAATACTCTGCCTGTCTTTCATTGTTTGGACAAACAGATCTTCCCACCCCAAAGGCTCACCAATGTTACTGTGTCGGCTGAAACAACTTGTCACTTTTACACACAATTTCACATCAAAGCACACAGTCTGCATGTATAGTCTAGCGTTTTATGATTTAATGTCACGTCAATTTCATATGATGATTGGCTGGTGGCTCTCCCTCTCTTCTCCTCCTTTAACCGTGATTATACAGCACATCTCCGGACGGCTCGTGTGTCAAACTGCATCTTAACCACGGCTGACAAAAAGTGCGCCATGCAGCTCATCTTCACTGGAGCAGAACTAAAATCTGGAAGTAATCAGCTAGCGGGGGAACATGAGAAATTCTCCTGAAAACACTTTAGCGCGGCTGGAACCTACTGCTCCTCAAGATTGGATTCAGGTATCTAATCCCAGCCCAGCTTCACCTCCCCCGCACCACACAGCTCCATCCCTCCGTCTCTCTTTTTCTCTCTCTCTCTCTCTCTCTCTCTCTCTCTCTCTCTCTCTCTCTCTCTCTCTCTGCGGAGAGTGTGTTGTAGGGCCATAGAGACCACAAACACTCGCACCTGGTGGGTGCTATGCAAAATTATGGGTGCTATGTAAGCCTGCTATTATTAGATCATATTTATGTTTATCAATGTATACCACCACAACGTAGCTACACTGAAAAATGTTGGTGCAGAAAAAAAATTCACAAAAATTTCTTACAAATAATTAAGAAACGGCAAGTAACACTTCGAATTAAACATGAACTTTTCAAGTAGAAAGACTGAAATTTTCTTGTCAAACATACTCCAATAACTTTCAAAAATCTTATTGTTGTGCTGCTTTGAGAAGTCTGAATGAATTGGTTCAGATGGCTCATTCCACTGAACATTTTCAAAAAAATATTTAAAGAATCCATGCATATGGATATTTTTGGTATTAAATGATGCATGCATAGGCTTACACGTTATGTGTTTTAGTTTTAGTTTAATGTTGTAAAATGAAACTTTCCAGCTATGAAATAAAAAAAATAAAAAAGCTAATCGTGACTTTTATTTTCGCAATTCTTACTTTTTTACTTCGTAATTCTTAATTTAAATCTTGCTTTTTTTTTTTTTTGCTACTGCCATGGAATAAAAAAGCAACTTTTTATCTCACAATTCTGACATATCTGAGTTTATACCTAGCAATTCAGACCTTTTTTCCCCCTCATAATTGCAAGGGGAAAAAGTCAAAATTGTGAGATAAAACATATTTTTTTATTCATTGGCAGAATTAAACTTCCATACATCACCCTTATTGAGATTGTTTTTGAGCCGGATCAATACTGCTGATACTGTATTTTAAAACACTTTAAAACTTTTTAATAAAAATATAATGGCGCCTTAAATAGCCTAAATGTAATTTACCACTTTTTCTAAGTTATCGATTTTAGTTTTTAGTTATTTGACTGTATTTAACATATATAAAAAATGTTCTTGTGAATTAATATATGATAAATATAGCTTGAATCACACCTCATGAGCATTGTGCATAATGTGCATACATTAAATAGAGCCTTAATATATACAGTATATAACATAAAACTTAACATACTATATAACTTGTTATGATCAATACAAGTAGCACATTATTTTAGATTCAGCTGGTTACTATATTGATCTCAAGCTTTCATACCAATCAGATGTTATAAAGGTGCTCTAGACAAAGAAATACAAGATGTATTTGCCATGGTTGGACTGTCTCACTTCTGTATACACAGAGAAACAATTGTTGAGCCTCTCTGAAATATTTCTGTTCTTCTTTTTACTTCATATTATCATGTCATTGTCCGTTACACTGAGTGACGTTAAATTCAATCAGGAGGAATATAAACAGAATGATGCTGCACTGTGGAAGTATTTGGAAAATTCCTGATGAAGACAGAATCGGTCTGCTGTTCTTGAACACTCGGGCTGTTGATCTTAGAAGCTTTCATGATCTGACCAGGTCACATTCCTGCAGGTAATTGAGTTTAGACTGTGTGTGTGTGTGTGTGTGTGTGTGTGTGTGTGTGTGTGTGTGTGTGTGTGTGTGTGTGTGTGTGTGTGTGTGTGTGTGTGTGTGTGTGTGTGTGTGTGTGTGTGTGTGTGTGTGTGTGTGTGTGTTTAATGGGTATAAAAGGAACTCTGGGTAAACTCGGACACAACAGACACATGCCATTGCGGGAATGAAGCTGTATGAACAAAACTGTCACAGACATTCCTCACGTCGACAGAGAAACACAGAACAGCATTTATGGCATAATATCAATTATACAGAAAATGGTTCCGATTCGTCTCTTAACAAAAATCACTTACAATTATTATCGAAGTACTTTAAAAGTATAGACCAAAAATGATAAGTTCTATATCCAAGTTTTGGCTCGTTTACCAAATGGTGTACGTCCATTGGTTTAAATCCTTTGTATGTTACTGTAAGTGTTTTCCTTTTTAAAAGGAGACGGTCAAGATAAAATCGTTTTATGTGGTATAAGCCACACAACTGCTATTGATAGAGCACATAAGCGTATAATTGAACCCAGAACATTCATTTAAAACAAATGTGTGCCATGATTTTTTTGGTTGAAAGAAACACATGCTTTAATGCTGTTGATTATTGTTATTGTTCTTAGCTAAAAGTTAAACTATTAAAAATGGGTTTGTTCATTGAAATATAGTTGAAATAACATACAATATTAGATGAAAAACTCAAACAAGAAAAATTAGAAATGTTGTCATGGCAACTAAATTAAATAAATTACTGAAATAAGTTGAAGTACTAAAATTAAATAGAAATAAATTGATGTGAAATAGAAATATATAAAAAAAACGATTAGAAAATTATGAAATCAAATAATACTGAACTTATAGTAAAATGAAAATTTTAAATATAAAAATAAAATCTATTCAAAATATTAATAAATACTAATGCTAAAATAACACATTTTCTATAATCGTACGGCTTTGAAATAGTTCCAGGTTTGTCGACTTTACAGTTTAAAATTCACTATAGCACCAGACACATCGAATTGGCTTACTCTTACTAATTTTGTATTTTTTAATCCAGATTCTGTCAAATTGTTAAAGTTAAAGTATGCAAATGGTGAGCAGTTTAATAGGAATGTAAATTAGAAACATGTTGCATGTTTGCAAAATGTGAGGGAATTGCATGAGTCTGTCTCGCATGTCTGCATTCATGTTACGGTCTTTCTGAACCCAGTGAACCTTCTGAAGACACTACGCAGGAGTCATTTACACTCTGGGACGAGAAGCAGCATTCCATGTTTTACATTGAAGAAACTTTTTTGTGTGTGTGTGTGCATTTAGAATTCCATTGTGAATGCAATAAATTAATTCCTAAATTGAGTTAGATGCACACATGGTGCAAAATGTCAATTTGCATTTGAAAGTAAGGAAATAGAATTACATTTGAAATTAATTTAACTACCTTTTAAACAGAACACTGTTTATCAAGACAAACTTTGAATGACTTGACAAAACCATGTTTGAATTTAAAATTTAAAAAGCCTTTATAGTCCGGATGGATGGATGGATGGATGGATGGATGGATGGATGGATGGATGGATGGATGGATGGAGCCTGGATGGATGGATGGATGGATGGATGGATGGATGGATGGATGGATGGATGGATGGATGGATGGATGGATGGATGGATGGATGGATGGATGGATGGATGGATGGATGGATGGATGGATAGATAGATAGATAGATAGATAGATAGATAGATAGATAGATAGATAGATAGATAGATAGATAGATAGATAGATAGATAGATAGATAGATAGATAGATAGATAGATAGATAGATTTTTTGCAGTCTAAGTGAAACAACTGAGACAAGCCCTTGTTTGGGATATTTCTGTAGGCATTACTAAACATCTGCCCGGCTGAGGTCTCACAGACCATCTATGCTCTTAGTTGTGTGTGTCAGTCTCTCTGAGTAAAAGCAGAGAACTGTCAGTTTCAGCAAGGCTTCACAAAGCCAGTGGCCCTCAGTACAGAGACACACACATTCTTCAACCAGTGCAGCCTGATACTGAGAGGAACACACACGCACACACACACACGCACGCACGCACGCACGCACGCACGCACGCACGCACACACACACACACACACACACACACACACACACACACTAGGAGTGGGCAAGACTCAGAATTTAAGAACTTGCTCTTTTTTAATTCATGAGTGTGAATTTGAATCGGATTGACCATATCCTACAGGAAAAATGAAATTTGCATAGGATTGGCATGATAGAGAGGAATTTAATTTAATACAATTAAGAACAGAAACAAAAAGACATGTTTGGCTCTCTTTTGAAGACTTTGGGAAAATTTTGAGCATTCAATAAAGTATTATTCATGATACATAATGTTTTGGACAGAAGTCTCTTCTGCTCACCAGAGTTGTTTTTATATGATCAAAAATACAGTAAAACAGTAATATTGTGAAATATTATTATAATTTAAAAGAACTGTTTTCTATTTGAATATATTTTAAAATGTAATTTATTCCTGTGATCAAAGCTGAATTTTCAGCATCATTACTCCAGTCTTCAGTGTCACATGATCCTTCAGAAATCACTCTAATATGCTGATTTGATGCTCAAGAAACATTTTTGATTATTATCAATGTTGAAAACATTTATGCTGCTTTATATTTTTGTGCAAACTGATACATTTATTCAGGATTCTTTGAAGAATAGAAAGTAAAAATAAAATTAAAAAAAGCATTAATTTGAAATAGAAATCTTTTGTAAATGTCTTTACTGTCACTTTTGATCAATTTATTGCATCCTTGCAGAATAAAAGTATGAATTTCTTCAAAATAAAATCCTGACCCCAAATGTATAAAATTATTTAGGCTACTAAATAATGTCTTTGAATCATCTTAATATTGTGGGAATTAGTATATGTAATTTAATTGTGACTAATTCAATTGGCAAAGCATATAGTGAATTCAATTAAAATATTTAATTGACTCACAGTACATTCTATTTATATGTATTTAAACAAAGAATTTTGGTGGCATTTCAGACATTATTATCATCAAATGTTTCTGGAAATAGCCCATATGTGTATGATAAAATATTTATGGGTCATTCATATATATACAGTGCAATGCATAAGTGAATACACCCATGCTAAAGTTGACTAAAAAGAGGAATAAAAAATCATATTTTGGAAATTGAACCAATTTTCTTTGTGAATGAATAATGTATCGTAAATAAATAAATGTTCTTCCTTAAAATACATGGTGCATAAGTGAGTACACCCCTATGTTAAATTCCCATAGAGACAGGCAGATTTTTATTTTTAAGTATTTAAAAAAAAAAAATTTTAGGATACTATGCATCCTGATAAAGTTCCCTTGGCCTTTGGAATTAAAATAGCCCCACATCATCACATAGCCTTCACCATACCTAGAGATTGGCATGGAGTACTTTCCATAAGATCATCTCTCAATGCAAATCAAACTAGCTATTAGGCTAACTGAAATAAAACCATGCCAATCTCTAGGTATGGTGAAGGCTATGTGATGATGTGGGGCTATTTTAATTCCAAAGGCCAAGGGAACTTTATCAGGATGCATAGTATCCTAAAAAATATTAAAAAAATACTTAAAAATAAAAATCTGCCTGCCTTTATGGGAATTTAACATAGGGGTGTCCAAACTTATGCACCCTGTATTTTAAGGAAGAACATTTATTTATTTACGATACATTATTCATTCACAAAGAAAATTGGTGTCCTTAAAGGTTGGATTTTTCCTAATTTTTTTAATTAAGGCATTAAGTTCAATTTCCAAAATATGATTTTTTATTCCTCTTTTTAGTCAACTTTAGCATGGGTGTCTAAACTTATGCATAGCACTGTATATATATAGAACAGAAACAAAAAGACATGTTTGGCTCTCTTTTGAAGACTTTGGGAAAATTTTGAGCATTCAATAAAGTATTATTCATGATACATAATGTTTTTGACAGAAGTCTCTTCTGCTCACCAAAGTTGTATTTATATGATCAAAAATACAGTAAAAACAGTAATATTGTGAAATATTATTGAAAGAAATTGAAGTCGCTCAGAAGTTTGGGGTCAGTCAAACAGGTCTCTAATCAAAGATATATATATATATATATATATATTTATTTATTTATTTTTTTTTTTACAGTGTACCAACTCATTCAATTCAAATTCAGGAATTAAATAGGAATTTAAAAGACGTTCTGAATGGCTCGCGATCCTGTCACATTCACACCGAGCCATTTAATGCCATCAGATGGTGTGTTAAGTGAGCTTGTGTTAATCACACACGTCTGGCATTCAGGGTGCCATGTCTATGGTTCGAGACACACTGCTGCTGATGCCTCTCTCTCTCTCTCTCTCTCTCTTATTCCTGACTTTCCCAAGGGACGCCCTGCTGAGAAAACGACGGGGCAGCAGAAATGTGCAAAAACAGCTCTATCTCTCTCTCTCTGGCAGAAGCCCTATCATCCTCCCTCTCTCTCAATGGAGGAGGTCAGACTCGACCAACAGCAACAAATCTTCAATCCCCAACATTCACAACACCAAATCAGTCATTTGGTTGTTCTTTCCAACATGTCAGACGGGCTTGCCTAATTTAAACACTTACGCCTTCACTTTGAGGTATGAATTTGTGTATCAATTTAAACATCAAACATTAGAAGATAATCAAAATCTTGCTCTCCTCTCCATCTTTCAAACCTCTCTCTTCATTCCACCGAGAATGAATGCCTGTTAAGTTAAACAACTTATCATTGTTGTAAAGTTGGACATGCTTGTAATTTAAGCAGCATATTATTAAGCATATTCATGCATAATAAACAGCAACAGATGTCTTCAACGTTGATCAAAATAAGAAATGTTTCTTGAGCAACAAATCATCATGTTAGATCACAGGAATAAATTATATTTTAAAATATATTTAAATAGAAAACAGTTGTTTTAAATTGTAAAAATATTTCACTACATAGTTGTTTTATTTCATTGCAATTCTATATTTTTTATTAGAAATTGCTCTAATTAAATTAAGCCCCTTTGACATTGCGCGCTGATCCCAGGATATTGCTGTAAAATTGCTTCTGTGTGAACGCAAACACATGCCGGGATGGGGACCTCGTAATATTGCCGGGATCAGTCTCGGAACGCGCCCTGTGTGAACAAAAGCCAGGACCAATGCCGTAAGGGGTGTGTATTAGTGCCTTCGTGCGCCTTACAACCTATGCTACAGCATTATGGGGAACGAGCCACTCGGCAAACCCAGTGGCGCTATTGGGAAGTATGGACTCGTCTTCGTGTAGAACTGGCGAAGAGGAGTTATCAGCAGAACTGACATCTGACAGCAGTCCTGACGTCACATGTCTTTACTGGATGTGTGTGAACGCACTCACAGATTCCGGAAAATCACTGGCAGTGTGAATGAACCAAAATCAAATGATCCCAGGACACATTATCCGTATATTTTCTGGAATCCCTATGTGAAAGGGGCTTTAGAGTATTAGAATAATACTTACTCGGTGCGTCTGAAAACGCATACTGAATTTGAACTTACTTTGTGACTGTTCAAAAAGTAAGCTTTATATAGGGGAGCGCGGGGCACAACCTAACGCGGGGTTAGTTGTAACACGCTTGTTCTACTTCCGCACATGCTTGGATGACGAAACGTTGTTTATTTACTAGTTGCCATATCAACACTATATATATATAAAAAAAAAATCCGCCAAAATTTTTTTTTTTTGGAAGATATCCATAGACATTTATTAAACCATAGCAAAAGTAAATTTCTTACTTAAGTTAATTTTTCATCTCTATTTTTTGTGTTTATTTAAAATAAGACAAATCTGATATTATTTTAATCTCCAATATGTTATTTAACAGTTGAGATAGTTATTTAATGCTTCGCTAACTAGCAGAAGACACTAGCAGGGTTTAAATCCCAGTTGTGCAGGCGGGGCATGTTGTCACACTGCGTTACAATGTGCCCCTATTAGAAATATGCTATTATATTCTATACTTTTATTAATTCTATTAAGAAAACGTGAGAAAAAGGTGAATAAAGACTGTTTAATAAACAAAGGTGAATAAACAACTGTCAATGTTCAGAAATTACTAATTATTTATTTGTTTTGAACTATGTTGTATAGCTGTGTTTTCATGTGTTCGTAGTCAAAACTCAAAAATGAGTTTATATTTAATTATTAAAAATTGCCATTATTTTATATGAAAATTTTTTTTAATTGTATTTTATTTAGAAAATATTTTAGTTTGTTTTGTATATTTTTTTATTAGATCAGATAACATTTTAAGCTGCCATATGTTATGTTACAATGTGCCCCACACATGTTACAATGTACCCCACCTATGGGGCATGTTGTCACATTTCACTTCCATTCTTTCGGGGTATATCAAGAAAAAAGTATATACTGTATTAATAAAACAAAAACACATAATTGTACTAGACATGTGGGAAATTAATGTGGGAAAAAATAAATACTCTGAACCAGATTTACACAAACTGAGAAAGTCAAAAAGTGTTAGGTTGTGCCCCGCTCTCCCCTAGTATGAATATGAAATTCGGACGTACTGTATGTTCACATGTTGTTACTGTCACGTGACCTACCAGCGTCAGTTGCGTCGCTTCACTGGCATTCATAAATCCTGTCCTGTGGCCTCAACGGATAGTAAAGTGTCCATCGAATGCACACTTCAGAATCCTGCTGGAAGTAGTAAGTCATCCGGGTACGTTTTTCAGGGGTGAATTCATGTTGATTAGGATACTTTTTACCATTGAGATGAATGGGAAATAGTGTCCCAATCAACCTTTCGCTCCCTATTCACTCCCTATAGGTATTCGGACATACTACTCTTTTGAAAACTGTTTTTCGCCAACTACACAGTAGTGTAGTATTCGATTTCAGACGCAGTGATTGTTGACAGACTCGATTCAAAAACAAATACATTCATTTAAATTACAAAATTTAAAGTCAAATAAATATATATTATTGATTAAAGGGGTGGTTGATTATGATTTCACTTTTCTAACTTTAGTTAGTGTGTAATGTTGCTGTTTGAGCATAAACAACATCTGCAAAGTTACAACGCTTAAAGTTCAAAGGGAGATATTTGCTTTTAAAGAAATCACTTTACAACATTACAACAAACGGCTGGTAGAGACTACACCACATTCCTCCCGGGTTAGTGACATCACCAACCCTGAAATTTACATAAACCCCGCCCCCTGAACATGATTTATAGATTATCATGACAGAATATGCTAATCAATGACTAGACGATAACTACACATAAGCTACATAAACTCACCAACTAACCATTCAGAAATGTCCTGTTGCTTCTACATGTTGTCACTTCTTCTTGAGTCTCTCCATCATTGTCTGACTCCGGTTTGAACATAAAAGTCTAAACGTTTTAGACATTTTCAGTGCATAACATGCTATATAAAAATATCTGTGGGGTATTTTGAGCTAAAACTTCACATACACACTCTGGGGACATCAGAGACTTATTTTACATCTTGTGAAAAGGGCATTTTACCACCCCTTTAATTAACCTGGCACAAGTTGCAAATGCTGATTTAATAGAAACTTGACCTGAAACAATCAAATTTGATTGTTTTAAGACACTTGCATGAAATCTGACTTGCGTTGCGTTTTTTTTGCATTATCGCAAACATGATTTGGTCTGTAAATTACCATGTATCTTTTTGCTAACTGGCAGTGTAGAAGGTTCTAGAAGCTGGCCAGGCCCTGTTCTCAGTCCAAATAAAATGGTATTGTTCTGTATTTTTAGCAGAAGATATCTCGCTTTTGTGTAGCATGTTTAATTCCCGGCTAATTAGAGCCTGCGTGAGAAGAACCACACTCAGAGCAATAGACAAAAGATTTGTATGCGTGATTATTTTTACTGGTGCCACATAGAAATGGCAAGCTTTTGGCAGAATCGCACACAGAATCGTCACTGAATGGCCGTGAAACAAACCTCTGCATGTGTGATGGTGAAAATAATTAGCTATTTAAAGACAAAAGCATGATTAAATGGGTCTTATCTGAGATATTAGCCTCTGCAGTCCGCCACAAGAACAGCTTAACATTCCCTTTGGCTGGGATTGCAGTCGGAAGCGCAGGTTTGCTGTCAGCGAGACTAGAGGTGAGCCTCGCCAATAAATATGTATGTGAGTTTGGAATCTGGCGCTCACTGAGGTCATTCGGGCCCTTGTTCCTCTTTGCTCTCTTTGACAGCTAAGTACATATGCTAACGCTATTTATAGGCCTCCTCTCTGCCACCAACTCACAAACAGCAAGTAAAGGAAGAGGATTAATTGCTAATTTATCACAAATCTTTCGATAATAGCAGTCGTAGTTTTAAGAGTAATGCGCTGGAAGCTGCTCATAATTAATCTACAGTCAAGGAAAACATTTAGAAAACATAGTTAGCTAACTACTTTTCCCGTTAGACAAGGGGACAAATATACTGTATCTGTTTAAGTCCATAACTATCAGATTATATCATTAGTTTTTACAGTCAGTGCATTACTTTATTGTGATGATCTCAAATAAACTGGTCACAAATTTATAGAATTTATATACAACCGACTAGCATTAAGCTAATTGGACGCAAAGCACAGAGAGTCAGTGAATTGTTTCTTTGATTGTTGAATCAGTGTATCGTTATTGATCTGAATTAAACTGTTTCATTAAAATAAATCAGTTTATGCTACATTTGAAAGACGATCCACTTAAAAAAATGTGGTTTTCTCATCTCTCAGCTTTTCTGGTTTGCTGGATTTAGTTTAAGCTGGATTTGAGGTTTAAACTGCGCAAGTTTCAGATAAATGCCCATTTTAAGCTCCAACCAGGGTTATTATGGTTAACTAAAACTAAAACCAAAAAAAAAAAAAAAAAAAAAATGTTATTTTAAATAAAATAAGCAATAACTGAAATAAAATAAAATATTAAAAAAATTATTTCGGCTAGTTTCCAAGACAACATTTCTAATTTTCATTTAGCTCAGCTTGATGTACTAATATAACTAAAAATAAAAATGACTGTATAGGCATATAAAAAAATACATTAAAAGTAAATAAATAATAATAATAAAAATGACAAAAACACAATAGATTTACTAAAACCGTAACTAAATTAAAACGGAAAATATATATAAAAAAGTCGAACACAACTTTGATGTTGACTCGAGAAAGCCTGACCTGAACGTTTGAAGTAGTTTGAAGGTTTTCAGTGTATAGTTTAAAGTTTAAAGTATTTTTAAAGTTTAGCATAGGCTATCAGAAAAACAGATTGATATGCTGGATGGTTTCTAGAGGGTTACTATACAGTACTCGGGTGGTTGCCAGGGTGTTGCTATGTGGCTGCTAGGGTGTTGCATTAAAGGGATAGTTCACCCAAAAATGAAAATTAGCCCATGATTTAATTATCTAAATTAGCTAAACTACGGCCGTACGCATCAATTTACGCCAAAAGAGTAACACTTGAACTTGACGCACAACGTAATAACGCACAAAAGTTCATGTGTTACTCTTTTGGCGTAAATCGATGCTTACGGCCGTAGTTTAGCTTCTGCTGGAAGCTAGTTATTTTAGTCTATAAAGTTTTAAATATGGATATTTTTCTTACACGAACGCATTGCTTCACTTCAGAAGGCCTTTATTAACCCCCGCAGAGCCGTGTCGAGCACTTTAATCATGAATAGATGCGCTTTAATGGACTTCCACAGTCAAACAGCCATTCACTCCCATTATCAAGCTTGGAAGAGCCAGGACATTTTTTAATATAACTCTGAAAGAAGAATGCCATATACATCTAGGATGACTTCAGGGTGAGTAAATCATGGGCTAATTTTAATTTTTGGGTGAACTATCCCTTTAAGCACTATAACTGAGTAATACGAGCATACGTACACGCATGTACTGTATGTTGGGGATATTTTCATGTGCGTGCCGTGCCGTGCTGTGCGGTGGCTTCAGGGTTCAGGGTTTCAGACGTGTAATTTCCCAGCATGCCGCTGGAACCAGTGTCATTTATAAACACCCGTGTTATTGAACCACCCCGTGTTTGCTATGGTGTCCTCGTCGCGCTGACATCAAGGCCCTGAATCACCTCCTCCCATCACCAATACTGCAACTCATTATCACAAGCTTTCTCTCTCTCTCTCTATTTCTTTCTTCTCTTTCTTCATGTCAATGATGAAGAGGATAGCAGACAGTTATAAAGATGTGGAAACTAGGAGGAGGTGAATGGACTCGATCTTCTTCCGGAGCTGTTTAGGGCTCTGGAAACAAGGTGAAACGTCCAGCGGCTGTCCAGTGAGATATTTATTATAGGAAGCCCTGAGAAAGCATTAAAAGTGTTGGATCTGAAGTTGTGACAGTTCAAGGGAACGCTGGAGTGTTAACATATTCAAAATGGACCATGACAAGGTCAGGCCTACGATATGTTGTCAGTTTAATATAGCCTTATAGGACTACTGCACTTTTTATTTGATTCTATGATGACACTGTGGCTTTCTTTTTATCTAGTTCTTTCCAAAAGATTCACTGAAGCTTTACAGACATGTTGCCAATGCATCAACCTTACAGACGGTTAGAAAATTCATACACAACAAGGATGGCAGCAGCAGCGCAAGTGGTGCCAAACAGAAACAAATTATTAACAACAAGACTGTAGGTGGATTTAAGGAATTATGTAAGTATTAACTATAATAATACTTCTGCCAGGCCAGAAGACTTATCAGTAATGGTCAATTATAAAGTGCAGCAGTGCCCGCCTCCTTTTTCAGCGGCGCTGGTTCCGGAAGTATATTTTCATTCATTTTTCCCATAGGGATTTTAAAATAGTCTTCGTTAAAGAGTTATAAGCCATGAACCAAGCCAATCAGTTACGAATTGAATCATATGACCTTACACACTTTGATTTGAAGCAAAAAAGTTTTTGAAAATCGGACAAAAAGACAAAGATTCAGGACTACTTAAAGGGTTAGTTCACCCAAAAATGAAAATTCTGTCAGTAATTACTCACCCTCATGTTGTTCCAACCGCGTAAGACCTTTGTTCATCTTCGGAACACAAATTAAGATATTTTTGATGAAATCTGAGCTATGTCTCACTCCTCCATAGGCTGCTATGTGACCGAAACTTGCTGGCCCAGAAAAGTTATTAAAGACATCGTTAATATAGTCCAAGTGACTCCAGTGGCTCAATCTTAAGTATATCAAGCGACGAGAATACTTTTTGTGCGCAAAAACAAACAAAAATAATGACTTTATTCCACTTTTCATTTCCTTCTCTCTGGGCCTCTAGTTGGTTCGCGTAGTCTTTTTGCGCAGCGCGTCTGTGTTACACGTCACCACGTAGGCTCACTATTGGCCGACGCCGGTCATGTGTGTGATGCGTGAAGACGTGCAACACAGACGCGCAGCGCAAAAACACTACGAGGGTGAACTAACCCTTTAACTACTTAAAGATACAAGGTACTTAACGGTTTTAGAGAGGGAAAAAACTAGAATCCTGTAAAGCATTGGGAACAGCATAATTAAAAACGATGGAGAAAAAACTCATTTAATTACAAATGCTGATTATTTGTATAAAAACAATATATTTTTTAATTATTGCAAGATATGCATATATATAAAAACATTTCAGTATTTTGAGAGTGTATGGAGATCGACTTGATCATTCGCAGTGCTTCATGGTAGTAGGTGGAGCTCTTTTGCTTTTTTCGACTCTCTGATTGGTGTAATTGTCTGTAGAGCATCATGGGTAATGCAGTTTTTCACCAGGAATTCCACTGTCAAACACGATTATTTAAAAAACAATAAGCTGAAATATTGCGGGCCGACGGCTTCAACAGAAGCAAGTATTAACACCCTCGTAGCTCACAGTAGATCTGTCTTTAAAGGTTTAAAGTTATTGTTCAAAATCAATTTCCCTATGGAGAGAATGAATGAGTTTTTCACTTCTGGAACCTGAGACTGTTTCTCTCTATAGGAGCATTAGCTCTTTGTGTATCTGTTGTGCATGGATAATGAGAAATTTCTGTTTTTAAATATTTTAGGGGAATTTCATTTTAATTTAAGTTCATTTATTTATTTATTTTTATATACAATTTTGTTATACTATCCAAAGGAACAACACAAAATACATACAACAATACATACAATACATACAATACAACTTTCCTACTCAGTATAAATAATCATTAAATAAAAATAAATAAATAAAAACTATTAATAAAATAACATAAGAATCGTTTATAGAAAAACCCATATTGGTTGGCCTAAAAAACAAAAATTCTGTCAAGTTTAATTGCAGATTTTTTTCATGTTTATCCACTCTATAAAGCTATCTCCATAACCATAGTCCCAGTGGAAAATAATGGAAGAGAAAATAACACTAAAAGAGCTCAGTAGCAACTGCCCACTCCCATGATGCATTGCAAATGACATAATCAAGTTGGTCTCCATATACTCTCAAAAACATGTATATTTAAATATAGTGCAAAAGTCCTCAAATAAACTATATTTTAAACTCATATTCATAAAAAATGTTATATTGTACATTGCTGATTTGATTGTTATTTGCAAGCTTACGTTTATATTTATGCATTTGGGAGATGCTAATCCATAGCGAATTTGGATTTAATGTGAACGTTTTATCAGTTCATGCATTCCCTGAGAATCGAATGTAGCTTCATGGGATGATTGGATCATTCCTTTACAAAAGATTGTATATTATACACTGTAAAAAATATATTTTTTTGAAGTTGTAAATAAAACAAAAATGAATAGTACGTTTTACAAGAAAATACTAGTTCAGTCTTTCCACTTTAGAATTTCACGGGTACATTACAATAAGGTCCCATTAGTTGACGATAGTTAATGCATCAACTAATATAAACTAACAATGAGCAATGCATTTGTTACAGTGTTTATTAATCTTTGTTAACGTTAGTTAATAAAAGTACAACTGTTCATGTTAGATCAGATCCATTAAATAATATTAACAGAAGTTTTTATAATGTATTATGAAATGCTGAAATGAACAGATTAATAAATACTTTAGAAGTACTTTCATTGTTAGTTCAAGTTAACTAATAACTAATGTTAATGAATGAAACCTTAGTGTTACCAATTCATGTTTAATTAAATGTGTCACACTTGCTGTTTCTTTGTAATGATTTGTGAAACTTCTGAGTGGAAATAGTTTCAAAGCCAGTTTTGTTCAGTGTGCACGTGTGCACAACGCCTTTGTCTTTGTTTCTGATGCGCAAAACACCTATTTGCTATAAATTGATGTTTGTAACGTGATTAACAGAGCTGGTTTACTTCAAGGCTTAAAAATCTTGCTTGAAACATTTTTTGGAAAAAACCAAGGCCGCTCACTATGGCACTATATTCGTTAGATGGTTAACTAGCTCTGTCTGTTCACAGGTCTCTTTTCTAGCATTGCTTTGTCTTTCATTCTTATTCCGTCGGAAAACATGGTGTTAGCCTCCTGCGTGCACATAAATCCACGCCGTCTACATCAAAGCCTTGTGATTTAGCCCATCTTTCCTCACCCGAGCTCTCCTGTGAAGCTTACACAGAGTCCTAACCAGATGTGGCGCGACTGCGAGATGCGTCAAAATCAATCAAAACCCACAGCCAATCAGAACCGTGTGTGGGCGGAGTCTTGCGGCGAGTGCACGGCACCAGAGAGTAATCTTGACGGCACTCGCAAGAAAAGTAGGCTCCATAATCAAATTCACAAATATTACACCATTTAAACATTATTAGAAATACCGAGTTACTAAAACAATCTTTGTCAAAGAATACACTTGTTTGTTCACAGTTTGAACGTTCTTGTTTCCATTTGTTTCATTTCAAGATCTGAGGTGAATTATCCATTGTTGCTTTTACAGCTACAAAGCTGGAGCACTAAATGATATTCAAAGTCACATTGCACGCTTTTAACATTAAACAAAGCACATAAACAGCACCTGAGATTATCATCAGCACACTCTGTGTTTGTTGTTCCAGCGCGACGTCGCAGAAAAATAGAAACCGTTTCTAAAATAGAATTGTCGCGTGTCACGGCTGGTTAGGACAAACACTCTGAATAACATGGAAAAGATACCTTTTATCGCACGTCGCGTCGCATGTAGTTAGGATACGGTGTTAGAGTTGATCTCACGGCATAATGCGTCCAGCGTTCTATATATCGAGAGCTAATATTGGCTTGGGCTGGTGCTGATTGACCTGTATTCTGGAATGGCCTCTCTCTGGGCGGCTCCACCTGGGGCCTGATGCTGTCAGAGAGAACGGATTGATGACAGTCATTCAGTGATGAAGCTGTATTCATCATCCCTGTCCAGAGCTGCACTGGCCAGATGGAGTGTGACCATCCATCCACTGCCAGGGACACATCTGTTCCTCGTGTTGCTTAGAGTACTAACAAGTCAGCGGCTCCCTCAAAAGCCAGCCGATGTCAGGCTGAGGGGAAGGGGAGAGGATGGGGGAGGGTGGAGGCGTGCAAGAAATCGGACCCGTTTTCTCAACGCTTTTTTAATCTCGTTTGATGTGTTCAGCTCTGTCTGATTCCTCTGTCAGATTCTAGTGGCTTTATTGGCACGATAACGAATAGAAGCTTTAGATTGCCAAAGCTTTATTATGCTCACATGTACGGAGGCTGATATCGCACCGTTCAAAAGTTTGCGGTTTTATTTGAAGGAAGACAGTAATATTGTGAAATAATATTACACTTTCAAATAATTGTTTCCCATATGAATACATTGTAAAATGTACAATGTACATTCAGTTTCTCCAGTCTTCAGTGTCACACGATCCTTCATAAATCATTCTAATATGCTAATTTGCTTCTCAAGATACATTGTTATTATTATCAATGTTGAAAACAGTTGTGCTGCTTAGGATCTTTGTGACTTTTTATCAATGAATGCATCATTGCTTTACAATTCAATGTATATATTCAATGCATACATTGGCAGGAAATGTTTGTTTTTGTTTACAGTATATGTATGTGCATCCTCCCCTTAATGTGTTTTGTGGTATCCGCCTTTGGAATCACTGGCGCACAATGAGGCATTCTGGCTCAGAGCCCTTTTTTTAAGGCTGACAAGGACAAGATCAGCACTCGGAGAGACAGGCAGAGCAGCGTTTTCTTCTTCTTTTCTTGGCTGACAGACAGGCACCACACAAAGAGACAGCAGCAGAGCCCACCTCTAATCTCTGTCAATCTGTCTCTCTCTCTCGCTCTCTCTCGCTGTCTCTCTCCACTAGATACTCTCCACTAATTCCCACACAGCGATTACAGTTATTATCACACCGAAGCAACACAATAAACACAGTCTGATGCTGCCACATCAAGAGACATGTTGACAGTCGGCGTAAGAGAGAGCCAGACAGAGTTTGTTTTGCTTTCTGTTTTTTTTCCCCCTCTTTTTCTTCTTTTTTTACACAGAAGAAGAAGGTCAAGGATTTTCTGCTTAACGATTTCAATATGCCTCTTCAGCTTTGCTCATTAGAATTCAGACTTTTGCTTGAGGAAAAATTAAAACAAACCGTTCATACCTGTATGTACTGCATCTGCTTGTTTTCACTGCAGAATTGTAGATTTTATCTGTCCTTTTCTGCACATGCAAACACATATAAACACACACCGTTTAACCAGGATTTGTTAAAGTCAACGTGAAATGCCAATCAACCATTTTTCTTATTATTATATTTTCATGATTTTTATTATTTTGGAATCATGCAAAATAAGACTATTAATACAGGAATTTGCTAAATATGGAAATAGAAATCTGATTTCATGTTGACTTTAGATGATGATGAATGACTTCTGTTTGATAAATAATGCCACTACCTGTGCTCGTCGCTCCTTCTTTGACAGATTCTCCATGACACGCTCCAGTCTACACCCTTCATATGAACCTCTCATCTGCTTCTCCCAGCTGCTGCTTATTAAAGAAATACGCCACAAGAGACCATGTGTTACAGTGATTTACAGTTTCAGTACAGTTACCATGGTAAAATCAATGCAACATACAGAATCTTGTGGATTATTGCTTCAAAAAAACTGCACAAATAATACTTTAATTAATTACTTTAATTTACCACTTGAACCCCTGGTTTCCAGACAAGACTTAAATCTAGTCCCAGACTAAAATGCATGTTTGAGCTGTTTTTACTGAAAGCAACTTGAACTAGCTTGAACTAGCATATCTTCAGATATGTCACTGCCATTGTTTTGTCTCAAGATGCACACCAGTAATGCTTTTTTTCTAAGGCACATTTATAAAAAGCTACTTAAATGCCCCAATTGACCTAAGGCCTAATCCTGGCTTAATCTAAGCCCTGTCTATGAAACCAGGCCTAATTATAATATAAATAATTAGATTTTTTTTACCAAGTAATATAGTCTGAAAAAGACGTACTGTTAAATGTATTAAAAATGCATTATAGTATATTTGTATTGTACTAAAAACATACTCAAGTAAATTTTTAATGCATTTAAAAGTACATCATTTTCACCTGGGAATAGTTCTGTTATCATTTATTCACCCTCAGGTTGTTCCAAACCTGTATGAGTTTCTTTGTTCTGCTGAACACAACAGATCTTTTGAAGAATGTTGGTAACCAAACAGTTGATGGATCTCATTGACTTCCATATTCTTCAAGAAAGAAATTCATACAGGTTTGGAACAACTTGAGGGTGTGTAAATGATTTTTCATTTTTGGGTGAACTATCCCTTTAAATGTAGGCTGTTTATGTTTGCATTAATAGAATGTGCAGTCAGAGGTTTATGCATGTGCAACGACTTTAAACGCAGCTGATCCAATCAGAATTCAGAGTCAGAACAACCCCGTTTTTGGTGATGTTGAGTAACGCGTGTTATCCCTCGTGCACCGCTGTGCTAGTTTAGTCTGACTGCAGGATCAGTGCAGACAGAATGTCGTGCCGCTCCGTGTGAGTTCATTAGGTGCCCGGGAAACTGAAGGAGGCTCCGGAGAGAGCCGCGGGAACTTATTCACTGTCTTAAGACTCAATCCTAATCACCTCACTATAGCGTGACTGACAGCAACGCTCTTCAACGTGATTGAAAGTATCGACTGCTCCATCGCTCACTTGCGCTAGCTCTGTAGCCGCGTGCGGGATGCACAATCACAGGCCGCGCTTTCAAAAAGAGATCTCTTCATCTGCCCTAATCATCCAATCAATAATTAGTGTCGGAACAGCGGCACTCTGGCAGGGTTCAGTTAGGCTGCTCCGCTTCACACTTAATTTCTTCATCTCCGTCTTACTCTGACCACCGGGAAAGGAATGTGCTGAGTCAACTTGACTCTGTCGAGTTGTAAACGCTGTAACACAGTTGACATTGAGATTCACAGACACCCTCGGCGCGAGTGTGTGCGTGCATCCTGCAATGAAACGTCGGCACTATTGCTGTCACCTTCAGGAATGGCAGAGAGCCAGCTTGAACTGGTGAGGAGAGCTGCCGTCCGCCTCATGGACATGCAGAAGTTGTTCATCTATAATGTCAGTCTTTACTCAGATCTTATTTTAGTGTATTCAGTTGTGTTTAAGTCAAGCATCACTAGTACTGCAGCTATTAGGGATTCAGACACTCAGAAAACCTCAGGAACAGCATAGTAACACCCTGGCAACAACCAGGTAAGCATATAGCAAAGTGTAAAACACTCAAAATGCGTTAGCAATTGCATAGCAACACCCTGGCAACCACCCAGAATAACCTACAGTAGTAACCAGACAGTCAATTGTTAAAAAACTAAGAACACCTTTGCAACACATTTGCAACAACCAGATAAGCACATACCAAAGTGTTAAAACACTCAGAACACCTTAGCAACACCCTGGCAATAGCCAGGTAAGCACATAGCAACGTCCTAAACGACTCATAACACCTTAGCAACAGCACAGCAGCGCCCTGGCAAGAACCAAGTAAATGCATAGCCAAGTGTTAAAACACTCAACACCTTAGCAACAGCATAGCAGCACCCTGCTATCAACCTAGTAACTACATAGCCAAGTGGTAAAACACTCAGAACACCTTAGCAACAGCATAGCAGCACCCTGGCAACAACTAAGTAACTGCATAGCCAAGTGTTAAAACACTCAGAACACCGTAGGCACTGCATAGCAACACCCTGGCAACAACCAGGTAGGCACATAAAGTGTTAAAACACTCAGAATGCTTCAGCAACTGCATAGCAACACCCTGGCAACCACCTGGAATAACCTAGTAACTGCACAGCAAAGTGTTAAAACACTCAGAACACATTAGCAACAGCAAATTAAAGCAACACCCTGGCAACAGCCAGGGGGCAGTAGCATAAAATTAGCCATTATGTTAAGACTGTGACTCAAGTCAAAACTAGTTTGACCAACCAACAGTAAGACATGAGGCGATCAGTCTTACTTTTCCGATTCAAATGAGACCGTTCTACCTGTTATGTCACTGATTTTAAAAAGTGAGCTAACTTTTAAGACTAGTCTTAGCAGTTTATGCCACCGGCCACAGGTAAGCATATAGCAAAGTGTTAAAACACTCAGAATGCTTTAGCAACTTCATAGCAACACCCTGGCGACCACCCATAATAACCTACAGTAGTATCTGCACAGCAAAATGTTAAAAACTCAGAAAACCTTTGCAACTGCATAGCAACACCTTGGCAACACCCAGATCAGCACATACCAATGTTAAAACACTCAGAACACCTTAGCAACACCCTGGCAACAACCAGGTAAACATATAGCAGTGTAAAAACACTAAAAATGCTTCAGCAACTGCATGGCAACACCCTGGAAACCACCTGGAATAACCTAGTAACCGCACAGCAAAGTGTTAAAACACTCAGAACACCTTAGCAACAGCATAGCAACCCCCTGGCAAGATGATCTCCCACACAGTGTCTCATGTTCTAGTGTGATGCTGCTGATACCTGTTTACAGGAGATGATGACTCACCTGTAGCCATGTGAACGGAAGAAGTTTGCATCTGATTTAACACTGAAATCATGAATAAACATTTTTCCATTCTGAATCAGGACAGTATGTTTTTGCATACAGCATAGATTTGTTGCATTCTTGGCTTTTTTTATATTAGGTAATAATAATAATTTATTTGTTTGTGTGTATAATATATATGGATATCTATCTATTTTACTTGCTACTAAGTGCCTCAAAACAGAAGTCTGGTCTGATTATCTTTGAAAGATTGTATGCCTCTAACCTGACCATTTTTGGCAAAACCAGTACTAGCACTTTAGCAGTGAGTGGCTCTCATCTCATATCACAAGCAGCTGATCTGCACTGGGAATTAAGCATCAAAAAAATAAATAAGAGGAATAAGAGGCCTCAAACAGTGTCCAAAGTGTCTTTGTGTTTCTTCAAGTGTGTGTTGTGTGCATTAGTGAAATCAGAGGATTCGATTACTGTCTGTGTGTTAGAATGGAGCGGAGTGAAGAAGCCTGTAGCAAGCTGTTTTGTTGCTGCTTTGGCTCTCTGGCTGCCTGCAGGCAAGACCTCTGTGAGCAGAATGAGTGAAGCAAAGTCCCTGCAGGCAAACAGACAGAGAGACAGAGATGGATCAAGAAATGTTCATGTTTGCACGCCATTCACGGACCGCTGTTTTCCTTTTTCTTACAGAACTGGCCAGGAAAAAACATTGTTTAATCATGGTTATTTTATGGAATAATTCACCCAAATCACTATTGTGTCATTATTTTCTCTCTCACATTTTTGTTTAAAACACAAAAGGAGATTTTTTTTGAGGATCTTCATGCAGCTCTTTTCTTTTCCATTCAACAATAGTAGTCAATATGACTCATGCACAATATTTAAAGTTTTGTATATGATTATATATATATATGTATGTATATATGTATATATATACATTTTATTTAAATTGTGCTTTTCTTATACCCGAAGCTACAAAAAGTACAGAACAAAAGTATATCCATAAAAAATAATAATAATAATAATTCCAACAAGGGGTAGAATACAATATACATCCAGTGTCTCCAATTAAGACACAAACACTATCTTAAAAAGATGGGGTTTTAACTGTTTCTTAAAACTACCTGATGTTGGGGCATTCCTAACAGTTAAAGGTAATTAAATCAAATATATATGATGGTGCAGTTCCTTGTACAGCATTATATGCTAAAATAAGAGTTTTAAAATCAATACGGGCATGGACCGGAAGCCAATGCAGGTTCCTAAGCACACCAGAGATATGCTGACTAGAAGGAGTATGTGTAAGAACACGTGCAGCTGAGTTCTGGATGTGTTGCAGGCGCTTAATAGACTTTGCAGGTAGGCCAAGATAAAGGGCATTACAATAATCAACCCTAGAGGTAACGAGTGCATGGACAAGCCTTTCTGCATCAGGTAATGAAAGAAAAGGCCTAATCCTGGCAATATTCCTGAGATGAAAAAATGCAGATTTTGAAATGCTCTCATTATTTAATAAATATATCTTATTCTCATTACTGTAAGTCAGAAAATAATACTATTCAATGTTTTAGATAATTTAACAATTTACATTTTTACATATTTATACAATATTACAGTATTTAAGTTTACAATATTTATACATTATTGTTCAATTCATACAAAATAAAATTTCATATTTTTTTTTCTTTTGATTTAGGGGTGAAATTAGACTTGAACTTGGATTTGTGAGATTCTCTCTTGAGTTGAGTTTGTATTTAATGCTGAATATTCCTATAAGGTCTGTTTATGATAGATGCTGTTCGGTTTCAATTATTTTGCTCTGAGGAAAAGCTTTTTTCCTTCACTTTTTTCTGTCTTGTATCAGACATACAGTAACGGCATTACAGTTCTGACCCAAAGCCTCCAGCAGCCATCGGCTAATTGGTGCAGGTCTGAGGCCGGGTCACCCGATAATTAACCAAAATTGGTTGTAGCTTTAAAAACCTTTCTATATATAAAATCCCATATACAGGGTGAAATGAGGTATGAATGAGAGAAATCTGTTGATGTGTGGCAAAAAGTTTTAGTGACAAAAGTTACATCTGACAGTTGCATGCCATCATTTTAATTAAATTTGTTAATATTTATACTAAATTATAATATTTCATATTCACAGTAATACTTTATTTAGACATTCTAATAACTAAGAATGCAACTACATGTAACTAATAAGCAATATTCGTTAGTGTTGACTACTGACATTTGACAACCTCAGTGTCGAAGATCAAAAACACGACGGTCTGTGCTCTTAAAAATACAACAAAACCACGGCTTCGATCTGCACAGTACTGGGTTTGTATATGTTTTTGTGTGTTGATCTGTGAGCAGTTCACTTGTTTCGGTCGGATTACCCTTCCATGCATTCAGTGTTTTATGAGTTCTCTTTTAGAAATGAAGTTGCTAACACTGTATTTTGATGGTACACTTTACACATTCTACTAACTATTTTGCAACTACACTCTAATTAGATTATTACTAGACTGTCTGCTTAATATCTGCTAACACTTTATTCTGATGCCCCCCAGCAGACATTATACTGACTATAGTAGACCATCGAAATAAAGTGTCACCTAGAAGTTTCTGGAAAATCAGCCATTCACAGATCTGTGCTGAGGAAACAGCTTTGTTGGACTTTGACTGAGAAAAAGCAGCTTATTCATATTCATAGGTCATATCTACATATTAATATTATTATTAACTTATTAATTGACAGCATTGTCAGTTTAAAAATGAAATAATTTTTTATATGCACAGTTTAAGAATGTACAAATCTTCTGATGAAGAAACACTGTACATTAAAGACCTTTTAATGCCAAATACATGTTTAAATGATAATGGACTAATAAAGGTAATAAAGGTTAAAAATAAATGAGCCCTCTCGGTACAGATGAATTTAATGAATTCAGCAAGTATCAAATATTAGTGAAACACGTTATAATACCGTTATAATGTCAAATTAGTTCAATGCATTGCATAATGTGATTGGTTTTAATTAATCTCATTTTATAAATATGAAAAAAAAATGATCTTATGAATTCAATATCATGCACCTCAAACATTTACATGTATCAAAAGTTAAAAGGATTGATGGCTATAGGTTGAAAAACTGCTGATGCACACTTTACGTATGAGTACTTATGAGATCACGTTGGTAAATTACACATTTTCCATTAGATGGAAAGTTTTTTTTGTTTTGTTTTTTTAATGTTTACATACCGTATCTCTTAACCACAGAGAGGACAAACCCGATCTCTCCGCCGATTATACACATTTCTGCCACATTTGCATTCAGAATGGCAGTTTGCGATTTGCCAAAAATGAATATTCAGGTGCTGTTTAGCACATCTCTACAGAAGTATATTTTGAGGATGTATTTACTTGAGAGAAAATGGACATCAATTTGCAAAAATAGAGCCCATTTTCCAACTCTTCTCTTCCAGTCACAGTGTCTCTAGCTGTGAAGTGTTGTTCTTTTAACCTCCCTTCATGCGCCAAAGTAGCTCAATTTGCTAAGGGCCTGTTGGAGAAGAAGCGTACTACAGAAACAATCGCTTACGTAATGTTGAAGTGTAGCTCTCTGTAGACACTCCACTGAAGCCCACAGAAAGCGCGTTCCCACCGGCTCCTCTGCGCTGAGGAATCGCTCACCTCATCCAGTAAACGAGTCAGAGATAATGTACAGTCAGCCGGTCATTATCACAAAATAAACCCTGACTGGGTGATCTGTATCATCCTGAAGAGGCTTATTTTGTGATAATGAACGTCTGACTGTACATTATCCTACTTATTACACGGCGATGTAACAAATAAATAAGTGGACTTTTAAATTATTATGTGAGAAGAAAGACTGGGTTAATTATTTTGTTTAACAAAAAATATTTGACCAGAGTGGCCTAATAAACCAATCAGAATCGATTATTGCAGAGAATTGTGAACTATTGTGAGTTATTTAGTTGGCTAGAAACCTGAACTGCATCAGATTAAGTTTCATTGTAAGAATTGACAGTTGCTGATATAATTTACATCAGAACATCTGTCAGGATGCATATATATTACACTTAGGTTTTCCACTTTGATGCGTGTGTATGTACTGTATATATATATATATATATATATATATATATATATATATGTATATATATATAAATTGTGATTGTGTTTGTAAGTAATGATTACTTATTAATTGACAGCATTGTCAGTTTAAAATCTAAAGAGCACAGTTTTAGGAATGTACAAATTGTGTTTGTAAGTAATGATTTCTCAGACATTTTATTGTTTTATTTTACATTTTATTTTATTAACTGAAATAAATATGTATCATCAAAGAGCATTTCCAATAATTATCTCAAGATAATAGTGGTAAAAAGGACATGCATGTTTTTATGTATTCGGAATATGTTGATTACCGTAATCGGAAGATGGTGTGCATGTAAACATGGTCACTGAGTAATTATAATTCCAGTATCTGTCCCGTTTTCCATCAATGCCAGCAGACAGGTGCTTGGTTCAAATCAAACATATCAGTCTTGTTTAATTGGCGAGAGAGAAAGAGAGAGAGAGAGAGAGAGAGAAAGGAGTGCCTGCAGTCCGATGCGTGTGAATTGAGTTTGGTTTTGGTTGAAAGGATCTGAGTTAAGGTGCTTTCATATTACTGTGCATGACAAACAATGAGCAGGGGAACCAATTAGTCTGTTGAGCTGAGAAAAAAACTCACGTCTAGTAAATCCCAGCAGATCTGTTATGATTCATATCCAGGAAGCATTTAGCTGACTATTTCTTTGTTTGCCAATGGCTTAATTATGGAACCACTGTAGCATTGTGTCTCCCCCGAGGGCGACTTGTTGGAGAAGAGCCAAGTGCATTTTTAATGCACCAAGTGTGTTTAGATGGCAAGTATGAGAGTGTGTGTGTGTACTGAAGACAGTTTCTATGAAAAAGCACAATGCTATTGACAGAATCAGTGTGTGAATGTAGTACTTTGGCTATAGGCATAAAGTAGGGGTGGATGATATGAACTCATTTTTATCACATTAATGGTGTGTTTCACAATATGCATCATTTGGTAAAGACTAACAATTAAAAGTGCTGCAATTTTGTTTTATTATTCAAAACAGCTTGACATTATGTGATGCTTAAAAAAAACCTTACAGAAAAAGTACTGTGGCGGTACCATGGTACAGCAATGGCATTACTTGGTACTCCAAGGTTCCTTTAAAACTGGTTTTAATATGGTAAATGGGCCAATGACATGGCGTGTCAATTCTGGTGTCCAAAGCATATTCATAATATTAAAAATGTATACATTTTTAAATGCACTTGATTAAGTGACTATCAAAAGTCAAAAGTCCCATTTATGTAAAAAAAAAAAAAAAAAAAATATATATATATATATATATATTACCATACTTTTTACTTTTTGGTTACTTTTGGTTACTTTAAATTTCAAAATCACTTTTTTCTTTACTCTGCCTTTGACATGTCTATTAATTTGACATCATTAATCCCTCAACCACCTGACTTTATTCTTGCATGTAACACACTTTTCACCATCCAATCAATTCCTGATGGATGAAATCAAGTCCCACCCTGGATTTTTTTCTTCCTTAAATAACGCTTGAATCAAATTTGAAACACATTTCTAAAGCCTCTATATTATCAGCATGATCAAAAGTTTGATTAAAACCTGTTGCACACAATCTACTACAATGCTTCTGTCATCTAATTGATAGTTTATAGACTTCTTTAAATGTAAGAGTACATTTTATACTGTTAATAATATTTCAAGATGAACATTTACTGGCCTGAAGCAACTTATGTTTAATTATCAATACATAATTTTTTTTTTTTAGAACAATCATGTTAATATGTGAATATCAAATACGATCTATCAGGCTTTTGAGGCTTTTTGTTTATTGTATTGTATTGCATTATATGTTTTGCCCCACAATACAAACTACAGAGATTTGTTCATAAATCTAAGCATTTAAAAATCACAACTGATATTTATGTGCATTTTGTGTAAGTCTGTGATACTGTTATGAATATCTTGGCCACATAAATATCAGCATCTGCTGCAAATAGTAGTTTTGCTCAGTTTTGGCCTCAGAATAAAATTTAGGTGTTTTTTCCTTGTCGAGTATGAGCTCCATATTCTCACTATATCACACTGAATGAGCCATTAAAGCCCGATGTAACAAAATAATAATAATAATAATGTTTCTAAAAGTTCATTAAACAAAAATAGGATTTCATATGTCAGGCTTTACAGGGTTAAATCCCGTTTTGATACGTATGTCAGATTACAGAATGGCTGTTTGTATCATGTTGTCCTCAGTATGAATGCTTCAGTGAGGTAATAGGAGAGACTTTATTCACTTGTCAGACCCAGTATGTCCACAAAACACTGATTTTGTCATATAGTATGATGTGTTTTTTCTGTGTATTCTCCGGCACAGAGGTTGATGAGGGCCGTGTAATGATCGCATTAGTCTGGTCTCACTTTACAAACACTCTTTTATCCAGCAGTCAAACAATGGCAGCGCAGAGTGGAACAACAAAGTCAACGAGAGTGGAATGTCGTTTGACTTCATTCATCCCTCGCGCTCTCTTGTTCGCTCCTTCTCTCTGCTTTGTACCTGTGAATACAAATATGTTCCTTTTTTCCTCTCTTTATTTGTGTTCTTTATCAGAGTTGAGTACGCACACCTATGTGTGTGTGTGTGTGTGTGTGTGTGTGTGTGTGTGTGTGTGTGTGTGTGGGCTTTGATAGCGGATCTGTTAGCTTCCCCCTCAGGCAAGACGCCTGTGTTTCTGAGCAGGTACACACACACACACACACACACACACACACACACACACACACACACACACGCACACGCACACACACACACACACACACACACACACACACACTCATTGTCATGTTCTTTCTGTGCTAAATGCCCCCGGCTCTACCCAGCACACAATATGATCATTGAGCTGCAAAATGGCTCTGACAGTCCTGCTTTTACAGTGTTGGCAGATACCTATTTCGAGAGAAGAAAAGTAACACTTGCTCTCTGTCTGTGAATACAGCTGGATCTGAATCCCCTGAATATTTGTGTGTTGTGTGTCTTTTTGTGTTATCTTTCCGTTTGTTTCCACAGCAAGACACTGAAAAGGTGGAGTCTATATGTGCTGGATTCAATGTTTTAAGAAATTCTCTTCTAAATGAAAGTTAAGGTCTTGTCTATTTCTTTGGCATCCCTCCACAATTCCAAGACTAAAGGCCTGTTCACACCAAGAACGATAACTATAAAGAGACCATTTCAATATCCACACTATAGCGGATGAGATCATTCTATTTGTTATCAGCGCGCACTTGTCTGGCACTTTAAATGCTCGAGCTCGAGGATGGATTCTGATTGGCTGTCAATGTTTCTATCATTCATCAGCTGAATAAAATCGTTCTGAAAGTGATTCCAACGATATCATTTCTCTGTGCCGTTATTGGTTTAATTGTGGTGTGGAGTCTGCAATTCTTTAATATTGATAATGATTTTTAGAACTATGGACCCTATAGGCGGATCTTTTGTGACGTCATTGTTTATGTTTGCCGCGTTGCATCACGGGAATCGTGTGGCAGGAAACACCGCTAGATACCTGTAATTTGACTGTTTTGCACGTTTGGAGGAGGATTTAGAGAAGAGGATGGTTCACTCTTGCTGTGTGGTCGATTGTACGGCTCGTTGGGGGCCTGATAAAAAGTTTTTTCGAATTCCCTCCGAAAAGGATCGCGAAAAACGAAAGAAATGGTTGCGTGCAATTAGGCGATTGAACCTGGACGCTCCGAAGCCTGGATTCCTAACGTTCCTGATCGAGTTTGTGAGGCTCATTTTGTTCATGGTAGCCCTAAGTCTTAGTGACTATGTATTTATAGAAGATTGAATAAAATAAAAAATAATAAAACTGAGTCAAATCAACCGAGTCATATGTTTTCGCGTTCTGATTCAGGTGTCCCAAACCGCGATCCACAGCACCCAGACTACCGTATTTTCCGCACTATAAGCAGAGGCGCACCTTCAATAAATGGCCTATTTTATGACTGTTTTCATATATAGGGCGCACCGGATTATAAGGCGCATAGAATAGAAGATACTGCAGACAAACGTTTGACTGGGTTTGCGTTATGCAGTGGTCACCAACCTTTTCAAGCCTATAAGATCACATCCAAGTCCAAATGTAAACCAAGATCTTCCACTTGCAAAAAAATATGAAAAAAACAAGTGGCTGAGCTGTAAAACCTTGTTTATACTCGACGCGTCCGCATGAGCGCGAAGGTAATAAAAAAACTAATATCCGTCTGCTCGGGCAGATTTGCCTTACAGCGCGCGCGCCTCCGCATCAGAAGATGCACGACTTTGAGCCGAATCTGCCCGAGCAGACGGATATTAGTACATCTCATCATCACCCAGTTTGCGCGTCTAAATCAGTTGTATGGTCTGGTGTTCAGTCTAAAACAAAACAGTTGCATCAAGTATAAATGCCTCGTCTGTTTGGGGAGCTGCACGCACAGTCAGCGGAGATCTCATATGGGCTTTGAATAACTTCGATTTTGTCACCAATACAAATTTTGAGCTTCTCTCCAAACCTCCTCCGGTCTTCAGATGTTAAAGTGCTTATATATTGTGGATTTTACCTGCTAACTCTCTTGAAAGTGCTCGTCGCGTCTTTACAGCCCGCAATACTGTTTGATTTGTTGCCACACAACCACTCGCGCATGCGTACAAAGATGTCAACAAAGATCCTCCTATTTTTACGATCTAAGCGCATGGTCTAAAGCGCAGGCCGCAAGTTCCCTTAGGGCGTCTCCGAATCCACTTTTGCTAGTTTAACGACGGGAAAAACGGTCTGCGCGCCAGGCGCATGGTCTAAAAGGGTTGTCCCTATTCTCTTAATGAGTAATGGGTGTGTTTTCGGATTTACGTGCATTAAACCAATCAGAGTCTCATCTCCCATTCCCTTTAAATGCCAATTGGGCTCGTGTCTGGCATTTGATAGTGGAAAGACCGAACGCGTCTCCAGAGCGATAAAGGAACTGCTCGTGCGCAAGGTAAAAGTGCGAAAGCAGACCATCTACGGGACAAGCCGGATTCCACCATATCTTTATGTACACAATAATAATCTTTTACATTGTAATCCTTTCATTTTAAATATTTGGTATGTTCGTATGCTGCTGTAGAGTCCTGCACGGGTTCGGGTACCCACGGGTGACCCGCAAATTTTGTTAAAACGGGTGAAAAATATCCAACTGTGTCGGATAGGGGTGCGGGTCGGGTCGGACACGGGGGGAACACGGGTCTAAACACGGGTTTAAAACAATCACATGTAAACATGAATAGACATGAAGCAACCACAATCTGATTTGTTATTTTTATTTTTATATTTATTTTTTGGGATATTATTATTATTATACATATTGTTTAGGGGTGGATTTATAGCATTATCATACCATACCATATCATATCATTATATTATATTTATGCCATTTATACAGTGCTATGCATAAGTTTAGACACCCATGCTAAAGTTGGCTAAAAAGAGGAATGAAAAAATCATCATTAAAATCCTAGAGATTGGCATGGAGTACTTTCCATAAGATCATCTCTCAATGCAAATCAAACTAGCTATTAGGCTAACTGAAATAAAACCATGCCAATCTCTAGGTATGGTGAAGGCTATGTGATGATGTGGGGCTATTTTAATTCCAAAGGCCAAGGGAACCTTATCAGGATGCATAGTATCCGGGATCCATGAAGTAACTGGCCTTTAAAAATAAAAATCTGCCTGCCTCTATGGGAATTTAACATAGGGGTGTCCAGACTTATGCACCCTGTATTTTAAGGAAGAACATTTATTTATTTACGATACATTATTCATTCACAAAGAAAAATGGTGTCCTTAAAGGTTGTATTTGTCCTAATTTTTTTAATTAAGGCATTAAGTTCAATTTCTTGAATTTTCTTGATTTTTTATTCCTCTTTTTAGTCAACTTTAGCATGGGTGTCTAAACTTATGCATAGCACTGTATATTATGACACTTACTGGCAACCCCATTGATAACTTGAATCATTGAATCAACTTAGTATCTTGCAAACATAGCTTTCATTTGACTTTAAGTATTAATTCAATCTAATAGGAGCTTGCGATTTCCACAAGTGCTTCTAGTATTTATTTATTTTATCCAGTAAGCATATAAGGTTTGTTAACAGACTAACAGCATGCTATTTGAGGCTGACAAAACCATCATGCATGTGCCTGAATGACCTGCTGCGATGCAGTGAGTGTTGTCTGTAAGACACAGAGCGTTTAGTCCCTGTGTGAGACGACTGGAGTCTCTGAGATTACCCCGAGATGGAGAAATGCTGAAAGTGATAGACAGAGACACAGGTGCTCAGGGATGCATGCGGATCCGCGAGCCTCAGAGTGGCTGATAATGGAAGCAGTCGCGGCTGTGGCCGTATTGATTGCTCAGGCCACTAGTTTATTGTTCTAAGGAGTGACTAACAACAACCCGCTGGGTTGCAGCTTCTCCTGGCTCGACCGCTCCAGCCGCTTGGGCCAGAAGAGCCGTGTGTTTAATTGTTTGCTGTGTTGGTCGGGCCGCAGCAAGGGTGTCCGCAGGGACACGGGCCGATCCAGCCTCTGACCTCTCTCTCTCCACAGCGTGATGCACTGATTGAGAGAAGAACCTATCAATGGTGTTTCGTCCCCTCTGCTCTCCAATTAACAGACAAAACCCAGGTTTAGTCCTCACGGAAGGACCGCTGGAGCAGCAACACAATGGAAAACTAATAGATGATCATGGTTCTGCCAGGGCGGATCAGGGAGATCCATGTTTGGAGTGTTTGCTTTTGATTAGACTGAGGCATTTCAGTTAGTAAAGCTGAAATATGCACTGCACAAAATCATGCTCTTAATCAATGTTGTAGTATTCTTGGGGGCTAGGGGGGTATTATTAACTTGAGAAGCAAAATTGTGAATTATGTTTAGATTTCTTTCCCTTTATTTGGCTAATTACTTACTTTTTAAGCATAAACCTCACTAAATTCTGCTGATTTATACTTAAAATAGACCAAAAAGAGACATTCCTCCATGTTTAACATAAAACAAATAAATACAATTAAAGCTATAGCCTAATAATCAATACTAGAATGATTTTAGAATTTTTCCTCCTCAAAAATCATCCTAGGGTACAGAAATGTTCAATAACTATAACATAAACAAGATGATAATAATAATGATATATTGAGATTTGATTCAAGACGATTACTTGAGGGTTCCCCTGTGACAAATCTTCAAACATGATCTCATTAATATTCATTGCTATTTATATATGTGTCGATATTGACATTAAAACACTGTAACATAAACCTTTTTTTTATGTATGTACAATTTTAAAGACGCACAAATGTCAATGAATCTTGTGAGGTTCAATACATAATGTTGAATTTATTGGAATCCATAAACGGATGGTTTTTTATATGTTTAATAAATGAGATTCCTTAATTTTTACTTAATATTTACTTACTGCATTGAGCTGATTTGACATTCTCATGGTGTCTGACTTTCAAAGATGGTTTGGACACAAACAGAAAACCGGTAAATAAGTGAAATACACTATACTGTAAAATAGACACTAATATTTTACTTGAGCTTTTATAATAATGCAGTTCAGTCATAAACGGTCCAAATCAGTGTTATTTGGTGTGTAATTCAGTTTAATATGTTTTATTTTATATCTCAAGTAATGATTTTTTAAAAATGTTTTACAATAATAATGGTCCAAATAACTTTTATTAGCATCTGGATTTCATCTTTAAACAAATAAGGGTTTCTCCATCATTTACTGATGAATGTTATGCTATGTGTTTCGGTATGAGTCTTACATTCATGCTGTCAGTGTGTTGCTATTCATATTCAAAGTGTATGAATCAACGTCTACCCCGACATACACAAATGTATGTGTACGCTTACCAACGAATACGAATGAGATTATCCTGGTTATCTAGCACGTCGTCATGCATATAATGCAATCAAGCAAAAGTAAATGGCCTACAAACTCAAATATTTCTATTGTACACCACAAATGTCAATGGCCGCCACTGCAGAAGTGCGTCAGAAAAGTCAGATTGGAGATTGATCGTCACTCTAGTTTCGCTATAGCAGACACAGAGAGGAGTTAATTTCAGGTGACATTTCAAACATGGTCTGGTGGACTGTGATGCCCACAAAAACAAGCTAACGGGGGCCGTCGGTGCAATTCCTGCTCCAGTGCTCAATCACACAACTAAATGTAGATATCCAACCATCTTCAAATGAACAAACACAATTTGGCAAATAGTACAAAATGAAATTGAGCGTCGTGCGCTTTCCAATCCACTCGCAAGGCTCTCCGGAGGTCCCTCCCCAGGGCCTGCTGAACGGCCGAGGAGTCGGCCTCAATCCTCACAAACATTATCTGTGAGCGAGTGAACTCTATTTGGGAATTGGTAAAGCGCACGGTGAGAGAAATGGACTCGGAATAGAACAGGCCGGCAAATTCCATTTCACATCTGAAGTGGCAGAGCTGCAGAGAGATCATTTGGTTTGGAGTGAGTAAACACTGAGGAGTCCATCGCTCACCATGACTTATGTGTGTGTGTGTGTGTGTGTGTGTGTGTGTGTGTGTGTGTGTGTGTGTGTGTGTGTGTGTGTGAGAGAGAGAAAGGCAAAGACTATAAAACATCAGGACGTAATTCGGCTGTGTGTAAACTCAACATGGCATAAAACAGAGGTGTTTTTTTTTTTTTTGCCACATATAGATCATTTACCCTCTAACTATCTGCCCGTCTGTCTAAAATGCTCAAATGCTTGACATGTATTTAAAATATACTCTAATAATCTTTTTTTATTTACAACATAAAAATATATATATATATATATATATATATATATATATATATATATATATATATATATATATATATATATATATATATATATATATATATATATATATATATGAGCAATAATGATATTCCTCATACATTCTGGTTAAGTATTAAAGTACACTACTGCAATTATTTAGATTTTTTCATTTAAATTCACTTTTATTTTTATATTTTCTAATATGTTATATTTTTTATATTTTATATTATGTTTTAATTTTTATAAATGTCTATACGTATTAAGTTTTATTACATTTGAGTTATTTGAGTTATTTTATTTTAAATTCTTTTATTTCAGTTCATGTTTATTTTATTTCAAGTATTTTTTTTTTTATGGTTTTAGTTTAAGTTAATGATGATAACACCAGTTCATCTGTAAATAAATTTGCCTCTAAACAGTATTTCTCTGACGGTTTCTCCATCATTCACTGATAAATGTTATAGGCTATGGGGTTCTGTATGAATATTAACCTCAATTGCATTCAAATTCTATGCTGTCAATGTATTGCTATTTATTTTCATATTCAATGTGTATGATTCAGGGTCTGCTTCAACATACATAAATGTATGTGTACGCTTACCTCCGAATACGAATGAGATCATCCCGGTTATCTTGCTGTTTCTTTGCAATTTAGTCTTACATTTAAAGAACCAAGACTTGAAGTTGAATGAAACTTTAACACTCTTCTTGTGTTGCCTTGCATACCCTGCTACTTTCCTTTATTTTATGTTTCATAATAAGCAGGTGATTTGTAAGCCTCGCACACACTTCCAAATCTTTCTCTTGGCTGTTCAGATCTATAATGCAAAATATCTGCAGTAGGAGTCTGGCCCGCTTTGTTGTTTTGACATTGAAAACATGCGTTTTCTATCAGCTCGCCCTCACTGCTGCAGTCAATATATTGAGCAAGTGTATATATGTGTAATGGAGGTATTAGAGGAGGCTGCTGTAGGTGAGATGTAGCCTCTATTTATAGCTGTTTATTTTAATTAATATTTACACTGATCAATGGCATGGTAAGTGCTAGCTAAAGAGAAGTCGAGCTATACGCTGAGCCGAACACTTTCAGATCCTCAGCTGATGTAGATCGTTCAGTAACTGCATTTGGAAAACATTATGAGCTACTGGTTAATGGGACACATTCACTGGTGATTTAGTGCTTGATTGCAAATAAAATTGGCATTGGTGTTTGAAATCATATTGCTGTTATTACTGTTTTGTTAAAGCAATAAGCCATGAGAGGCATTGATGTCATTTTTACCGTGGTAAGGGGTTTATATGCAAAATGCAATGGCTAATACTTTCTAAAACTGTAAGTCACTGTCAACATCATGAAAGATATCAATGTTCAATAAATAATTAGTGATGGACTGATATATCAGCCATGCAGGCCAACAATATTTGACTATTTTGATGTAAAAAATAAATAAATGTATCATTAAATTGTGTGTATTTATGTGTAGTCTCTTATGCTCACTAATGCTGCATTTATTTGATCAAAAATACAGTAATATTGTGAAATATAAAAACAACTGTTTTCTATTGTAATATAATTTTGAATGTAATTTATTCCTGTGATCAAAGCTGAATTTTCAGCATCATTACTCCAGTCTTCAGTGTCACATGATCCTTCAGAAATCATTATAATATGATGATTTGCTGCTTAAGAAACATGATTGTTATCAATGTTGAAAACAGTTGTGCTGCTTCATATTTTTCATGTTTTTGTGGCATTTATTTGAAATCACTGACCCTTATCAATGTGTCATAAAACATTACATCAGAATTTAAAGCTTGAACTACTGTATGGTATCCGTTTAATATTAAGATCATATTTATCATTTAAAATAGCTCCTATTAAGATCTCTTTTTGTGATAACAGTGTTTCTTTTATCAAATGGAGTGTTGTTTGTTTACATATTCATAGCTAATTTTTCTACTCTTTAATGGTAAAGTGACCCTCCTCACCCCGATCTCTCTGTCTCTTTCTCTCTTTATAAGGTTGGAATTCTTTCAGATAAAATCAGAGGTGAAGTGAAGCTCTGACATCATTCTGCCAGTATGAAACGTCTCTATTGGCATATGCTAATGACTCTAATTGAAGGACCAGTGACTGATCTTCATGCTGGGAATAAAGTTATTTAATTAGACACAGAAACCAAATGACAGATTAGCACAGATTTACATAGTGACACTAACAGACATTCAGTGTTAGGGAGTAACTAACTGAAATTAGTGATGCTATTAACTAATCTATGTACCTTAGCTGGTTTATATACAATGCAGCTTGTCTAACAATCTACTTTTACCAGTTAGCATTAAGTAGCTGTTTTCGTGTACAACTTCATTGCCAAAGCGGTAATCACATACATCCTCTTATTTTCAGTTTAGTGCTTTATGGAGACAACAAAAGCTCACTGAAAAAAATATATATTTTTGCTGCTTGTTCAAATTGCTTAGTTAAAATGAGCTTAAGCAACACAGTTGCTATACATTTTGTCCTAACTTAATTTGATTGTGTTCAATCTGCTTAAATATATGTAAAATTTAAGTTTACTTAATCCATTTGTGTTGGATTACATGAATGATTTGTGTTGCATTAACTGAAACTGGGCGGTGCATGTTAGTTCCCAGCATGCTTTGCATATGTTAAAATAAAGTGTTATTTTATGTTTTTTTGAGAAAATGAGAAAAGGGGAAGACTTGAATTGTGAAGAATTGAATTAGTGTGTAATTGTGTTTAATGTTCAATTACATTGGAATTATTAGAACCATTTAAATTACAGTGGGTTCCCATTGTGGAGAAGAGTGGAGCATTTTGTTAGGTTGTGGACTGATTCAATTACTTTTAACTGCTTTGGCTGACGGAGCATGTAAATCTTAGCAGTTAAGATGTTAATATGTGCTACTGCTAGCAAATAGCTAGCTATAGTCTATCAATTAAATTGTGTGTCACTAAAATAAATGAAATCTTAATGGATGGATGAATATATAAATATGAATACCTGAATCATATCAGGGAGCCTTTAAAAATTCACTTTGAGACTACTTAAATGGGTCGCTTAAAATTACTTCATTCCATGTTGATGTTACATGAACAAATTATGTTTGTTTAACATAACCCAGTTATGTGGAACCTGTTGACATAAAAAAGTTAATTAAAGCCAACATATCATTTTTTTTAGTGCTGCACATTTGTATTTCCAAACCAGTGGTCTGGTTTGACTAATAGACTTATTAAAATAAAAGTAAGATTGATTACAATAGTTGCAAATGCAGTAAACAGTTAATTTACTCTCTCATATCATATATGTAACAAGACTGATTCCTTTTTGTGAGTCAGTTCATTTAGATGGTTCATGTAAATTAACTGGTTCAAAAAGAAACGAGTCGCAACATGTGCTCTTTGTTTTGGGAAAGATTGTATTAAAAGCTGCTGTTCATTACTTTTAGTTTTATTAGTTGTCATTCATGTAGTAAACAACCAGTTTACTCTCTTATATTTAACATTGTGGAAATACGATTCCTTTTTTAAGGAATTAATGGAAGGTTAAGGTTAATTAATTAGTTTTATTAGTTTAATTAGTTAGTAATTAATTAACCTTAGTTAATTAATTAAGGTTAATGGAAATGAAAAGGTTCAGATAACGAGATGCAGCACGTCTTCTTTGCTTTTGGGAAATATTTTATTGAATGCTGCTGTTCTTCGTTTTATAAAATTGCTGTTTTTTGTTTGTTTTATTAGCTGTATATGGTGTGCAATTATCAGTTCAAATTTAATTATATTAGCCTATTTAAGATCTTCCTCGTTGTTGTGCCACATAAATATGGCTAGTTACGTACCGGAATGGAGCTAGTTATCATATTTTGATGAAAGATTACAAATATTTGTATTTAATTATGGTATTCAGAATTTATTTTTATTGTCGGTTGCTTATAATCAAGCAAGTCCAATTTACTCATATCATACTGGGATTTAATCAACCTGAGCAGCAAAGCAAAAACATTACTCCCTTTAGTTATCTTGTCTTCACAGGCTTTTTGGAGTAAAGTTAAGAATGTGAATAACCTTGCTACAGATAAAGTAATAAATCTCTTGAAATTTGAATTAAAATCTCTACTTGCATTCAGCGTTATTATTTCATCTCTGGCCCTGTGCTATTCACTCATATGAATTGTCAGACCCTTTCACAGCATATCAGACATTTCCCAAAATATTCCAGCTGTGAAAAGGATGTTGGACCGCCACGACTATGGACGCAGCACTTTAGCGCGATAGACAGAGAATCTAACTCTCTCTCACACACACACACACACTCCTGGCGGTCATGAAAGGGAGTGGCGTTAATTGAACGACCTTGGCATGGGTGGGTTTTTCAGGAGTTCCACTTCAACATCGAATGCAGAGAGAGGAAGACAAAATTGTGTTTTAGTGGGTATTTTAAAACCATGTGCTTTGACCATGTCTCACTGAACACTGACCATTGTTGCTGAAAATGACATTTTATGGTTAACAGTTGTGACCTTCTTCAGGAAGCTTTTAAATATAATAGGCCCCAGTGATAATCACATGTGAATGTACCAAAGAAACATGACTGCACAATACGTCAAAAAAAAAAAAAAAAAAAAAAACGGTTGATATCCATTCACGAGGCTAAGACATTTTCCTTTTCACAAGTCTCAAAGAGGCATTTGTTTAGTCTGTATATAATGTATCCATAAATTAGCAAGATCTAAAATGCATATCGCAAACCATCGACCTCTTCAGTGTTATATCTAATACTTCTGGTTGATTTCTTTAAATACTATAGGAGTGTAAAACACAAGCTCTGTCCAATGTCAACATGAATACTGACCTTGTTTGCTGTCAATGCATGTTTTTGGTCTTACTGTGAAACTACTTTTCTCTGACCTGGGGCTGGTTTCATAAACTGCTAAGACTAGACTTACAAAGTTAGGCTACATTCACAACACGAGCCTTAATGCTCAATTCCAATTTATTAGAATAGCACATTGTATAACACATTCACATTGTTGTTTTAAATGTGACCAATATCAGATTCCAGTGACCCGCATGTGTAACCCCTCCACCCGGGTCCTACTCACCCCACTCTCTGCGGGCCTGGAACCCGGGTCTCCGGCGTGTGAGTCAGGCGCTCTAACAAGGAGACTAAAGACTACAGCCTCTAGCGTCTGTCGCTAGGGCACCAATTGAGATCAGAGGATTGAGGTTTACTCGCACAGAGACTACTAGCTGGCCTCCGTTACACTCCCTCCCCTAAACCTCACTCCCATCCGGGTCACGGCACCGATGTAACCCCTCCACCCGGGTCCTACTCGCCCCACTCTCTGCGGGCCTGGAACCCGGGTCTCCGGCGTGTGAGTCAGGTGCTCTAACAAAGGAGACTAAAGACTACAGCCTCTAGCGACTGTCGCTAGAGCACCAATTGAGATCAGGGGAGTGAGGTTTACTCGCACAGAGACTACTAGCTGGTAGGGCTGTCACTTTTTATTCGATATTCGAATATGCATTCGAACATGACGTGAAATATCCGAAACCGAACTATAAATAAACTATCCGGTTTTTAAAGTGCCATGTTTTGCGCATTTTTTACAGTCTATGATTAGACCGTTTGCTTTTTATTTTATTGTTTGCCATCTCATCCAGTAGCGGCCGCTCTAAACGTATTGTAGCGTAGGCCCATGACCAAATCAAGCGAATAATAGCCAATAGCCAGCTTGTTTTGAAAATGGAAGATAACGACAAGACAAATGAGTCCGCGCTGTAATTCCTGCCTATTACACACACACACACACACACACACACACACACGACCCACAGAAAAGACACGTGTCAGTATCGAGTTCTCTTTCGGGCTTGAACAAACCATAACACACAAATTATGCCAAATGTCCGTTTTGTCGAGTGTCCTCATAAGAGCAGTCTTAAATTATTTAAATAAAGTCTTAAATGAACGTAGAGATTTGTGAGAAAATGCGACGCATGTCAGATCGCGTCTCTGTCCGCAGCGGCTGGTCTTAAAGTGTCATTAATGTTAATAACAAAGGTAAGAGAGTACATTACTCACTCAGACACGGCGCCAGGAGGATTATTATACCGGTAGCCTAATCATGAATGCACTCCGCTATCTTTTAACACATCTCCGGCGAACGGCTTTTTCACGCAAAAGAAAAACTCTTCATGAAGCACAGTGAAATTCAGCGACCATGTGGCGTTTCCTGATGGATCGAGGTTGTTCGTTAACTTCATTTTACTCGTAGATATTCGAATATATTCGAATACATTTCTTGATATTCGATATCCGTTCGAATTTGATTTTTCTCAAAAGTGACAGCCCTACTAGCTGGCCTCCGTTACACTCACTCCCCTAAACCTCACTCCCATCCGGGTCACGGCACCGATGTAACCCCTCCACCCGGGTCCTACTCGCCCCACTCTCTGCGGGCCTGGAACCCGGGTCTCCGGCGTGTGAATCAGGTGCTCTAACAAAAGAGACTAAAGACTACAGCCTCTAGCGACTGTCGCTAGAGCACCAATTGAGATCAGGGGAGTGAGGTTTACTCGCACAGCGACTACTAGATGGCCTCCGTTACACATACGCAAAAGAACGATAAAAAGACGTCACACAGAACACTGTCATATGGAAGTAAACACAGATGACATTTAAGTAAGAGATTACGCATTTGTTTATTGCAGAGGTGTATTCACATTCATTACTCAGGTAGAAGTATAGATACTAGGGTTTAAAAAGACTTCTGTAGAAGTTGAAGTATCAACTCAAGCTTTTTACTCAAGTAAAAGTATAAAAAAAGAATTATTTCAAAACTACTTAAAGTATAAAAGTAAAAGTAATGTAAGGAAAAATCTCTCTCTCTCTCTCTCTCTCTCTCTCTCTCTCTCTCTCTCTCTCTCTCTCTCTCTCTCTCTCTCTCTCTCTCTACCCCGATTTCTCCCTCGCTTACTTGATGCGATTTGCCTTGATTTCTCCCTCGCTTACCTGATGTGATTTGCCCCGATTTGTCCCTCGCTTACCGCATATAGGTTTCCTTCGGAGGACTTTTGGCGCTGCGCACAAACAAATGTGACTACAGCCTCTCACAAGTTAGAAAGACACCACAAGCCGGCGTAACGAGGTTATTTTTAAAATGTAAGGAGTAGAAAGTACAGATAATTGCGTCAAAATGTAAGGAGTAGAGGTAAAAAGTCGTCTGAAAAATAATTACTCCAGTAAAGTATAGATACCCCAAATTTCTACTTAAGTAAGGTAACAAAGTATTTGTACTTCGTTACTTGACACCTCTGGTTTATTGTGTGATCTGCTGCGGAACCCCAGTGAATTTATGAGCAGGCAATATTAAAAACAAAGACGTAAATGTGAAAAAAGAGAGCAGCGTTTTTAAACATTTATGATGTTTTGCTTGTTTATAGAGCTGTCACTGTAATACTTCTGAGTTCTGACACATCACTGTCCTCCACTGACTACCTTTCACAACTGTCTTGATAACTTCGGGTATGTAAAATCTTTGAAGTGACTCCCATGAGCACAGAATTGTGACAAATGACGATCTAGAGTGACGTAAAAGCCGCATGAATTCCGATATGACCATTCAGACTGAGGTCACATTGCAAAAACATCAGACCTGAATGGAATTTAGTACCACATATGGAAGTGGCCCAAATCGGAATCAAAAGATCATATTCCGGGCCCTATTTTTACGATCTAAGCGCATGGTCTAAAGTGCAGGGCACAAGTTCACTTAGGGCACGTCCAAATCCACTTTTGCTAATTTGGGAGAACAATGGGAAAAATGGTCGACGCTCCCGGCGCATGGTCTAAAAGGGTTGTCCCTATTCTCTTAATGAGTAATGGGTGTGTTTTGGGATTTACGTGCGTTAAACCTATCAGAGTCTCATCTCCCATTCCCTTTAAATGGCAGTTGTGCTCACGCCATGGCGGATTCGCTATTTACATGACGGAATTTGATAGTGAAAAAAAACGAACGCGTCTCCAGAGCGCAAGCACGAGGTAAAAGTGAGATCTACAGGACAAGCTGGATTCCACCATATCTTTAAGTACACAATCTTTTACATTGTAATCCTTTTATTTGAAATATTTGGCATGTTTGTGTGCTGCTGTGCGTCTCTGTGTGTGTAATAAGCAGAGTGTACGCGCGTTGTGGACACGCCTATAGGCGCACATTACTAACGCGCTCTTTAAATAACAAAAACAAAAAAAATATTGTGCCATTTAGACCGGGTTTCAGTTGGTCAATCTATTTCAGTTCCTCAAAATAGCAACATGCCAACAATGCGCCAGAACACACCTCTTTTTTAGACCAGCAGCCCATGGGCGCACAAATGGGCTATTTAAACAACGTGGCGCAGGACGTGAAAATGATAACTGCGTCGGACTGAAACTAGCAAAACACACAAGCATCGCAGCTGGCGCTGCATTGCACCGGGTGTAAGATAGGGCCTTCCATGTTTTTGTGCTGTTCACAAAACAGACAAAAACAGATCTGAGTCACATATGAGCAAAAATATTGGATTTGGGCCACATTTAGCTGCAGAAATACCACAAATCCTTAATTTACAACAGCACATCCCGTTTGAGATCAGATTTGCACATCAGCAATGTCTAATTGTGCAAAACATTAGCATTAGCATAACATCCAGCAGTATGAAAGCCAAAAACAACTTGGCGACCTACAGCAATTAAAACGTGTTTGTGAACGCCCACTCCTTTTTTTTAACCCTTTGCAATCAACCATCACAATCCATTCCGTTATGTAACGTCCATTTTTCAAGATCCAAAATGGATAAAATCAAGTCCTGTCTTAGTTTTTTCTCATTGAAATACGAAACATGGTTTGCGATCATCCACATTTCATGTCGACTTTAATACATTTTACATGTTTAAATCCATTCCACGTAAAACATCCGCAGGTTCTTGACTATTTTGACTAATTGGCTCAAACTCTTATGTGTGCCGCTCACTGCCTACATCTCTGCCATTTGTTTCTTCCTCCTTCTCTCTGTCAGTGCATTAAATAAATAATAGCCTGTTGGTCTGTATTCCAGATGAGTGCTGTTCCAGCCGGCTCAGAGGGATGTATCTGTGAGATATAGGATATATATTTTCTCTCTGAGATTAAGAGATGAGCGGGCGGGGGAAAGAGGGAGAGGGTGAAGGCCTGGGCTCCTGCTGTCGGACAGAGCAGGGCTGAAATGGCAGATCCATCAAAGCAGCGGAGCTTGTCTCACCTGGGGTGGGCTCAGACCCTGGCACCGCAACGCAGCGCACCGCGTGCCGCCAACGGTCTGCAGCTAGCGGATCGGGAAAGAGAGACAGCGTTTAGGTGTGTAAGGGAAAATGACCTGTGAATATGTGCATGTGTAAAAGAAAGAGAGATGCCGAGAGGAAAAAAAAGCGAGGGAGGGAGCGAGTGAGCGCGTGCTGCCCACTGGCTCAGAGCCAGACGAAACACCATTGTCCTTCACCTTCCACAGCATCCGCCTGACACGCAATTACAATAACTTTACACTCTTCAATCTTCACTCATAACCAGTGTCTTTAGCTCTCATATATTTACCCATAACTAACTTTACACTCTTCGCGTTATGCTTGCATTCAGCATCAACATTTAATTCTAACATTTGGGGCCCTATTTTAACGATCTGAAACGCAAGTGTCAAAGCGCAAAGCGCAAGTAACTTTGTGGGCGGGTCTTGGCGCTGTTGCTATTTTCCCGGCGGGATAAATGACATTTGCGCCAGGCGCAAATCTAAAATGGGTTGGTCTGAAGTAGCTTCATTATTCATAGGTGTGGTTTGGGCATAACGTGAAATAAACCAATCAGAGCGTCATCTCACATTCCCTTTAAGAGCAGGCGGATTGTTCTAAAGCGTATTCGTATTCTAACGGCGGATTTGCCAGGCGCGCGCCAGGAGCGGTTCACAGCCAAGGAGAGCAACGGACTCGTCAGGGACGTTGGGGATGGAGAAACCCACCCAAATTAACTTCGGTTAAAAAGGCGTATGATAATTTGGGTAAATGTGTAAGCTAGATGTATGTTTTTATAATAAATTATCTATCTATCTATCTATCTATCTATCTATCTATCTATCTATCTATCTATCTATCTATCTATCTATCTATCTATCTATCTATCTATCGTAATAATGTATGATTTGCAAAAATGAAAACTGCTGCCTCTGTGTAGATGAGAGAATCAAAGTGCGCGTTGTGCACACGCTACATTGATTATGGCCAAGCATGCGCCCTTAAAATAGCATATGAATAACATGCGCAACGCGCCACTGACTTTAAACTATTTTTTCCTGGTTTGTGGCGCAATTGTTTTCTAAACCTGCAAAATAGCATGAAGGAACGTTTGCGCCGGGACACGCCTCCTTTTTTGCGCTGAACCGCCCAGGGAGCGCAAGTTCATTCCCTAGTTTAACGACGTGCTTCTGTGGAGGGAAAAGCGCACTTTGCGCGGGTGCAAAATAGGAATGATACGTGCGTCGGTGTACAAAGTCAATTGCGCTGGGTGCAAGATAGGGCCCTTGGTGTATTTCATATTCTAGGTAATAGACTGATATAGGCTGATAGAGCTGTTGTTAACCAGAGGATATTTGGCCTAAACTTCAGAGTATTTACTATTTACACACACACACACACACACACACACACACACACACACACACACACACACACCCACACACACACACACACACACACACACACACGTCTGGTTCACTATCTTTGTGGGGACTCTCCATGGTTTTTATACTGTACAAACTGTATATTCTGTCTCCTTACAATAACCCTACCCCTAAACCTACCCATCAGAAAACTTTCTGCATTTTTACATTTTCAAAAAAATATAATTTAGTATGTTTATTAACCCATTTCCCTCGTGGGGACCGCTAGCTGGTCCCCACAATGGAGGTGATCTCAGGTTTTACTCTCCTTGTGGGGACATTTGGTTCCCACAATGTAATATAAACCAAACGCACACGCACACACACACACACACACACACACACACACACACACACACACACACACACACACACACACACACACACACACACACACACACACACACACACACACACACACACACACACACACACACAGAGAGAGAGAGAGAAATAGAGAGAGAGACTATCGGCCTATCTATTGATCTATCACTTGTTTGTATTTAAAGATAGTTTACACATTGATTATTTAAATATATATATATATATATACACATACCCACACACACACATTGGCAGGAGACTATACTGTATACTTTCTGATTGGCTATTCATTATATTAATGCAGTAGAACATATGTGTGATCAGTAATTTCATACGATAACAGTTTAATCTGATCAAATTTATGTTTTTGATCAGCATAAACCTTATATGTAAAGTTGCTGTCTCTAGGTTACCACATTATCTATCTTATATAAGGCATATTTCTGAAAACAGTCATGTTTAATGTTTAACTTCATGCCTACAAACTTGTACACGCTTGTGCAGCGTTGACTTTACCAGCCACAGGTACTGAATGAGTGCAGCACTCACAAAGCGTAAACTATTGGACACCTGTGTTACTGTAGGTGCAGCACTACTTCCATGGTGTCATTTGCATATTCTATGTACCGTTTAAAGTGATGTCAGTGCACCTTTCACATTTACATGAAACCAGCATGAAGAGGGTCACGTGACCTTTGCACAATAACCACAATTGACAGAAAAAACATGTGCGGTGACATCCATCCATTTACACCGGACTCACGTTAAGATTTTACACTAAACGCATTCTGTCACTCTGTAAAATGGAAGTTAAAAAAAAGCAGCAGACAAAAGGTGTGTGGGGGGTGAGGATTGTTCCGCTGTATTTAACATTCACACACAATGCTGCGGGAAAGTGACAATTGCTTATCTCCATGGCGATCAATAATGGCTACGGGTTTAGTTCGCCGAGCGCGTGTCTCTAATGCGGAGAGGATGTCATTATTATTTTCTGTCTCCTAATGATGGTCATTATGCATAGCCACTGATTGAATTCCATTTGTTACCTGCGTTTGAGTCTGAGTAGAATAATTACCATTTAAGTGTCTCCATTAAAATTCATACACGAAGGCCTCCTGTTAAAAATAACTAAAGTATTCTTTGAATGTGAAATGAATTGCATTTCAGCCCAACCCTGATTTAAATACTTGATTAAAGAATAGGGCTGTCGGCACAGATTGTGATTTATTAGAAGATGCTCGATGATCAGCTGAAAACAACTTGTAGCTCTTGTGTCCTGCATTCGTATTTAATATTTAATTAAAATGGATCTGCTGCTGGTAAAACACAATCAATATCCGGCTCTCTGTCGAAATTACATTTTCAACCTCCCGCGCCTCATTCAAAACAAACATTGTTTTTCATTACGTCGAACATCGTCCTCAAACCCTGTTTGTTTGTGGTCAATTCTTGGTGCTGTTTCAGTTCAATATATGCACGAGTTGATTTTTATATCGGATTTGAATGAATACTCGATAAATCCGACAAAGGACAGCCTTGAGACCATTATTGTACAGTATAAATAGACAGATTCATTTTTAACTTGTGCATGTTGGTCTTATTGCTGCTTTCATTAAACTGAAGCGGACTATACAATTTACAACTGAAGGATTGTTTCTAATTCTACATTCTGAATGGAATAAATACTAAACTAAATTCTGCCACATTCAAAGCCCCTGAAACACACGTGGCATATTTTATATTAATGTGATATTAGTGCGACTATAAGTTAGCCTAAAGTTTTGCTAACAAACTATATTACATGCTGTAAGAATTGTTTATTCTGATTAACAAATCTAACTTGTGACTATTATGCTAAAGATTATGAACAGCCTTGAACATGGTAAAATCATGGTAAAGATGCATTGTGTTCTTACTGTATATAACAGTTCTGACTCTAAATTTTGATTGGAAAACATTATAAATGAAATGGCGGGCGATAATATAGTTTACATTTTGCGATGATATAGGCATTCAAGCAGTTGAGATATGCTATAGACCTTTTGCGCCAGAGAAAAGAGGGCGCCGCCATTTTTAGAATATTGTCTTTGAACTATCGTATTTGCGGTCGCTCTGTATATTTCTATGGCATCGCTGTCCAGGAGTATTTAGCTTTTGAAGTGCATTTACTTGATGTAAAGTTAACGAAAGTTATCATGAGGACTGTAATGTTTAAAGCAGATGACTTAACAAATGTCAGTCGACCGGGAAGATTTTAAAACGAGACGTTCATTAATAAACATGCAAAAACGCTGTGAAAATACAGACCGGAAGTCAAAAGACAACGAGTGCAGCGCTGAAAAGGGGCGGGGCTACATAAGGTCTATTGTGAAGCGGAAATGGATTCAAATGGATGTCCTACGCGAGTATACAGTATGCAGATAAAGTTGGATATACTTTTATATCCAACTTTATATAATGAGCCGAGTGATAATATAGTTATATTTTGTGACAAAATAAACAATCAGGCAGTTGAAATTTGCTATGTGTCGCTTTACGTGAGTGTACTGAGAATAAGCTGGATATAGAGCAACTAAACACATATGTGACCCTGGATCACAAAACCAGTTACAAGTCGCACAAGTATATTTGTGGCAATAGCCAACAATACATTGTATGGGTAAAAATTGTCGATTTTTCTTTTAAGGCAAAAATCATTAGGATATTAAGTAGAAATCATGTTCTATGAAGATATTTTGTAAATTTCCTACCATAAATATATAAAACATTTATTTTTGTGAGTGAATACAGCACAATCGTGAACATAAATGGACAACTTTAAAGGCGATTTTCTCAATGTTTTGATTTTTTTTGCACCCTCAGATTCCAGATTTTCAATACTTGTATCTCGGCTAAATATTGTCCTATCCTAACAAAACATACATCAATGGAAAGCTTATTTATTCAGCTTTTAGATGATGTATAAATCTCAATAAAAAAAATAAAAAATAAAAAAAAAAGACCCATGTGACTGGTTTTGTGGTCCAGGCTCACATATACAGGTAGGTTACATGTATAATAATGTGCCGGGTAGCTATGTTGCATGTCAACCTATTGTTTGGTGGATGATTTGTAATTTTTTTTTAAATATATAATTATAATGAATTAATTTAGTGATTTATTGAACAGTGGTGTCTTTTATGCTTTGTTCACCTAACCCCTACCCGTGGCTATTGCTTTAACAGACTTCAGAAACTTCATTGGATTCGCAGTAAACTGTGGCCATTCTGTCTCTTTAACGGCTGCCAGCTACAGCTCTATGAATACATGGTTGTTTTCCTCTTCACTAGATATCTCGAGCACCAACGAAAACATGTCACTTCTCGTTTGTTGTTTTCCTGGAGTCCACCCCTCTGTCCGTCCACCCAAGTGGAATTAACTGTGTTTGTGTTGCAGGTAAATAAGGCGTGTAGGGCCCTAATACAGCCATCGCTCGGCAAGAGCCCAGCTGCGGCCGGGCGTCTATTCCACGGCGAGGAGGGGGGCGGTGGGAGCCGTAGTGAGACCTAATCAATCAATGCCAGATTACGGCTAAAGCCACTTCCATACCCATTAAAGGAGGACAAATGCAGAATTGCAACTGAACAAGTTCTAGTTTTAAGCCAACAGTGGGACTTCCTGGTTATTTATCAAAGTCATTGCTGGTGAGCCAGCATGCCTGGCCACGCAATTGTACTTCTCAGCGAGAGTAGGAGCTCTGCTGAAAGGAGCGTGTTTATGCCCTCAGCTGTGGCGCTGTCAGCCTGCTGGAATTTACTGTAAATCACATTGCTTTTATTGCGAGATTTAGTATCTTATCCTCTGTGGGCTTCATCCACTGCGAGCTTGTCCCCATTAGGACGTTAGCCCGAGACCATAAAGGGACTTGGCTACACATCATCATATAATGTGAAACCAAACCTTTCATTTCTCTCCCTTTCGTTCACCCGCTCTCACTCTCGTCTTTGTCGCCTGCCCGTTATTCCCTCTTTAAGCCCATTTGCCGACAATTGCGACCTCAGACTGGCTGGATTCTCGCTGTCATGTCTATTAATGGAATAGTGCTTTCGGAAATAAAATTCATGATGTCATCATTTGCTCACCTTAATTTTGTTCCTCTGATTTTTTTTTTAAAAAATCATCATGCAGCTCTTTTCCATATATTCTTTAAAAAATGGCTCCAACACCCTTTTTCTTTTAAGGTCATAGCAGAACCATTGCTAACACTTTGCAATAAGGTCCAACTAGTTTACATGAGTTGATGCATGAACTAATATTAACAATGAGCAACACATTTATTCATTTTTGTTCAAATTAGTTAATAAAAAATACAACTGTTCATTATTAGCTTGGGTCCATTAAATAATAGTAATCGATACAACTTTTGATTTTAATAATGTATTTGTAAATGATTAATGATTAATATGATTAATAAATGCTTTTTTTCATTGTTAGTTCATGGTAACTACTGCAGTTAGCAAACGGAACATTATTGTAAAGAGTTACCATATACAATTTTTTGGTTCCCCAAAGAACGTTTCAGTGAACAGTTCTTAAAATATATATATTTTTTTTCTTAGTGTGAAGAACATTATAAAGAACCTTAGAGCCATTTGTGCACTAGAAAGGTACCATGTATGTTAAAGGTTCTTTATGGAACCATATGTGCCAATAAAAAAAAAAAAATTTTTTTTAGGAATGTACATTGTTTGTATTGACCACAACTGTCATGCAATAACATTGTGTGTGAAACACACTGAAATTTAAGTCTATATTTGTTAAAGTTTCAAAAGAGCTGGGGAAGGAGATTTGAAAGGTGGAATGGAAGGGGAAAGCGTCTTGAATTTGAATCTGTTCCTCACGCAAAGTTATCGAAAATAGCGATCAGGATTGTAACGACACTAGGGTGAGAAAATAATGACAACATCTTAAATTTTGTGTGAACTATTTCTTGATCCTGGTAATGCGCAAAACACATGGTTCATCTGAGCGCAAGCAGAACCAGACTTGTTACTCTGTTCAAGGAGAAAGTCGTTATACCAAATGAAGACATTTTTAATGATGCTGCCATGATTTAAAGCATTACAGACCACGTTAACAAGTATTAAATTAAACACCTCACTTCATGAGCTGTGCTTTCAGAGCTGGCATTGTTTGGCTTTTTCTCCAAAGGATTTGTCTCCATCGAGAAAGAAAGAAAAAAATCTCATGAAATCTCTGCCAAGCTCAGTTGAAATGATGGAAGCTGACAGCAAAGTCTGCAGGCAGAAGGTTAAAAAACAGCACATCACGTGACTGGACAAACCCCTAACCCCAGTCCTGAGGAACCAGACAATTTCACTGTGTGTGCGTGTGTGTGTGTGTGTGTGTGTGTGTGTGTGTATGTGTGTGTCTGTCTAAGTAAACAACCTTAGAAACACATTCCTATCAAATTAGCAACTAATGCAGAGTCTACACTGCCCCGATCATTATTACTTAAATGGTTAATCAGTTGAAATCCATTTAGATAAATGGCTGTTGTTAACCACAGCAGAGACGAGCGGCTGAAGTGAGGAAAAACACATTTAAGGTGCAATGTCATGCATTTAAGGACTATTTCATCACCCTCTTTAATGAGTACTTATATAGCTCACATTGGTGCTAAACTTCACCGGGTGTGGTATTAACCACTACAGTGATGGTTTACGCATATGATAATAGAGCATAATCATTTTCATGGACAATGACAGATTTGCATAGATAGATAGATAGATAGATAGATAGATAGATAGATAGATAGATAGATAGATAGATAGATAGATAGATAGATAGATAGATAGATAGATAGATAGATAGATAGATAGATAGATAGATAGATAGATAGATAGATAGATAGATAGATAGACCTGTTTGAAAACAATATTTTTTGCAATTCCATTAGGTGGCGCAGCGCTAGTGGCTCAGAAATTGCACAGTGACACTTTATGGATAAATTAAGAAATACATATTTTTATGCATTTATTTTTGCTTCGAATAGAGATCATGTTAACTCTGACTATTCTGAAGTAAAATGTTTATTTTTTAGGGATTTACCAAACCTGAATACATGAAACATGAATGTAAAGTTTTCATAATTTTCATAGACATGGCTGAATTGTTATTTAGTAATAAGATTGTGTGAGTCTTTGATTCGAGAACGAATAAATTGTGCCGCTGTTGCCACTATAGCAATACAGCAATTGATTACCACAGTTAAAAAGTTATTCACGATGACATGCAATTTGCAGAAACATACCAAATGTCATTCATTTTCAATTTTTGAAGTTGGAAAGCTCAACTATTTTCAAATCAGCAATGATGCGATGTGACAGCTACCAATGAGAGCGCAGAGAGCGATCCACCACGGGATAAAACTGGATACTGCATTCGAGTAGGAACGCCTACGAGCAACCAGAGACTCGCCAACCTCCGGGTATTTAAGCGCTGTCAGTATAAACAGGCCTTTATGGGGGTTTGATAAACATCCCATTGTAAAATCACTGTAAGTGGCTTATTGGTTTAACAATGTACAGCCAATTATGTCAATATGCATTGTTGTATCTCATCAGAATATTTTGATTCAACAAGCTCAAATGACTAAATATGTTATCAAAATTTCCTCGCAACAAGGGAACGGTGTGCACTTGAACAGTAATTACCAATTAAACGACTAATCAATACACTAACAAGAAACCGGAGCCGTGCTTCATCCGTAGCTAATGTTATGCTAGTGTGTTGTGTGTGTGTGTGTATTAGTGTTTTTGAGGATTTGTGGTGGATGTTAGGGCAGTGCAGGCACACACTCACGTCTCCGATGTGCGTATGTGTGTGTGTGTCTGGATGATGTGTGTGTTGACGTGCCGTAGCAAGAGTTCAGGGAGGCAGCTGAGCAAAATAATTTAGAATGTCCTGCCTGCTGACACAAGGACAAAAGGCGCAGAGAGAACTTTCTCATATGCGGCTGGGAGACAATGGCGGCCGCTCTGGCTGGAGTCTACACAGCGGTTGTTTTCTCTCTGACCTCTCGTCCTTAGAGTGATGGTCGAAGGCAGCAGACAGCAAGGCTCTCCTGCATTACTCCTGCATCGTGCCCGTGCAGCGCGCAGGTAGAGAAACACCAATACTAATGGACAGCTTCTCTTCAGCTGTTTCTTACAGTGACAACCTGGAGATTAATAACCGTCCTGATTGCATCAACAGTTCTGATAGAGCTTACTGTCTCTCTCTCTCTCTCTCTCTCTCTCTCTCTCTCTCTCTCTCTCTCTCTCTCTCGAATGCTCTGTTCTAATACCTAATTTTGAGCAGCACTTCCAAGACTTTTCCAAAAGGTAGTAGCTAGGGCTGCACGATATTAAGAAAAATTTGATATGCGATAACTCATTAAATAATGCGATATTCGATATTCGATGCGATAATGCCTAAAGTGTGTAAAATACACTTAAAATATCTTAAAAATTCTATAACCTACATACGTGTTTCACATTCTTTTTGTGACAAGAAAACATCCCTACAGCTTCTGAAAGTGAGCATCAGTGTTTTACTGTAGCATAAGAAGTGTTATTTTAACATCAGTGGGGTTCAGGGTTTCTGGTTATCCTACATTAGGTTTATTTAACAACAGAAACTGAATAATCAAATGTAAAAATAAAACACTTAGTTTTCACTGTATGAATTAAATATATACTTGTTCTTATTAAAGCTACAAAAGTTATTCAGCCAAGAGCAGTGAGTGATTTTCTCTTTGTCTTTTGTCATGACCCCAGTTATTGCAAGCCATTGCGATATGCATATCGCGATATATACATTTGTGATATTTCGATAATTTCGATATATTGTGTAGCCCCAGTAGTAGCATTATAGTAAATAAAGATGCCAAATTCTAAGGCAGCATTGCATGTCTTTTTCAGCCAATGCAATCCATGCACCAAATAAATCTTAAGTTGTGGACGAAATTTTATTATATTCATATATTTTATTCAACTCCGAAAAGAATAGATAAAATATTTGTGTGTGATTTAAAGTTGGCATGAAACGGAAATTGTGATCATATTTTTTCTTCCCTATTGTGACGTATATCTGAGTGAAAAAAAAAATTTAGGATGGGACTTTATTTTGCTATGTGATACAACTCGACAGCAACCTTTTCGTGCTTGTACTGTCCCAAAGTGAGCGCATACAGAATGGGCCTTATCAGTCACGCACCAGAGGAAGACACAAAAAAACAGCATTATCGTAATCGATGGTCAACCAACATTATCAATATGTGTTTACATGCCTGCAAATCAGTCACTTATGAGGTTGTAACTTAGTTAGAAAGCAGATGCCTATCCACATTATTCCTACGCCCCATGGCGCATTATGGGTGTAACTTCCGTTAAGCTGTAAACAATCAGTGAAAGACTCGCTCTATGAACGCAATACGTTAAAAAGGTGTCACAATGAGATGACATTAATCTACTCACCCTTCAACCATCGAACATTAAAAGGAAATTTAAAAATGTAAAAGCATCAACAAGGTACTTTCAACAGACCAAATAACCCCAAAAGCGCGAGTCTTTGGTTAAATATCACTGTAGTAATATATATCTGTATTATGTAACTTACGTTGCCTTAATCAAAATTGTTCATTAACTTCAGCATTACGTGATACTATTTCAAAGTGATTTCTGTCATTTTGACTGATAGTAAATTGCATTTACCTGTGAAAACAAACCTGGAAAGAGAAGTGAGGATTTGAGGAGAATAACGAGAAATTCTTCATGCATTCCAGTGAATTAATGAAATATATCGTAAATTAAATTCCGGAGAACAGACCACAAATGTGCAGTATATGTTGTCCTTTTTCATACTTTTACAGCGGATTGCAAAGGGAAAAAAGAAAATAATCACGAGGAAAAGAAAGCAGCGACTGAAAAGAGCTCTTGCCATAGATATTCTTGTTATAACATATCATGTTAAAATACCAAGTATTACGTTTTTCTCATGATAAATCATGAAGGAAAATTGACAGCTCATCCAGTCAAACTGACAGATCAGCTTTATTTGTAGGGCAACCTTATGATTTGAAATGATTTGTTTCAGCCTTTTTGAATGGAAGTTCCCCAAACCGGAAGTGCCACTCATAATTCAAAACGCAGTAAGCTCGTCAGGAATAAGGTGGATATGTAGGCGATAGGCAGCTCACTGGGTTTTGAAACAGAGCCATTTTATCTCTCTCGCTTTCTTTGTTCTTTCTTGTCTGGTCCAGTTTACCATTTGTGTCTGCAGCATTTAATCGGATGCCCCCCCTTCCTTAACTGCACGCTTCCTCTACCCTCATCACATACATATTGTTCAGACATAATGAGGGCTGCAAGGTGTGGTGGGACTCAATCAAATCAAAATTTGAGATGCAACAATAGAAAAGAGGGACTCAATGGGTATCCACCGATCAGAGTCTGAAGTAGTACAGTAATTATTACCTTAGATTGCGGCAAGCAGTCGTTTGTTAGGAAAGGCTGAATGGAGTGGTGCTGACTGCCGACGGGCAGACATTCTCCAAAGGCTTTGGGGCTGTACTGGAAATGGCCTGCAAACTCATCGGGGAACGCTCAGGGCCAGATCGATGCATCAACCCAAGGCCCCAGCGCACGAATGCGAGAGGCCATGCTGGGACTGTGGGTTCCACAGTACACATCATGTGTCTAAACTCCAGGTCCTCAGCCAGGTCCCTCTGGGTTGTCAAAAGAGCACTGGGAGACGGCAGAGAAGAGGTGTGGAGTGGTTTTGTCATGGTGTGATATACGACAGGATGTCAAACTCAGATACAAGAAGACACATCAAGATTTGCCCTTCATTTTTTTTTTTTCTCAAAAAACCCAGATAGATATACACCATAAAGGTATGATATCTACAGTTTTGTCCACAAATAAAGATAAAATAATGTGATTGTTTTAATGGTTTATTTGTAATTAAATCCCGCAATAAATAATAGCACTCAAGCATTAACATGCAGAATTAATCATAAGTATCATTCAATAAAAAGCTTTTCTTTTTTTTTCTTTTTTTAAGAAAATGTGACTGGTGCTTGCTCGTGTAAAATGCTAGGTTGTTGTGGGTGTAAAGTTAGTTGTGATATTGAAAAATGTATAGCCTTAAGGATGAGGAATAGTAAAACGCCTATTAAATCACAAATTTCTTAATTTTATTATATATTTGTAGTGCTGTCAAACTGATTAATCGTGATTAATTGCATCCAACAGAAATGTCTTTGTTTATATAATGTGTGTGTGTGTGTGTGTGTGTGTGTGTGTGTATATATATATAACGTTATATATATATATATATGTGTGTGTGTGTGTGTGTGTGTGTGTGTGTGTGTGTGTGTATATATTCTATACGTGTGTATATACAATATACAGTACATACATTTTATGTTAGAATTGATAAATCGTTTGACAGCACTGATATTTAGACATTGAGGTACAATAATTCATTTACAATATTACACACTTTTTAAAAACTTTTTAAAAACGTAATGTTCATGAACTGTCATAATAGAAATAACGATGGCTACATGCGAATATTTACATTTATTTCTATATTTAGCAGTCTACCCCCTGACTGTGTGTTTTTATATTAATGTAACGTTAGTTCTGAATGTTATTTGACTTTGTTCTGTCAGTTCATTGAAAATAGATTAAAAAATAACGATCGCCACGTTTGCTGCGCAGTGATTTAGTGAACGTTTTTCGCTCTTACGACGTGGATTTTACAATATATCAATAATATTAAATACTATACTCACTTATTGTACTTGTGTTATATATACACATCGTGTATAGAGCCAAAAAGTCCATATACAGCCCACTAATGAATAATTCCTGTCAGTGTACTGTGACAGGACAGCGAGCGCTACTCCACTGAGAGTGTTTAGGCAAATCTGACCGTTGCTTTGAATTTGGCTCTCGCGCAGCGCGCATGCGCAATCTGCGGCACGCTGTGCTTCTCTAGAGCAGCTGTTTGGGGTTTGAAATTCCAACATGGCAGAGGCAGTGGTCAGTCTTCCCCACACTAACTTGGAATGGTTTCAAGTCGCTTAACCCGCAGAAGCATTCATCAGCGTGCCCGTCGGATCGATGCCGCTCTAACCCGAGAGGTTATCCTGTCATACTAACAGGTAAGAGTTAACCCGGCTATTTCCACCGAAATTAGGGAATTAAACTGGACTAGAGGAGAGGAGCGCGAGCGCCTGCCTTTATCGCAACGCATGTCCAGTCCATGCATCACCGGGCTGAATTGAAGCGCTCGCGCTGTCCATATCTAAATACATGGATTGTGTTTTGATACGAGATGTGATCGCGCGTGCAACGGGATGTTAACGCGCAGGCGGATGAAGTTGATCAGTGATAGTTGAATATGATTAATTACATTTTGCATTGGAAAGTGAGAGTGGGTGGGGTTAAAATTCGTAAAAGTAACTTTCTGGTGCACTAGAGCCGCATTATAGCCTACACAATAATAATCTGAAAAAGTTTTTGCATCCTTCCTTTTTTGCGTATCATAGAAAATGTGCATTTTTTTATTCTTGACTTTTTTTGGGACCGCAAATGTGTTTTTAAAGTAAAAAGACATACAATGCGTGTTTCCATTAAGATAATAATATCGTTTCTTTAAACCTGGGGAGGGAAACTGACATGAGCTCGCTGTCGTGGTCATGTTTTTTTTTTCTCCTTCCCTCTCTCCTCCTCTCTCTCCTCCTCTCACATGTTGTCCAAGAGCTTTTGTTGGTTTTGCCTTCTTAATTATATGCATGTAGGTTAAATGAATACCTGACGAAAAGGCCCCTGGTTTTCACAGTGTAATTCGATAGCTGAGAGGAAAAAGTGGCTGTAAGCAACCTTTGGAATTCACATTTTCCTTTCTCCTGTTTGCGCCTTTGAGAAGATGATCACTAGCTCCAGTGTACATGGTACGTTGATTTATTGTTTATATTTTGGCATACACTATTACATTTGTGCTTGTGCTTGCATGGTGTGGTTTGTTTTAGTCATGAAATGCGTGCTAGACTATAAACAGCAGCTATATTCACGTAACCTGTTAGATTGTATGTTAATAATGCATGCATGATTCTATTTCACACGTATAAAGCAGTCCTAATGTATATATCTTGATCTAACTTAAGCGTGTTTGTATAAAAGTTGTGCAAATTTGCATATATTGCATATATAATTATAAGAGTCGCGTGCGATGTGTTTACCTCAGTCTGTCAGAACTGAGTTGACACAATGTCAACTTACTGTCAAAATGATGACTAGCGACTTATTTTTGAATTAAAGACGTGGTCTTTAAATATGTATTATCTTTCATATCTTTAAAGAAGACATGTAACATTAATATTTACTATAGTCTTTGAAAATATACTCTAATGTCCTAAACCGAGCCCTTTTTTACAAGCAAAATTACTATTTTTGTTTTACATTTGCCGATTATTTTGTTTTATCTAGGCTTTAATTTGTTCTAAACCCAACTATATTTAGATTGAAATAACTTAGGCATTTTAAGTTTGAGTTAATTAGCTGTGTATGAAGTTGTAGTTGGTATTTGTTTAATTGTAGATTTGCATAAAACTTCAGTCTGGAGTGATATGCATTCACGTTATTCATTATCTCTTTTTGCAGTCTTTTTCAAAACAGCTTAAAAATGTACTATATATATACAAAGTCTTGGTTTATTCAAGCCAATTATATTATTTGATATACTAAATCAATCTCAAAACACAATGTTTAGTGGTTAGGTAGAAATTTGTCCCTGTAAATATTCACTTTTTTAGTATCAAGCACTAAGCGGGCACAGAGAAGTTACCAGAAGGAATTACTGTATGTGTCCGCATACATTTTTCAGCCTTAATATGGGACTTCATCCATCAGTGAGGTTGTATATTACTACATTTTATGTAGTTCTTGAACACATATTTGCATGAATATTTGATGTGCACCCTGCATTATGCACATTTAGCTATTTTTCTATGCATGTCCTTTCTTCTTTGTACTTGTGTATATTTCTTTCCCAACTCTTTAGCTCTGGCTCTTAGTTCTGTGGATGTTGTCAGATTAGAAACTTGAGGTCAGAAATTGATTTGTTGAAGGTTATGCCACTGTCAATGCAAACTTGTAGTGTTTTTTTTTTTTAAGGGAATTGAATGTCGATTTGTTTTACATTTTCATATTCAAACCTTTGGTTTTCACTCTCAACAAACTAACCAACCAACAAAACCAAAAAAAACCCCTCAATTTTTCATTTATAATGTTAGTTATTTTGTGAATACCTCTTGCATTTGCATTTTGTTATTTAAAAACACAATCAAAAATCGCCTGACTAAGACTGAAGTGTGTTTTCCAAGCCTCTTCAGCTCTATCAATAGAAAAATGCACTACATGATGAGTGATTTCATTACAGTAGAGTGTTTTTTTGTGATGTGTTTTAATCAAAGTGGACATTGAGCATGTGTTTTTTTTCTTTCCTGTAGGGAGGTCTAATAAGCCATTAGATGTGTAATGCACTACAGTTAGCAGAGGTATATTAACACAACAGGCATCAGTGACCTAATTTAGCTTTGCAGATCTGAGTTTGAGGTGTAAATGTTATTAATAAGTGTACTTTAAGCTTTTAATATGATACTATTTTGACAAAGTGATGTGCTAGGTTGGTGCTCGGAGGGATTCCTTGTGGGCGCAGCGAGCGGCTGACGTGTGAAAGTGCTGTTATCGTTAACTGGGTCCCGGTTTAACCCCAGGCTGGGCTTTATGAGCATGTTAAACGACACGACAGCTTCACACACTCCTGATTGCGCGGCACGTCAGTTTGCGTGAGCCTGTGTGTGTGTGTGCGTGCGTGTGAGTCCGCAGGGTTGACATGAAACCTCATGTTGAGTTTTGTGGTGTGCGTGATGACAGATGCTGACCCCTCCCCTTTTCAGCACCCTCTTTGCTTGATGTATCTTGTGTTGACATTCTAGCACAGGGCTACAGGCAGCTTGCTACACACAGACTGCTACACACAGACCTATAGAAGACGTTCATCCCGCGCGGATGATGCGGCAATTAGCAGATGCGTGCAAACAGTTAGATTGGGGCTTGCGTTTGGCCAATATTTTGACAAGTTTCATACATATAGTGATAGCGTCGGCTGCAGTGTTCATTAGTTTGTATTCTTGTGATGTCTGAATGTACTGTCATTTGTATTTAGCAGTTAAATGTCTTTAACATATTATTTTTGTCAAATTCTTGCACAAATCTATTACAGGGTCAGGCAGTTTAAACATATTTAGAACTAGACCGCTTTTCTATGATAAAAATAAGTATACTGTGCAGTTTCAACAGTGTCATGCAGTGAAATGAATCTAAAAGCATGTTGAATGTTTTTTTCACAGTTATTTTGCATGCATTTTTAAATCTCTTTATTTGAGGGTTTTTTTTTTCAACATGTAACCTAGTGACTGTAATGTTCATTAGTTTGTATTCTTATGACGTTTGCATATGTACTGACATTTGTGTTTAGCTGCCCGTATCATGCAAGTTAATTGGCTCAAACACATTATTTTTGGAAATTTATTTTACAAATCTGTTACATGCAGTATAAACATATTTAGAAATCGACAGCTTTTCTATTGTTTACCAATTTCTCTAATTATTTTACATGGATTTTTGTAATTATCTCATTAGTTGTGAGTTTTTGTACTAGTGAAAGCAAATATTTTGCAGCATTGTATACACTGCATTTAAAATATATGCATCTAAAAACATAAAGGCCTATATAAATGTGTTTATAGCATATATTAATTCACATTCATCAAACTTGCATTCATTTGAAACAAGTTTTTTGTTGACTTGCTTGTTGGTCTGATGTATTAATATTGGCAACAGTGAGGCAGAAGCATTGTTCATCAAAGAAAAGATTGAATTCTCACATGATCACATCTGACATGATCTGGTGTAAATATAATATTTTTCAATATGCAGATTTCAATTTCCCTCTGTTCTGATGGTTTACAAACCGCTCTTTTACATATTCATAGAGGCCATTAACGTTTGGAGGGTTTGTGTGAAATGCACTGTAGTTTTTAAATAGACTCTCCACACTGTAAAAATGTTTAGACAGAAAACCTAGAACATTTAATCTGGATTTATTCAGGTCAATTACCTTAAATTATTGAACGAGTCTAAATCAAGCTCAGCTTGGTTACACTTAAAAAACAACATACGAGTAAGTTGCATTGCATTCAGTGTATGACAGAGTCGTTCTATTGATCTGTGTTTGGCATGTAGAGCTTTTTGAAGCAAATGCATCAGGCTGAGATTGTGAGCTGTTACTCATCATGACACAATGTGGGTTATGTAGGTTTGTGGGGGGGTTTTTGTATTTTTTTTTTAAACAGTAGATTGCAACCTTATTAATTGTTTAGTAACAAAGCTCACCACAGAATGTTTCTATAAGGATCCTAACAGAATAGTACAAGAAATATATTTTTAAAATCTGTTGGTGCATCTTTAGCAAGTCAGTTACAGGTTAGTGGTGGGCGAATGGCCAAAAGCGTATGGTACGAGTATTTGAAATCCCAGTAACTGTATCACAATATAGTTATTTTTGCGAGGAATTCTAAAACAAATGGATTATATAAATAACCATACGGTTATGCATGTTTTCTGACTAATCTGAAATGATTAAATGATGAAAATCTTACAATTTTACAAATGAAAGTTTATGGATGTCAACTAAGAAATAAATAGATCTGGCATTAGTTCAGAAAACGGCTTGAGTTAAGGACTAATTGATTCTAATTGGACGAGCCACATTCAGATCTGTTCTAAAATAGTTAATATGCACAAACCTGTTTTTCAGTGGTGCATGTGTGTATTTTCCCATTGCAATGTTCGAATCGTATAAATAACGTACAATGGTCCATGTATGTGCCACAGTACAGCAAGCGTCATGCTGTAGGTATACCGGGATTTACGGTTTAGAAGCCCAGCGTTGGCAGAAGACGATGCCGTTGGTGCGTCAGACGTGTAAGTGGCCCGGGCCTCCTGGGATTGTTTGTATAAATGAGAATGACAGGTTTTATCTCAATCTAATGGTGACAATTAAAGGGAACCTTCAGACTAACTCGGCTCGCTGGCGGATGAGCACCTTGGGGGATCTCGGGGGCCGTTTCAAATTGATGAAACACTCATCCGTACAGACGGATACATTTGTCAGTCTGTGTAACAAATCTTATTCGGTACCCCCTGTCTCCGTTTCAGACAAAAGCCCGGCTCAAATGAAATCAGTAGCGGCTTGTCATCTTTAAGCAAATATGTTAAGCGTAGTCTCGCGTGCTTTTCATCCGAACGCTGAGGAAGAACCCCAAGGGAGACGGACGCGTGCAAACGCAACAAATTTCATTTCCACGCAGGGATCGCTCTCTCTCTCTCTCTTTCTCTCTCGGTCTCTCTCTCTCTCTCGTGGCAGCTGGCTGTGTTATCTTCGTATGATTCGGTGTGCGCTGACAATTCTTTCACTGATCTAAGTTAGAGTGCATTTGGAAGTGGTTGCAGCTGTCTGTTGCTATACTGAGAGATGTGTTTGCTCTACTGCAAAGATGAAGGACCATGAATCCTTGACATCCCCCTCCCGCTCCTCTCCACCAGCTCATTTAGACACTTTCTGTCTGTCGGCCTCTCTCTACCTCCCTTGCTGTGACTGACAGCATACAGGGTTGCATGTCTTTTAAAATGCACATATGTCTGTTATCCGTGCTGTAGGCCTGTTTTGCTTTCTCGGCTCTGAAATCATCCTCTAGAGTCGCGGATGAAGAAAGTATTCGCGCTCGAGGCTGTCGTCTTTCCCCTTCCATGTATCTTAAACGCATTACATTTTCCTTTTAGTTTGCTTAAGTCAATGTTACTGGAATTTCATTATTAAGCGGTTGTTGTACCCGTAATGATGGTATCGACCGTGGCGTTAGGATGCTATTGTGCACGGTGGCGTGAAGCAAAAAATGTCCAGGCGTTCTGCTCCAGTAAATGTTCCTGCCATTGAGATATTGGACAAAAAGGCTGTCTGATGATGTAAAAGATGTAGCGGTTCATCGTAAACCTGAACAGAGGTGAAGTGCCCTCATCTCTCACCAGTTTATCGGCCTCTCCATGGGGCGAATCAACAAATGAGGACTTAAACGCGCCACACGTATTGATTTGCAGAATACTTGATTTGATTCATTTGGCTCGCTGTGGGTTATTTTTAGTCGATAATCGTGTGCAAGAAAAGACACTGAAAGGTGTTTGTCTCAGTGTCTTTTCTCTTTCATTAGGGTCCCGCTATGGCTGGCTCAATGTAAATGTGGTGATTTTAGCGTTTGTCAGGACGGTTTGAACTGTAGTTAGCCGGCGATGTGATCTGATCAGAGGAGCGTAACCGTGATTGACAGTCAGCGGTGAGGACGCCACTGGACTCCCGTTCATTATGATACGTCGCACACACACGCAGAATAATAAGTCAAAACAAAGCAAAATCATGCCTCTGTTGACAGTTGGCTCCATTTTAAAAGCTTTAACTCGTTGAGGATGGATGTGAACACAGAACATTATAGTTGATCGTTGCTTTTGTTGATTAACAGCATTTGCTTTGAGGGATGCATGATTGTATGAGTGATTTCTCTGTTAGTATAGTTCAGGTTAGACTGTTATAAAGCTAAAAATCTGAAAATATTGTATTGCCCTTTTGATGATATTTTAATATTTATGTATTTGCTCTCAAATTGCTTATAAGTGTGATATTTATTTGTTTATCTTTTTTTAAACTTAATTTCAGCTAGTCATTGTGGTCATATATTTAAAATGTTTAATGTTAGAAGTTCCCTAAATACGGTAAATAATGATTAGTTAATATAAGTCAATGTAAGTAATCCACACTGTTTTTCTCCTGAACGAACACTGAATAGGAAGGATGGTAGTTAATTATTTTCGTTTATATGCACCAATATAACTTTGCATGATCGTAAACAGATATTTACTTGCATATATTTGTACTAAAACATTTTGATGCATGGTGAACATTTTTAGTAATGTCACAAATGAACTGTTGAATCAGAGTTTTGTATTGATTCACTGAAACGGACAGTTTGAACTGATTCACTGAAATGATTTAAAATGTTTAATGTCAGAAATAAAATAAAGATCTAGCTGAAGTAATCAAGGTTTTGCAACACTGTTTTTCACAGCAATTTACTTGCATGTATGTTTACTAAAACATTTTTAATGTGTGAAAAACACATTTTTGGCGACGTCGCACAATTGTGGAATCAGAGTTTTGAATTGATTAATTGACGGACAGTTTGAACTGATTCACTGAAATTATTTAGAATGAAGAAGATCTAGTTAAAATAACCACGGCAATTTACTCGCATATATTTTTACTGGAACATTTTAATGTGTGAAACAACTTTATTGTGAATTAATTGTTAAATCAAAGTTTGAATCAGTTATGGACAGTTTGAACTGATTCACTGAAATGATTTAAAATGTTAAATGAAGAAGATCTAGTTAAAATAACCACAGCAATTTACTCGCATATATTTTTACTAAAACATTTTAATGTGTGAAACAACTTTATTGTGAATTAATTGTTGAATCAAAGTTTGAATCAGTTATGGACAGTTTGAACTGATTCACTGAAATGATTTTAAATGAAGAAGATCTAGTTAAAATAACCACAGCAATTTACTCGCATATATTTATACTAAAACATTTTAATGTGTGAAACACTTCTGTGAACAGCGACTTTATTGTGAATTAATTGTTGAATCAAAGTTTGAATCAGTTATGGACAGTTTGAACTGATTCACTGAAATGAATCAAACTCGCCAGCTCTGTTGTGGTTTAAATCAGAGACAAACCAGTAAAACCATATTAAAATCACAGTGCAGATATATTGTGACACTTCATTAAACCGCTCAGCCATATTTCAGAGAAATGTAAACCTGCTTCTCTATGTTTTGTTTATTCCGATAGACTCACTAATCCACCACAGCCCTTAGGAAGAAAAAAAACAAAGATGATAAAGTTAATGCAGCGCCAGTGTTTCAAACAAACAATCTGAATTATTAGAACGGAACATAAGCGGCGCTTTGGTCCTTTTTCTTTTTTCTGCCATTTCAAACAATGAGTCTGAGCTTTTGTTTTCGCCGTCCCTGGTCACTAAAGCTGTCTGGCTGCATAAAGCGAAGTGGCAGCGCACTGCCTGCTGGGGATTGGTTGCGAACACTCAATCCCCTGGTGGGAAAAACCAGTTTTAGCAGCAGAACTGTTAATCTAGGCAGCGCGCAGATTCTCCTGCGTTCCCACATTTGCTTGAGTAATTATCATACCCCCAGTGGCAAGGAGAGAGACATCGCCTTAAATCACTGATGTCTTCATTACTCTGTTTACATTTTAATTAGACATACTAAACTTTTTGATTTTTAATGGGCTTTGCAGAACAAGACACGTTCTCTTCTTTAGTTGAAGGGAAATGAAGGAGACGTGCTGAGAGCGAACCTTGCACCTCGCCATGAAAGACAATCTGCACTTTTCTGCATATTTAACGCGTGACAATAATTATTTCTGCTCTGACCTTTGATGCCAAACTATCTGGTTTTGAAGTGTAGCCTACTTTTGATGCATCGCGGAGGCATTGTTCGTTACCTCGAATACCTGCAACGTCCTATTTTGGCATGAATTGACGACGGTAACAGGATTTTATCGGTTTAGCAATTTAAAGGTTGGCCGTTGCAAAGGCCCTTTTTAGCGCTTTTCTCAGACTCTGTGTATAAAGTTCTTAGATGCATTTGTGTTGCTGCGATTGGTCTAAATTGTGAAATTGAAGAATTGTTAATCACAAATGCATAAAAAACTGATGTCACCTAGTTTCACAGGGCTTAGAATAGCAGGGTCACAAGATTTGTCAATACCTTCCTTCCAGCCGAGAAATGCGTCCTTTATCATTCAACAACCTTGAGAAATGAGACGAGCAATTTCAGTCCCACTTCAAAACGTTCTGTTGTGTATTGAGAGAGGGGTTTCTATGCCTGCTGAAGTGTCTGGAAATGCATAAAGATAAGAAACATTAGAGAAATTAATCTAGTAAAGAAATAAACTGCTGGTGAATTGAAGCAAGAAGAAGCTCTCGGGTAGAATAGGGCAAACGTGTGGTTTTTTTCTTTCTTTTTGTTTAGCCTCAGATGCTGCATATGCAACAAGTTTGCTATTGACTGGGAGCTCAAGGCTTTAGCTGACCCACAATGCATCTGAGATGCATGACCTTTTTTTTTTTTTAGTGCATCCTTATGTCTTTTGTTAAAATATAATATCCTTGAATTAGTTTGGACTAGGATTTTGGAGGGATTTAATTGAAAGAGGTTTGTCCCTATTATTACAGCCTTGACGGGGAAACCGCCCGGTTCATTTTCATAGGCATCACTTTCTTTTATTGTAGGCTGCTGAAATCCCTTTCTTTAATTCATTATTTGATGTTTCATGACATTTAAATTCATGTGAATTACCCTAAGCCGGGGAAAACATGGCGAGTGGAGATCACAGTCATTTGAAGCTCGACTTGGAGAGGGAATTATATCATCTAATGAGAACATAAAATTGTAATTAATGTCTTGAAATTAGCCTCTGAGAAACCCCCCCCCCCCCTCTCAAAAAAAAAAAAAAAAAACGTGTCCATTGATATGCATGGCAGAAAACATTCAATGTGAGAGCCAATATTTTGGCTGTTTCTTTTTTTTCCTTCCCCTGTATTCTGTGCCTGTGAAAGAAAGAATGAAAAAAATCCTTCAGGAATGATGAATTGAGTTATCACGTTCAGCAGCTAATTGTCTCAAATTGATATTTTGATGTACTACTAAAGATCACATAAAAGCAGTCAGATCTTAATTAGGCTGATGATCATGGGGAGACGTGAGCTATCGTGCCGATGCCGCGCGCTAACTTCCCGGTGCTCTATTCGTCCTCGGCGGAGCGCGGCTGGCTGACAGGTTGGCAGTGTGCCAAGGATTGATAGGAGAAACCTTGAGTGTGGCGGCGTGGAGCCGTGTGTGAGGCCTGCCGGCAGGAGCGAACGCAGATGGGACGAGTGCTGTGGAGGCTTAAGGCGTCAGGCCTTAGGAAGGACACTGGTTTGAGCATTGCAGCCGTACCGAAGCTTGCAGGTTTAGGGTGGGCGGTATGAACAGAATCTAGCAGTAGTTTAATGTCATAGTTATAGTTTTTACTGGAAATGCAACAAAAATTATTTCTATATAAAACCATGTAGTAATAGAATACAGAGAATATAAATCTTTTTTATTTTTTATTTACCCATTTCATAGTGTTATTTTTCTATATTTTTTTACTTTGAAGTGAACACTTAAGGCACGACAGGCAAAACTTTACATTAGCAGCACGTACACCAAACTTTATAGTTTTATTCTTGTCTATATTCTGATATATTTTACAGCGATTATATATATTTTTTACAGAGTGGTTTATTCAAATAGCATTAACATTTTATGCTTAAAATCATGGTGATTTAAAAAAAAAATAATTCTGCGTTATTCTGGCCTTATTGATTTATATTTATGGTGTGATAAAAAGCAGGGGTGTGACGATACACAAGGGTTCACGAAAATGAAATGAGACAATATTTTTAAGAAACACCATATTTAAATCTTCAATGACAAAATATGACTGGAAAAATACTCTTTTATTCGACTGAAAGTCACAAAATGCAAAACAATGCAGGTGCATTTTACTTATCATTTAACTGATATGCTGTTACTAACGATTTTTTTGGTAATCAAGTAATCGGTCGATTATTTTTTTGACGATTAATCAAGTTATTTGTGGGAATGAAAATAGACCTAAGTGAACAATAGCCTTTAAAATGACTTGAGGCAATAATAATAGTTTCAAATAAAGTATCATAAGCAAGAAATCATATGGTTTTATTGAATAAGACTGTTAAAATACATAATGTAATATACTTAACATTATAAACAATCAACTTATGTGCATTATGTATGGCAAATGCCAGCAGAGAGCGCCTAGGGCCTGTTGATTGTTATTACACTTTACAGCATGATCAAATCCTCGTTTAATATTGGCCAAACAACATTTAATTTAAGTGTTCTCTTAATCTTTAATATTTGGTCACTTCTTTACATTAGAAATGCTACAGCCACTGTAATTTCTTGAGCAAGAATATGAGGACATCAAAACATCCAAACTTTTATTTTGAAATCACGATGAAGGACAGTTCGTATATTTAGAAACGCACTGATGTATTCTCCTGTGTTAGTAAAGGTTTATAAATGACAGCACTATGCTAAGCTATAATGTTTTTATATCGTGCAGCCTTAGAAAACGTTCATGGATTCTCTTATGTGGAAGGCGCCACTTCCGTTTAAATTGCAATCGAGGATTTTTTTAAAATCAAGTAATCGAATTTAATTGAGGAATCGTGACAGCCCTACACTAATCATCTTGTAATGAATGTCACTTCAGTTGTACTATCTGTAAATGAATTATAAATGCAGTAAAATACAGAACAATATAATTATAAGCATATGTCCCAATTTACCGGCTACAGAAGTATTGTAGAAGGTTTTGCCACAAACTCAACCTAGTCATGCTGATATCGCGAGACAACTTTTTACCTTGATGAGAAATATCGTCATGTTTTAATATCACAATATCTCGTACGCGATCTCGTCACACCACTAATAAAGAGACATCCAAAATCCCCTTCGTAAAAACTCAAATCTTCAACCAATGCTCAGGTTTCTGTTCTGGAAATGTATGCAAATTGGTGCATATTTATTTAGATAATGCCTCATTTGCATATCTAAACATTACATTTTTAGAAAACTTGTAATACAAAACAGTTCTCTTAATTCACTGATTAATCAATTGGGGACAGTATGGTGAATTTGTAAAAAAAAAAAAAAAATATATATATATATATATATATATATATATATATATATATATATATATATATATATATATATATATATATATATATATTAGGTAATTTATAGGTAATTTTCATTGCCATTTAAGTGAAATTACTGAATTTAAATATACAAGCTTGATAAAAATGATCATTCTAGAAGAAAATTTCAGATGGCACTTAGAGGCTTTTGCATCTGAACTCACTATATATATATATATATATATATATATATATATATATATATATATATATATATATATATGAAGAGTTCAGATGCAAAAGCCTCTAAGTGCCATCTGAAATTTTCTTCTAGAATGATCATTTTTATCAAGCTTATATATTTAAATTCAGTAATTTCACTTAAATGGCAATGAAAATTACCTATTTAAAAAATAATGATAAAAAAAGATTTAAAAAATAATAATGTTAACAGCATGAAATGGATAGTCTCTTTAAATTCTAATTTAGTGAACTGTGTTGTTGCACAAATGTTATTGCACATGAATTGAATTATATATAAATTGATTTATAGTTGTATCTTGAACCCTAAATGACTGAACTTAACGTTTAAATATCTATATAAAAGGTATTGCAAAATCTCGAACAGTTGACATTTCTCCCATCGCACATTATATGCTGTCAAGAAAAGCCTAGAATTCATAATACGACACCACAGATCATAATCAATAGAATCTTGGAATCTTGCATTAAAAAAAAAAGATGTGTGTTTGTAGGTTAGAAGTGTGCAGCCATTCGCAAAACAATTCCCTATAAACTGACTTAAATGAGGTGTTTATTTCTGAGGCATAATCTTGGATCATTTAAACAAACCAGACAGCTGCCCGGAGACTTCCATCGTGACCGTGATGTCCATTAGGAGTTGGTTTCAGGTAGTAAAGCCACCAGAATGCGAGGCCGGTCATCTCTCGGCAGGCTGTACGAGCGCTGGCTGCTGAGGTGGCAGGCTGGCTGTGCTAATGATGGGTGCTAATGTAATTAGCTCATCCCAGCAGTCTGTAGAGCTGCGCTTTTCAGCTGTCGCGCTCACCAGCTCACGCTGACCCTGACTCACCCCAGCCTTTCACGGCCTACCTCTCTCTCATAGGCATTACCCTGCATTTAGTGCCCTGAAGGGCTGACAGCCTCGCCATTTGTTGATTTTTGGCTCCAAAACCTATGTGCAATTTCTTGTTAGAGTCAATGGGAAAATCAGAATTGACCCTATTTACTTTCTTAATGCACATCCCTGGTCGTGTTGTGCATGATTCAATGGCTCGCATTTTTCCTTTTGTTATATTTTATATGAATGTTGTAAATTGATGCTTCTGAAATTTGAATATCCTGTTTCGCTTGGAAATACATGCGATTACATAAGCAAATTGGGTTGAGCACAGTGTTTAATGATGACTTTTTAGGGCACCCTACGCTATCTATGCATTTATATTCTTTGTGTAACTTGTACGGTTTTTTTAATGTTAAGTCTATTTTTGTATATCATCAAAGCATCAGTACTTTGAGAAATTGGAGCATAAATAGAATTGATTATGCATTTATTCTCCACTTCCCCAAAGTATTGATTCTTATTTAAATCATTTTATATTCGCTTATACTGGATAACCTGCACATTTCTTAATCAAAGCATCAATGCTTTAGGAAATTAGACATTAAACTGATCATGCTATTATTCTCCACTTGCCCAAAGTATTGATGTTTATTGATTATTTCAATAAATGTGTGGTATTACATAGACATTAAACACAAAACATATAGGTGCATCTGCTTAAACTCCCATAAATTATTAACCTGCAAATTAGCATAAAAGGACATCACTGAATCTGCTGGTCGCATAAATTGTGTGAAGTGCCCTTCATTCATGCCCTTCAACATGGATAATTATGGAATAGATGTAAATTTCATGAATTTAATTGTAGAAATTGTATTGTATGCTAATGTATATGTTAATATTGAGTTAAGACACAAGTGATACGCTGCCCACCCCTCAGACATCCAACTTTTAAAGTTAGCACTCTCAACATGAGCGTGAAGATTAATTCAAGCATATTATAAGCAGAACAAGATCAAAATGTAGTTGTTTTTAATTGTATATTCAGTGGTGTAATTGCTACTAAACAAAGACTTCCCTTTTGTGATTTAGTTGATTAATATGTGGAACGTTTAGTGTTTAGAGGCCTAGCAGGAGTGGATTATAATGATCATTCCCTTGGGCTTAGGCTCGGTTTTATTTTTTAGGATGTCTGAACACACACACACACACACACACACCACCCCCATCTTCTGCACCCCCACCCTTCCTTTTCACCCCGTTCAGCAGGCGTTAAGGATGACCCTGTTTCCTCACTCCTAAGTAGAACCAATTTGGTTTGGAATGAGCCTGAAGGTTTCTCTTAATGAGATTCCCATATGAACCGCCACATTTCCACAGAGAGTTTTGCAGATCTTTCTCTGTGACGTTTGTTTGTGAATAGCGGATGTTCTTCTCAGCTTCCACTTTCTGAAGAGTTTTATTGGTGTTCGTCTCAAGCTTGGTTTTCTATATTTCTCTTATTTCACCGATTTGTCTTGTTATATGCTCTCTATCTTACAGAATTGTGTTTGATTGATGCTAGGGATGCACTGACTGATCTACACATTTTGATTGATTACTAATTATTTTTATTTTGACCACTGTCTAATATGATGCCCATTATTGTGAATCTATTGTCACTTTAAAATTATTCACATGAAAGTCTCCCATCTAAAGTTTAGTTGCTTTAAGTCAAATTGGACAAGTACAGAAAATATTGTTAAACCCTTTTGTATATTTTGCACATCACTACTTGAGAATAATGTTGGGTTACACTTTATTTTAAGGTGTAATTGTTACAGTGTAGTTATGTATTTAAGTACTGAGTAATATTAAGCAACTACATTTACTTACTATAGGGTTAGGGTTTGGCTGAGGGTTAGTTGCATGTAATTATGCATAATTTACTGTTATGGTAAGTACATATAACATATGTGTTACCTAATGTTGCTTTTGCCTTTACAGATTTTCACCATGTCACCAAATTGACTAGTTTTGTTATTTTAAAACAAATCTTAAATTTTAATTTGCACATTTTGCATGTGCAATTGTATATCAAAACATTTACAATTGGTAAGATTGATAACAGTGAAGTATTTTTGTAACTCAGCATAGAAAGATTATATTTGTTTGCTTACTATATCTGCCAAATCTAATGGATATTGCTAATCTGAAAATGCTAGTATTGGCTTATAAAGTCATGTATATCATGCATCAATATTTGCCTGAATCTTTTGCATTTAGTATATTTGGTGAAATGTATTTTGAAAACAAACGTATGACCCTGCAGAGAAATTAGCGTGTGTGACTCTACAAAGCCGTTTAAGCAATTATCACTGTATTAGAAAAATTATGATTAATTATTCTGATATGCTATTTTAATTTGCACAAAGATGGCAAATCTAGGTGCGCTGTCCTCTTTAAGAGATGGATTGCTATGTAAAGCATGTTTAGGATCTGGCCTATTTGACGATCTCTTTAAATGTCCACGTGGAATTGTGTTAATTTAAAAGAGAAAGAGCTCATATAGAGTTCAGCATCATCCTTGAGCTTTATGAGGGCTGGCACCTCTTTTGTGTTCATTATCGTGAAATCACCTCAGGGAGGAATGTTGACTTTTCCTCGTCCAGAATAGCTGCTAATGTGCTGTGTAACACTCTCATGTGCGACCGGAGACAGCGGCGCCGCTCTTTACTGGGGAAATAGCAGTGTTTCCAGCACTGGTCACTAGGCGTTGTACAAGTACTCGAGTACTTGGAAGTGACAGAGATGATCGACCATGAAATCATTAATTGTATTTTTTTTTTTGTGTGTGTGTGTGTGTGTGTGTGTGTGTGTGTGTGTGTGTGTGTGTGTGTGTGTGTGTGTGTGTGTGTGTGTGTGTGTGTGTGTGTGTGTGTGTGTGTGTGTGTGTGTGTGTGTGTGTGTGTGTGTGTGTGTGTGTGTGTGTGTGTGTGTGTGTGTGTGTGTGTGTGTGTGTGTGTGTGTATTTTATTATTATTAATTAATGTATTAATGACATTTTGCACAAATTGAGGTCCAATAAAAATTAGGTATCACTTAGTGTCCTTGTTACATACACAATAATAACAGTAAATCATGCATAATTACTTGCAACTTAACCTCAACCCAATTCTAATCCTACCCTAACCCTATAGTAAGTACATGTAGTTGCTTAATATTACTCAGTACTTAAATGTATAATTACACTGTAAGAATGACACCTTAAAATAGTGTAACCAAAAATATGGAAACATGCATAATTTTTTTTTTCTTTACTTTTTTTTTTGTCTCCATTGGATGCATGCAACAGCAAACATAATTTGTGTAGTCTGATTCACAAAACACTGACTGTTACAAGCCTTTTCTTTTAAAGTAACCATACAATCATAATGGACGATTCTTAGTTTTTTATGGATTATTGCCGTATTTATTTTAAATGATGTATCCATGCACACACCATTATTTATTAAAGCGCACTCATAATCTTTACTCAAAATATCTTCTCACTCTTGCAGCGACATCTCTTCTCTGATGACGTGCTTACTGGTGTATGGGCGGGACAACCAACCTGTCAATCACATGAGATCTACCAATAGCAGACACATTTCACAATCAATTCCCCAGGAACAAAATCAAGTCCCGCCCTGTTTTCTTACTTGTTTGAGATATACACTCGGATATACGTCGCAATAGGGATGAAAAGACTATCGCAACTTCTCTTTCATACCGCCCTGTTTCTTTGTTGTATTAATTCTTTTTCATTTAAAAATAGAAAAATAAATGTTAGCCAAATTATTCTGTTTTGAACCATTTGTTGTTAACCAGATTGTTGTTGGATACTGGTGCATGCATTTTACGACATTCTCAAACACAGGGTCTTAGACGTGCGTTAAAGTGTTAATATTAACATTTATTATTTTACAGCTATTTTTAACTTGATACACGATGCCAAAGATGTCCGCCTGACTCTCATCTGTAATGCAATTAAAACATGGAGCAAACGATACTCTGTTGAATTTTCTGTCGAGTACTCGAGTTGACCCTAGTACAACTAGCTTTGAGCTTTTGAGAAGATGCATTACATCTTTTGCATTTGTTAATGATGCAATATTTATTTCACTCTATATAAGTGATATTTCATGGCAATATCTAGAGGACTGCCTCAAGTTCTGTTTAGCATTTGTTTTTTTCTGTTTTATTCCATTCTGTCTGGCTTTTACAGGCTTTTTTAAAAAAAAATATTCCATACCCTGACGAAATTTCTTCCACATTTTAATGCTTCCCAAAGCCTTTCGCCTCTTTGTTTCCATTATTCATTCCAAAAAAAAAAGTTCTGCATTTGGAGGCCGGGAGGGGGGGAAAATAATTTTGTGTCTGACTAAATTTATGTGGAGCAAAGTCAGCGCTTTATGCAAAATCTATGCTTTATGCAACCGTGGGGTTGTGTAGGAGGCCTCAGTGTGCTCTTGCGTGCATCGCAGGATTGTGTGTGTGTGTGTTGTGGAGGGAGAGAAACAGAGAACAAATCTGTGTGTGTGTGTGGGCCTGTCATGCTGTCACCAAGGCCTAATGTCTCTCCCGAGGGGTACCTGGAGGAGATTCGTACCCACCCAGTCAGCCTTTAGCTGGGGCGCGCGGTGACACTGCCTTCCCATGGAGACTGGAGGTGTCACTGTATGTATGTAAACCAGTGACAGATGACTGGAGACATGCAGACTGGAGAGACCAGTCACTGAGGAAAAAACACTGCTTCTCTTTTCATCTCCCCTCCACAGCTCAGACACAGATGAATAAAACAAAACAACAGAGCCTTTGCATTGGTGAGACACCCTCATGTTTGTCTATAGTGTGACACCCTAATAAAAGATCTTTTGTTTATGTTGTGGGTTCCTTTAGAGCTAAATGTTGCTAACACTAGAGTTGGGAATTGAGAACCTGTCTATTGTTTAAATACTGGAACCAAAGGATTTTTTTTTTATGACGTTAGATTTAGTTAGCAGTTCTTGAATATTGACGTTCTTCCACCAACAGAGCCACAGCAAAGGGCAGTGTTTCAGATGAGTGGTGAATGTGATGAGAAAACGAACGAACAAAATAATACAAAGTCGGTAAGCAGAAAATCTTTCTATTGAGTTATTCTCGCTGTTTGCAAGCAAAAATATGCAGTGCAACCAATGTTGTCGATTTGCAAATGAAGGACATGGTCAGAATGACTCACGAATTGGTTGAAATCCGTGTAAGCCGTGTGGCAACAGTTGTTTATTTATTTATTTGTTTATGTATTTTGTATTATTTCTTTGAATATTTACAAGGATATCATTTTAGTTTCCTAATTACCATGTACTTGCATCAAAAATTAAGTTAAATGTAGTTATTGTGTTTGAATTGCAAAACACTTTTGCTGTGATTGAGGTGTGACACAGGTACGGTTAGGGACAGGTGTGGTGGTATGGGCAGGTTTAAGGGTGGGGTAAGGGAAGGGTCAACAGAGTAATTACAGAGATTAATTACAGCTGTAATTACATGCAGATATTTTTACAAATATAAGTACATTGTAAAAACATGTATGTGTAGACAATAAGTGCATTGCATCAAATTATTCATTGAAATGTTAGTACATAGTAGTTAAAGACACTTATTATAAAGTGGGACCGTAATTTTAATATAAAAATAAATGTTTATGGTAAATGAACAGTTTCGCAGTTGTGAAGGACTGGCCGATAAAACGAAAACGATAATTATCGCAATATAATTTTCCTCAGTAAATTAACAAAAGTTTGATATAATGTTTATGCACTATGCAAATAATGCTGTGCATGCTTGTTGCAGACTGATTGCATCTCTGTTGCGTATGAAAAACATTAAACTGCAAACGTGTTGAAAGGGCAAAAGAGCTGCATGTTTGAACAGCGCGCCACACAGACCATTTGTTAGTTTGGCTCAAAACACAGAGCTGCGTTAACTTGGATTGAATGCATTTACTCGCTGACCCTTTAAACAACGCCGTGAGATCCAGTGAGAAGCGTTCGAGTTCTCCCAGACAAACCACAAAGCAAATGCCCTGTGATTTAATCTAACGCCAGATGAAACATTCTCAACAACACTAATGCGGAAAACAGGAGAAACGTTGAGCAACAACGATACTGTTAGAAGGCTTTTCAATCCACAAATCACCTACATTTACCATGGATTTACTCTAGTAACGCAAACTGTAACCATGTATTGTGGCACAAATGTGGGATATTCATATCGAATTTGATTTATATTATTAATGTAGACATTAAATGTATTTAACATTTAAGTATTTTTTATGCATTTGTGTTATACTATATGTCTTTAGGCTACTATTTTTTGTAACAGATACCATAGAAAGTATATAGTTACTTTTCACCATGGTAGTGAGGTGCAATGTGGGATTTTACCTGTGGTTAACATGATCCAAAAAACAAATTTTGCCCTATAAAAATTACCCAACTCAAGCATTTTAAAGAGACATTTTATCATGATAAGGGCCTAACTGTTTTGGCCATTTCACCCAGCCCTACATTGAATTAAATGTGACATTTTGAAGTAGAAAACCTGAAATGGTATTTTCTTGTAAAACACACTCCAATAATCTGTTTTATCAACTTCAAAAATTCATATTTCATGTTTTTTTTACATTGTAGTACAGAAGCTAGAGCAGAGGAAAAGTAAGAATATATATTTAGGAGGTGATTGTGGTTGTGCCTACGGGAAGCATTTTGGGGGCGGAGCTATTGTTAATGGAATCATTAAAAAGAACCGGAATCGTTGACTTCCTAATGCTTCCCATCCCTATTTGCGCCGTTGTAGGTTTAGGTATAGTGCACTCGTCAGGAAAGGGCACGGCCGGTAATTGCAAACGAATGAGGATTTGCCGAGCAGGAGCCTTGGGCAGCTTTACTAGGTCAGAGGTCACTCAGGTCAGTGTTACACACTGCAGCCTCACTGCGAACCCGTCTCTATGGAAATAAAACCTGCAACGTCATGCCGGCGTTAGAGAGGTGGATTCCAGCCCGTGAGGTGCGCGTGTAATCTTCGGCTCAAGTCTTTAACCTGAGTGTTTTAGGAAAGCCGGCAATGCAATCAGCTGTCGTAATTTCACAGATGGTGAAAGAGACTCTTGAGGCGATAGTATTGTACTTGTGCAAAGAGGTGTCTGAAAGAGCCAGCTGTGTTGTGATATCACACTATATCGTTTCTGTATGCTTCAGTTTCCTCTTTAACATTCATAAAGGAAGCTCGCGGTCACATCTGCTCATGATGGGTACGAAACGGAGAGATGCGACTGTGCTCAACCGTCTCCAGCTTGTCCACTGCAGCGAACGCTCCGAATAAACCGGGAATTTTCCTTCTCGTTTAACAGTGTTTTGTAGTAGCACACTGACCCGAAGCATTTTGTTACTCCTAACAACTCGCAGCCAAAAACACTGTAGCCGTATTTTAGATCAGCGCCCACATGCTGGAAGTAGTTTTGAGATAAATTGTTCGTCTTTCGCAGAGTTGTTTATAAAGCATTTTCACATTTCCTCAACAAACGGCTCTTTCTCAGGCAGGGGTGTCTGAAGCTGGCACAGCAACAGCAGATTAATAGCAGAAGAGTTGCTTTACTGCGGAGAGGTGCTGTGGAAAAGGAAATGCTGAACGGTGCTCAAGGACAAGCTCTGAAGTAAACACAATGAGGGAAGAAAAGTCCTAAATCTTTTGATAAAAATATAGTATATATAGGTTTCTAACTGAACAGAACACAGGGGTTTTGAAATATTTTAAAAAAAATCTCTATAATTTGTCTTTTAACTTGTACAGGTTGACTTAAAGTAAAATAGTAAAATTGTAAAAATGTACTTTTTACACTAACCATGTTTTGTTTGTTAACATTAGTTTGCTACATTAGTTAACATGAACTAGCAATGAAAAATACTTCTACTTAATGTTAATTTCAACATTTTCTAATACATTATAAAATCTAAAGTTGTATCTGTTAATATTATTTAATGGATTATTTAAAGGTCAATCTAACAATGAACAGGGTTTTTTTATTAACTAGCATTAACAGAAATGTATAAATACAAATGTATTTCAAATTGTTAGATAATATTAGTTAATGCATTTACTTGTGTGGGACCTTTTATTGTAGTATTTACCCAAAAAAATTATAGAATTATTTATAAAGTACAGATTAGACAATTGCAAACATTAGACAAAACCTTTTTTTTTCTTTAGTAAAAAAATTGTTTATAAATTATTTTCTTTTTAACTTTTTATATTGGCATTATAAACTATTAACATTTTTACTGTTACTGATTTTTACAATTTGATTTAATTTTACAGTACTTTTTTGTTTGTAATAATTTATTACATTATGCCTACTTTTTTTAAAAAATATATAAACAACAGATTATCATTATACTATTCTTTAAAAACAAACCTGCCAAAGTATTTAAGCAAAACTCCCAAAAAATGTAATGTAAATACAAATATATAATTTAAATGTACATTTTGCACCAATATCTCTTTTCTCACGTTCTACTCTTTATGAATTATTTATGTGAACAAATATCTCTGTCGCTGCTCAAGAGTGAATCATATTCATGATGTCTTCATGTTCCCACACTGAGCTTGTTATATGTTCCAGCATGTAAAGCACTTTCTATTTTTAGTTTCACACCATGCAAAAAAAAAAAAAAAATCTATTCACATTTGAGCGGTGGCTGACCTCAGGTTGTGTATATTGAAGAGTGGGATTTGTTCTTTAATAGAATTGTATCTAATTAATTAGCTTTTAATTGCAAGAATACAGAACATGCAAATACAGCACATTCAGATGCAGTCGTTACTTAACTGCATATATAATTGCACATTCATTTGCGTTTAATGGAAGGTGGCAACTCTTAGAGGATTTTTGTCATTTAACTGGTGACTGGTAATCAGCTTTACTATGTCAAAAACACATCCAGTGCTCTTTGAGGGTGTTATTATTTAGGAGTTAAGGGAACTTATATACTAGAGTTTAGACGTTTAGCTATTGATTTCAATGAGAATGGCGCACCACAAGAGAGTAGTGGGAAAATGCAAGGGTTTGCAAAAGTAATGCCATGGCTTGCAACCAAAACATAACTTAACTTTTGGCTAGTATATCACTTAATCGCTAGTATGTTGTAAATTATGACTGACCGATATCTCAGGAAGCTTTTTGTGTGAAAGACAAGATGCCAAGCAGCATGTCTATAGATTCAGTTCTGTACTCTCTTTTTTTTCCCCAATCCAAATTCTTTAATTATGCATTTATCATTCATGATTTCTTGTGATAGTCCAATCAGGACAGTACTCAGTAGTTGGCCATTTTGACATTATCAGCACAAGAACCACATAATATGCCCATATCTGTTAACTGGCAAAAGGGCAGGACAACCAACCTGTCAATCACATGAGATTGACCAATAGCAAACCACAACCATCCAATCAATTCCCCATGGACAAAATCAAGTCCCGCCCCACAGTTTTTCTTTTTTTTTTTTTTTTTTTCTGTTCACTTGATTCGTCATAATAGGGAAGAAAAGGCTATTGCAACGTTCGTTTCATGCCAAATGTGACCCTGGACCACAAAACCAGTCACATGGGTAAATTTTTTTAATTTGAGATTTAGGCATCATCTGAAAGCCGAATAAATAAGCTTCCCGTTGATGTATGGTTTTGTTAGGTAGGATAATATTTGGCCGAGATACAACTATTGAAAATCTGGAATCTGAGGGTGAGGAAATGGAAACATTGAGAAAATCACGTGATTGTGCTGTTTTCACTCAAAAAAATAAATGTTTTATATATTTACAGTGAGAAATTTACAAAAAAATTTAATGGAACATGATCTTTACTTAATATCTTAATGATATTTGGCATAAAAGAAAAATCAATAATTTTGACCCATACAATGTATTGTTGGCTATTGCCACAAATAAACCTGTGCGACTTATGTCACAAATGAGCAACATGGTTCAGTGTGTTTGTTCAGAAAACTGTTGGCACAACAGAAAAGGCTAGTTGGAACAACATTTGGGGAATACTGTTAGTTTATCAAGCGATTTAAAGTGTAGCAACTGGACCCTGAGTGCTTCTTACCCAACATACTTTAGTCGGTTATCTTCTCCTGTCTGATTTTCTTTTTGTTTACTGCCATTTAAAATGACCAGTCATTCGCCTGTTAATCTGCGTGAGCACGGTTATGTGTTATTTGGATGGAAAGCACAACTGTAACGAGGCTCTTTTATTTGCAATCCTTCTCAGACTTGTAAAGGAAAACTGTGGTTGATCAGAGGCATGCTGGAAATGTCAATTCAATACTCTGCCACTTAGATCCTCAGTATTCCTGTCAAACGGCTTTTACAGCTGGCAGCCATGATCTGAGTGCGGCGCCAAATGCGCACTGACGCTGCCTTTATAGCTCTTAAATAGACTTAAAAGTGGCGTGCAAATGAAAGCTATTAATATTTATTAACACTCTGATGCGTAAGGTTAAAAGCAGTGTCTCGACGTGTTGCGTTTGGCCGTTTGATTAATCACAATGTTGATGGTCTTCACATCCGCGACATTGAAGGTTACAGGCATCGATTCTTTTCCTGTCCCGTTGGCTCATGGAAAACTTGCACAGAATTCTGTTTCCACATGTTTAATGCACATCTAACTGGTATAGGGAAGTATTTTAGTCAGAACTGGTTTAATTTTTGTGATGACTACCAATAGAAGTGGTAGAAGAAGAAGACCTGATGATCAGCTTATTGCTTTATTTTTTTGAGTGTGTTGCATACTTTCCATTGAGATAAAAATATTGTACAAATGCACTTTTTCATGCATATACTCTCTGGGAAAAAAAGGTACAAAAGCTGTCACTGGGACAGTACCCCTTTAAAAGGGTTCTAATATGTACCATTTAGGTACTAATATGTACACTTTTGGTACCAATATGTACCTTTGAGGGACTAATATGTACTCTTTAGGTACAAAGGTGTAAAAAAACTTGAAAAAGGTACCGCCACAGTAGCCGCGTTTTCATTACCCTTCAAATTGGAAACACGTCATTTATCGCAACTCCCATTTATCACAAAAACGTTTTTACGCTCGTATGAGGAGGTTTTTCAGGCAATTCGAAAAAGAAATATTTCGCAAAACTGCAATGGAAACAGTTTTTGCGCATTTACAGGTCACCTAACGTAGATGACGCGGTGTGTTTGGACAGAATACGAGACCGAGCTCTTTATTAAATTCATAAAAGACAAAAGAATTACAGGAATACTGGATTCTAAACCTCAAATAAATGGCACAATCAAGACCTCGAAGCAGAAATGAGTGAGAAACACCCAGAAACACCTCATATGTGCCGCTCACAGTATAAGGGTCTTTCCATGCCATTAATGATTGGATAACACACATACGTCTCCTTTGATTAATAATGGCCAGTGCGGTGGCTGAGATACATAAACCGACCAACGTCCGTTGCTATGATTTTTGGAATGACTTATCGCGAGAGGAAAAAATGACGTTGTAGTCGCATAACATCAATGGAAACACTGTCATTTCGCAATTGTTTTTTGTCGACATTTAGAAAAAATCGCAAAAGTTTTGTGCAAATCTGTAATGGAAATGCGTCTAGTGACAGCTTTTGTACCTTTTTTTCTAAGAGTGTATACATATGCCTCTTTTGTTTTGCCTTTTCAGTGGAATGACATTTTATATATAAAATATAAATGTTTGTCGGTCGATAACCCTGCCCATCCCATCTCTTCATCCTCTTCCCTTTTTTTTTGCTCAGCTGAGCATTTGTCTTCACAATTGCATTAGCTCTGAGTTATACCTTTTGTCTCTCTTGTCAAATCAATACGTGGATGACAGGAGAACCCCGGCCGTGAGGTATCGCTCTCGCAGAGTGAGACGGATCTATCTGTGTCAGGGCCCCGGCAGAGCGCCGAGGCTGCTGGGAACACACTGCGCGGTGGGAAACTCTACACTGATGGAGACGAGGAGATTTGGTTTTGTTTAACCTGCCAAAAAGTGTACCGAGTGCATCTCCTCTCACTTTGCTCTGTCAGAACTGCTGTCTAGTCCTAGACCTCGCAGGATGAATCAACACTCGGAATCAACATGATATGTGGGCAGAAAAATCCAAACGGCTCACAAGCGTAGTAGACTTCCTTGTCAAAATGTGTTACTCTGATGTTCCTATAAAAGCATGTGCTCCCACTCGGGACGCTCTGGACTGAATGTTTCTCATGCTGCTGAAAACCGTTTGATCTGTTGGCTTTTGCTTAAATGTTTGAAATCCATTTTGATGAACATGATCATCACGCATGCTCCCAAGATGCACCTCGTAAAGTTAAGTTGATGAACGTTCAGAGAGTGAACAGAACAGGAATCATCGAGACAAAGAAGACAAATCACATGTTTTGGTCACTGCATCATTCCCAGACTTCCATTAGTTTACATAATTTTATATTATTTCTTAAATGTGTAAAACAGACTAGTGGTGTTGTACTTTAGATTAATAGTAACATATTTTGAATACTATAGATTCTACTATATATATATATATATATATATATATATATATATATATATATATATATATATATATATATATATATATATATATATATGTATATATATATATATATATATATATATATATATATATGTATATATATATATATATATGTATATGTATATATATATATATATATGTATATATATATATATATGCATGTATGTATGTATGTATTTATACAGTATGTGTGTGTGTGTGTGTATATATATATATATATATATATATATATATATATATACATACATACATACACACACACACACACACACACACACACACACACACACACACACACACACACACACACACACACACACACACACACACATACTGTATAAATACATACATACATACATGCAAAACCTGTAAAACCATAAACAATAAAATAGTACATGTAATCAGTTACTGATGGTGGTATATGAACATGAATCTTTAAAATGATTTCCAATTATGAAAAATTAATGCTTGTTATAGCAGTACAAATGCTCGGATGAATCTGGGCCGTATGGCTAATGTGTAAACGCTAATCAGTGCCGATGGCGCTCTGTTTTATGTCTGGATGACTGAGGCACGTCGGAGTGCCAGTGGGCGAGCCAATTTCCCCAACAGGCTCTTTTCATTTGTAAAAGTTTGCTGTACAGCAAGGCTACCTCACTTCAGTAACTTTGTAACAGAGTACAGCCCTGAGATTTCTATTTCATACTGACCAAAGATTGCTTCGGTTGCCTCATTCAACCTTTTGTGCGGTCTGTATTCTGCGGCTGACCTTTCTTAGTGGCTGCAGTCAATAGTGGCTGCGAGTGCTGCGGGCCCTGGACACAACGGTGCAATTTACAGCAGGGGACCGCAACTGTCCAGGCTTTGTTTAGCTCTTTTCACGGCTCTTTTCTTAATTAAATCATTATTGAGATTCTTAATTGCTGTTCATTAGGTCTGCAAATGATAGAGACGCCTTTGATTTTGTGCTTCTCTCTGTCTTTCTTTTCTTTTAACCCACTCTCTTTTTCTTTCTCAAGTCTCGCTCCACTCAGTCTGACCTAGATGAATTCGTTTTTTTTAAAGATGTCTGCTACTTCAACATCACGTTCGCCTCAGAGCCGGAGACCCCGTGGGTCACTCTCTGGACGTTTGTACCAAACATGCTCTGATTGCTTTTCTACTGTAAGCAGAACTACAGTAAAAAAATATATTTTTTTATAAATCTTGCTCAGCCATTTGCCAGTAATACCTCTGCCAAAAATAACTATCATTTTTGGATATTATGTGGGTAGGGATGGGCGATATAACATTAGACACGATTAACTAAAAATTTGTCAACCAGTAGAGATTTTGGACTATCGTCTCAATTGCGGATTGCTCACTTGACATTGCTGTGATGCACAATAGGGTTGGGTACCGAAACGGTACCTATAAGACCGGTATGTACCGGACCGAATCTGAGCGCAGATTTCGGTGCCACTTAGGCCTCGTTTACACTGTCAGTAGGCACGTTTCCATTATAGATTTGCGCAAAACTTTTGCGATTTTTATTTTATTTTATTTTATTATTATTATTATTATTTTTTTTTTCTTCTAAATGTCGACAAAAAACTTTTGCGAAATGATGGCGTTTCCATTAACTGATGTTATGCGACTAAAACTTAATTTTCCCTCTCGCAACAGTAAAATCATTCCAAAAACCATGTTAACGGACGTTGGAAGGTTTATGTACTATTGAGGTGTTTCTGGGTGTTTCTCCCTCACTTCTGCTACGAGGTCTTGATTGTGGCATTTATTTGAGGTTTCGAATCCAGTATTCCTGTAATTCTTTTGTCTTATATGAATTTAATAAAGAACTCTGTCTCGTATTCTGTCCAAGCACACCGCATCATCTACGTCAGCTGACCTGTAAATGCGCAAAAACTGTTTTCATTGTAGTTTTGCGAAATATTTCTTTTTCGAATTGACTGAAAAACCTCCTCATGCGAGCGTAAAAACTTTTTTGCGTTAAATGGGAGTTTTTGCAAAATTGATGTGTTTCCATTGGGCGTATTTTCCATTCGCAATTTCAATTTGCGCAATTTGAAGGGTAATGGAAACGCAGCTAGTGAAATGTGACTGAATTCTGTGTCATATGTGATATAGATTGGATGTGTTCTATGACTCTGTAAACAGGAAAAAAAAAACACATGCATTCGGATATTTCGAGATTGGTTTCAGGCCTCGTTCATATGTGGAAATAAATCAGATATGAATCAGATATGTGCCAATGCAACTCATGAAAACAGGCAGATCGGATTTTTTTAGGCATTATCTACATCTCCGCGGTTCAATGACGAGAGCAACCCCAACTCGCATCAACGAAGGGACGAAATGTCGTGTCGTCGTAGGAGAGAATTTTGGACAAGCGTTGATGCAACATTAAAAGGTTGACTTGCTCATGGTAAAATTTCGGACTGACCGCTCCTCGTTAAAGCCAATATTTTAAACACAATATGCTCCTGAGATCTCTCTCACACTCAATATCTGAAGCATGAGCTCAGGCTGCAATGATGGCACTTTTCGTCCTCCTCCGCCTCAAAATCATGGTGATGTTTGGCGAACTTCGCATCGCAGAGCAAGCATCAAGCATATTTCCCGTCCGTCCATCTGTGCAAGAGATTTTAACCCTTTAAGCATGCACAATGTTTCAGATAGTATGGCAAGTGTAAACACATGGGTCTCAATTGAAAGAACGTGTAAACGGCGACAAATCAGAATTGGGCATCAAGACCTGCCGTGTAAACGAGGCCTTAAATGCCTGATGTGGCGGCAAGTGTCTGTCTTTGAGTGAGTCATTCATTCGTTCATTCAACTAACACGTTCAATAATGCAGATTCATTCAAGGATAGATGTAATGAAACAAGGTGTTGAAATGATTTTAACTTTGAGCACCACTTTACAAGACTCGGCCGCATGAGCAACGCTGAAACTGATGCTTCACTTCATAGAGATCAATGGCATTGATTTAATGCATTGAACAGCGCTGACACCATTCATGGGAAATACCCTTAAATGATGATACGACAAAGATTTCGCTTTCCTTGGACATGGAAAACTATGACTTGACCTGATGGACAGATGCAGGTAAAACGAGAAGGGCATACCCTTATGAAAAAAAAAAATAGCGCGATTGCTTGAATTCCTCTACTAATGCCTGTTATTAGAACTGTAACTGTTATTAAGTGTTAAATTATGGGGTCGGTGGCTTAGGTTTTATTGTGAATTTATGTAAATTTGTAGTATTTTGTATGTACTTAGATTTATAATCTAAGTATACTTTAACCTTTTAAAGTTAACTCAACCCATCATGACCCTTTAGTTTCTGTCATTTCGTGTTCATCTAATGTGTTGTTATTAAATTATATACTTTGACATTACTATTAAAAGTTTGGACATGAATTTGTTTCTTATGATCTAAGAAAAATTATTTAATAAAATAATAATCTAAAACCTTGATACTGGTTTTCTAGACTAATATACATTATACCTGCATGAGTTTTTGTTTTGTTTTTTAACTAAACTTTTTTTTTTTAAATGAATAAATTAGTCAATTATTCTTTTGATTTCATGCCTGTGCTATTATCCTAAAATACGTCAAGTAGTAGTAAAAAGCAGACCTGTACAAACTTCAACTATATGATGTACTACCTTAACGTTAGTATTATATCAGTCAATCATGCTCTCTAGATCAGAAAAAATACTTGGTCATATTATAAAGCAAAATATGATGCATATTGATGCCATACAGTGAAAGTTTTATTAAAAAATTGTGAGGTGTGTAGTGAAACGCAGGAAGGGTTTTAAAAATGAATTTCATCCAAACTGATAGTCTGAGTCTCGTCCTTCTCGCAGGCTGTTTTAAGGGCTATCGATCTCAGCGAGCTAAAGGGCCGCGTGATGTTTTGGAGCTCTGCTGTGGCGCTGAGGCTATTTGAATTCCATTCAGATATCCAATAGCCACTTGGCTGTACATATTTCATAAGCCTGAGACGCTTTAGCCACCACATACTTCAGTTTTTATTAGTCTCTAAGAGCAAGAAACCAAATGTTAAGCAATCAAACAGAAGGGCTGTGGAGAGGCTTTATAGAAATACATATTTATGAATGACAGACTGAAATGACGAGGCACGTCACAGACAGGACGAGATTCTTTATGGAGCAAATCAGGGTTAATATAGTTTTGAAAATCTCAATATTTTTTTTTTTTGCATCTTTGATTTGAGCCAGATTTAGTTTAGTAGTTGTTTTTGTGTAATAATAGCCTAGTTATTAGGTTTTTATCACTGCACCACAACATTTGAATTAAATCAGACTGTCAAATATTGAAATATTGCTATGTCTGCTAAATGAATAAATATAAATTTAAGTGTAAATATTGATTTCAAATATAAAAAATATTATCTGCTATCATTTTCATTCATATTTAGTTGTAGATAAACAGTTTATTGGAGTATGTTTTACAAGAAAATGCTATTTCAGTCTTTCTACTTCAAATTTTCACGTTTAATTTAATGTTTACCAAATATCATCTTCGCTACTGCTTTTTGTCTTCATAGTTTTTGTTGATAATGATAACATTTGTGCTGCTGATCAATGTCTGGACATGATGGAGATTGTTGAAGGAGCCGGTCATCTGGTCTGTTTACTTGTCTTATTAGACTGGCCTTAAGATATACTTCACCGTCCCAGGACACAGGAGAGTGATAGAGAGAAGTGTAGCATTTCAGAAGAAGGTGTTGAGGATCTGATGAGGATGAGAGAGCGAGAGAGAGAGAGGCCGCTGACCACAGATTGAGTTTCACTCCTTTATTTGAGATGATCATGGCACCTGGAACTCAACTCTGAAAGACACACTACTACTGCATTGGTGATGGTATTCTCTCTCTCTCTCTCTCTCTCTCTCTCTCTCTCTCTCTCTCTCTCTCTCTCTCTCTCTCTCTCTCTCTCTCTCTCTCTCTCTCTCTCTCTCTCTCTCTCTCTCTCTCTCTCTCTCTCTCTCTCTCTCTCTCTCTGAAAATTTTCAATCCGCTTTAATGAATGATGTTTTGTCAAAGAACCATCTTCTTCTCCCTATGTTTGGTATACTTACTTTTTATATTATTTTGTTGTTGTTAATTTATAATAATAAAAATGTGTTGTTAAAATGTTGAAAATATTGTTTAATATTTAAATTTTATTTAAATGTTATTGTTTTTAATTATAATAATAATAATAATAACACAATATATTATTTGTATTTATAAGAGTGAGAAAGTACAATTTATTATCAATATTGAGTAATATTGTTATAATAATACTGATAATGATGATATTATCACAATATTATGTTTTAAAATATTTATGAGAGAGAAAGTACACAAGACCAAATGCACATCTTCAAGGGCACAAGATAATATATATATATAAAACATTTTTTTTTTTATTAAAATTCACACGTTTTATTATAATGATGACTATAGAAATTTTTATTTTGATGTAAATTAACTTATGCAAGGGTAAATTAATTAGGATTTTTTTATATATATTTTTATCCTAATTAATTTACCCTTGCATAAGTTAATAATATACATCAAAATCTCTACAGTTATAATTACAGTAAAACTTGTGAATTTAGTATTAGCCACCACAATCATTAAAAAACTGTAAATAGACAGATCTTGAAAGCATTTTTAAGTACTTTTATAGTATTTTGGGGGAAACTGTAGTTTTTATTACTCCAGATATTAACTTCAGATCTGCTCTGATGGTCTTTTACACACTGACTAAAATGTTTACTTCTAAACGCAGCGACTCACAGCGTATCGCTACTGTAAACAGAACATCATCAGCACAGCTGTTTATTAATTCCATCAACGGCGTGTTAACAGCAATCAGATTATTCCGATCAGGTTTTTTTATTTTTTTTTCACAGTGGCTTTTTATTCCTGTGTGTGTAATGAGGGGAGAGCGTGAGGTAATCACAATCCTGCGTCGGACCACTGAACAAGGTAATCTGTTCATTTGCGGCGGGCCGGGCCTGTTGGCTCCTAATTCAAATAATGGCCCATTGCTGCTATTAAATTTGCTGAAGAGAAGCGCTAAGCGGCTAAACAGCGACTGCCACAACAGCTAGCACACACTCGACGAGATCTGCTCTTCCTTCCTGCCCTACTTCCAGCTTTTTCCGCTAGAAGTTGTGTGTGAACATCCTCATGGAGATTACGACGAGTTCTGAGGAAGTGTGTGTCGAGGAGGAAGTGGATTTTGGTCAATGAGGCTTCATGTAGCAAGGTCGCAGTCTTGGCAACCTCGTCTTTGAAGTGTGTAAGTAATCTCTGGAGTGGGACAACTGATCCAAACCTCTAAGTCAGTCTATCTGATTTCGATCTTCACTTCTGCATCACTATGCTGCAGAACTAAATGAACACGCCAGCGTTTTCTCGTGCCGCTTTCAGGAGGAAACACAGGCCTGTTACGTTGCTATTGCGTTTTCTCCATAGACTGCAAACAAAACTTAAAGGATAATTCCGGCATTTAGCACTTTGAGTCTCTTTTCTGGTTTGTTTTGGATGAACTAGAGTGGTGGACACAGAAAGTTTGACGATAGGTCCTGTCTCGACTTCTTTACTCGTTTAGAAACGCCTTTGACCGCTTCAGAGTGGCTGTCTATGGCCATGCACAAACATGTCCTTAAACAACCCTTAACGTTCGTTTTCAAAACTGTGCAACTCACCGAGTGGTTAGTGGTGTTCGTTGATGATTAAAAACAAATATGTTATTGTTGCATGTTATTTGCTATAATGAAACTATTTTTTCAGATACCTCACAACCGCGTATAAACTTCCGCTCGATATTTGAGTCTGTGAAGCGCCGTAATATCAACGAGCAATGAGTCCTTCAACAGAAATCAATGGGATTTTGCAAAATGCCAAATAAAACACGACAGAAACTGTATTTTCGCTACGCTACTTGTTTTAGAACATCAACGAACACCACCATCGTGTCCACTACTCTAGTTCATCCAAAACAAACCAGAAAAGAGACTCAAAGTGCTAAATAGCGGAATTATCCTTTAATGAAGAAGTTAAAGGAATAGTTCATTATCCCATAATTTACTCACCTTCAAGTCATCCTGTGCTTATGACTTGTTGAATAGTGTCTGAGTTTTTGAAACACCAAAAAGCGTGTCCATCCATCATGAAAGTAAACCATATGACTCCAGTGGGTTAAAGGGATAGTTCACCCAAAAATGAAAATTCTGTCATCATAGACTCACCCTCAAGTTGTTTCAAACCTGTATGAATTTCTTTTTTCTGCTGAACACAAAAGAAGATATTTTGAAAAATGTCTGTAACCAAACAGTTGGTTTGTGCCAAACACTAACACTTAGTGTCCATTTACTTCCATAGTATTTTTTTTTCCTACTATGGAAGTAAATGGACACGTCAACTGTTTGGTTACAGACATTTTTCAAAATATCTTCTTTTGTGTTCAGCAGAAAAAAGAAATTCATACAGGTTTGAAACAACTTGAGGGTGAGTCTATGATGACAGAATTTTCATTTTTGGGTGAAATATCCCTTTAAAGCAACATAGGGTGACCAGACGTCCCGAAAAATTCGGGACAGTCCCGAAATCTAAGCTGTTGTCCCGAATCCCGAATCCGGCCCTAATTGTCCCGAAAATTATACTAAAGCAAATTCTTGAGTAGTTATTGTCTGATAAAACATTAAAAACTGTCCGTGGAGGTTGAGTCGTCCTGCAGCCAGCCCCCGCCGGCTGCTTATTGGCTGCAGCATATTTTTCTTTTTCTTTTTTTGAAGTTCAACAAAGATACCGTAGGCGCGAATTAAAATGCATTGATAAGCGAGCGCGAGTTGCCGCAACCGCGAGGACAGTGAATGTGCAGGCAGCCAGTAAAGGAGTGATTGATTGGTCGCAGCACTGTGTGCAAAAAAAAAAACTTCGGCCTAATGTCTGATGTTGGGTTACACAAAGCAAATCATCTACACAATTATTTAGTTTTCTTATTTAATGACCGACAATTTCGTCATAATAATAATTTTGGCATAAGGCTTATTAGCGTTAGACTTTAGCCTGAAATGTCTGATTTACGCACGTCTTTTTTTTTTTTGGTCACAATGACATTTGAGTTCATGATTTTAATATTGTTTTTTTGTGGCAGACTAAATATTAATGACAAACTGTTATTGATCTTTGAATAAAAATATGTTTGGTTCAGGTTTGAAAATTCATTTTATTATAGGCTATGTAGTCTAATATCATAGTAGGACTACCCCAAAACCTCCCCAAACAACGACCCCCCCATCCCCCCCCCCCCCCCCCCCCCCGTCCCGTCCCGTCCCGTCCCGAATTTCAGCCAATCTCATCTGGTCACCATAAAGCAACACCAAAGCACCTCTCCTCTTCGGTCCCCCTACAGGTTGGAAGTGGAATTGTCTATAAACGCTGTCGAAAATAATTTAGCCTACCGTAACCTACCGTCGCACACACGCTATTTGTTTATCCAGCACCGGCTTTGGAAATAATGATGTCCACAGACAAGGTAAAGTATGTTTCATGATTTTATTAAAATATGATGTATTGCGACATCAGAAACTAAGAAAAACAAAATAATGACATTGCTTGCTATTTTTTTTTTTTTTTTGATTGTGTGAAACGGTAATTTTGAAACGGCCTAGCAATAGCAAGATAGGTTTACACAAGGATGAAAAATAAAAACTTATTGCCTAACAGTTTAGCATGTAATAGCCATTTGCATTGTCTGTGAAAATCTTGAGCATTTTATTGAAAATTATTTTCTTCGCCGCCTCCGACATCATACCCTTCCTTTTATTTGCAGACTCCGTCATGATGACAATTCAAAAGCTTCCTGGCTGCTTGGTATCTTCCATTTATATGTAACGCTTGCCGTAAAGCAAGTCAAATTTGTAGTTTCTTATGTCTCATTCGAACTACAGATCTGGCAAACTTGCATAGTGCGGTTATAGCAGATATAGGGCCGCAAAGCGAATGCAGAAGTGCCGTTCACCCTGTTACGACTTGATGAACCACTGATACGATTTTGGAATCATTATTTTAAGGTACAAAAGAATCTTTGGTGTTGCTTTAATAAATGGCTTCTGAAGCGAATTAATATTCATATTAAAAACTTCATAAACTATAATCACTGGCTTCCGGCAACGGCTGTACGTGTGCTCACGAGAGAGTCGAGTTCTGGAGGAAGGGTGACCTCTGACCTGACTCATGATAGCGAAAGCTTAGGTGAGAACTGTCGAACAAGGAATCGCAGAGGATAAAGCAAAACAAAACGCTGGGCATGAATTAGAAGTCGAAAACAAAATGTGTGTTTTTTATGTCAGAGGATTTCAATATAAGAGAAGAGGAGCTACGTCATACGTCAGGTCAGAGGTCACTCTTCCGCCATTCGACTCTCGTGTACGGCTGTTGCCAGGAGCCAGTGATTATAGTTTCTAAAGTTATAAATGTGTCGTATGGATTACTTTTATGATGGATGGACGCGCTTTTTAGAGCTTCAAAAATTCAGACACTCTTCAACGCCATTACAAATCTGGGAAGAACCAGGATATTATTTAATATAACTCTGATTGTGTTTGGCTGAAAGAAGAAAGTCATATACCTAGGATGGCTTGAGGGTGAGTAAATTATAGGATAATTTTCATTTTTTGGGTGAACTATTCCTTTAAGACAGTGAGAACGGCTTGAGCGAGAGTGAAACCTTAGCGCTAAACACTGAGGGCTGGGGTTGTGTTTCTCTTTCAGACAAAAAAACAAAAATGCCATTTTCAGCCAATAATTTTCAACGGCCAAAATTTCATTGCATTCCTATTTAAGAACATATTTTTTTTTATTCTATCTTAAGAAGAAAATGACAAGCGTTGGTGTTACTGTATTAACCTCTGCCGTCATTTTGCATTGCCTTCAGATTGTTTGGCCTTGTAAACAGTTATTTTGTGCTGAATGCTGCCAAAAATTGTTGCAATTATAAAACTAAAACGTTTATTATTTTAAATGTATTATAAGTTTAAAGTAATTAATTTGAATACGTTGTATGACATAATGATAATTTTGTTAAAATGCCATTTGAACGAAAAAAATATACAAATATATAAAAAAATAATAATAATAATAATTTCCAGCATCATTTCTTCACTGCAGTTGTAAACGGCTAAACCTGACCTTAAGTTCTGTCTCATCTTGAGTTGTTGTGGAACTCTCAGCTCTGTTGTTTCCCATCACTTTCACACATACTGTAAATAACACAAAGCAGTCCTGCCGCAATAGCCATGCTACTATATGTGACCCTGGATCACAAAACCAGTCACAAGTCGCACGGGTATATGTGTGACAATAGCAAACAATACATTGTATGGGTCAAAATGATCGATTTTTCTTTTATACTAAAAATTATTAGGATATTAAGTAAAGATCATGTTCCATGAAGATATTTTGTAAATTTCCTACCGTAAATATATAAAACATTTATTTTTGTGAGTGAATGCAACACAATCGCGAACATAAATGGACAACTTTGAAGGAGATTTTCTCAAAGTTTTGATTATTTTGCACCCTCAGATTCCAATTTTAAAATAGTTGTATCTCGACCAAATATTGTCATATATACATCAATGGAAACAAACCATACATCAATGGAAAGCCTATTTATTCAGCTTTCATATGATATATAAATCTCAATTGAAAAAAATTGACCCATGTGACTGGTTTTGTGGTCCAAGGTCACATATCTACCGTGTTATAAATGGCATAGCAAAATCTTGACCTGTATTTTGACCTCGCTACAGAATACATTGTCATACCACCCAGCCATAGCTTATAGATAATTTCTCTCTGTGAGTTCTGGAAGTTTTCACTGTTTTGCAGCTGAAATCTCTACATTGCGGTGAAACATCTCCGGCCCGCTGCTCGTGTGGTGGTTAGTGTTCTTTAGAGTAAAGTGATGGGCTCAGCTCTTTTGACCTCGAGTGGCGTGTCTTAATGAGCATCGCTTGGACAGAATAGTGACGCCCCACGTATGCGCAGGACCCCGTGAATTATTGCTTTGCATAAGAAAATGCCAAATGTGAAACAGTTGTCTCTTTTCACAGCGAAGCGTTAGTCAGGCAGAACGCCATCATGGGCTATTAGTCCTTGCATATGCGCCGTCAACAGCGCACAACTCATCAGCTATAAAATCATCTGTGATTATGTGGAAAGGTTGGAGCATTTAAATTTGCATTTGAATGATGACGCGCGAGTACGTTTTAAGCATGCCGTGATGAATTTCGCCAGAGATGTGTTGTGGATTGTTTCACTTGCTCACTTAACACCTCGCCTGAGGGTTTTTTTCTCTCTTGGATCTGTTTGCTGTTCATGTTTACTGAACCATTTGAATGTTTTACCTAGTGTGAGCTAATTGTTCAGCTCAGATTTTTGATTAATGGTACGTGTGTGTTGGTTTTTATTCAAGATAAATAGCGCTTCTGTATGACTTGCGAGGCTTAAACGCTGCCTGAAATGTTATACATTTTACATTTATGCATTAAGCAGGCGATTTTATCCAAAGTGACTCACAAAAGAGGAGCCAAGGCAATTCGTCAAAGAGCCAACAATATTTGTTATATACAACGCCAGGTTTATTAGACACCTTAGAAAGCAAGCCAGAGAAGAGAAGAACATGCGTAGAGTGTAAGGGGGGGGGGGGGGGTAATTTGTATTATTTTCTGATAAAAATTGTGATTTGCAATTTTAAAATAGAATAAATTATTGCTGTGCTTGTTTGTTGGGCTGCACAATTTGGTCACAATTTTGTGATTATATATCGATATGGCTATATAATAAAAATTTTATATTAGACTCCTTTAGACTCTATTAGACGAAAAAAAAAAATCCTTTTCCTTTAAATCCACGCTTATCGGGCTTATGCTACTCTGAACAATGCCTGAACTTCGTATTTTGGGCACTTCTTGCTTTGTTTTTGCCTCTTCACGATGACTCGCTTAATTTAGTCCTAATTTGTAAGTCTCTTTGGACAAAAGCGTCTGCTTAATGACTAAATGTAAATATAAAAAAAATATATATAATTGTAACTAACTATTGTTATATTTAATAATAAATATAAAATTATTATTCTTAAATGCTTAAAGTTACAATACTAATATTTATGGCTGTTTTATATCATTTTCACACGTTAAACCATCAAACTTTTATTTTGACTGAAACCCACTGAAAGCTTTAAAGCTTCTCTTTTATTGATAACAGTTATTATATCTCTCTTTTATCTCATTACAAGTACGGAAAGATGATTTGAACAACAAATTATGTCAAAGCCACAATCTTGGAGCTGAAAAATTGCACTTAGCCATATCACGATTTCATTTTTATTTGGATTAATCGTGCAGCCATAGTGTTTGCTGTAGAGAAATGCAATGATACGTGCAGTTAAAAAAATAGGCAGACCATTTTATTATTCTGCACACGAGTCATTTTTCTTCTGTCAGGCAGAAGAAAGCATTGTTTCTTCTAAAGCATTGTTAAGGTGCCAGCGTTTGGTTTTCACTAGTCAAAGAGGTGTTAAATTGTGTGTGGCGTGTGCGTTTAGTTTTATTGTCTCAAGTCTTGTAAGCTTTGTAATCTTTGGCAAGAAAGCATTTGCGAAGACCATAATTGTAAATGTAATTTTAGTCCAGCACATGGCCTTTTTGTTGGCTGCAGACATCAGTAATCATAGCCCAAATGCAAACATCCCGTGAAAAACAGCCCTCGGGTGTTTCAAGCCTTTGGTTTTTGTTTAACTTGTCTTACATCTGTGTTTGTTTCTGATCTATATTCATCCCTAGTGAGAGTATCATAAAACCGTGTTCAGGTGGGACGTAGATGATGATGAGTGTGTGTGTCGAAGCGAGTCTATGTATCATAGCTGGACTCAATTGAGTGTGAACATTTAAATCTGGCTTAGAAATTGCTGCAGAGGGTCTCTTGTGACGCGCGGGATGCATTATTCAACGCATGGACTGCTGGGAGAGTTTGAGTCAGGGCCAGCTTACTTCCAGGTTCACCAGCCGAACACAATCTGACTGCTCTGATCTGAGGACAAAATTTGAGGTGGCTTACCGAAACGCCTGGCTAACCACGACCGGTTCGGCTAGCAAGACTTACAAACAGGCAGTGCTAATGCACTGAACAAAAAGAATGGTGTAGGCTTTTTCTTTGAAACTGTTTTCTCTTGCACATTGCTTGTAAATTACAAAGAAACGGAAGGTTAAGGAGAAAAACTTAAACAGTATTTTCTTGTAAAACATACTCCACTAATCTTTGTTTGTAAAAATGATTTACGATTGCTTATTTAAAGTGTACTCACTAGTGAACACTAAGGTTGCAACATTTAAATAGTCAATACTAGAGATGTGCAGTTATGTGCAAACTATGATTGACAGCATATACAAACAAATCTACTTTGTGTTTTTGGGATTTGGACTGATGGGGCAGTGAACCCGAGGTTACCCCGTGAATCCTAGAGCTCCTCCTGTCCGATTTTAGCGAAAAATCAGGTCTGTTGGAGACGTCCAATAGATTTTTTTTGGGCGCGTCGAAGACACGGTACAATCCACATGGGAAAATCTCACAGTAAAACAAGCAGCTGTGCAAAATATGATACACCGGTGCTCTGCCAGATGAGAAGTTTATGTATATATAATCATATTAGTCTTAATTCTTTTTCTAACTGTATCCACTGTATGTCCGACTGATTGCTCTGTATTCCTCCTTTTGATTCTAAACTGAACTCAAATGGCACTGAGAATTGGGTAAGAGACAAACATAAATGACTTAAAGAAACACGCCACCATAGGGGTTGTCAGATATTGAATCAGATATTGACTTGGGACTATATTGGGGTGAAGCACAGACGAAGCACTGCTACTTGGGCGCAGAGATATCAGATATCTTGGGTGCAGAGATAGCGGATTTCAGGTGTTGCATGATATCTCTGCGCCCAAGTAGCAGTGCTTCGCCTGTGCTTCACCCCAATATAGTCCCAAGTCAATACCTTCCTAGGAAATCGCCTAGTGTTAATCTGCATTGCTATTTGTGCTCGTTGTGAATACGCAGGCCACAAAATGGAATATTTTTTTGTTTGTTTGTTTGTTTTTTTTGGATCACTTTTACTCACGACATGCTATCTGGCAACAAAGGATTCCATTCATTATGCCAAGCTAAGCTAGCGGCGGCGCTGAGACAAAAATGCGTTTGCCCACCGATCTAAATGTAGGGGAGACGGTGAATAACCCCTATTTCAAAAAACGGTGGTGTGTTCCTTTAATTGGGGAACTTGAGAGATGAAACCATACTGATGACCTGGTTCTGTGATGGAGTGGTGAGTTTGATGTGTAATAATTAAACTCAAGGTTCTGTGGGATGCGGACTGGATCGACTCCATTCCTAAAGCTTCCCAACAAATGGGTTTTTGGGGTTTGGACTGATGGGGCAGTGAACCCGAGGTTACCCCGTGAGTCTTAGAGCTCCTCCTGTCCGATTATAGGGGAAAATCGGGTCCATCGGAGATGTCCAATAGATTTCTTAGGCACTGCAAAAGAACACCACCGTGTAATCACCATGGGAAAATCTCAGAGTAAAACTGGGAGTTGTAAAAAATATGAGACACTGTATGAGAAGTTTATCTATGTATCATCTTTTTACTCTTGTAATCATTTTATATAATCATCATTTTGTAATCATTCATTTTATAACTGTATCATATCTCTTTTAATTTCTTGTATAACTGTTTTAATTTTCCTTGCTTTTATTTTGTGATTATATTAATTCCTTTCTGTAAAGCACTTTGAATTGCCATAGTGTATGAAATGTGCTTTATAATAAATAAACTTGCCTTGCCTTACTTTTCTTCAATGCAACATTTTATTTTCATTCAAAAGAAGTAATAAAATAAGAACAAATAAACAAATCGCAAACAACAGCACAAATAAATGCAATTGAATAAAAAGGGATATGAAATAAATACGGCTTTAAGTTTTTCAGGTGGGTCTAACAGCAGGTTAGTATTCAGGTAAGAAATACTTTAGAAATGAAAGTAATCAAATGCAAAATAACACTGGATATAGTCTTCATTGTAAAAAATAAAATACAGATCAATGCTTACAATTAAAGTTACAAAGTTATTCAGTCAAGAGCAAAGAGTGATTTTCTTTGATTAACATGACGACGGCATCAGGAATATTAGACTGCTGTCACTTTAAGAGTTAAAGCACGGATCCGATATACTGTTACACGAGTTGCTCCAGAGGCGGCTTTATGCGCTCGCCACTTACATAAATCAGTGGTGCGCGCTTTTGGTGTGAGTGTGAAACCTGCGGGAATTACCGGCAGTAAAATTATGCGCAATATAAGCTAGGGGTGGAACGGTACATGTATTCGTATTGAACCGAAACGGTACGGGCGTCATGGTTCTGTGCATAAATTCACACGGAGAATACACGGTATAAAAATAAATAAAACTTGCGTGCAAATTAATTAATGTAATGCGGAACTACTGTTAGATACGTGGGTTCTTTAGGGACATCTGTAGCCCCGCCTTAGCTCTGAAAAGATTGCAATGCTGGAATATGGTGTGTGTGTGTGAGAGAGAGAGAGAGAGGTGCGGACGTGATTGAAAAGTCGCAAAGTGTTTACTTATATTTGTGTGCGTGTGTGTGAGGCGCGGGCGCGATCGAACAGTGGAAACATAAAAACATACTCCGTCATTTTGTTTATACAGGACATCATTCAAACTGCAAAGTGTTTAAGTTACTGTTAATTAAAATTTTAAGGAAAACAAATATATTAATCTGAAATGTAGCAAATTAATTTTCAATTCATTCAGGTACAGTTACCATACATATCTCAAGGTCTTTTTGTCTTTTTTTATTAATTTAATTAATAAACTAATTATATTGTCAGTGCATTACAAATAAACTGGTTCTATGCCTTTACTTTATTAATAAAACTTATTTAAAAAATACAAGGCTTAAGTAATTTATTTTCTTTTGGTGGTACAGCCTGAGACATGCACAAGCCTTCTGCATTTTTGTTTTGCTTTTCCCTCCATTGTACCGAACTCGGTTGATGTCTGAACCGAGGTATGAACCGAACCGTGACTTCTGTGTACCGGTCCACCCCTAATATAAGCACTATTTAATCACAGCGAATGAGATGAGTGAGTGAGAGGTGACGGGTGTGTGTCACTTTTGCCGTCGCAGAGAAGAGAGCGAGGATGCGCCTGTGCCACCGGTCCAGTCCGAGCATGCAGAAAATCGTCTGATTACTGTCCTCTGTCGATCGGTCAATACTAATGGATCTTAGTAAGGGTGAATGGCATTTTTGTAATGAGTGTATATAGTTGTCTACGTTGGTGTTGATTGTTCAGCTAAAGAAGCTTTGAAAGTAAGTCTTTCCGAGAAGTTCCCAGTGGAAAATGAACTACAGCAAATATGGGTTTTCAATTTTAGGCATGATCCAGTACAAACTGCCTCGTTTTCTTTCTTTAAATTTCGATATAAACTAGTAAAAGTTGGAGATTCTCAATGCTCCAGCTAAACTATTTAGAAGTTTAACTAATTGAATTAGTCATGAGGCTTTCATGTAGTTTTCCATTCGCATTTAAACATTGCTTTGTGTTTGTCCAAGTAATTCTGCCAGTCATTATAATAAAATTACAAGCAAAAAAATAATAAAAATTTGATTTACAGAAGCAATGCTTGATGCTTTTCAGATGTTAAATAAAAAACATTATTGCATTATATTACAAAGTACAAGAAACGCTGAACTTGAAATGCACACATGCATTTATTAGCCTTTCATCATCTACAACAGTTTTAAAGTATGACCATTGAAGTGTCAATTGTTGGTTGTTCATATTCTATTGTTTGTGTGTCACCATTAAATTTAACCCTTTTTTTTACTTATAGACTAGGATTCTTCTCATAAAAATATTTTGTTTGTGATGATGCAAACTTTAGTGTGCACAATTTAATTTTTTACTACTATATCTACTTTTCTGCTAAATGCATAACTCTAACCAAGTATTTGAGTTACATTTGTTAAGTTAAACAGGAAGTTTTGGACTAGATGAGTCCAGCTCTTCTGTAGTGTGGTGTTGAAGGATGAGTGGCGTAATGCGATGGTAATCTGCATAATGTGGCTGATTTCTGTAATGCGTCAGTGGCTCAGCAGAGGTGTTTTCTACAGAGGTTATTCATGGCTGTCAAACTCTAACGTAGCGCTCAGAACTAATGCACACACCTACTCTCTGGACCTATACAAACTTGCTGGAAATGCTGAATAGAATTTCACTTCACAGTAGTGTAGTTAAACATCTCTCTGCTTTTTTTAAATCTTATTATTATTTTTTGCAAAGTCCAGAATCTTCTCAGGGTTTGAAGCTCTCTGCCAAATGCACTGAAATCTATCAATGTTTGAATGACACTTTCTACAGCGGTTGCTCTTACAAATGCTTTTTTAATATCTTTTATAGTAAGAGTGTTCTGATTGATCGGGTGCAGATCGTTATACCGGCCGATAATAGCTTTATATAGTTTGATCGGGGGTTTCTATGACGGCAGATCAGGATAGCCGATCAGGTGACGCAAAACTCGAGAGACAATTTTTCTATGCGCAGCTAAAATTGCTTTTAGCGGTTGCACCAGGTGTCTGAAAAGGACAATAAATTTGCAGCATCTTGGCAGAGAGTGGAACCATTACAACTCTACAGCAATGAGAGCAAGAAACGGTTTTACTGCTTTTCTTTCCTTCACATCAGTACGCTTTCGTTCCTCCATAAAAGCCCAAACTTCACGTCCAAATCAGCTAGATCAGGGATGTCATAAAATAGTCTACTGTTGCTAAACTGCAGGACGTGCTCGATTAATAAAAAGAGTTATTAAACTGAATTGGGTCGCAAAAGAGATACTGTTCCCCAAGCGCAGACGGAGTGAACTTTGAACTTTAGGTTCATGCCTGAACGGTCAAATACACACAAATCTGTCAAAATATATCAAACTAAAATACTTTTGGTTATGTCTTAAGTGCCGGTATACGGTAATCGCTATTTTACGATAAAGAACATAAACGATATTGTTATCGTGGGCACTTCAAAATACCATGAATAATTGTTTATTACGACTTATTCAGAATGCATTTTAAGAATACTTTATACATTTTTTGTGTATTGCTTTATTGTATTTATATGTTCAGAGTTCTTTTTGTTTTAAGTTTTGTTAAAAAAAGTTATTCAACCTGTTATAGTATGGCAGCACTTTTTGTCGCAACTTATTTCAATATCGTGATAATGCCGTATACCGTGATAAAAGCTTTAGCTATTAGTAATCTGTGATTGGCCCAAAAAATCCTGATCGGAGCACCCTTTAGTTTAGTTAATCAAAAAGTGAATGAAACAATGGAATAGTGCACTAAAATTGAAATGTCGTTTTTATTATTCTTAAAAATAGCGATTATTTATTTGCGTCAATGGTTCCATGAAGAACCTTTAAAATCCATTGAATCTTTCCATTCCACAGAAGGTTCTTTATAGAGCAAAAAAGATTCTTTAAATTATTCTAATGTTTTTCACACTAACAGACACACAAAATTAAGGATGCACGATATATCGGCCACCATATCGGTATCGGCCGATATGTTCATTTTTAATGTTGTCGTAATCGGCCTGATAAGAAAGTTTGGCCTATATATTAAAGCCGATAAATAATGGATTGTTTCCTTCAGTTGAGACGCTTCAGATGATCACTGGTCGCCATAATGGTTTTAAATTGTTTGAAATTGAATTTAAATCACTTTAAAAAGGAAAATCCAGTTAAGTGCAACATGTCCACCGCAAGTGTCATAAAGGCTACATACTATACAATTATGATAACACTATAATTGTGTGCTTGGGACATGGCTTTAAATGGTGAGACTTGTTTTTGTAATTATAAAATTAAATAAGTAAAAAAATCGGATTTAGATTTATCGGCCAATATATCGGTTATCGGCTTTCAAATATAACGAGTTATCGGTATTGACCACAATTTTCTTATTGGTGCATTCCTACAAAAATGGTTATTTTAAGAACTGTTCACTCAAAGGTTCTTTGGGGAACAAAAAAAATGTGGTGATGTGGTCACTATTAATCATCACTGCCTTAATTTCTTCTTTTGTGTTCCATGAATGCAGGTTTGGAATGACATTGGGGTCAATAATAATGACACAAATAATGTGCAAATAATAAAACACAATTGACAAGTAAATAAGTTAGTTGTTGATTTTATTTTTGACATTTAATTTACCTGTTAATCAGGCAATGCTAAAGTGGATTGTTTTAATGCTTTAGAGATTTATGAAGGTTTATGATGTTTTCATTTATCTAAAACATTTGGATTACATTTGAATTTCTGAACTAAATAAAAGAATTCCTGATTTTTCAGTTATGTTGTCATACAAGGTTTTTATGCCATTTTTATTGAAATATATCAAAATGATTCCACCACTTCAAAATGTCCAAGTATTAACGTTTCTCATTTCTCCATTCTTTTTATGCCGTTGTTATGTTGTGAAGTGCTAAACTCATCCAGCACTTTCAAATGTTTCATAATACTGAAAAAGAAACATTTTTCTAAAGCCATTTAAATAGTTTTTCTTAAGTAACAAAAAAACAGCTTTGTGGTGAGCAAGGGCATGACGCTCTTCTCGAGACTGTTGACCTTGTCTGCACCATTCAGCAAATCTTCTTTTTTGTAATTTATTTATTTTTTACTAGTTTTCACTTTGGTATGAATTGTAACTAGATTTGCCTTTTCTGTTTAACCATCTTTTATTTATTTAATTTTTTATTATTATTTTACTTTTTATTTTCAATTGATCTGATTATCTAGTGTTTAAGATGACAGCTATCAAGGCCAGACATTAGTTTGCTGTTTCTGCAAGTATGTCACTCATAGTTTAGTTAATATAGCCATGGCCAAATCAATGCTATTGGATATCATGGTCTTGGAACAGTTAGGGTTAGGGTGGAACTGCACATGTATATTTATTAAAGCAAAAAAAAAAAAAAAAAAAGCTATTAATTTTCATCCTTTTGTTTATGTAATTGATCGTTTGATTAATGTAAAAAAAAAAAGATGCATACACCTCTTTTTTTGTAAATATCTTAGTTTGATTTAAAATAATCAATGCACGTTTTCCACTATTCCCAGAAAAAATTATTGTGAATATGTGACATATTTTGAATCGTACTTTTCTCTTTTTATTTTGATTTCTCGTCTATTCCTGCTACAGATAGAGCAGTGTTTTAATAACATTATCGTGGCAGTGTATAAAAGATGATATATTTATAAAACGCATATGACGTTCTGTGATCACTGGCGTTTTAGATGTAAAAATAACCTCCCCCAAGGGTTTTATCCGTGTCTTCATTTAACGACCTTTAAAAAGCGATTTTAGGATTACGTAGGAAAGTCTTTGTCCTAAACATCTGACGGACCACCCTTCACGAAACGAGTCTCTTGAAAATTATTATTGCAAGCAATATAAGATAATGGGTGGTCATTACTCTAGCTGCCGTCACGTCTGTGTATATTGTCTGCTCTTGAAATATGATGCATCCACTGTACTTACAAACCACTTAATATCAGAAAGCGTAGCATGTGTAATGATTTATCTTCCAGCCGATGTAATGTGCATCATGTCTGGGTTATGGGCTAAATAATTAGCTCACTGTAGTTAGACTGATGGATGAGACCGAAGCAAATGAGACGATTCTGTTGGCCTTAATGTCGCCGTAAGAACAGGCAACCGAGCTGAAAATGAGTATATCATGCACTACAGCTGCAGACGACTGGCCAGAAGTGGACGCTTTTTAGCTTTGTCAGGGATGTCTTTTTTTTTTTTTTTTTTTTTTATGTACAGATTTCCATATTTTCCGACCTGAATAGTATCGGGTACAATTACAGAATAAACGGGGAAATGTTACGTTTTCAATAGGGCTGCACGATATTGAAGAAAATTGCGATATGCGATAACTCATTAAATAATGCTTAAAGTGTGTAAAATAAACTTAAATTATCTTTAAAATATCTTTAAAATGATATAACCTACATGCATGTTTCACATTCTTTTTGCTGCAGAGTTTTACTGTAGCGTAAGAAGTGTTATTTTAACATCAGTGGTTTAGGGTTTCAGGTTATCCTACATTAGGTTTATTAAACAACAGAAACTGAATAATCAAATGTAAAATAAAACTGCTTAGTTTTCACTGTATGAATTGTGAGTGATTTTCTCTTTGTCTTTTGTTCATGACCCCAGTTATTGCAAGCCGTTGCGATATGCATATCGCGATATATACATTTGCGATATTTCAATAATTTCGATATATTGTGCAGCCCTAGTTTTCAAATAAATGTATCTCATGATGCACGGATTGCGACGGCATCTGCGTGTTAGCCCAGGTTCAAAGCACCAAATGCGAGTAAAAATCGGCATTGAAACGGCGTTACTCGTCTGTTACCTGGTAACTTTTTTTTTTTTTTATGAATTTTGACAATGCATGGTTGTGAGAATGTAATATGGCTTAGTGTGGATCATCAAATCGCTATGGTTTTGATGTAATTACATAAATGTTTCGTCTGCCGCGCTGCATGTTTCAGAGTAAAGCACAGCACTGTGTTCATTTTCATAATTGCTTCTCTGCAAATGCTGTGTGTCACTTTGAGTCGCTCGTAATTTGCATTTGAGAACGCAACATACGCCAATCATCTTCCCAGATTCATAATTAGATTTGTTTATAAATCTGTGGGGGGGTGTCAGGTTTTCCTTCTGTTTTTGGTCTTTAGCTGATCAGATCACATGCATGTTTGTGAATTTGTAGTGTAAATGCTTCCAGTTTTCAATCAATTCCATATGGATAAAATCAAGTCCAACCTTAGTTTTTTCCTTAGTCTCGTTGAATATCCTGTTTCACATTACAGAAGTGTACAGAATGTCCATATTTGAAAGTTTGTATCTCCATATGGTTTTGCTTTTCTAAATTTTTACTTTATTTTTTATTTTTTCCAAATGCAACCCTTGTGTTTTGGTCTTCTAGTCATTTGAGACTGCAGACTCTGGGAATTAATGCAAGTTTAGAATAAAAACAAAAGCTACAGATTAACTTTTAGGAGCTTTTACTTTATTTTGATATTTTTGATTTTATATAGTTTATTATTTATTTAATGTTTTATATACATTTACATTTCTGAACTAAATTAAAGAATTCCTGATAATTCAGTTATGTTGTCATACAAGGTTTTTATGCCATTTTTATTGAAATATTTTCAATTGAATTTGATTCTATCAAAATGATTCCACCACTCCAAAATGTCCAAGTATTAACGTTTCTCATTTCTCCCTTCTTTTGAACGCCATTGTGTTATGTTGTGAAGTGCTAAACTCATCCAGCACTTTCAAATGTTTAGTACTGAAAAAGAAACGTTTTTCTAAAGTCATTTAAATATTTTTTCTTAAGTAACAAAAAACAGCTTTGTGGTGAGCAAGGGCATGACGCTCTTCTCAAGACTGTTGATCTGACCTGCACCATTCAGCAAATCTTTTTTTTTTTTTTGCATGAATTGTAATTTGCCTTTTCTGTTTAACCATCTTTTATTTATTTAATTTTTTATTATTATTTTACTTTTTTTTTTTATCTAGAGTGTTTAAGATGACAGTTATCAAGGCCAGACATTAGTTTGCTGTCTCTGTCAGTCTCTATTATGTGCTATATATATATATATATATATATATATATATATATATATATATATATATATATATATATATATATATATATATATATATATATAAAATATATGCTATATGTTATCAAACATTTTCAACACATTTTGTATATTTTATCTGATTTAATTTTTTTTAAATTATATTTAATTTTATTCATTTGATAATTTATTTTAGTTTTTATTTTAGAAGCACTGTTTTCCCTGTAAAATTAGACTTTTTTTTTTTTTTTTTTTTGATGATGATTTTTGAGAATACATTGCAGCGTTTGAAGATTTGCATAGAAATGAAGCATCCAACCATAGTTTTTAGTCGCAGTCTGGAGCCCTTGAAAGATAAAATGATTGATTTGACTATCTTTGTGGATTCATTTACTAATTCTCACCTATATATATATATATATATATATATATATATATATATATATATATATATATATATATATATATATATATATATATATATATATATATATATATATATATATATTGCCGTAGAAATTTCCCGCATCTTGAACGTGGAGCTTGCAGGATTTGATTGAAATTGCGTGCGACACCTGCGCTGAAACTCAGGCCACGGCGTGTCTGGTTTCACAGAGCGTGCAAGAGAAGAGGCGAGACTACTGTATCAGTTGAACAGCCAGACGCTTTGAGAGGCATAATCGGTGTTTACCAGATTGAAATGATTACAGCTCTGTCACAGTCCACGCCGTCTGCGCTTCGTCTTCCCTCAGAATTGAATCGTGAATATTACGTTGATTTACAAAGAGTGGCCTTGTCGCTTGAAATTGACTGCTTGACTGACAGGCCGACCACATTAAAGATAAGTACACAGTGTACACTTCTCGGCAGGTATGCTCATATTTGGGCCTTTTGTTTCCCAGCAGTCATCTTGCTTGTGTGTATGGGAAACGAGCGTCGGGCCGTGTTGTACGGTGTGTGTGAAGGGCTGTTGGCAGTCCACACTGAAAGCCTTCGAGAGCATCGGGCTACAGACGGAAAGTAAAGCTGCTTCATGCTAACGGTGACATTGATACAATAGCAGATGGTACATTAGACAGAAATTATCACATTATCCGCCTCCAGTTTCTTCAGTACAGCTTCGCTTCGCTGCCGCGCATATGCAAGACTCGCAAACATATTGACGGATTGACCACTTCAGGTTGTTGGTGTGTTAGTGTGGTCAACCGCACCAACTGTTCTTTAGTGAAAGACTCTTTTTGACGAGGTTAAATGTGATATTTGGCCATTTTTAGGTTATCGCATCGGTCAATAGTTGTTCATTTGGCAGATTAACACAAATGTTGCCTAAACGTTTTCAGAGACACTTTACAATAAGGTTTCATTTAATAGCATTAGTTAATGTATTAAAATAAACTAACAATGAGAAATACATTTGTTACTGTATTTATTAATCTTACAGCCTATTGTAATCTTAATATTACAGTATAATACAGCTGTTGATTGTTTGTTCATGTTAGTTCTCAGTGCATTAACTAATACAACTTTTGTTTTAATAATGTAATAGTAAATGTTGAAATTAACATATTGATTATTAACGAAATTAACAAAGTACTGTTTATCACATTCACTAAAGTAGTTACCTAATGCTAACTAATGAAACCTTTTTGTAGTGTTACCACAATTTCTGTTTTTAAATCTTATTTGCCATCATTTAAAATGTATTTTGTGTGTGTGAGTACGTGTAAATATGTGTGTGATTTTTGTTTTACCTACAAAACTTGTTTTTAAGTTCTTTTTTCTTGCATAAATAATTACGTTAATTCAATTTAGTGTTTCAGTTGTTTATTTGAGCATTGGCACAACACTCATTCAGACCAATAGTGTGATTTGGGGGGCGGGACTTTCTGTTTGGTTGGCCAATGGCAGAGTGTTTGGACAACCTGTTTTGTTTAGCGATACTTATGGTATAGTGATGACCGCTGTCAGAGGTTTTAATATTTATCGGATGTCAATGTTCAATCTTAAAATGTTCTCGTCACTTGAATGATCAATGATCTTGAGTACAGGTGTTCACACAGACGGCGTTCTCATACACCTGTCGTTCAGTTGCTGTTTTCAGCTATAGGAGTTTGGCGTCAGATACACAGATCTGCGGAGATCTGCAGATGAGGGGTCAGTCTGAAAATTTAAACAGACATGCTGGAAAAAGCCCGAAGGTCTGAGTGTCAGTGGGAATGAAAATTCGGCTGCATTGCCGAAAGAAAAAGAGTTTTGTGCTTTAGCTATTCAGTCATGTGACAGTGTCCTCTCTAAAAGCGCTTGATTGAGGTGAAACGCTTTCAGCGATAACTCACACTAGTTGTGAGAGCCAGGCGTGCATGGACGGTACAGGACATGTGATGTGAATCTATCAATGTGTGCATCATAAATGTTTATGCATCAAAATGCATTAAAGACATGGATACATGTTTTCTGTTATTTAATCAATTAAATTTAATTTGGACTTAAACTTAATGTTTAGGAGGTGCAACTGTGCAGATATTGTAATAAATAAAAAAGTTTATATTATACAGTGAGGAAAATAAGTATTTGAACTAGGGATGGCGAAAACGGAAAAAATTCTTGACCGACCACCGAGCCTCATTAGCCGGTTGAAACCGGTTAACCGATTAGTTTAAAATATGCTACGCTATTTGAAATAACAGCCATTTCAAATAACTGGCATGCGTATCGCGCCGCGCTAAACGCCTCACCATTCGCGCCGCAGGACCTCCAGACGCGCGTAAACACGTCTTTGCATTGACTTAACATTGAAATCACTCGCGCCAGACGCTCTATTCGCGTTTGGTGTGAACGCACGAGGCTTGCGGGTGTCGCGTTTTCAGGTGATACATCATAGGTGATGTGCTACTAATGTATTTAAGCACTGTATCACACAAGTTGCAACTTACATCTGTGTCATTCTTTTTGGTGAAATGGTCCCACACACTATTTTTCTTTGCACGCTTCATCCTGTCGTCTGTCCTGGCTCTAACCTCGAGTGTTTTAGCCTGTAGCCTTTACTTTTCGCAAACCTTGTGAGCGCGCGAACCCAAACGCTGTGACATCGCGCCAAATGTTTGTATTGGTTTATTAAGTACAAACAGGCGAGTTATGAAAAATTGAGTGTGAGGGATTTGTTCACTTCACACAAAAAGATCTTGGAATGAGATGGCTAACTGTAGTAGCGTTTAGCCCACTGTCTATAATAGCCTAATAGAGATCACCTTTTTTTTTTAACCGACTACCGACAACTTTGATCGGTTAACGTTGATACGGTCAACCATCGGTCAAACGGTCATCGGTTAACATCCCTAATTTGAACACCCTGCTATTTTGCAAGTTTTCCCACTTAGAAATCAGGGAGGGGTCTGAAATTGTCATCGTAGGTGCATGTCCACTGTGAGAGACATAATCTAAAAAAAAAAAATCCAGAAATGACAATGTATGATTTTTTTTTACTATTTATTTGTATGATTCAGCTGCAAATAAGTATTTGAACACCTGAGAAAATCAATGTTAATATTTGGTACAGTAGCCTTTGTTTGCAATTACAGAGGTCAAACGTTTCCTGTAGTTTTTCACCAGGTTTGCACACACTGCAGGAGGGATTTTGGCCCACTCCTCCACACAGATCTTCTCTAGATCAGTCAGGTTTCTGGGCTGTCGCTGAGAAACACGGAGTTTGAGCTCCCTCCAAAGATTCTCTATTGGGTTTAGGTCTGGAGACTGGCTAGGCCACACCAGAACCTTGATATGCTTCTTACAGAGCCACTCCTTGGTTATCCTGGCTGTGTGCTTCGGGTCATTGTCATGTTGGAAGACCCAGCCTCGACCCATCTTCAATGCTCTAACTGAGGGAAGGAGGTTGTTCCCCAAAATCTCGCAATAGATGGCCCCGGTCATCCTCTCCTTAATACAGTGCAGTCGCCCTGTCCCATGTGCAGAAAAACACCCCCAAAGCATGATGCTAGTGCCATGCTTCACAGTAGGGATGGTGTTCTTGGGATGGTACTCATCATTCTTCTTTCTCCAAACACGTTTAGTGGAATTATGACCAAAAAGTTCTATTTTGGTCTCATCTGACCACATGACTTTCTCCCATGACTCCTCTGGATCATCCAAATGGTCATTGGCAAACTTAAGACGGGCCTTGGCATGTGCTGGTTTAAGCAGGGGAACCTTCCGTGCCATGCATGATTTCAAACCATGATGTCTTAGTGTATTACCAACAGTAACCTTGGAAACGGTGGTCCCAGCTCTTTTCAGGTCATTGACCAGCTCCTCCCGTGTAGTTCTGGGCTGATTTCTCACCTTTCTTAGGATCATTGAGACCCCACGAGGTAAGATCTTGCATGGAGCCCCAGTCCGAGGGAGATTGTCAGTCATATTTAGCTTCTTCCATTTTCTAATGATTGCTCCAACAGTGGACCTTTTTTCACCAAGCTGCTTGGCAATTTCCCCGTAGCCCTTTCCAGCCTTGTGGAGGTGTACAATTTTGTCTCTAGTGTCTTTGGACAGCTCTTTGGTCTTGGCCATGTTAGTAGTTGGATTCTTACTGATTGTATGGGGTGGACAGGTGTCTTTGACCTCAAACAGGTGCATCTAATTTAGGATAATAAATGGAGTGGAGGTGGACATTTTAAAGGCAGACTAACAGGTCTTTGAGGGTCAGAATTCTAGCTGATAGACAGGTGTTCAAATACTTATTTGCAGCTGTATCATACAAATAAATAGTTAAAAAATCATATATTGTGATTTCTGAATTTTTTTTTTTTTTTAGATTGTCTCTCACAGTGGACATGCACCTACGATGACAATTTCAGACCCCTCCATGATTTCCAAGTGGGAGAACTTGCAAATTAGCAGTGTGTTCAAATACTTATTTTCCTCACTGTATATGGTAAAACCAAAATGTATTTCATGTGATAAGACAACCAGAAAACAGTTATTTAGTTTATGCAAAGTTCATGTTTTCATTTTTTCAATTACTCAAGAAAACTTCAGATTTGTTAAAAAAAAAAAAAAAAATCCTTGAAACATATTTTTGGAAATAATTGTGATGTGTATTGAAGGTCTAAGGAAAATATTTGTAATACTTATTACTTGATTGATATGCCACTTGACATTTGATTTATCAAGTCAAATATTTTCAGTGAGAATTGTATAAATATGCTTGGAATCGACACGAACACAAAGACTTGAGATGTGCTCGTAGCTTCCTCGTCTTCATCTTCATCTCATGGGTTTGTCATCGACCGCTATTTCCCTGTCATGTTTCTGCTCTTACTCCCACAATTAACCGAATCACTGAATGATGGACTTCAGTCTCTGACATGTATTTAAGAGTAATTAATTGATTAATTGTGTTTAGACGGCTTGATTAAATTATAGCGCCCAGAAGACAGTGTGACTCTGCAGGTGTGTTACTTCATTTGATGTTGTTGGTCATTAACTAATTAGAAAAGAGAGAGAGAGAGAGAGAGAGAGAGAGAGAGAGAGAGAGAGAGAGAGAGAGAGAGAGAGAGAGAGAGAGAGAGAGAGAGAGAGAGAGAGAGAGAGAGAGAGAGAGAGAGAGAGAGAGAGAGAGAGAGAGAGAGAGAGAGAGAGAGAGAGTGTGTGTGTGTGTGTGTGTGTGTGTAAAGTAGGACTGGCTGATCTATCTGTGTCTTTCTATCTATACACTGTAGTTCTATCTATCTATCTCTTGCTCTATCTATCTATCTATCTATCTCTTGCTCTATATATCTATCTATCTATCTATATATCTATCTCTTGCTCTATCTATCTATCTATCTATCTATCTATCTATCTATCTATCTATCTATTGTCCCATCTATATATAGTTGTCTGTCGTTCTATCTATCGTTCAGACTATATCTATCATTCTATCTATCCGTCTGTCTCTTTCTGTCGTTCCGCCTGTCTATACATCCACCCATCTATCTGTCTATCGTTCTATCTATCTATTGTCCCATCTACAGCTCTGTCTGTCTATCTATCTTTCTAACTTATCGTTCTATCTATAGGTAGTTTGATTAATCAAATTTTTACTAATCTAACACAATTTTTACTACTCTCAACACTGCCTAACTTTGTTTAGGCTGCATAAACTTTATATCGTCCAGCCAAATTGGAAACCGAAAATAAAAATAAAAACCGAGATGAGAAAAAACGTCGTCCTCCGTCATGGCACGCGTGCGGTCATGAAGACGGGACGCTCCACCGCAGTCACAGGGCCTCGACTACATTTCTTGAGTAAATTAGGGGCTAAACGATGACCTCTAGTCTCTGCCGGCATTTGAACGAGGACGACATGGATTTTCAAATTACCTTTTAAGTTGAGATGTAAGATGAATTGCTATAATCATTTCTAGTAGCGATTGAATTAGAAGCACATCCCATGCTCGCACTAAAAGAGGGGAAAGAGAAAAGGCGAGCGTGCGAGAGAGATCTGTGGAGCGTTGAAACAAAAACACGAGCTTGTTTTTATTTATAAATGTAATTAATGTGTGTCCACACTATTTGCACGCTTGTCATATGGAGTCCTCTGTTTGAGGCACATGAAAGCAAGAGGCTCTCATAATTGTGTTTACATCCGCAGATAAAAATCCCTGGGCTGTAATGATCAGTAATTATAAATATTTTCCCGGGTTTTACAGGCCTATCCATTGTGAAAGCAGGTTGCATGGCTTAATTATGACATTGCGCAAGACTAAATGTAGCAGTCTGTGCGCGGCAGGCTAAACACTTCCACTGGCATAATCACACTCCGAGCTGACTTTAAAGAGCTCATTACTGTTAGCTTTCTAAAGAGCGCTTTATTAAACACAGTTACCTAATAAGCATCTTTGGTGGTGCAAATTGCCCAAAATGGTAATGAGTCTGATTAGGCCACGTTTCAATTATGACAGCTTCCTCCTAGGGCAACCGCATCATCCATCTATCCATCCACCCGCGCAAAACACCAGACGACAACCGGCTAAAACAGGCCTTTAGTGCGACTGAATCCTGCTAGAAATGATTGCATGGATATACCATATTAAAGTTAAACTTTAAAGCAAGTCTAAAAATAAAATCGAATTTGAAACAACACAAACTATATTAGTATATCAATGATACTAAACTAGCACTTCTTGGTACTATAGTGACGTGATAGTGGCATTTATTTATTTTACACGTTTTATAGGGGTGTAACAATATATCGTGTCACAATATATCGCAATACAAAAATGCAACAATATGTATCGTGGATGGTGACAATATGAATTGTGTATATTTCACCCAAAATAAAAATTACGGTGTGAGAAAAATTTTGTTTTGAGTTTTAGTGTCAGTACTGCATTAAACTACTAAATATAATGTATAATAATGCAATGGGGGAATATTTGTGGGTCCTGGTAATGCCAAATGTCTTATGTTGTTACCAGTAAACACTACATTATTTTAAATATATCTAGTCTGTGAAAGAGTGCAAGCATATTCATCTAAAATAATTCTGTATTTTCAGCTTCAGAATCATCAATATTTTTATTCTGGTCTCACTATTGTTCTGTGCATTGGGTTTCAGCACCAAGTCCAAGCCTATTCATTTACACACACAATGTAATATCAAATTAAGGATTTTAATAAACACTAAATTTTTTGTTAACCTTTAATCATATGTCTTGGAGTATCGCAATAATATCGTATCGTGAGTTCAGTATCGTGATATGTATCGAATCGTGACATGAGGGTATCGTTGCACCCCTAACGTTTTATTAAAATTGTGATTGTCATTTTGAGTGGTACATTTTGGGACAGCAACGATAGATAGCTCACATCTGATGGAATCGAGCGGTACGCAGATTTGAGATCCATTATAACAAATTATTATTATTATTTTTTACTTGACAGCATCTTAACTCAATGCATATGGTTTGAGACGCTGAAAAAAGCGAGAAGACATCATGAAATCTGATGCATGTGTATAAAAAAATAGCACACTGCAAAAATAAAACGTATAATCAGTATTTTTGTGGTTTCTAGCTGATGCATTGCATCTCAATCATTTAGCATTTTTAATTCTCTGCATTTTTGTCTTGCTTTCTGCTAGAAATACCTTATACTTTAATATAAGGTATACTAAAATATACTTTATCCTTAAAACAATATATATATGTATTTACTTCTAAAACTTTCTGTTGTGCAATTGTTTTTTCTTCTTCTTGTTTTTCGTTTTTTTGTTGTTCCGTAACAATCTGTATTGTTTCAAATATAGAAATAAATGTATTTGCTAATTTTGTACGAGAAAATAAAAGTAGTCAAAAGCATGTTTGCTGTATTTTCTTTTATTTTTTATTCTAAACTGTTTTAATTATTCTTATTTCTTTTGATTATTTAAATTTTTTTCTATGTAAAGCACTTTTGAATTACCATTGTGTATGAAATGTGCTTTATAAATAAACTTGCCTTGCCTTGACTTGCCTATTAAAATAGTAGCCTGTGCGATTCAGTAAATTCAACTTGTTTAAAGGATGTTTAGATCATTTTACTGGAGAGCAAGATGAAAACTGAATTAAAATGACAAAAGGCACAAAGTTCTCTTTTCTGGTGGAAATGTGCACAAATGAACAACTGAAATATAGACAGAAGTCCATCCGGTTACTCATCTGATTCATCTATTGAGTATTTGAGCAGTCAAAATGACCAAACTGCACATCCCTAGTCGATACACACACACACACATCAGGACACACACCTCTCCGCCACCTCATAGCTTCCTTTCAGCAGCACAGTAATGAATTGAGAATGGTGCGAGCGGCTGTCCAATTTACGCACTGGGAAATTGGACAGACAGAGCGCAAGCTCGCCGCTGTTTGCTTAAAATCGGCCGAGGCTAGCCAGATTAATAGATCCGAAAAAGGTCAGCTTCTCTGTCTCATTGGCCATGATCACAGTGTCTGAAATTACACACTGCAGTGTATCGCCGCACACTCGCTCTCTCGCTCGCTCTCGTTCGCTCCCCCCTCCATCCCGACTCGCTGTGTTGATCACTCTGAGAACTAACAGAGCCATTAGACGAGCACAGATGATCAGTAATTACTGTCAGGTTTCGGCTTGTGATAGGTGAGGACGTATGCCGTGTCTTCAATCATTTAGATGAGTCTGTGCTAGGATGTACGGAAGACAAAGTTGACTTAATTTATCTTTCTGAAATGTATAGCTTGTTTTTGACGTTGTGTTTGTGTGATAGTGGAGGTTGTACAAAGCATGTGTTCAGGACCCAGCATGTTGAAGTTTTTATCGGATAAAACAAACAATTCCTTCCAATCAAATGCTGATATGTTTTGATATCACCATAAACTTCATTGGCCTAACAATAATTCAGAATCACGTTCAAAAGTCGACTGTGGCTTCTAAATGTTTAAGCCTCCAAACGGCCAATAGTTCATTACTCCCAGCATATTGTCATCAACACAAACCTTATTTATCCCAGCTGCAAGTTGAATGTATTTTGAGTCGTATTTTCTTTCACTTTTTGGGGTTTTGTTCATGATATCAAAGCATGTCTCGCAACCTGTCTATGTTGGCATCTATTTTTGATGAGTTTCTATCAAATGCCAGATGAATTTCCTCAAAAGTCGAGTTTGATGTTGTCTTTTGGCGTCATACTTTTAAACATTTGACTCTGACTCTAACTGTGCATTTTGCGTTTTTATCATATGCATTTAAAACTGCTTTTCCCTGCTGTCTGTGACCCTCAGAAAAGACCTGCGACCCAAAGACCCACGACACCACGTCATGTGCAAAGTTCTTTTGGAAAGTAGCACATTATTATCAGAGAGTCAATGCACCTTCAGAATATCCCGTCTAATGAAGTCCAGCTCGCGATCAATCCGTCTCTCCTGCTTTTGTTTGGCATCTCACCCAAATGAGTGACAATGGTCAGCGTAATCTAAGATTTTCCAGGCGTAAAGTAGACCAGCAGACAGTGGTAAATTAAACAAAAGGGGGTTTTGTGAGAAGTCAATCAGTGAAAATTGAGCTTTGGGGCCTTAGGCTGTCTCCAAACATCCCTGTAATACAAAATACAAGTAATTATATGACGATTCAGATTACACAGAGAAGAATTAGTGCTTTTAGAACTGATGTTTGCTCTGTTCCTAAACCTAGTGAGCGGCCTTGGTGTCCAAGCCTACATAGACAGCATCCTAACTGGAGCCGCTTACATAAACTGCTTAAACTTAGACTAGTCTTACAAACTTACAAGTTGGTCATCTATTTAAAAAAAAAAAAAAAAAAAAAAACTTAAGTCAGTTACATAATGTAGATCAGCCTAATTTAATACCGAAGACTGACTTTACCCCTAACTTATATATTATATATCACCATACTGCATTTATTTGATTTAAAAAAGAAAAAAAACTGTAATATTGTGAAATATTATTCCACAATAAATTAAATAAATCAATATTTTTATTCAGCAAGAATGCATTAAATTGATAGTTACAGTAAAGACATTTATAATGTTACAAAAGATTCTATTTCAAATAAATGAATCCTGAAACTGAAAACTTGTACACAACTGTTTTTAACTTTGATAATAATTTTGAGCATCAAATCATCATATTAGAATGATTTCTGAAGGATCATGTGACACTGAAGAGTAATGATGCTGAAAATTCAGCTTTGATCACAGGGATAAATTATATTTAATTAAAATATATTCAAATAGAAAACAGTTATTTTAAATTATCATAATATTTTTTTTTGTAGAAAAAACATACAAAATCTTACCGATCCCAGACTTTTGAACGGCAACGTGTGTACACATATAACGTGTGTATACATACATACATACACATACATACATACATACATACATACATACACACACATATATATATATATATATATATATATATATATATATATATATATATATATATATATATATATATATATATATATATATATATATATATATATATATATATATATATATATATATATATATATTAGGACCTTAGGAACCATGACATAAGATAGTAAACTATGGTATGGCCACAGGAACCTCATTGTTGATCATAGTGCTAGTCGACATGTTAGCAAGCTTACGATGACAGATTAGAGAGGCCTGAATGACATTTTTATAACTCCAGTAGCGATAAGGATGTGATTTGTGTGTTATTTATGTTTCTGTCACAGTGCTAACTGAAATTTGAGCGTTGATTTAGTGGGGTATAAACTCAGACTACACAGGATTCATTTTCTTCTCTCTGCCGTTTTCCTCCTCCGTAGTTCACACTTGTACGCTCAATTATTTTCCTCAACTCTTTCTCAAGTGGTGCCATCGCACAAAGCTCACAATTTATGTTTAAACAAGCTATAGGGACGACAGGGCTGCGACTGACTGAAGGGTCAAAGTAAGCATATTGAATAAAAATAGAAAAGAAGCAATTTACAAATACTGGCACTGGCACATACATGAGGCGAGGACTGTAATTCAAAGTGTCCAGAGCAACTCTCACTATTCATCTGTACAATAAATCCCTGATGTCTCATTTCCAACTGCTTTAATCTTGTTGAGGAAGGTTTTATTTTTGTAATGGCTCGGTAATAGTGACGGGAAGTGAATTTGTTCTTTTGTTCGAGAGTAGTGCATTTCATAAAACCCATCAAACAGTGAGACGAGAGCATTGTTTGAAATCTCTGTGTGCGCAGCCGAGGATTTCAACCTCTTGAAATGTCTTACTTTGTTGTAGAGCAAGTTAACACCCACATTCCTTACAAAGACCTGCCTGTGAGAGGAGCAAAATATATATATAATATAATATATATATATATATATTAACAAGTGGATGTACAGAGGCAAGGAGAAAGCTGAACCTCTGTATTCCCAAGGTTATATTCCCTGGCGCTACAGCCACAGTAAAAAAAAAAAAAAAATATGTAAAAAATGAAAAGCTTATCCTCAGATGATTGCACATATGCATTCAGTGTTTAAATCAATATGTACCAGCAGAAGTTTGCATTGAAAAATAAAACTTAAGGCTGATATTAAAATTCTTATCACATGTATATTTTATATATGGACGCAGTCAAAGACATACATTTAATGTGTGAATAAGGACTTTAGACACCTTCACTTATGAACGCTTAATATTTTCAGTTATCCTGACATTTGTCCTATACATTAGCAATTGCAAACACACTTTTTTTTTTTTTTTTTTGACTTGGATGTGAAGCAACAGAAAAGCAGCAAATCGCAGTGTGTGAAACGTAATTTGCCAGCAAAAGTGAGGATCTGTTGAAAAAATTAGTTTTGATTTGGGTGTCAGATGTCACTTGCAACGGCATAATTGCTCCAAATAGTTTTATTTTTTACATTTGCATGCAGCAATTTTGCACTTATGCTTACACACTGTAGAGACCTGCTTTTGGAAAAAAATGATGAAGGGAGTCTACATAAAAAGTCAGTGTCATACAGTGGACTGTGATGATAATTAAATGTATTTATTGCAAGCAAGTCTTAAACATAGGTGTTACATTGCTGATCAGTTGATAATCGTGCTAGAACTGACATCTGTCTAGGTTTGCAGCACTGGTTTTATCCCTGGGCTTTATTAATGGGCTTGCTGGCATGTCTGCCATGTTCTTGCCAGCTTTCTTTGTCTTCAGCCTTTCTTAGTCATTAACTCGCGGGCCTGACAGCCTTGCCAGCCAAAGCAGCGATCCCTTTGACTAAAACCTTGTAAATTAACACAATTAGCTCAGCATCATCCTGCTAATTAGCTCTCTCTCTCTCTCTCTCTGTGTGTGTGTGTGTGTGTGTGTGTGTGTGTGGTGTCTGGCCAGGCTACTGGGGGATTCAGGCGAGGGAAAACCACATGCCCATCTTCTATTGTGGAAAAAGTACTCTGATATACACACAATGCACTGATGGGGGTATCAGAGGGGATTTATTTATAGAGACATAGTGAGTAGACATCATACAGTAGATGCCTCAAATACAACTAGGGCAGGGTGATGTACTGAATATTATGTTATGTTTGTGATGATTTTGCTGGCAACACAAAATTAAGCGATATTGAGAATATTGCAGTGATTTTAGTGCACTTTTAATTTGTGTGTAGTTAGACTAGTTTCACAATCCTTTATTGCCTCGTTCAGAAGAATTTAACTTCAGTAGTGAAAACAGCATTTATAAAACCTGTTCAAACTGTCCATTTCAATGAATCAAAATTATTAATTTGTGTCATTGCTCAAATGTTCAGGGATGCATCATCTTTCGGTCACACTTTAGGGTCCAGTTTTCACTATTAACTTTGACTTTTGCCTCAATAAACTCCTAATTACTGCTTATTAATAGTAAGGTAGTTGTTAAGTTTAGGTATTGGGTAGGAATAAAAGATGTAGAATATGGTCATGCAGAGTAAGTCATTAATATGTGCTTATAAACGAGTACTAATAAACGGACAATAATATCCTAGTCATATGCATGCTAATAAGCAACTAGTTTATAGTGAGAATTGGACGCTAAAGTGTTACCCATCTTTAATAACGGTAAAATAATTTCTCTGATATTGCACTCAAGTGTTGTTTGTGGATAAATATGATTGCTTTTATTATAATATTTTGCTTCATGCATTTAAACATTTTTAATTTAATTGTCAAAATCGTGGTTCCTTTGAGAGAAAACAAAAAAACAGTTTGGACCAAATATCTAAATATCAAGATATATAGATAGGATATTTTCAGAAGGTGGAAAATGAATGCAGTCCCCAAATGGGTTATTTGCAATTGAGTAATATATGTTATTTGACAGACTTTAAAGATCAAGGTACATGGACTCATGGCTAAAAGCTAGTAAACGGCATCGTTTTCTGTGACATCTTCTTTCCTTTTTGTGCCGTGAATAGTGTTCGTGAGTGCTTAGGCCCAGTAAGCTCAGATAAGCGGGAGGTGTGTGCACAATAACACGCCCGCTGGACACTGCGGCCGAGCGCTGTTGTCATCAGAAGTCTATCTACAGACGCGAGAGTGTGCGCGCGACCACCCCCGTCATCCCGTCGGCTCTTGAGTAAATGTCTCTTTGATAATCCCATGCTGTGTCTAAGATGACAGCGTATGTAACTGCTTGTGTTTGCAGATGGAGTTTGGGATTAAACTTGATGGTGGCTTTTGAGCCCTGGAGCCAATAAAAGACGGAGGCTGTGGAGAGAAAAGACAGTGAGAAAGAGAAAGGCAAAACCCAGAGCGTCAGAGTAAAAGGAAGAGAGAGAAAAGGGAGCATTAGAGCGAATGAGAGGGAGGCAGGCATGTTTTTTCCCCCTTTCCAGTTCTCTGTGCTCCGGGAGGCGGGCAGCAGACAGAAAGCTGTTGTAATTCATGCTGTGCTGCGAGTTTGTGTGATGAAAGCAGTAGAGCGCTGCCTGGGAGATTGCTTTGCTGCACTCCTCCAAGCAGATTTGAAACTGTCTGGGACTGCTTTAGATGAGAGTTGGATTATAGAGTGACCTGCGATGTCTGTGTCACTCGGCTGTGTGCAGGGTGCATTATACTGTGCTAACCAGGTGTTGGAGGCCCAAATCTGCACTGTTCCTGAGATAACTGTCAGCAGTGCCTGCGATATGAAGCCAGGACTCTTGGAGAGCTGGATGGGGGGAAAATGGAAATAATATTTTATGGTGGTTGTTGCGGTTTGTGTGCATTTAATTTCTTTTCAATGGCAGTTGCTTATTGGATCATTGAGTCTGAAACCCTGAAATTCATGAATATTGGTTGTAGGATGTGTTTTTTTTTAATGGCCAGTACTTTTTTCTGTGTAATATAATGTACACAACATTTGTAGTTTATGCAATATTTAATTCCCATATTCAATATTTGAAAACAGGTTATATGCATGAAAAAATGTCTGTTACATTTAACTATTGAAAAATAGAAAATGAAAAGTGTATATATGTACTACCCATTGATATCAAGCCACGTGACCACTTCCAAAGCAAAAATCTCAAAAACTCAAATAATGGCGGATTAACCAGCATGGCATATCTATCAGTCTCTATTCATGAGGGCTGTTTATCAAGTTTCTAACACCTGTTTGTTTTTGTTTGTTGTTTGCTGATTGTTTAGGCTTAAAGATGCAGTGGACCCCAGAGCATGCGCAGTGGGCCGAGCAACATTTCGACATCTCATCCACCACACGTTCCCCCGCACATAAAGCAGAGGCGTACCGTGGACACCTGCAGCGGACCTACCAGTATGCCTGGGCCAATGACGACATATCAGCTTTGACGGCCTCCAACCTTCTGAAAAAGTACGCAGAGAAGTATTCTGGGATCCTGGAGGGTCCCAGCGAGCGGGCGCTCCTCTGCTCGTACTCCGAGAGTGCCCATGGACTCATGAACGGACGCAAGTCGGAGAGCGAAGCATGGCAGGAGGGGATCTACCCAATGAGCTGTGCTGCAGATGTGATTTCTGCTAGTAAGACTGGCATGACGCCCGCCCTGCCTCCTCCAGATGTGACGGCAAGTGTTGGCAGCTCCACGGGAGTGGCTAGTAGCTTGAGCGAGCCCAGCTACTCCAGCAGTAACTGTGGGAATCATGCGTCTACTGCACTCCACTCGGGTATCCCCTCTCAGGAATTCGCTAGCAGTTACAATGGCTCGTACTTGCATTCCACTTACAGCGGTGGGCAAAGCACACCAGCTCTCCCGTCCCCACATCCCTCACCTTTGCACAGCGCTGGGCTCCTTCAGCCTCCACCCCCGCCACCTCCAACCCTGGTGCCCAGCTACAACGCAAGTTCCCCCAATCTCTCCAGTTACAATTACCCTCCAGCAGGGTATCCCCCACAGACTGCTGTTCCCCCAGGCTACAGCCCAGGAGGAGCACCCCCTCCTTCAGCTTACTTGCCCTCAGGCATTGCTGCCCCCACTCCCCTACCCCCTTCCACCCTTCCCGGTTACTCCTACCAGTCCCACAACCATGGGCCAATTGCACCAACCCCTTTGAATGGCAGCTCGGCTAACACACTGAAAAGAAAAGCATTTTACATGACGGGCCAGGGAGATATGGACTCCAGTTATGGAAATTTCAACTACAGCCAGCAGCGTTCTGCTCAAAGCCCCATGTACAGAATGCCAGACAACAGTCTTGTTGACTCAACCAGAGGGAATGGATTTGACAGGAATGCTGACACATCATCTTTGGCGTTTAAGCCCACAAAGCAGTCAATGCCACCGGATCAGCAGCGAAAGTTTGGCAGTCAGTCCGGCAGGGCACTAACCCCTCCTTCATACGGATCCTCCAAAGGTTCCTTGGGATCCCTGCGGTCAGGCGAGTCATTTGGAAAGTTTGGCTCCCCCGTTTTGAGTGACCACGGTGACGACAACAGACAGCATCTCCCCCATTCCATGGGCACGACAACTTCATCCAGCCACCCTGCTGAGGAGCAGTTAAAAAACAGCGATGCCAGTCTGGTAGAGATGGTCACCACTGAGATTCTGCAGCAGACGCCCCCTGTGGACTGGAGTGACATTGCTGGACTGGAGATGGCGAAAGCCACCATCAAAGATGAGGTCCTGTGGCCTATTCTGAGGCCAGACATGTTCAGCGGACTGGCCACATTACCTCGCAGCATCCTTCTCTTTGGACCTCAGGGCACGGGTCGGACTCTTCTTGGTCGGTGTATGGCCAGTCAGCTTGGCGCTGCTTTCCTCCTGCTTAGTGGCTCTGCACTGGTCACAAAGTGGCTGGGAGAGGGCGAGAAGATCGTCCAGGCCTCATTCCTCGTCGCTCGCTGCCGGCAGCCTTCGGTGGTTTTCATCAGCGATGTGGATCTGCTGTTGTCTGCCCAGTTGAGCGAAGAAAGCCCGGTGAACCGAATCAAGAGTGAACTCCTCCTCCAGCTTGACGGAGTTCTAAGCTCACCAGAGGAACATGTTCTAGTGGTATGTTCCACCAGCAAACCTGAAGAGATTGATGAGTCTCTGCGAAGGTACTTTGTAAAGCGGTTGCTCGTCCCCTTACCGGATGCCACTGCACGACATCAGATAATCAGCCAGCTGATCTCACAGCACAACTACTGCCTCAGCGACAAAGAGGTTGCGCTGCTTGTTCAGCGGACAGAAGGCTTTTCCGGGCTGGATGTGGTCCGACTTTGCCAAGAGGCCATGGTCGGTCCTCTCCATGGCTTGTCCGGTACAGACATTTCCGGAATGATGCCGGGTCAGATGAGGCCGGTATCATACCAAGACTTTGAGAATGTGTTTTGCAAAATCCAGCCCAGCATATCACAGAAAGAACTTGATACATACACTGAATGGAATAAGATGTTTGGCTGTAGTCAGTAAAGAGCGAGGGCATAACTAAATTGGTGGGGTGACCTCCCCTACTCTAAAAGGGGATACAATTCAGAATTCTTTGGGTGACACATGCAGTTAAACAGTGTGGTTATTACAAATGTAGATGACCCCTAAAGAAGAACCTGAAGGACGGTCAGATAGATTTGAATGATGCATGACTGTACTTAAGTCAAGGTCTGGCCCTTTGCACATAATCCAGACAGAGAAGTACTGTTTTCTGGGCTCAGTACTGCAGACGCAGAGCTCCACTTACCGAGGGGCTCTGTAAGTGAGGACAAACTTCTTTGTGTGTAAATATCATTCTGCTGTTTTTGAGATTCTGTTGCTATGAAGTGCCTGAAGTGGTACTTTATTGATTTGGATTTGGATTTGTTTGCCTCACCATCTCATTGGTGGCATGTGCTAATATAGAGAGCTTTAACATGAAACTAAAACAGATATGTTCTGCTTTTTGTTCTTTTCCTTGTTTTCAACACTTCCTTCAAAAGAACAACAGTATTCCTCAATCAAGTCTGACCTGTAGACCCCAGGAAGGGCAGGAGAAGGTCCATGTTGTACTTTGAATCTGGATCCTAATTTATGAAATTCATTTGTGTTCGATTTTCTTCAAAAACTCAGGAAAGTGATTTGTGATTTGTACAGTACCTCAAAAAAGATTATGAGATAGCACTACATACTGCTGACAACATTGGGTTTGGTTTCTAATTTCTAACTCTAGGTTTACCTCAACCAATTAAAAAATGAAAAGGATATGACTATGAATGTAACCAGAACATTTCTGGGTTGTTTGGAAGAAAAATTTGAGGAGTTTCTTTTTCTTCCGTTATATTCTTATTGTTCTTTCTAAATTACGTTTAAATTCCATTGTGGATATTTCTTCAAGTTTCGAAAGCAGAATTGCGTGCCAGTATTGTCTACAGCACTGGTTCCTCCCTGCATAGCACAGTTCAGACTCTACAACGAATGCTTGAGTCAGAGATGGGCGGTGTCGTCTTGTGTAGATAAGGTTTGTCTGAAACCACGTCCACAACAGAGTATGCAGTAGACGTCAACATTTGCGTGTTTGTCTCCTCTCTGCAGAATAGACAGAAACGTTGGGGTGAACCAAAACTTTACAAAGAGGCTACTAGATTCTTGAAGTGGAAACATTTTCACGTTCTTCGTAACGCGTTTCGTTTTTGTTCTGGACTCTGTCCTGCTGCTGTGTGGTGTTGGTGTAAAGATATCTGAAGGATCATGTGTACCCTGCATTCTGTTCTACCTCAGTTTAGCACTATTTTCTCTGCAACTAGAACAGAAAGATGAGAGCTTGGTGTCTTTAACCTCTTTAGGTTTGCTCCACTCTGAAGCCTCCATAAAGAACAAGCTGCCTTCCCCCCCTCCCAAAAAAGATACAACAAACGTTTGTCTCACACTACCTGTGCAATTTTCTGCTTAGAGTGCCCAGATGTCTGTAAAAACACCTCCGTGTACACGCACATTATTGATGGGGTCTCTATGGGGCCACTTATTGGGGCCACATTGCCTAAAGCCAGAAACATACTCTACGCAGGTACGCAAGCACTTCTAGCAATGCAAGTTAGAAGACTTCAAGCATTGTTGCATTTGGAAAGGCGTCAGATCGCAATGTATAACGCAATGCAAGGAGGCTAAAGCAGGCATTACTAAAAATTTAGTCTTATACATTGAGTTTTCTTTTTAAGCTCAACTACTATTATAGCAAAGCAACAGTTTATTTAGGGAATATTGCTGAGCAAGTTAGTCAAACTGTCTACATTTTTATGTTTGTCCACCCAGTTTACCGGCGATTACCACAGAGTATGGAGGTGAAGACCATGCTCTTGCAATGCTTTGGCTAAGCTTTGCCATTTGTGCACTTGCTTACAGTGTGTTTCTGGCTCAAGGTAGCACAGGATGTTGGTAACCATAAGACGAAACCTTGTGTTTGAATGTATTTTTTGTTTGTTTTTTGATGTTTACTTTCTCTGATCATTTGAGTCAGCTTTTTTCTTTTGTCTAGCACTAGAGAGTTGGTGAAGCGATGTGTTCCCTCTGTCAATTTTCTCTGCCTTTATACCATGTGTCTCAAATGTTGGGGAGAATGCACACTCTGTTTTGATTTTTTTTTTTTTTTTTTTTTTTTTTGGTCCACTGCAGTGTAATTTGACACCATTTAAAGGTGCTTATTTAGCGGTTGGAGGCACCAAACCTCCAATACACGTGTGTATATATATGACATATCCTTGAAGAAATATCTGTTTGCTTTTTTGACAGACATCCAGATAGTCTTTTCAGTAGCTGTGAGACACCACTTACTTCACAATGTTCGTAAAGTGATATGTACGCCCAAAGGACTACGATTTCTAGCCTTGTTTTGTCGTCTAAAGTGGAAGCCTTTTTTTTTTTTTTTTTGTGGTATTTTCATTCTGCTTTCTTGTTTTTGTTTTGTGTTGTTTTGAAGAAAAGTTACTATTGTGCAATTTGTCAAATGCACTTTTAATGTTTTGTGTTAAAGCCGATCATACTTAATTGTCCTCCCTCTAAACCAAAGCGAACAAAACTATTTAAGATCCAAAACTGATCCATAACTCCAAGATCAAATATTCAGATCCATAAGATCTGAATTCATCCACACATTTACACGTTTAGAGAAATTTGTATGGAACTTCGCATAGGTTAAGCCTGTGATATCCACAAAGTATTGCTCTCAGTTTTGTTGAAAATGATCGCACTCTGGATTTCAAAGCCAAATAGCACTGATAAACAAAACCCACATTAACCCTGACGAGGACTGATCTTATAGTGCTTCTGCTGGTGGTGTTGTTAGGGTTGGGGCTCTACGCTAATGTTTGAAGCCTATATGCCCTTGAACAAAACCGATTTATTTGTGAAAGCTCTTTATAATTGGTTAAAGGAATGTTCCCGACAGCATTGGTATGGCTCGTCACTTGTTTTCTATCTCATTATTGTTTTTAAACACCAGATCACATTTAAAAGTGCACTTTTTTTTTATTATAGCCAGAAGACTTTACATGTTACCATAAGTCTAGCGAGATTAAAATAATTTGTATCCAATTTTTCAACTTCATTGAAAAAGGCACAGTAAAGTTAGTAACTTTACTCACAAAAGTTATGATAATCAAGCATTCATCCACTAGAAGTCTTCCCACTTCAGAACGGTCAATTTAAAACCAATTTACAGCCATAATTCATACAAGTGCTGTAAGAAAAAAAAAAGCTTTTAAACCCTCCAAAACTCTTGACCTGTTTACTTCCATTGTAAGAGTTACTGTAACTTTTACTGTAATTTTGAAAATTGAGGGATTAGTCCAAATTATACTCTGTGGTAATCAGTATTATGCCACAAATGCTTAGCTTGGATTGAACTGGAACATTCCTTTAATTGAATGCAAAATAGAAAGAGGGGGGAAAGAAATGTGGGAACATCCAAAAAGTACAATACGTTTTAAAGCACATCTCCTATGTAGATATAAATCAAAATATCACTTGATTTTTGTGTTGTTGTTTTTCTCGGGTTTGTGTTCATTTGCTTCAGCGATGTTGTAGATGTTTCTTTCACCAGTATGTAACTGTCATCAGTGTTTTGTTTTTCAACCATTATTCTTTATGACCATTTCTACCTCATTGCTACATATTGACATGTAGTACCTATGTTCTGTCTTTTTTGAATGTCACACATTTGTATAAAAGAAAATAAAAAAAAGAAAGAAAAACGTATAAACAATTTAAAAGAACAAAAAAATAAATGCATAAAAAAGGCTTGTTCTTTAACCTGAGCAGTCTACCTCAGAAAGACTGTCTGTCCGTACACTGAGCAGTGGAGTAGCTGCACATACTGAAAAGACACGCATTAGGCAGAGACGACGCACACTGACCACATGAACTCGGACCATTCGTTACGCCGCCGTGATCGGGGATATTGTGGACTGTATAGGTCTTCTCCAAGGTCTCTACATGCAAGTTTTTCTTTTCATTTTTCAATCGAAGTAAATCGCTTTTTTCCCCCTTGTGAATTGTAGTGTGCATGTGGATGTGTGTGCACTTATTATGAAGTGTGTAAGTGTGCATTTTTATATATGAAAATTCTATATGAAATGTAGGTACATTTCATATACCATATTTGTACATTAGATACACTTGCACATTTGTGTACTTAATGTACATTTGTTATTAGTATAACATTTTGAAACGCACCACATACATGTTAATATGTGTGTGTATGTACAATATTGCCATAATTACATTCAACGTAAATGTATTTTCATGTATGCATAGGGGCAAAGGACAATAAAAGATCATTCAAATGCTTTTGAAACGTCGTGTTTTATTTTTCTTTTCTGTTGCATTTCCTCATGCATCACAATTTTAGACCTCTCTGTGAACTGTAAATCTGCTTTGAAATGAAATGGTTCATTGAAAGAGACCTATACACTGCACAATATATCAAACATTAAAGTGTTTTCTTTTGTTCAACGAGAGCTTCTACGGTGAAATGACATTTTAACAGGGCACCAGTTTAGACATCCAATCAGATCACATTCATTTGTGCATTTATTTATGGTTTTCTTTCTTCTTCATTGTGTGAATGTGCACATTTATAAATGCTAATGGGTTTTTCAGGTGCCAGACTGTCTAATCTAATATCTTTTCAAAACTTTAACCCCCTTAAATGGTTGCAAATTTTAATATTTCACTCTTAATAAGCTGTAAATACAGCTTGAATTTTTTTGATAATTTTCCGATTTTAGGATGTTTTTTCTGTAAAGCTACTTTGAAACACGTGCACTGTGAAAAGTGCTGTGCAAATAAAATGTGCTTTCTATAACAAAGTAAAGCTATGGTAGGCAATGGTTTTCACAAAAAAAAAAACATTAAGGCTACTGGTTGAAACTCCTCACATCCTGATAGTAATTAATTGTAGAAATGGTCTAAATATATATTTAAAAAAAATTACACCTTCTGTTGAAGTCTCAAAACCAAAAAAAAAAAAAAAAAAATGTTCATCCAATCTTTGCATTAAGTCTAATTTCAATGTTTGTGGTTCTGCAGAGGTGTACACACACACACACACACACACACACACACACACACACAATGCCCCAAACAAACAGCAGTTGCCTTTTACAGCTCCTCCTGAACCAAAACATTGATCTTATGCTGCGTTCACGTCATGTCATTTTCTACTCGGAGCGGTTCACATCCTCAGACCCGAGAGAAACGTAGCTATAAGTCTGAATCCGAGGAACGGCTCGAATTAGTGTCACATGTTGTCATCTCTTATTTATGGTAATTATGACATTGCGTGAACCATCATCAAAGCTAGCTTGCTATTGCTAGCCTCTCTGAAATTGCCTACCCTAGCTTTAAATCTTTATTTTTCAGCCTGTTTGCAATATTCAGTTTGTACATTTAGATTTTTTGGCTTTGAGTGATGTAAACAAATAGTTCATTAGGTTTTTAATTGATTTATTTAAAAAAAAAAAAAAAAAAAAATCGTTTTCACTACATTTACCTGTAGGCCTACAATGTTGACTTAATCATTGTGAATTGATCGACGACTCATTGCATCGCCCAGCCCTAGCACTGAAGATGTTATTTGGTGAAGTTTTTACACCGCAACCCATTTAAAAAAGGCCGAGTACTTCTGCATTAAACAAAACTAAAGCTTTTAAAGCACAATACCTGGAGTTTAAGCGGCACGTTTCCAGAGTCTACCCAGTAATTACGCTTCTGAAAGATGACCATTAGCATGTGTTTCCAAAACCATTTGCTGCATTTCTTAAATAGTTTCCATTGTTTGTGATATTTCATTATTCTTCATTTCGAATAAGACATTCCATTAATGCCCTGGATTTTTTTTTTTTTTTTTTGATGGCGTAATTATGTAGTTGGATGGTCTATGCGTGGGAAGCTGCAGTACAATTAACATTGGGAAGTTGGTGCATTTGGTGCCCATTGCTGTTTCATCTGTAAAGAGCTGTGTGTCATTTCCATGGCTGTACATGTTTAAATACTCTCTCTTAATGGATGCAATTCAACAGGGTCCTCCACAGAAACACAGGGAACGCGCTCGGGCCAAATCACAACGAGGGGACGATGAGATGTACTTTTTATTGGGGCGTCTCGTGTTCATATCTGTAATTTATGTCTTAAATGGAGAAGGAAGGCGAGCGGACCTCAAACACACAGTGCTGGAGTCGCACGCGGTGTGTGTTTATGACGTGGGAAGATACATTCACGTGAACGCCTTCAGAATCTGACATTAATGGGAGACACGTTGTAATTTCTTTCTCATTTGATTGTACATTTCCTTTTTGTTTCTAATACCTGGAAGGTTGCCTCAGTGTTCATTAAAATGCAATTAATTCTGCAACTCTGCTGTTGATGTGTGCGAGTCTCCTTTACTTCGATATAGGTCACCGCGTGGCAGCCGATACGGGCTAGTGTTGCTGAGTCATGCATCGACTGATTGAAAGCTGATAATCACGAGGCTTTAGCTCCATCAAAACTCTCTGGTCAGTTTTTATTTGACCGTATCTCATCATTGTCACAGCTGAGGTGCCGCACATTTGTATTGCTCAGCGCTGTGTTCATTACATTTAGTGCTTTGCATTTTATTTATTCAAATTATTTAGGCTAATGATGAGTGTGTAAAATATAAATTAATTAATTAATTATTAAAATAAACTTTAAGGTAATGACATAAAATCTGACTTAAACTCAGAATGTATGGCAGAATCCATTTAGATGCGGGGAAAAAAGTCCATGTGGCTCTACACTTAAATTTATTGGTATGTATATATTTACACACACACACACACATACATAGCCTATATATACATAATTTTTTTTTTTTTTTTTTTTTTTGGTCTTTTAAGATGAATGCTTTCATAGTCCGAAGTCTGGGTATTTTAAAAGTAGCATACTAAATACATCATACTATTACTATTAACACTTTACAATAAGGTTCCATTAATTAAATTCGCTTAACTCTTTCCCCGCCAGCGGTTTAAAAAAAAAAAAATATAATAATTGTAATGCCCCCCAGTATATTTTGTGTTGAATATCTGAACATGCAATATGTCAAAAGAAAGAACAGAGCCTCTGCTTTTAAACAACAACAAAAAATTCGAGCTTCATGCATTCTTTTTTTATATCAACACTTGAATGTGGCTGTTTAATATATAAATAAAGCAACATTTTGAACAAAACGCTGAGAAAATGGTGTTTTTGTCAAAGACTACATCCAGATCAGATTCAGAACGATGATCAAAACACAGATGGAGAAGATCGAGTCCATCAACACCCCTAAAGCTTCACAGTCCTATATCTCGTCCTGAGTCGACGTCTACATGTAATCTACATGTGTGTAAGCAATGCTTCTATGGCTTGTTTCTGCTTCTTTAAAGGTGCTGTATGTAACTTTTTTTATAAAATGAATCCTTTTTTTATTGGCCGTCTGTGAAGGGGTTGTAATCACACATTACATTGATCCACTTTTCGTGTTTTGCTATTACCTCTGAAGGCCAGTAATCCTATTTTTATGTGAAGTCTCTGGGTCGGATTTTCTGCGAAATCCACCGGATGTGACGTGCATGCGCGCTCCCGAGCCTACAGTCTTGGTGCATTCAAGTCCTCCTGGGAAGTTCGTACGTACGAGGTGGGAAGTCGTGCTTATAACGACATGTGCGTTCAAGTCACTTTCGTCGGAGCAAAATGGCGGAGTACTTTCTCTTAATTAATTACACAAAAATACAATAAGGTTCTTAAACTCTTGTTCTAGAAAATGAAGAACAAAGAAATGTGCATCAGGTGTACTTTGTATTTTTATGTTTTTAATTAATTTATGAAGCCACTGCCAACTCATCGTTACATGTTGCATTGTTATATTATAATACTATCATATTCTGTGTTGGCGATTAGCTAACTGCACTGTAAATAGAAAAGCCTGACAATATCACAGCTAAATACCTTTACGTATTGTGCATTCCGCCATGTTAATCACTGACACGCCCCCAACTCGTAAAGATCGGAGCTTAGAGAAAATCCCGAGCTCCCCACTGGTATTTACGACATTGTGGTGGCGTTCAAGTGCGTTCAACTCGTAAATACGATCTATACGAGATGACTTGAACGCACAATCTATTGCAACTGCACTGCAGCTAACAACATGGAGTCTGATAACACCAAAAAACGACCTGCCTCCAGCACAACACAGACTCCAACACAAACTCCAAATATATATATATATATATATATATATATATATATATATATATATATATATATATATATATATATATATATATATATATAAAAAATATAGCTGCTGAAGCTCGTCAGGCCAAATGTCAATCGGATCGACTCAGGACGAAAACACGGATCAACATCGGCAGAGCGTTTGAATTATGGAGAGACCTCCGTTTTGAAATAGCAAGGTAAAATATAACATACATAAGACATGAAATGAATAAAAAAGACTGGTCCATGATAACAAAAAGCAGGTGCTTTAGGATGTAACTTTTATTTTATGTACTAGATCTACTGTCTAACGTCACTCATCCCACTACTATCATATTGTTTATAATACACATTTCCAGACATGTTCAGTACAGTAATATTACTTCCTACTGTCTTATTGTTACACTGAAATTGTCCAGTCTAGTTGACTAACCGTTTTCGTTTTCATTCATTGACCTATGTTGACATTGCTGATTGTGAAAGATACACAAATAGTTAGTGAAATAATGCTAGATAACACCACATGTCGTCAAAATACAGTCAATGTAACGTTATCATGGTACGAGCATGGAGCATTAGTTCTACGTCAAGCTGATAAAAGTAGCCTATTATGGTAATGTTGCAGTGGGAGTTTACATGAGTTTCCAGCATGTTGTGTGATGCTTTCTCCGTTGTGTTGAAAGTCTCAGTGTGGCCGCCGGTAGTGAGTTCGCGCTCTTGAGTTTGAGCACGCGCACGAGCACTGTTGTTGCAATCTGAAACATCACCGCTAGAGCCCGCTGGATCCTACATACAGCACCTTTAACTGTATTCTGATCTGGAGGTTCAGTATTCTTTCAGGAGATGTGTTATAGCGCCCCCTACCATTTAACAGTGAAAACACAGAAAGCCGGAAAATTACATCAATGGCGGGGAAAGGGTTAATGTACACTATGATGAACACTATATTTGTTACAATATTTTTTAGTCAATGCTAATTCTTAAACAACTATTCATTGTTAGTTCATGTCAGCTCAGGTACATTAAATAATATTAACAATAAGGTTTTAATTTAAGGTACCTACAATAAGGTTTTAATTTGTTAACATTAGTTAATGTATTAACTAACATGAACAATAAATGTTACGTTATTTGTTAATCTTTAAGTTAATAAAAATCCAGCTGTTGATTGTTCATGTTAATTCACATGCATTTACTAATGTTAACAAATACAACTTTTGATTTTTAATAATGTATTAGGAAATTAAATTGACATGAACTAAAACGAATAAATGCTGTAGAAGTGCAGTTAATTATTAGTTCATGTTAATGTTGTTAAATAATGTTAACTAAGAAACCTTACTGTAAAGTTACCGCATTTATTAATCTTAGTTAATATCAACATTTACTATTTTAAGATCAAAAGTTGAATGTTACCATTAGTTAATGCACCGTGAACTAGCATGAACATTTTTATTCAAAATAACAGGTTAATAAAAGCTGTAAAAATGTATTGCTAATTTTTAGCATTAACTAATGTTAACAAATAAAGTAAAGTTTTACCACAAATTCCTATAAATACATACTCTATCTGCTCAAATGTCTACAACAGAGCATAACGCAATGCTTGACCTTTCATGTCCATGTGATGAATTAATGGAAACATCAACTGTGATTTCTTTTCTCTTTCTTGACTCATTAAACAGTAACATTTAAGATATTATTAACAAAATTGGATCAAGAATGCAATATACCGTTTATTTTATAAATGATAAATGAATGTCAACGTAACCTGATTAGAAACATATTGATTTTTATACAATACAATATAATACAGCGTGCTTTGAGTCCATGAAGCACTAGTGTTTTATTCCCTTTCATAAGGTGCCAATGAAACGGATCTCTTCTTTGTGGTTTAGCGTTCAATAGAGAATATTTTGAGAATGTTTCCTTTCACACAGACTGTAAAAAAACCTGCAGGCCTCACGTTGCTGTCATCAGTTTTAGTATGATGAATGAGAAATTCACTTTCCTTTGTTTCTCAGTTTCAAACAAACAGAGACTGATATAAAACTCTTCCGTCTTATATTGATCGCCTGGTGTGTTTTTGTGCAAGTGAGCATGCAGAACAATGTATGTATGTGTGAGATCTTTGTATGTATCTGTGAGTGCACTTAATACTCTATATATATTTAAATAGTTTATTAGAAAACAGGAAGAGTTGAGTATAAAAACTACACTGTAGTTATTGGGGTTTGTACATATAGGGCCATCAAAGATCCACTTGTCCAAGCTTTAGCCAAGTAAAAGTTGCATAAAATTACACAATTATTGTGATCATCAGTACCAGCTTCCTGATTATCATGATGAATGTATGGTTGGTAAAGTTGGTAAATCAGGAGAAAAGGAAACAAAAAAATAAATAAAGATGCACTCCACGTAAATATCAAAGATCTGCTTATACTAACATTAACTTCTTCATTAGCATTTGGATGAAAGTGAACCATAAAGCTTCTGTTATACTCCAGTTTGGACGCGTACACGACAGCTGCGCACAGCTCAGACGCGGACTACTTTTATTTATGCTTTCTGCTGAGGTCCGCTCGGTGAACGCGTTCAACGCATGCGCAGTAGTTCGACCGGGACAGTATAATCGATAATAATTTTTATATTTATAGTTTATATTTGCATTTATGTCAAAACCTAGACACTTTCAAACATCAAAATGACATTTATTAATATGTATGTTAAAAAATAGGCATTGGTTCTATTTCTAGCATGCACGCGTTTTCCGTTTTTTTTTTTCAAATTCGCCGTCCATGTTATTTCCATCTCTTTCGCGGTTTTAACCTAATGAACGCGTGTCCTTTTGACCGCGCGGTCACAAAAAATGGGAGGCACGCGGCTGTCTGCAAGGAGCCTCCGCGCGCACCCCCGATGACGATTTTTACGTCACGGGGACCCTCGTGGACCCTCGCGCCCTCGCGGTCGCAGAAAGTATAACAGAGGCTTAAGGGTGTGTTTACACTTGTAGTTCGGTTCACTTCGTTCATTTGATCCGGACAAAAACATTTTTTTTAATCCTGGTCTCCACCTAGTGTTCACATTATTTATCACCTAAACCTAAATATACCAAACCTAAAGGATGTGTTCACAACCTGATTGGTCAGCTTTTATGACGTATATTTTGCAACGGAACTTTCCGAACATCCACACAAATGCTGTTTGCTGGGCTAAATGCACTCGTTGTATGTGTAAACCCTAATGCTCAAAATAATTAATTGGTTTGAGTAGAGCTAACTCAAATTGAACATTTTGTTCAATCAAATGAACTTTTATGAGTATTTAGAACTTTCTTTTCTTTCGAGTTCACAAAACTGACACATTTTAAGTAATCTGGATTTTTTCATTGTTTTGAGTTTTATGAACTTGTTTCTTTTAATTTAGATAAACTTAAATTTAACAGAATGTGGACTGGGATTTCTATTTGCCTAAAAAAATATTGTGCAAGATTAATGTTAAGGGGGAAATTTAGTAGTGTTTAATGTTTTGCTAAGCTAGTTTAGAAGAGTTTGTTATATTATAATTATAATATACTATATATTATAATGTTGGTTGGGGGTTACCATCGAGACGAGGAGCATGAGCTTGAGAACAGATAGTACTCATTCAGCAAGTGCTATGCTATGCTAATGCTATCAAAGCATTGTGTTACCAATTAGCAAGGTAGCATTATTTGAATTAGCTAGTTACAGCCAAATTCCACTACTAAAAATATTTAAGTTGAGATTACATGATAATGTGTATGAATTAGTTTACTCAAATATTTCAAGTTAAGAGCAATTAAAATGTACGAGTACAAAAAAAACTTATCTTAAAAACTGCTTACTTAAATGTTAAATTTCTTAACTTAAAAATATGATGTAACTGATGACCTCAAATTTTTTGAGTTTTGCCAACTTATTCGGGTTTACAGTGTACATATGATGGTATTTTGAGCTGAGAACTCGTGAGAAGCTTCTAAAATGTGTAAAGGAGTCAAAACAGCTTCATGAATCCCTCCATCACACACACACACACACCAAGATCCGCTGTGAGGAGACACGGTTCTGATGCCTGAACTGAACTGAGACAACATCACGACTGACGATAAAAAAAAAAAAACGTTATGCTTGAGCATTCTGTCCTGTTTAGAGTCTCATCTTCCTGTTTTTGGTTAGTTTACATGACTTTGGTCCGTGTTGCGTTCATATTTCAGTCGAACCGCACTAGAGTTGGTTTGGAAGCGGATCGAGACCCATCTTTTCAGCGTCTCGGTCCACTTGTTTGTTTCAGATGGCAGCATTCACAATTATTCAAATGAACCACACTAACAGCAATCGCACCAGGGTTCGTTTTAATCCAACCAAACATGCCACGTGTGAACACACCCTATAAATAGTCTTTATTTCTGCACAAAAACAACTGACCAAACACACATGCATACACAAACAAAAACATACTAATAAAAAATATCTATGTACAACATATTACACTCCAGTTATTAGGACCTAAATTTCAAAGATCCACTAGCGTTAGTGTCCTCATTAGCATTCTGATGAAAGTGGAGTGGAAAGTCTGTGAACTTTATTCTGTTTTATTTCTGGGCAAAAAAAAAAAAAAAAAAAGAAATGAAATGAAATATAAGTGGTGATAAGACAAGAGGAAAAACTAAAGTTGTGTGAAACAAATTACACTCCAGTTATTAGGGCCTATTTTGTAAATATCAAAGATCCACTTGTCCTAGCGTTAGCTTCCTCATTAGCATTCTGATGAAAGTGGAGTGGAAAGTCTGTGAACTCGGAGGTTATCTGACGCCACAGCGCGCGTCTCTCTCTCTCTCTCTCGCACACACACACACACGCACGCACACACACACCGCTCAAGAGGATGAGGCGCGGACCTCTCTCAAATCACTTCCTTCATAACAATTAAAATATGCAAAGTGATAATTTTCTTTAAGTAGCCTTAAATGTGCAATCGATTTAAATGTGAGGGAAATTGCCTAAAGCTCCGGGCGAGGAGGAGGGGGGGAAAAGAATAAATTATGCAAATCACAGAAAGGACTCTTGAAAGCCTAATTTTTCGGTAATAAGCATACTGTTTCATTTAATATTTTGCCTCTTATTAAAAGTGACAGTTCTTTTGCACCGTCTGATGGCTATATCTGACACAAGCCAGCGGAAATGACTGGCCAACTAAACGCTAAAGCGTTTTCTCAAGCTTTTAGATGATGGTTACATTCACAAAGTAATTATGCGCCGGAGAGTCCAGAAATAAGCTTTAATTACATAGTAATCGCCTCTGATGGACACTGGAAAGTGTGAGAGCTGCCAGACTGCAATCCATCAATGCCAAACCCCTGGCCACTTTTAATTCTCCTTCATTTGCATCATAACCTCGGCACCAAGTTGCACAAACGCTGTTAAATGTTAATAGGACCTGTCTCTCTACTCAGAATGAATGCTTAAGCCGTTTTCATCTCTCTCTCTTTTCTTCCACTATCTCTCTCTCTCTCTCTCTCTCTCTCTCTCTCTCGCGTGCCGTCAGGAGAGTGTGTTAGTCTGAGACAGCGCATGGTCACTGCTGCACTAATTGGGAGCACTATGCTAAGTTTTATCTCCTCATTTCTAACAAGCCATACACACAATCCCTGACGCCTGTGTGTGTTCCGGGGGAAAAAAGTGAAGGATTTGTTAATGGTTTGTGTGTGTGTGTAAGTGCATGATATAAAAAAGAGGAGCATGCTTTTTTTTATGTGTACTTTGCCTTACCACATCTGAGCACTAATGCAATTACTTGATAAAATCAGACAATGTGCCTGTAATAGTTCTCTAGCACTCCAACACGTTTGCAAACATGCACATGGTTTTTTTTTTCTCTCTGAACAGTTTTAATGCACTCATTCAGAACTGTCTTAGTTTATTTTTCATATTTTAGCACATTGTGATGATAACAATTTTATTTAAAATGGTATAGAATTGTGTTACTTGAATATATAATACATTTGGGTGAATATTGCTGAATATCAACCTCTCAAGAACATGACCAGGTATAAAAAGAACACACACACACACACACACACACACACACACACACACACACACACACACACACACACACACATTATATATTCAAGTTCAAATTCTATAAAATTTTTAAATAATTTTTTAACATTACAATGTGCTAAAATATGAAATATAAACTTTATGACATTGTTCTGAATAAGTACAGTGAAAATGATAAGAGAAAAAAACAATAAATAGTTAAATAGTTATATATTAAAAAAGACTGTGTGTGTATATATATATATATATATATATATATGTAATAGTACTTTTTGTACCGCCATTGTGCTGATTTAAATAAAAAAGATTGTTTTAGTGTTTCTTACTGTAATTACATTAAAAAAATACTGCATTACAACAAAGAAAATCTCTACTCAGAATGAGAATTATAAAAATAATCATTTTAAAGAAAAAATCTCAGTGCATTATTTTGAAGAAAAATCCCAAAAATGCAGAAGGCCTTTTTAACAAAATTATATATATATATATGTTTTCTTTTTGTTTCGAGGCAGAGGAGAATTTAACCCAGAAATGTTCTTAACATATTTTTGTAATATTCACCCAAATACATTTGTTTCAAGAGCGGAGAGATTTAACAGTCTATTTGCTGTTATACATGTATATTCAGTATATATATTAGAGAAACAAAAAAAAATGTCTGCAGACTGCAAAGAGCAGCCGACTACGCTCTCACACTCATGCATTTATAAATGCATTTAAAGAGCCTCTAAAAAATCGATATGGAATAGCTCGGCCCAAACCGGGATGCGGAGACCACTGAGGCTGTCTAGCTGCAGGCAGGACTGAGTGTGTGAGCAAAGGCGTAAGTGCATGCAGAACGCGAGAGCTGCATGTGTGTGTGTTTGCAGAGAGAGAGAGAGCTGTGGCCTCCAGTCAAACCGACAAACTGCCCACCTCCAATTAGCACTTGACTTCGCTGCATAGAGTTAAAAACGCACAACCTTCACTCCTCCATCACGGAGGAGAAGAGGTGTCTGGGTACGGGTCGAAAGGTCAACCTGCTGAATTTTGAGAGAGCCGAGTTCGCAGCGGTTGCGTTGTGTATAGATATGTTTGACGTCAACCTCGCTTAGCCTTGCCGATCGGCGAAAACACCTGCTGGGTGCGTTCAGGGGAGGAGTTTAAAGTCGGATGCTTTCTGCTACCTGTGTCTGCAGGAACAACACCTGATACATGGACGAGAACAGTGTGTTGTTCCCGAGTAGGCTTGGTGTAAATATATGAGTGCAGGACTCAAACTCATATTCAAACATGCTATTTTCTAGTCAATTGTTGATTGTATTAGGGGGAGAGCCTTTCTCATTCAACACCACTGATATTTTAGCATACTATTATAGATTTTTCATTTTAAAGTTTTAGTAATTCAGTTAAGTGTTTTAAAATGTCTGTTTAAAATGTAATGTCTATATGACTTTAAGATATTAACTAAATGAAAATTATAAATGTATGAAAGCTTGTTTCCGCCACAGAATAAAAAATAAAAAAGGTAATTGCAATTGATTTCTCTCACAATTTTGACTTTATTCTTGCAATTGCGAGAAAATACACAATTCTGAGAAAATAAGTAAGAAATGCGAGATATAAACTCGCAATTGCATCCAATTCTGAGAAAAAAAATACTGACTTATTTCACAATTATGACTTTATAACTTGAAGTTGTGAGAGAAAAAAATCTGAATTGTGAGATTAAAAAGTCGCAATTACCTTTTTTATTTTTATTCTGTGGTGGAAACAAGCTTCCATAGGAATGTTTCCATCGCAACTAGCTGAAATAAGTATAAAAAAAATATTTTTTTAATGTTTATTTTATTTTATTTCAAATAATGTTTATTATTTATTATTTCAAGTAACTAAAATGTTTTTGTTTTTTGTTTTTTTTATGTTACAGTTACAGTTTAGTTAAAGTTTTGTTTAGTCATCAGCATTTTTTGTCCTTCTTCCCAGAAATAGAAAAATTGCACAATAATGTGTAAAACTGCTTTTGTCACTTCTAAACAAATTTCAAATTTAAGGTCATTTGATGAACAAAAGTTTTTACATTTTCCATTGTTAGTTGAGGCTAACAACTTGAATGTAATCGGTTACCTTGTTTTTTTTTTAAGTTATAACTTAGGTCAGTTTGGTTATTTTACTGTTATTCTGTTATATTTCAGTAGTACCTCAATCTACAACACAATGGCCTGGTTTCACAGACAGGGTTTAGATTAAGCCAGGATTAGGCCTGAGTTCAATTAGGACATTTAAGTAGCTTTTATAAACATGCCATTACTGGTGTGCATCTTGAGACAAAACAATGGCATTGACATGTTTTAAGATATGCCAGTGCAAGTTGCTTTCAGTTAAAACAGGCATTTTAGCCTGGGATAGACTTAAAGGGGTGGTATAATGCCCTTTAACATGTAAAATAAGTCTCTGATGTAGCTCAAAATACCCCACAGATATTTTTATATACTGTAGCATGTTAAAGTTTTCACTTTTTGAGGGTGAGCAAAAACACACCATTTTTGTGTCTGTTCCTACAAATGAGAAATGAGCTTCAACATCTTGTGTCCTTTAACCTCACACACACATGCACTGAAAATTTGTAAAACTTTTAGGCTTTTATGTTCAAACCGGAGTCAGACAATAATGGAGAGACTCAAGAAGAAGTGACAACATGTAGAAGCAACAGGACATTTCTGAATGGTTAGTTGATGAGTTTATGTAGCTGATGTGTAGTTATCTTCTAGTCATTGAGTAGCATATTCTGTCTTGATAATCTATATCAAGGGGGTGGGGTTTATGTAAATTTCAGGGTTGGTGATGTCACTAACCCGGGAGGAATGTGGTGTAGTCTCTACCAGCCGTTTGTTGTAGTCCTTAAAAAGCGATTTCTTTAAAAGCAAATATCTCCCTTTGCTTTGAACTTTGAGCGTTGTAACTTTGCAGATGTTGTTTATGCTCAAACAGCAACATTACACACTAACTAAAGTTAGAAAAGTCAAATCATAATCAACCACCCCTTTAAGCCTTGTCTTGTGAAACCAGGGGTGAACGTTAAATTCAAATAGATCAGGCCTGTTTGTTGGATAAACATGGCTATAATGTCTCCTTAATAAGTGTTTCCAACATTCATAATGTCCATGCTTGTGTACTCTCCATATTTCGCCATGGTTATGGTACTAATCACATACACATAATCACAGTACTCTACTGTAATCTGCTTAGCAGGGACTAACTGACCGAACAAACCAGCCAAACCCCAACAACAACTGTTTCTCCCTCATTTTCCCCCGAAAAATGGATCATCCCAATCTCACACTGATAAGACGCCAGCAATGATATCCATCCAAATACCAATGGCTTGAGGTCAGCTAACTCTCCCTGTCATTTCATATACACAAGGACGACCCCCATCGCATATAGGGTGGAACATGCCAGATAATCACACCATCATCCCTCATTGGCTGCACATTTTCACAAAGTGGCCAAAGTGTCATGTAGTTCCCCTTTAGCGTGCTCAGGAAGAACTTAATGATGTGCTGATAACAGCTGATACCTGTTCCTCTGCCACTGCGCAATAAATATCCTCATTAATGTCAAGAAACCAAAAGAGTGGCCCATTATTTAAAAGTTATGACTTAATAAAGCCTCTTTTTCTTGATCTGTAGAGTGACACAATTTTCTGTTCTAATTCAGTGGCAATTATCTATCTTTTTTTTTCCTTCTTTTTTTTTTTTTTTTTAAAGATTCGACTATCCTAGTAACATTTTAATTACAACAATAAATGAAGTTGTTACAGCATTCCGGCTCCAACTCTGATGAAGTGTAGATTCTTATTAATATCTTAATTACTATTTGGAAATCCCTAATTGACTGTAATACTTAGCACTTCTGTTGATTGTAGGTCATTTCAAATATAGAAATTGGTGTAAGAGAGCACAAGAATCTCTGGTTATTGTTTTCCCGCTGTTTAATTATTCATTTATTCCCTTCTTTTTCTATATATCACAACAGTAATGTTCCAGATGTCAAAATCCCTTCCATTTTCCGCATAGTGGACCTGATTTTTAGAGATAACGTATAAACCTTTCACAGCAGACCTACTTTCCTCTGACCATGAGTTTAGGTTACATTTATACATTTTATCCAAAGGGACTAACACTGCATTCAAGGTATACAGTACATTACACACAACCTTGGTGTTGTAGCGCAGGAATGTTAAATGCTGATATTTTTATATTTTTATCTTTTTTATATCTTCTGTAGTAGACACGTTAACATAAAAAAAAAAAAGTTTTAAAAACTTGTTTAATTGTTTATGAAAATGTGAAGTCTCCCTGCACTCTCAAATTACTCTCTCTATGTTTGAATAATATGAATAATAATAACAATAATATAGCCTATTCATATTTTATAAGTGTGTGTGTGTGTGTGTGTGTGTGTGTGTGTGTGTGTGTGTGTTTGCTTAATGCATTTTAAGGAACACTGAATATACGAATGCACTTAATGTCATTTTCCCGTTTTCCGTGACCTAATTTAAATTGAGAACTATTTACTGTTAATAAGTTAACAAAGCATTAACTAACTCTTTACATATGAGCGAATAAAAAAAAAAATGTGTTAATTACAATAAATGAAGAACTTACTATTTGTATATAGTCTATTAATGTATAACTACAGTTGATAAACTATTAACTAACTATAAACTAGTTTGCAAATGATTTGTAAGTACTGTATTACACTATACTTATTATAAAATGGTACCAATTTTTTTTAAACGTTACTACTTTTTTCAGAATGTTCCGAGAAATAACATTCCCATAATGAATGTTCCTTTAATTAATGTTCACATAACCAAGAAACATTTTTAAAAACATTTTTGTTTTGAACATTCAGAAATAAAGTTTTTTTGTTTTTTACTTAATGGAATGTTCGCAAAATGTTCTTAAAACATATTTTTGTTCTCTGGGAAAGCCTAAGTAAAAGTGTCCGGCTACCGTCACGCTTTATCACAGCTTTCCAACACAACAGCCGACATGTTCATCTCTTAGTTCTAACGCATCTTTTCCTGCTAGTCTTAACCTGGAGCAAAGAACAAGAGGAGCTAATAGGGTGCGCTACGCTAGCGCCTCCAATAACCACACACACACAAACACACGGCTCACAGGCCAATCATTTGAAACATATAGCATCAGTCTTTCAATTTGATCCCTCTCCCCTCCGCAAACCTCTCCCGTAACATCATTATTGATGGCGGATCTAAATCCTCCTCTGACAGGGCTGTGTTATCCGGGCTCGGGGGAAATGCAAATTGATTCCAGATCTGAAGTGGCATTTTTTGAGGGCCTGAGCATATTACGCGCTCTGTCATTTCAGGCCCGACTGGAAGAATCACAGGTAAATGTCAGTCTCTATCTCCCGCGGTGAGTGTTTCTCACATCGACTGCGGCGCAAACAGGCGTGTGTTTGATATGGGGAAGCGTCTCTCGGTTTCTCACGCTGCTCTGTTTATCACACATGAAAATCAGATATCGCTGCATCAGATGAGTGATTGACTCATACCAAACCTGGGTTAGTATAGAAGCACACATACACTTGAAATGACAATTTATAAAGAGAAATGTTAAATAACATCACATTTGTTCCATGCTCTGAGATCTGCCTTGCTGTTTAATGGCATACAAAGTATCCTAACTCAAATAAAACCTCATATAGTAGTAAAGATAACAATGTGTACGACTCGAAAAGGAGTTCGCGTTTGACCATTTCTGGTTCCATCGTCCTGAAGCCAATGGTATTTTTGAATGGGTTTTTGAGTTTAAATGCCTGAAATAAGGTCTATGATCTTGAACACAAGCTCAAGATATTCTCAAAGTTTTAAATCTACAACATAAAATACATCAGTACAGTTTAAAATAAATAAATAAAAAGCGGTACAGGTTTTATGTGTCTTGAAAAAGGCTGTTTTTAACTAGTGTCTAATTATTAAACATTATCACACCGAACCGGTAAACTCATCAACTCACTACTCCACTTTTACAGTCCCATTGTGTTTATAATCATGCTCTTGCTAACTTTTACAACTCAAACTTTTTAAACTTGTAGATTTTAATTAAAGCTAAAAGCCTAACATAACTTATATCCTAACTTTAGCTTTTTACTTCTGCAGTGTCTTCATTTGTGTACTATAAGGTTTTATTAATATTTTGAATTTTATTTTTGTATTTCTTCTTTCATTTTAATTTCAGTTAAAGTTTTAGTAATTTTGTTGTGAACTGAATTCATTTTTATTAGTTTTGTTTTTTAATATGTCCATATTGTTTTTATTACATTTTAGTTTATTTAGTTTTTGTTATTTTACTTCAACTTCAACTAAACAAAAAAGAGAAATGTTGTCTTTGCAACTAGCTGAAATAAAATAAATTTAACTTTTGTTTTAATTGATATTTTATTTCAGTTCATGTTTATTTGTTTTGAAGTATTTTTTTATTTTTATTAATGATTTTAGCGATAATAACCTTGTTAAAGATAATAACTGTTTCTGGCAAATGCATTTAGGCATTTAGTTACTTTGAAGATTATCTTGAGGAACAAAACGTGCAAGAATTGTACACTTTTGCTGGTCACAGAGCTTATTTTCTGCAATAATTTTTTGTATAAGAAATAAAAAAATGATACTATAGTTTAGTGCCAAGTACAAAGGTCCTGAGAGGGGTTGGAGAGGATGTATCTTAACAATGTGACTTCTGGGTTGGCCTACAAATACACCTTCCATACAGCACTCAAAAATCACATAAATAATGGGTAAAATAGTCACTTTCTAATTGCATTGTTGGATCATTCTTGGATTGGAATGCCAATACAAGTTATGTTTGATAGTGCCATGTGCAGCTTAAGCAATACCTTTCACAGTAGCCTTCATGTTGTCCCAAAATGCTGTCAGGGGTTTTAGAACAGAGCTCAAATGGATCCTGTGTGTCAACTGAATCTAAATTCATGGTTTGCCATCAGAAACCACACCTGTAATGCAGAAACCACACCTGTAATGCAGAAAACACAGCTTTAATTCAACAGCAACATAGTCTTAAGTACTCAAGTATAGTGTTAAATCAAATAGGTTTTTGGTTGAGTCCAAACAGCCACTAGATGCCAGTCACATAAGTCCTGACATTGAGATGAAGCGATAACCATAACAGCTCTAAACGAGACTCCAACAGTCCAACCCGTTAGTCAAAGAGGACAATAATTGAACCATATTTGAACATGTCTAATGAGTGTTTATGTTCCCATATACAGATCTCTAAAACGTGAACATTAACCGTGTACGAGACACGAGAGGTCATGATATCGGTTTACTGACAAGAAAAGGAGGAATTAAAATGGAACGACTGAATGACAGGAAGGGAAATCTGGAGAAAGAGAAAGAGTTGCTGGATCAGTGAAATAAAGGGGAAGCAGATGGGTGAAAATGAAGGTCAAATTGGATTGGGAGGTTTGTCAAAATGTGATGACATAAGCAATCTGTACACTGTTATTGCACTTTGCTGGAGGTGGAGGGAAACATTTTAAAATTACAGAAAGAAAAAAAAAAGGAAAACCGGGAAAGAAAGCCTAGAGAGCTGCCAGCTCTCTGCCAGGAATGATCGCCTCAAGTGTTTTCTCTTTGTTCCCTCGCCGATTCACTTTCCTCCATCTCTGGCTCGTTTGTACTTGCTCTATTCCTCCTATAAGACATGAAGAAAAAAAAACGTCAATTAAGATCTCTTAAATATCTCAATTGTTTCCCCTAAACCAGTGGTTCTCCACCAATGGGTCGCAGGCGTTCTGAGGGTCGCGGACAGCAGCGAACAGTAAATGCAAAAAAACAAAATAATGCTAAATGCAAAAATATAAACACTGGGGGAAAAAAATGGTGTATGAACAACTTTCACCCAGAAATGTGCAGTAAATTTCACAACGAATTATAAAGAAACTGCAAGTAACACATTTTGGGGTAGAAACATACTTATAATATTTGTTTTATTAACAACTTCAAAAAATATATTTCCACAGTTTCCTGCAGGCTGATCGGATATATATATACAGCTAATGGTTTAATTGTGTATAAATATGATAGCAAAACAAATTAATATATTTCAATATTTTATATTTTTTTTTACTATACTGTACTGTGATGGGTCACCAGTTAAAACCTGGATCCTGACGCAAAACCAATTAAGAACCACTAGATTGGATTGAATGGAGAGAAAATTGGGACTCTATGCCAAGAAATTTGATTCTGAGACGATGTTGATACTTCAGCTGAGATCTCCATCCTGAGCTAAGAAAAAGAGATACCCGCTTATTTCTCTCTCTCTCTCTCTCTCTCTCTCTCTCTCTCTCTCTCTCTCTCTCTCTCTGCCTCCTACCAGCCCTCACACACACACACACGCATGGATGGATGCCAGATGAAGAGGAGAGGCATATCGGGATGTAATGTCATTATGAACGCTTCCCTTAAAGCTCAATCATAACTCCGTTATGAGCGATACAGCTCTTTATATGACACAAATGAAGTCGTCCATCTTCCCCTGGATTGAGTCATCAATTTCCCTTGGCGATAAGGCTCGTTTGCAGTACCTAATCATCTGTCTGCTCTGCGCTGTCCTGCAGGCTGATCGGATGGTGCTTTTGAATACTGCTACAAGCATGACAATCGTAGCCGTCCATTAAGATTGAAAGGCCTCCATTATGGTGCCAGTCTGTGGGGGGAACTGAGCTTTTCTTTGTGCGTGAAACACGGGGCCGCGTAAATCACTCCGCTCGACGGTGTGTTTATTGATTACAGCCACTTGTGCGCTGAATTCTGTGCCGAATAAAGGAGGGGATTTATTTTCCTCGCTGTCAGAGTGTCGGAGAACGCTCAGGAGAGTTAGAGCTCAAGGTGCGACGGGGCTACGGGTGAGATTTCTATACGAGTGCGCGCGTACGCTCTTGTATACTCTGTGATAGCAACCCCGCTGGGCCATTGATTTCTTTGATGCTCTGTAATGAAGCAATGCTGAGACATAAATTATGTATTAACCAGCAGACAGGCGATGACCTCTGATTCATTCACAACCTGTTATGTTTATACAGTCATACAGCAGGCCGGCTTTCACTTTCATACTGCCGTTTCGCTGAGCGAGCCACTTCGGGTCACAAATTTTATGGTCGCCATTTAACACGGCCTCTCTCGTTGAAAGCAAGATTAAAAAGCAGAAAAATTCACGTGGAAACAAAGAACAATTTTTCAGCTGTTCCTACCAACAATTTATAATATGATTTCGCAGGTTGCATTTTTTCACCCATGATTGACTCACCCTCAAGCCATCCTACGTGTATATGACATTCTTCTTTCAGACGAATACAATGTATTTGGAGTTATATTAAAAAACTCTTTTGGTGTAAGTCGACTTTCGTAGGCCGTCTGCCGGAAGCTGGTTATATTAGGCGATAAAGTTTTAAGACAGATGCACTTTTATCATGGATAGATGCACTTTTATCAATGATAGATGCACTTTTATCATTGATAGATGCACTTTTATCATGGATAGATGCACTTTTATCATTGATAGATGCACTTTTATCATGGATAGATGCACTTTTATCAATGATAGATGCACTTTTATCATGGATAGATGCACTTTTATCATTGATAGATGCACTTTTATCATGGATAGATGCACTTTTATCATTGATAGATGCACTTTTATCATGGATAGATGCACTTTTATCAATGATAGATGCACTTTTATCATGGATAGATGCACTTTTATCAATGATAGATGCACTTTTATCATGGATAGATGCACTTTTATCATGGATAGATGCACTTTTATCATGGATAGATGCACTTTTATCATGGATAGATGCACTTTTATCATGGATAGATGCACTTTTATCATTGATAGATGCACTTTTATCATGGATAGATGCACTTTTATCATTGATAGATGCACTTTTATCATGGATAGAAAAATATCCATGTGCACTGCGAAATAATGACACGAAACGTCCTTCTATAGTATAAGTTGTTCTCATGGGCTGAACGCAAAAAAAAACTCAATGCAACCACTGACTAGTCCGATTCAAGTGCAAATGAGTCAATGAATCAAAACATACATCGCAACCATATTGTCTGATTCCCGAACGGAGGACACTTACGAGCCAGTTATAATGAATCAAAACCTATAGCGTGGGCTGTGTTTTTCAAAAAGCATTAGAAGCTAGATCGTAGAAACCACTGAAACCAATGGTCTCTGATATACTTAGGCTTATGCTTTTGGGAAATGTGGCTGTGACGATGTAGTCTGATTCCTAAATAATTGACTCATATGAGCAGGTTCTTTACACTGAATCAAAAACATTAGTGCAATCAGAGTAGACTGATTCTTAAACGAATTACTTGTATGAGCCAATCCTTTTCAGCGAATTAAAAACATTGGCGCGATCAGTGTAGACTGATTCCTCAACTAATGACTCTTATGAGCCAGTTCTTTTACTAAATTAAAAAATATCAGTGTAGATTGATTCTCAAAATAATGAGCCAATTCTTTCAATGAATAGCTATAACGAATTACTAGTTTGAATCAATCACTGAATTGAATAGAGCAGTTACTGAATCAATGTCTGATTCGCTTACTGAACGGCAGGTTATCAGTGTTTTCAGTAAAGCAGGTTTTGTGTCAATCACTATTGACTGTTTTGTTAAATATAATTAGTTTAAAAGTATTTATTTATTGCAATGAAAGAATGTTCATATTTTGTACTGCCTCTAACATGACCTAATTGTCATGTTTTACTCCATATGGAGAAAAAAAAAGAAAGCCCAGTTAAATTTTTTCTGTAAAGGGAGAAAACTTTCTCTTTTAAAAGTCTCCCAGCAGAGCTACAAATTAGACTCACTTCAATTTGAGCGAGCAAAGCTTTTCAACGGCTCTGCGCTCAGAACTCTCAAAGCTGTAAATCTGTGCCGAATCTCCCTGTTTATGGTCAAACCTCCCAGGAGCCCCGGTGTCCAGAGCTCTGCTGGGATTCTCTCCGGCTGTAAAGTGTTTCCTGAGTAATCATTACTCACAGTTTTGGAGCGGCGCTGGCTGGCTGGCTGCGTGTTGATATTTTCTCCATCCTTTTCATTAATTGAGTATTGACGGAGATTGGAGAGTCATTACACCTCATTGATCTGCCTTAGTTCTGCGGCAGCGCGTTGCCAAACTGGCGGACGAACAGCGAGAGCTTCAGGGAATTAGTTTAAAGTATATAACTCAACATCATATCATAACCAGCATCTCAGCGTGAGTGCCTAGAGAGCTAAATGAACCAGCTTCTGCCTCCTTGAGCTTATTTAGGAGGATGCAGGGCTTAATCTGTACAGCTCTGGAATTGGATCCGCCACTTATTTTACTGGATATGCCTCGGATATAAATTCATGCTTTGACCTCTACGTATGTTGCATGAAAAAAAAATCAAGTATAATAATAATGCTGACCATACATCAACCTAAAAATGTACATGCTTTTTGTTAATCAGTCTGTTTGGAATGGAATACTAGCTTAATAACGAATGAAAATTGCATAATAAATGCCTAAAACATAGGTACAATTTTGAATAAGGACATTTTGCATCCTGTCCAAAGCATAAATGCTGCAGAAATAGTATCCTATTTCTAACATACTGTAGCCTCAGTCATGCCTTATAATGGCACCAGGAATTCCTCTTAAGAGTAAGTATATTTGACCAATTGCAGGTCATTATCTTTGCTATTTAGAGACATTTTGCAACAGAAAATACACATTTTGTGCAATAAAAGCATTGACAAATGTAAAAAGTCTAGCTGAATTTTCTCCTTCCACAAAAGGAGGGAGGTAACAGCAACTTCTAGCCACATCTGCTAAGAACAAAGGTCACTGACAAAAAATGTTAGTGCTAGACATTTCAATTGCATGTTAAATGTGCTGCTGTTGTCGATTTATGGCAGTTGCTTCCTTGACATTTTTACAAAGTTTCTGTTTAAATCTTAGGTCAGATTTCAGTGATATACAGGCCCGTGAGTTCAGGGGTTTTGAGAGCACTTTCATGGCCTGTTGTGAACTAAGACATATTGTTGATGATAAAAAACACTGTATATCCTTGTTTACAACTGAGCGCGTTAGGAATAAACCAACTCACTCCAGTGTTGCTGGGAAAAAAAATGCGGCATTTCAATCCATAAATGTAAATACGGTGCTGCTCATCTCTGATGATAATGTACCACTTTTGTGTAGGTTGGTGTTAGCAGAGAGAGACGGAAAAAGAAGATCTTTCTGCTAGTGGGTAAAATCTATTGATTGAGAATTCCTACAGCTCTGGAGTGATAAATATTCATTGCAGAATCTGATTGTGAAATGGTGATCAGCATTTGAACGGATCGCTTTCCATGCCTCAACATCAGCGGACGTAATTGCTTGACCACAGCTGCTACCGCGTGAGCTCACCCACAGCTTTATATTCACACGGGAAGCCTGAAAAAAAAAAAAAACTCAACATGCAAAAGCTTGAATGCTTAAAGGAACAATTCAACCAAAAATGGAAATTCGTTATTTACTCACCCTCCCTCATCCGTACACTGACTTTTTTTCCTGTAGAATACAATTTTTGAAGAATCTTCACATTTGTTTTCCATATATAGCGACAGTTTACGTCGGTCAAGCTCCTAAAATGACAGAGAAATACTGTAAAAGAAGTTTATGCAACACCATAAGTCTTCTAAGTGGACTAAACCTGGATTGATGCACGATTTCTGAGCTTGGGCAAAGGGGAAGGTTATAAGGCTATCAGGTTATTGACTAAAATTTCAGTCTGTTCTTCACAGCAATTTATCATTTGAGTTCAGAAGACTTGGAATATAGTCCATTATTTGTATTGCACTTTCAAAGCAGCTTTACTGAAAACGTCTCAGGTTACGACTGTAACCTATGTTCCCTGAGAACAGGGAACGAGACACTACGTCAGAATGACGCTATGGGGAACGCCTCAGGCGTGACAGGTGTCTGAAATCAATATCAAATCACGGCAATCACATTGACCGGCGACAGCCCGTGAATCATTAACGTGAATGATTAACATGCGACCTGCAAGTATAAAAGGGCGCCTTGCAAACATGACAACATCCTATCGTCTGAAGGGACTGTTGCAGGCAGGCCCCGAGGCATGGCAGGAAGACGTAGTGTCTCGTTCCCTGTTCTCAGGGAACATAGGTTACAGTCGTAACCTGAGACGTTCCCTTTCGAAAGGGAACTCTACACTACGTCAGAATGACGCTATGGGGAACGATATACCAACGCCACCATGCTAAGGGGAGTGCATGCCAAAGGCAGTGACAACTGTCAGAACCGGCAATTCAAATGAACGCTAGTACCACTCACCCCCAGGTCACACTGAGCTGTCAGTGACAGCACTCCCTACGGTCATAGCCCAAGCTAAATGACACCACAGAAAACCTCCATAAACATAGTTTAGTGAAAGGTCTACCTGGGCCTGCTCAAGGGCCTAGGACCACAACTTCAACTTCTTAGAAGGGGTCCCTTCTAGGGAATGTGGCTAGGGAACCTGAGGGAACCCCAGCCAGTCACTATTCAGGGGAACGTGCCACCTGAAATGCCACCAGGCAGGCCTGACCTGGTGTCACCATATAAGACACTACAGTCTGGCCACTTCCTGTCTGTCCGAAGACAGAGCCTCTGGACACTTGCCTTTAGGAAGGCATCCAACCCGAGGGACTGCGAAGCAGGCAGTAAACCACTCGGACCGGATCTCAGAGACGGGATATCCTGGAGAGTATGACTCAGCATAGTGCTTTACAACCCTTGCCAGCGAGGGGAGTTTCTCTACTCGATCCACGGATCAACCCAGTGTTTGTGTTTCAAAACACTAAGGAGGCCTGTGAGGGCCTAAGGACTGATCTAACTGGGAGGCCTCATGAGAGGCCTACGACCGACTGATCAGACTCAGGAGACCACATACTCATACTGACCCTCAGTGAGGGGAGCATTAGATCTACCTGGTAGGCAACCAGGCTGTAGCAGGATAAAGAGGTTCCAGGAGGGAACCCGTAGCAGAGAATACAAACTTGAGTCGAGCCAGTGCGCAAGCTCACCTTCGGTAGCTGCCTGATAAGGTCTGCTAAACTGAAAGTAAGCGGCCACTAGCTTACAAAACCCAGCACCACAGTGAAACTACTCAGGGAGACCTGGAGAGGCCTACTACCTGACAACCACAGTATGTGGGAGCTCACCTTCAGAGAGGCCTGGTGAAGCCTACTATCTGATAACCACAAAACGTGGGAGCTCACTTTCAGAGAGGCCTGGAGAGGCCTACTACCTGACAACCACAGTATGTGGGAGCTCACCTTCAGAGAGGCCTGGTGAAGCCTACTATCTGATAACCACAAAACGTGGGAGCTCACTTTCAGAGAGGCCTGGAGAGGCCTACTACCTGAAAAACCATGCTCAGTGGAACACACAGTAAGTGGGAGCTAACCCTTCAAGGAGGCCTGGAGAGGCCTACTACATGACAACCACAGTATGTGGGAGCTCAACTTCAGGGAGGCCTAGTGAGGCCTACTACCTGATAACCACAGCGCATGGGAGTTCACTTACAGAGAGGCCTGGAGAGGCCTACTACATGACAACCACAGTATGCGGGGGCTCAACTTCAGGGAGGCCTAGTGAGGCCTACTACCTGATAACCACAGTGCATGGGAGTTCACTTACAGAGAGGCCTGGAGAGGCCTGCTACATGACAACCACAAAACGTGGGAGCTCAACTTAAGGGAGGCCTACTGAAGCCTACCACAGTACATGGGAGTTCGCTTACAGAGAGGCCTAGAGAGGCCTACTACCCATTACCAGAAAAACCACATTAAGTGGAAACTCAAAGTATGTTGGAACTCAACTCCAGGGAGGCCTGGTGAGGCCTACTACCAGAGAACCATGACATGAAGGAGCTTACTTTCAGGGAGGCCTGGAGAGGCCTACTACCTGAAAACCACAGCTGACATTGGGCCAGACTGGCATTCCAGTTGACTGTCTATGGGGCTTTGCCTTCAGGGAGGCCTTATGAGGCCTACTAACTGATAGTTCAACCTCAGGGCCACTTAGTACCACAGTATGAGGGATTTAGCCCTCAGGGAGGCCTAGTAAAGCCTACTACCTGACCCCCACAAAAAATGTGGGAGCCCATCTCCAGGGAGGCCTGAAGAGGCCTACTTCCTGAAACAGTCTAATCAGCTGGATGTGACTGCTGCTGGGGACTCGCCTAACAGGGAGGCCCGGTCGAGCCTACTAGCTGATAGCGAGTCTTTCTGCTACTTTAATGAACACTGCTGGAACCATACTAATAAAAAACTTTCCTAAAGTTTTGACCTAGTGTATGCTCCACAATGTTGTGACCCACCTCCGAGGAGGCCTGTTAAGACCTACTACTCGGTAGTGAGTCTTCTGCCCGAACTACCAGGGCCAACCAACGAAGGTGAGCTGGCCTAGGAGCCCTATCTTAGGGGCTACCCGGTCAAGGAGGCCTGCTGGGGCCTACTACCTAACTGTGCAGCCTTCAAGGCAGAAAAACTGTTACTACAGCACTTACAGCATCCTGGCACCTAATCACATTGCCAAAGGCAGTGTACTCAGCAAAAAGCAATACCCTCATAGCAGGGGAGTACAACATACGCCACTCTGCCTAGTGGAGGCCCCATTTTAAGGGCCTACCTACTAAATGCATGGGCATCAGCTCATGGCAATGCTCTGGCTTCAAGGGAGCGGAGTTCAAATACCGGAATGAAATGTAGTTAGAACTCCCTACTCACCCGGAGCCATCGTGGTGTGAGGTAGATAATACAGAGCTGAGAATGGATTACTCAAAACTACCCCGCGTTTAGTGGGGGAGAAACACCATATGCCCCTGAAATGTTAGACAGGGAGCGGGCCTGCAAGTGGCTCCAAAGGGTGACAGGGATTTGTCCTGTGCCCAGCCTGGGGAAGCGGAGCTTGCTTGCAAGCCAACCAACCTTCACCCATCGTTCGAGTGGTTCAGCTCAACGGGCTGAGTGGAGCCAGCTCTAGAGGCCTAAAAACAAGTAGCTCTGTTCGACAGGGTCTGGCAAACTATCACATCGCAGAGCGAAAGACAGCCTGACCCGCCTGAAGGATCATACCTCAACTACCACCCTGCATTACTCTATCACCCCTGAATGCAGTGAAAGGGGCGGGCCTTGGCCAACAACTCCCATTTAAGGGAGGAGGCTGAAATCTAGGGGAGGAAGCCTAACACATAATGAATGCGGCAGCTATACTTAGCAGAACGCCTCCAACATCCCAAACATAGCCTAGGCCAGCTACAGAGGCGGCCCGGGTTAGGGCCGACCCATAAGCATAGATCTACCTGAGGGCTCAGAGGAGCCAAAGCCAACTTGATTGAGAGGCTGTGAAACACTCAACCTACTGACACCTTACAGAGCTCAGGGGAGCGAAGTACTCAGGATACAAATGTCACAAACTGATAGGTAAGACATAAGATCTATCTGAAGCGCCAGCGTCAGTCTAAACCTAAACAAAAAAGCTTTTTTTTTTTTTTTTAGGAAGACCAACTACTCTACCCCTGGGTGGCTAATAGCCCTGAGGCTAAACAGAAATGAGCGGCGGCCCACCACGCATAAAAAATGTTATGACCGGAAGGCCATCACACACTCAGCACGGAAGCCAAATCTTCTTTGAGCTTCTCCCTAATTCGTTCCAGCCACCAACTGAGGGGAGGCTTCAGGGCCCTGAAGTCCAAAACTTACTTTACCTTATTCCTCCTTGCCAGTACGACTCCCTAGGTCTATACAGGGAACGAGGTCTGTAGAGAAATAAATGTCAGTGTTATTTGTACACACAGATATTCTTAAAAGACCAATCAGCTCACCTGCGGCATGCGGAGTGAAGACTCCACCAGAGATTCACAAAAACCTGGGGTCCACCACTTTTACATGCCTAAAAGAGGCGCTCACACTAATCAAGCCAAGGCGGGCCAACAGAACATAGTTCTATCATGGGCCCAGCCCCAGGCCTGATGTAGCAAGAACGCCTGGGGAGTCAGGAAGAGAGAGAGGGCTGGTAGAAAAAGGCCCTCCAGGGAGATCAACCCTTACTCACGCTGTGTGCGCTTGCGCTGGATGACCTCCCTTAGATCCCTCTTCTTGCGGGAGGCTCGCCTTCTCTGTGTCCTACTCCTCCATGGAGGGGGCGCACGAGAGGCGACACTGGACCTCTGGTCCTGTCTACGGTCCTCGGACCGAGAGGGACCAGGGCCTCCCGTCTGCCTGGGCTTGGACCCGGATCTCAGCGGTATACATGTTTCAAAAGCAGCTGAGCGTGCCTTCGCCTCTCTAAACTTCCCAACCACCGTCATCCACGGAGGTGCCAAAAAGCTTAGAAGGCGAAACTGGTGAATTGAGGAGAAAAGGATTTCTCTTTCTCCCCGATATCAGCCATGTTAAGTCACAGATGCCTCTCCGTGGCCACCATCGCTGCCATCGATCAGCCGATCGCGGCAGCAGGCCCGGAGAGACAAACTGTGGTTCGACGCAGCTCAGCAACCGCCTCAGGGGACAGCCCCGCCCCCTGGTCGAGATCCCACAGCAGGTCAGCCTGGTAAGCTTGCAGCACCGCCATGGTATGGGGAGCAGCGCCGGCCTGACCTGCTGCCGTGTATGCTCTGCCATTCAAACGAGCTGATACTTTAAGCGGTTTGGATGGCAGGGTTGGAGCTTTAAGTGTCGACACCCGCCCAGACACGAGATATTTTGTGAACGTCTCGTCAATCGGCGGTATCGACACATACCCATGCTTCCCGATCCACTCAACATCAGCGAAATCACCCCGCTGATGTCAGTGAATATGAGCAGAGCATGGGTTCTTCCAAGCCCTCTCGATCTCAGTATGGAGATCAGGAAGGAAAGGAAGGCTCACCTGAGCTGGTGCCATATGTTCAGGGAGAAATCGATCGTCAAGCCTGCCGCGAGCGATCTCTCCCTGAGCGCGCCGCCATGGCAACTGAAGTTTGTCGGCGGCGCGCCCCATATCAACCACCAGCTCAGCATACACGGGGCAGGATGGCTGACGAGGCTCTGGATCTAATGCATCCTCATCAGCCATTTCTTGCCCGTCCTGAAGAGCACTCTCTGCAGTACCAGTAGGAGAAACGTCTCCGTCATCCACCTGCAACACGCTCTCGTCAGTCGATGACGCATCTGAGAGGGTTTTTTTTTTTTTTTTATTTGCACAGGACGCTCCCTCGAGAGCGTCCCGTGCGTGCTCTTCACTCAGACAGAAAATGCACATTTCATGTGTGTCACCCGGCAACAAAAACCTTGGGCACGGGTCAACACATATAATGAAATTCTTACCTTAGGACTTGCCTTAAGTGTGCGCTTCATTTTCTAATTGCCGTTAATGCTTGACATTAAGACCAGACAAAACAGTCCCTGAAGACGAAAAGATGTTGTCATGTTTGCAAGGCGCCCTTTTATACTTGCAGGTCGCATGTTAATCATTCACGTTAATGATTCACGGGCTGTCGCCGGTCAATGTGATTGCCGTGATTTGATATTGATTTCAGACACCTGTCACGCCTGAGGCGTTCCCCATAGCGTCATTCTGACGTAGTGTAGAGTTCCCTTTCGAAAGGGAACTACTGTTACTAAATGTCTATGATGCCTTAAAGCAAGACATTACAGGTGAATAGGGTAAAAAAAAAAAAAAAGTTAACAGATATCACTATACTTTCTTCTATCGATTAATCATAGTACATTAAGACAATTGCTTTGTATTACAAGTTTTCTGAAATGTAATGTTTAAACACGCAAATCAGTCATTGTCTAACTGAATATGCACTCATTTACACCAATTTACAGAACAGAAATCTGAACATTGGATAAAGCCAGATTTGAAATGGTTTTATTTTGTATAAAGGTTTTATCTAATTTTATCACTCCATGAATTAGATTTTTTTTTTGGAATAAAATTAATCGGGTGAATGATATATTAACAAACTACACTGTAAGTGGAGATTTCTGGCTCAGTGCAGATGAAAAACTAATTTTGAGAAAATGTTTTGTGATTGAAATCTACACATGCAAAAAAGTGTAATAAAATGAACACTAAAATGTGTATTTTGGATGTTTTCTTTCCACTAACCTAAAAAAAAGACAAGTTATGGAGCAAATAGTCCAAAATCTGAAAGTTGATCAATGCCCTAAAAAAATAAAATAAAAAATAGAATAAAAAGATAATTTTGGAAGAACATAAAGGTAAGTAAATATGTCATCATTATTATTATTATTATTATTATTATTATTATTATTATTATTATTATTATTATTCATTTTTAGGTGGACTATATGCCTTTAAAAAAAAGTATTAAAGTATTAAAGTTAAGTATTAAAAAAGCAATACTACTGACCCATTGGGCTATGAAGAAGGGGAAAAAGTGTAATAAAATAAACACTTAAATATGTATTTTGGATGTTTTCTAAATTTATGGAGCAAATAGCCCAAAATCTAAAAATGTATCAATGCCAAAAAATTTTTAATAATTTTGGACGAACATAAAGGTAAGTAAATATAATGTCTTAAAAAAAATAATAATTAGGTGGACTATGCCTTTAAAAACAAAGTCTAAATCAATACTACTGACCTATTGGGCTATGAAGGAGGGAAAAAGTGTAATAAAATAAACACTTAAATGTGTATTTTGGATGTTTTCTCTCCAATAGTCTAGAAAAGACATGTTATGGAGCAAATAGCCAAAAATCTATAGCCCCCCCCCCAAAAAAAACAAATAAAACTATGGTTTTATCTGTATTGGTTTGCCTTACAGCTTTAACATCAGTTTTAGGGCTGGACGTTATGACAAAATATGTTGATATAAACGAGCCACCATTTGAGATTTAGCTATATTGCATTTATTATTTGAAACTGAAATTATCAGAGAGCAATGCAAAGAAGCTTCTTTATATTGTGCAAGATTCCTATGGACTTCTATTTGTCATTTTGGAGCTTGATATTATCTTGTATTAGGGAAAAAAATCTAATTTTGGAAGAACATAATGATAAGTAAATATAATGTCATATTTTTCTTTTTTTTTTCTTTTTTAGGTGGACTTTGCACTTTAAAACCTCTCGAACTCTGTCTTCAGGACATCTGATGACAGATACTAATAAGATTCGTTTCTCCTTGCGAAGATTCAAAGAGAAAGATTCCCTCGATCCATTCCAGGCACATTCAAAGGCAGGGGACTCTGCCCAAACTCTCCCCTCTTCATTATCATTCTCAGGTTATCCACCGCCAAGCGAATCTGGAGCGCAAATGAATTAGTGAGAATTAAGGAGCCTCTGTGGTGTGAACCCTCTCCAAATCTCTGCTAAGATGAAAGGTACACAGCTCCCGTCTCATGCACCTAAGCTCCGAGGGATCAAGCACCTTCATGAGTCTCCTACTCTTCTCTCGCCCTCTTTCTCTGAAATAGCAACAGCGCAGGCAGTTAATGTAGCCTAACGTCTGCTGACCGTGAGCTGGGCCGCGTGGGAGACGAGCGGGTATCGGAGGACCACACCTGCCATCACTGGCCATTAATTACAGACTGAGAGCCGAGCGGTGACGATCTTCTTTCCACACGCTGGCCTTCCGCTCATCTGAGCCCCTCGCAAAAGAATTAAAGCGTTAGTTCACCCAAAAATGAAAATTCTGTCAGTAATTACTCACCGTCATGTTGTTCCAACCCCGTAAGACTTTCGTTCATCTTCAGAACACAAATTAAGATAATTTTTATTAAATCTGAGAGCTGGATCACTCCTTCATAGGCTTCTATGTTATTGAAACTTGCCGGCCCAGAAAGTTAGTAAAGACAATGTTTAAAATAGTCCAAGAGACTACAGTGGCTCAACCTTAAGTTTATCAAGCGACAAGAATACTTTTTGTGCGCAAAAACAAACAAAATACAAAACAAAACAAAAAATATTCAACAATCTCTTCTCTTCCATGTCATTCTCCTATGCTGTTGACGTAGTGTAACACCGCAGCGATTCTGGATTCTACGTCAGAACGTAGGCTCACTATTGGCCGACGCTGGTCATGTGTGTGATGCCGGCCGATAGTGAGCCTTCGTTCTGATGGACAACCCAGAAGCGCTGCGCTGTTACACTACGTGAACTCCCTCAGACCCACAAAGAACAAAATGAAGAGTTGAATAAAGTCATTATTTTTGTGTTTTTTTGCGCGCAAAAAGTATTCTCGTCACTTGATAAACTCAAGGTTGAGCCACTGTAGTCACTTGGACTATTTTAACGATGTCTTTACTAACTTTTATGGGATGGCAGATATCGATTGCATAGAAGCCTATGAAGGAGTGAGCCAGCTCTCAGATTTCATCAAAAATATCTTAATTTGTGTTTTGAAGATGAACGAAAGTCTTACGGGGTTGGAACAACATGACGGTGAGTAATTACTGACAGAATTTTCATTTTTGGGTGAACTAGCGCTTTAAGGAGTGCTATGATATGATATACTAGTGGTTCTCAATCAGGGGGCCTCAACAAACTTCCAAAAAAGCTGATGGTGAAACAGGTCAACTTTACACTTTTATAAACTAAGCATAATACCTATTGATTACTACAGAAAAAATAATTGCTTTAGTAGTAATATACTTAAATTACATACACATAAATGGACCTTCTAGAGCAGGGGTCACCAAACTTTTTTCTCTGGGGGCCACATTATCGTTCCTGACTGTGATGGGGGGGCTGGGGCCGGGTCATCTATATAACATATAATTGTATGACCCAGACCAAAATGACCACCAGCAGGCTTCATTGTGTAGTAGAGATTACTAGCCTGGCACAGCCATCTCCACTACTATGTCCAGGCACAGCCATCCTCCGAATCCTGTCTTCTCTTGCTTGCCCTCACAAGCTAGCATACTCTTTGTGGCAGGTTTCGTGGGGACGACGCAGATTATATTCTTTGAAAACCGCCACACTTTCTTTACATATAATACAAAGTGCGCGGTCCTTACACTGAACAAAAAAAATAATCGTTAGTCTACTGTTCTTTGAAAACTCTGCACTCTCTATCAACTTTTTGTTTAACGCTAGCCATTTTGCTGTCCTGAACACTGACAGTTATCTGACAGTTCTCTGCGCGTGCGTTGTCTGTCACTGCTTGATCTCGAACATGTCGGGTGACGAAAATTCGGAAAAAAATTTAACTGAAAAAATCAACAAAATACCAGATGCAGACATGTTATTATTTTCCAAAAAGCAATTAAAAAAAATAGGCCATGACGACTTTTGAGGATTGCCTCATAGGGCTGGTTCAAATAGTGGGGGGCAGAGGGGCCGGGGGGCCAGTCAAAGGGGGGTGGCGAGCCTGAGTCGGCCCGCGGGCCTTAGTTTGGTGACCCATGTTCTAGAGGGTTTAAAAGTATAAATGTGAAGCTTGTACTAAAGAAACTACATGTATGCAAATCAAGACACCCAAAATTCTCCTTTTAAAATGGCGTTCTGTAAATGTGCTTGGGTATGATCCATAATGGGTTTCTGCACTGAAATCGAAAGTTGTAATAAAACAGATTATTCACGAGAAAATACTATTTCAGGAATTGCTAGTAAATTTCACAATTAATTAAAAAGAAAATTATATTTTTTTAATTAAACATGAAATTTTGGAGTGAAAATTGTTTCTACATCAATACCACTGACCATAGGGGGGCTATGAAGGGGGGGGGATAAGATTGGGCTAAATATATTTCAACAGTCAGGAAAAAAAAAACAATATGCCAAATATGTTTTGTGGGGAAAAAATATTTCTAAGACTTCATCGCTCCTTTGCTTTTGTTTTAGTGTTATAAAACTTCTTTGGAGCAATATATATAGTGGAGAAAACACCAATACACATACATTTGAATTAGGTTGAAAATGTCTTATATTAGTTAAAAAAAAGCACTGTTAAACTAATAATTATGCAAAATATTACAGATCATATTTTTGGAATATTAATATAATTTTTTTTCAAATAATATAAACAGGATATACATCCTATATTCTATAAAGGGATCCCTTGCAGTGGGGATATAGCATTAAACAGTCCAAAAGAGTGAATTCACTGGTGTGCGTTGCTGTCAGAATAAAACAGACCAAAAGTAAATAAATAAATAAATAAATAAAACAAGCCCAAACATGCAATGAAGTCTGTCTGTGTTTTGCTCTATGCCCCCCGTCCATCTTGCCCTCCTGCCAGCCCAGTTTTACAGCAGAACGCCAGATCTGCCTTTCTCTACGCCCGGCTCTTTCTCCATCACACGCTGCCCTTGTGCCGGACATCAAATGACCACTCAACCCCCCGAGGAGCGCTCAAGTTCCCACCTCCTCATTTCTCTCCCTCGACTCGCTCCGCACGGGGACGCACGACATCTGCCTGTCTGAGAGAGGGAGGCGTTCGCGGACCCCTCTGCCCGTCTGTCAGCGGATCATATTGGCCTGTCACGCCATCCAGCACTTATTATTCAGTACAGGGAGAGTCGGGGGAAAACGAGAGAGAGAGAGAGAGAGAGAAGTGCGGAAAACATTTTCATGGATTTCAGATGCTTTATTGTTTGTGCCAGATTGCCCCACAGATACATGTAACCGGTTTTATCCACCAATGTTTACGCTGTAATCATTATCACATAATCTAATTACTGCTGCTTTCCACAAACCCCCAGTCCGTCAATGAGAGGCGCTGCAATCGATAGAGGAATTTGCATAAAAATCTATTTGGCAGCTTGTGCGAATGGCGGCCAGGATCAAGATGTGAGCTGTGGGGATGAAGACGAACACCTCCACAACAGACAGAGGTGAACAGCAATGTCTTTACAAAGAATTAATCCTGCACTATACATCATTTCTGTTAATGCTGTTTATTAGGGCTGGACCATGTTGACTCATATCGGCCCTATTCATGATTTTAATGCGCTTTTGTTTTACCATTAAGTTTCCTAAAGGCCGCATCATTTAACTAATTTTCCGATTATTTCTCGTCCTGCCATGCGCAAATGCTGATGGGAGTGTTTCAGTTCATTTCTGTGAGTCAGTTCAAACAGTTTCAATCATTTGGATCGCTACAACACCGGCTCAACCAATGGCATGAGTTTGGAGACGGAAGTATCTCGCTGTGTCCGAAAATGCCTATTTCTATACTATATAGTAGGCGAAAAACAGTGTGTGAGCTGAGTAGTGTGTCCGAATTCATAGTATTCATTAAAAAAGTAGGTTAGTCTGCCTGTCTGTCTGTATAGAAGTACTATATATACAGTATGTATGTATTTGCATATGAAAATTGGACTAAATGTATTTCAACAGTAATAGAATAAAAAAAAAACACCTACATTTGCCAAATATGTTTTGTGAAAAAAGATCTAACTCATTTGCATTTTTACATACATGTGACTGTATACATGTTTACATGTGACATGTGACATACATGTTACTGTATGTTCAAGACTTTTTTTAATGTATGTTGTAAAGCTTTAGAACAACATTTATAATGATATTCATAGTGGAAAAATGTAAAAATAAAAAGCTTAAAATTAGGTGTCACAGTGCTGTATTTTAAATAAATAATTAAAAAAGATGTTAACTGAAACATTAGGCAAAAATTTTACAGATAATATTTTAATTTGTTGCGGCTTTGGTGACAATATAAAAGCCAATTATTTCTTTTTGGAAGCATGTCGTCTTAATTATATCACGCTTTAGTTTTTCTTTCACACAGTAAAAATGGGATATATAAATATTTAAATAACGTCATGTCGCCCAGCCCTAACGGTCATTTAGGGACAGCTGGAACAGCACACTTGATTCATTAATATTTATATAATCACAGGAAAATAAGAATTCAAGCTAATGCTGCTGTGCTGTTCCCTCACAAATGCACATTCTCAGCACAAAGCTACCGCCCATATCTCGGGCTCTGGTTGGTCTCTGTTCCCGGCTGTGGTAAGTCAAGTGATCTTGCAGGACTGGCTTTTGGCTCAGATCCATGTGTATGTTTCACTGCCTGGGACCTCAGCCTCCTGCTCAGGGTGCAGGGTGAAGGAGAAACTATCACACTCTCCTTGTCAGCTGCAAGGGTAATTACTGCTGGCTGAAATTACTCAACATTTGTTTATTAGTTCCCCAGAGCCCCCTGTAAATAGATTGTCCGTTACAGTCCGATCGCATTAGAGAGCGCGTAGCCCCTCAGAAGCCCCCCAGCCTCCTGTTGGCGGTGCGTCTGTTTCCTCACAGAACGAACCGTGTTCCAGCAGAGCGTTCTCCATTAGCGACGCCGTGCTATGTCTAAAGCGACACTGCCCGATGTAATTGCTGAATTCTGTCACATAGCCTCAGCTTCATTACCAGCGCCGAGGGGATGAAGCAGAGGAGCAGAGACATCAAAAACACAACTACATATGCACTTCCTAAAGAAGTTTTAAGACGTTTTAGGTAAGTTTAGGTTTTGCGCTTTGGTTCTGCGAATCGGCGGATAATAAAAACCAACATCAGAGCCACTTTGCCACATGCTTTTCTAAGCATGCGTCTTGTTTGCTGTCTGCGGCACACAAGAATCAACACGTATTGTAAATGTGGCTACAAATGATTAAATATTTGCAGGGAGGAAAACCAATCACAGTTCAATATGCAATAAAAAAACAACATAAGGCCAAAATTATCGGCAAAACAAAGTTTGAATGATTTCTGTTATTAACATTTCAGCATTATTAATGTGTTAATTTACAGTTCAGCAATATTAATCAATTAATTTTAACAAATAATTATTTAATGAATAAAATGTACTGAATAAAGCATAACATGCTAATCTGAACTATAACCTCAAAATGTGGTTTGCAAAGTATTATTGAAATAATTGCATTAATTCCACAGCTACATACTCTAATATACAGGACCTAAAATTAACATTTGCCAAGCAGGAAATGCAAGTAAAAATATGAGAATATGAAATGGTGTGAAACTCCAAATTGCCGGTAACATTTTTATAAATTCTAACAATGCAAAACTGAGAACGTAAACCGATGTGAACGACGCTCGGGACAGTTGACGGGCCTGTGCATCGTCACAAAAAAAGCCTTGCCAATTTAAAAATGTAAGCTCAAGACGACGTGAAAGGGAAATCAATTTGTTACTCGCACGGCATTAGAAGTTTTCTGTGTGCAAACATCCGAAGCGCGCGCCCAGAAATCCGCGTCTCAGACGGCGTGAATACTGAATCCAGCTCTTTTTCACATCTTCTTGCGCTTGAACAGATTGAACAAATTATGTCAAAATGCCCGTCTTGGCAAGTATCCTTGTAAACATAAGATAGTCAGTTATGTCTTATTAAGTGAATGTAAACAGCTGAGAAATAAAACGCACGTGTAACAGTATATTGGATCTGTGCATTAGCTCTTAAAGTGACAGTAGCCTAATATTCCTGCTGCTGTGTGTTTTTAATGTTAATCAAACAACACGCCTCATTGTTCTTGACTGAACAACTTTTGTGACTTTAATAAGGATTAATTTATGTTTCATGGCTGGTAAATGTATTTATGGCCGGTAAATTTTCTTAAGACACCGGTCTACACTTAAAGCAACACTATGGAACTTTTCCTCTTCGGTCCCCCTACAGGTTGGAAGCGGAATTGTCCATTACCGTTGTCGTAAATCATTTAGCCTACAGTCGCACGCACGCTCGCTGTTTATCCAGCACTGGCTTTGGAATGAACGATGTCCACAGACAAGGTAGAGTATGTTGCATGATTTTATCAAAGTATGATGTATTGCGAAATCAGAAACGAAGAAATACAAAATAATGACTATTGTAGCGCTTGCCGTAAAGCAAGTCAAATTTGTAGTTTTCTTATGTATCATTAGAACTACAGAAACGAGACCTGATCTGGCAATCTTACACAGTGCGGTTATAGCAGATAAAGGACCGCAAAGCAGAGGCATAAGTGCCGTTCACCCTGTTACGACTTGATGAACCACTGAAACGATTTTGGAAACATTATTTTAAGGTAAAAAATGTTACATAGTGTTGCTTCAAGTCATATATATATATATATATATATATATATATATATATATATATATATATATATATATATATATGTTAAAAATAGTTAACCTCGCTTATTGACTAAGTCAAGACCATGATGACCCATTTTTAATCAATACAGGGCAGTCTCGCAACTACTATTAAAAAAATAAAATCAAAAAAGGTACTTGAAGTCTTGAAGGGACTTTTTCAATAAAAAGGTTCTTCACAATGTACAGCCTAGTTGGCAGTTACACAAAGGCGAGGTTGAAATATGTCAGTCGTTCTCTACATATAAATTCTCCCTTCTTTGTGGTATTTTATTGTGGTTATTTTCTGCATGCTGCCCACCATCGAGTGGACATCTTCGTGGCAGAGGCCTTGTTTTTGTGTATTCTGTGATGGGAGGATGAGGCGAGCCAAGGTCTGTCCCTGTATTCATCGTGTTGGATGGTTCCTGTCAGAGATGACATTCTGAAACACTTGACCCACAAAAATGAATTCTCGGCCAGAGCCCAATGACAGCGATGGGCAATTCATTCTCCTAAAATGTGCGAAGATAAAAAGGAGGAGAATGCAATAGCGCTGTCAAAGGGGGAGAGAGCAACGCCAGGGAGTAAATCTATGTTTGAGAATGTGAAAACCATACATAAAAAGTGTTTTACAGGGAAATGGCTTTAGTTTAGGAGACTATGCGATATGACTCACGCTTTGATCAAGAAGGAGAAGCGAAGCCAATAAGACAGGCTTATGGAAAAATGCTGCACTCTAAAACAGTGTTTCTCAACTGGTTTTACTTCAGGACCCAAATGGGTACAAAAGTTTTAAAAAAGACAAAAGTTAAAATGTTTGACCATATTAATATAACCACTGAGATTGGCTGAATAATATACCCAATTATTATTGCCTGGGTTGTATGTATATATGGATGGATGGATGTATGTACGTATGGATGGATGGATAGATACACATTAATTAATTAATAATAATAATTAATAATAACTATAAATATTGTTTTAAATATTGTTCTAAAGCTCTACAACATACATTTGAAAAGGTCTTGAACAATAATGTAAAAATGCAAAGGAGTTAGATCTTGGCCTTGACATATTTTGCTAATTTTTTTTTTATTCTATTACTGTTAAAACACATTTAGTCCATTTTTCATATATACATACTGTACATACAGTACATATATACCTCTAGATAGACAGAGATAGATAGATAGATAGATAGATGTCTTTGTCATTTGCACTAGTATTGTTTCGTTTTTTTTCTCTTTGACAGACCTGTGACCGTTTCTGTGTGGAGACGCGGCAGTGGAGAAGCTCTGCTGCTGTTAGTGATGGGTTGAGTCCACCTCTGTGGATGTTACACTAATAAAAAGCCATCTTTCCATTCCTCTGCCTCCAGCGCTGGCCTAATAACAGCCTGTGTGCAAATAAGGCCCTCGAGCCACTGGACATCCATCATGTCCCTCCTGAGTCACATTACAGCACCCTAATGGCCACTCCGTGTGTGCTTATGATATTAATTTTTAGTGTTTTCTGAAGAGCTTTAATCAGTAATGTGACATTGTCTCACCGCTGTGGAGACTCCTCGGCCATATTGAGTCCCTATGTCACCTCCGTCTCATCTCTGCTTGTCTTCTATTCTTCACTCATTTCTCTTCTTTTTCCCTCTCCTTATTTTCATCTTTTCTTTTCTCGTTTCATAATTTCACATTTTTTCTTTCACCATGTTCAAAGGTGTCAAGTAACGAAGTACAAATACTTCATTACCTTATTTAAGTAGAAAGTTTGGGTATCTATACTTTACTGGAGTCATTATTTTTCAGTCGACTTTTTACTTCAACTCCTTACATTTTAAAAATAGCCTCGTTACTCCTATTTTATTTCTCCTTATTTTTCCTATTCTCTCCTCATTTCACTTCTCCTTATTTATTCCTATACTTTTCTCTTCTTCTTTTGTGCCCTAACTTCTCCTCATTTCTACCTCCGTGACGCAATTTTCTCCTGATTTCTCCAGTTCTCTCCTCATTTCTCCTCTTTCTGCTGTTTTGTCCTCATTTCTCCTCTATAGCCGTTTCCTAACTTCTCTTCTTGTTTTATCGCCTTTTTTTCTAATTTCTCGTATTCTCTCCTCACGTCTCTTCTTCTAGGCTCTCAATTTTTCCTTTTGTCTTTTCTCCTCTTTATTTCCTCATTTATTTTCTTCTCAGAATTTCTTGTTGATGCTCCTTTCTTCCTATTTCTCCTATTCTCTCCTCTTTTTTCTCCTTTTTTTCCTAATTTCTCATTTTTTCTCTTCTTTCTTTCACCTCTTTGATGCAAATTTCTCCTTATTTCTCCTATTCTCTCCTCGTTTATCTTCCTCTCAGCTCTTTTCTCCACATTTATCTTCTCGTTCCCTCTCCAAATTTCTCCTCTTTTTCCCAATTTCACTTTTTTTCTTCTTCTTTCTCCACTTCCTTTCACCTCTTTGATGCTCTTTTCTCCTTACTTCTCCTGTTATCCTCTGATTTCTTTTTTCCTCTGCTCATTTCCTCTCCTCTTTTTTCTTCCCAATGTTCTTTTTCCCTCATTCTTCACTCTCTTTGATGCTCCTTATTTCTCCTATTCTGTCCTCATTTCTCTTCTCCTCTCCTCTCCTAATTGTCTTCATCTTGTCTCCTCTTTTCTCCGATCCACTCAGACCGTGAGCATGTGTACAGAGGCTCTGCCAGCTCTCGGCTCATGTGACCAGATCAACAGATGGCCGGCTACACTCGGGGTCTGAGGAACACGCTAGCACGCAAACACTAGATGTCATTTTGCATTTTTAAATACACGTCACATCCCCCCCACCTGCAGAATGTCAGAGTTTGATAGCATCAGCCGGAGGCACAGCTCCTTGTAATAGATGTATTTTAAAATGCCTCCCGCAAAGAGCATGTTGGGAAAACAAGATGAATCAGCCAGATATTCTGTAGATAAACCAGGCTTTTAAGTGTTTAAGCTAGTCATCGTCTTGTCTCAATTTCAACATTCAAATATCAATTCGCCTTTTTAGGTCAAACCGTTAAGCTTAAGGAGTGCTTTTTTGATCAGGTTTTGTGGCATGAGAGGATGTTGATGGATCTAATCTTTAACCATGCTGAGGAATATTTCAAACACTTAAAGTTTTGACAGGATTTTTTATTTTATTTAATTTTTTTACGCCAGTCAGTTTTTCACATCACATCATTTCCCTCTCCAGTTTGTACGATAACCTTCTTTTTACCAATTGGCCTCTCTCATTTTATCATGTATCTTAAAAAATTTCAAGGAAATTCTGTCGACTCTTTGAATGTCTCACATCTATCTGGTTGTCTTTGCATTTAAACGTACAGGTCGTGTTCACAGCGCACGTTTTGCGAAACCTGCCACAAATCAGGCTGTTTTGACAAGCCTCAGTTGTTTAAGTATTTTGCCGATCATATAGATCACAGGTTTTTTTTATTTTTTTTTATCGCAGCACCTCCAAATCCTCAGTTGAGAATTCAAATCATCCGTGCAGAAACACGGAGAAACGGAGGGGGCAGAGATAGAAACAGAAACAGGAGCGTTTAAAATGCAAGAAAACTCTCCAGTGCCGCTCTCAGGGCTCGAGGATTTGGAGGACGGGGGGGGGGGGGGGACAGAGGGCTACGAACGAACAGCCGTCACTCTCCGTGTGCAATTTCATTCATCTAACAAGGCTCTGGAAGCACGCGGGCCGATGATAATTGCCTTTAAAGACTGAGGAAGAGAGAAGAGAGGAGCGCAGATAAAAGATACGCACCAAAGAGCACATTAGGACATGGGAGGGGCTGGCAAGACCGCAGAGGCTTCTTGTATAAATAGTCATGAAATAAGAAGTTTCTGCCAAGGATTGAAGTGAAGAAATTCTCTCGGAGGGGCCAGCAGGCCACACCAAATAATCCTTGACTTAGCGTCCCATTCTGAATCCCATATTAGCTACAGAGATTTAAATGTAAATATGCCATTAGGCTGTCATTACAGTGATCAAACTGTGCACGGCACAGGTCAGGCCCAGCCACTGTTAATTTTGCAGGCAAAAGCTTTTTTTTCCTCCTCTCTTGAAATGTTAATAACTTTCTATTAGTTAATGTACCTTGACTAAAATTCAAATTAGACATAATTTATTTTAATATCTGTGACTAGCTAGCCTGACCATTTAGCAATGGTCTGCAGAAGAATACACGATTGTAAATCGGACTAATTTGCATTGGACGGTTTTAGTACACCTCGTCTCTCGCTTTTTTCGCCGTTGTGATGAATCATCTCTGATCCTTGAGGTACAACTGTTCTTTAGTGAATATTGCCAACCGTCACATTTAATATACGTCTTTATGAATGCGCCTCCGGGAAGGGGGGGCGGAACTGGAAAATTACCCCGAGGACACCAGACTATTATGTTAAAATGATATAATTTCATATTTGGACTGGAATACGGTCCTAAATTACAAGATTGAAATGTCACTATTGTTGAAGCAGATCACTCTTTTTTTCGATAATTGTCTTCTGAGCGTTTCCAGTTGTAAATAGGGCTGTCGCGATTATAAAATTTGCCTGACGAATAATTGTCTGAAAAATAATTGTGATGTTGATTAAGTGTAATTTTTAGGGTTTTGTCGAGCATTTTTTGTGTGCTTCGTTCATTAAATAATTGTTATGAATTTAATCCTTTTTAAGTTATCATCTTGCAGTGTAAGATTACAGTTAACACCTTTAAATATTCTATCTAAATATAAATTCAGTAAATAAAAAAATCACAACAAACTGGCCAATCACAGAAAAGGCCATAAATGTATCATTCACATACATACATTCACATAGAATATACATATAATAAAAGTATGTTTTACAAGAAAATACAATTTCAGTCTTCTTCAAAATTTCACGCTTAATTTGGTGTTCCTTGCCATTTCTTTGTGAAATATAAAGGCAATTTCTGCATATATCTAAGTATATCCTACACCATGAAATATAGTTTAAAAAAATGACTGTAGAAAACTGAACGAAATGGACATGAAGCAAAAATTAGTTCATTTGAAAGTGAAGCACCAAAGCAAAATGCAAAAATAAAACCTTACCCTTTCTGCTACTCTCTGAAAAACTGTTAGTCCCGCCCCCAAATGGACGCCATTGGTTGAGCCACTGTTCCTGTGTTTGGGCTGGTTAGAATGACAACATACAAACAGATCAGTGTTTTCAGAAACAATCAATGAAATAATCAAATATACTAATCAAAAATACCTAAATAAAGTCTCAATATTTTGATATTTTAATACCGACATTGCTTGCTCGCGCCTTGGTGCGGATATTGGTATTTGGTGTTGTTGATGCAGCCAAGTTACAACTCCTGTGTTTAGAGAGAGAGAGAGAGATAAAGAGAGTGAGAAAATATGGGCCAAGAAGAGGCCAGTTGATTGGAAACAGCTGGGGAAAAAGAGGGAGGCCGCCCACTTTGGAAAATCTGGGTGACCTCCGCTGGCATGTGAAAGCGCATCTCTTCAGCTGCCAAACCCGAAGCATGCAAAGAGGAACCCTTGGGCCATGGCGCTGGATGGTACCAACAGCCCTCCTGTGATACACTACAGGGATCAGACTCTGTCCGATGCACTTCAAAGACGTCCGGCTTCAGATACCTGAAGGACTGATTTCCACCACCCGAATAGCCAAGTCTCTTGATGCCTAAAAAAGTAACATTGTTTAAAAAAAATGAAGACATAATCATTTTGTTTATGTTTTATTGACTGATACAGTGGTCTTACGCTTGAAAAGCTCTATGTTGCTGATGCAATTGTAGAAATTTACATGATTAAAGTCAAAATTGACAATTCTGATTTTTTATGGAATATTGCACTGTGTATTATAAATGATTTATCCGTTAATTTTTTTATTCATGTGCCTCATAATCAAAATAACTTCACCTTCCTCTTGCAGAGACATCTCTTCTCTTCTCTGATGACGTGTTTACTGGCGCAAGGGCGGGACAACCAACCTGTCAATCACATGAGATCCACCAATAGCAGACCACAAGCATCCAATCAATTCCCGAAGGAGAAAATCAAGTCCCGCCTTTAATTTTTTCTACAAGAACTTCCATTTCATGCTGACTAAGACTCTTTTTTTTAAAGGTCTTGCATAAAAAAATTAATAACTCATTTCAAGAAAACTTTGAAAAGCAATATTGTTAATGTTATAATGGAAAAAAGTAATTTCCCTTCAATGTCTAAATTAACCTCTTCAAATTCTTTTATATGTTCCTCCGACCTAATCAATAACGATTTAGATACTATTGAAGCTTTAACCCTCTGTTGTTAACAATTGTGCACTTTTCAGATTAACTCGTTTATGATATAGTAACATTGCTCTGTTTGAGTTCAAAAACATTGTAGAAAAATACAATAAATGCAAACTGGCAGAAGAAGAAATAATTCAAACAGCTTGCCGTCACATTGAAAGTTTGTTCATAATCAGTTCTCATAAGATTAAGAAAAGTCATGAAGTATCAACTAGATCCTTTAATGTAAAATGTGTTTCTGAGAAATTAAAAGGGCCTCTGTGTCTGTCGGACCCCCTACAGAACATGAGGGTTAACTCATATTGATTGCTCCAATGTATTCACTACAGCTGCTCTGACAGTGTGTGTGTTTAATGCTTTAACTAAACAGTATCTCTGTTAAATGATTTTAAGATGTTATGATGGGGAAGTTGGCTATATAATGGAGGCTATGAAAGGCCTTTTAAATGTCACCCGACAGCTGCAGAACCAGAGCAGAACATGAAAAACATAGGATTTTCATGTTTTATGAGGACATTCCAAATGCAATGGTTTATACTATACAAACTGTATATTATATCCCATAACCGTAAACCTACCCATCACAGAAAACTTTCTGCATTTTGACATTTTCAAAAAAACGGCACTGTTTTGCTTATGGGGACCAAAAAATGTCCCCACAAAAACAAGGATTTCGAATATTGCCATCTTTGTAGGGAATACCAGGATCACAAACACACACACTTTTGCTTACCATACACATGCAAACACTGCACTCTCACACAACCACAGTAAAGACATCACAAAGATCTCAATCATGTCTCAATTGTGACCCTGGACGACAAAACCAGTCACATGGGTAAATTTTATGAAATTTAGATTTATACATAATCTTTAAGCTGAATAAATAAGCTTTCCATTGATGTGTGGTTTGTTAGGATATAACAATACTTGGTCGAGATACAACTATTAGAAAATCTGGAAGAAAATCGCCTTTAAAGTTGTCCATTTATGTTCGCGATTATGCTGCATTCACTCACAAAAATAAATGTTTTATATATTTACGGTAGGAAATTTACTAAATATCTTCATGGAACATGATCTTTAATTAATATCCTAATGATTTTTGGCATAAAAGAAAAATCGATAATTTTGCCCCATACAAGGGTCATAATTGTTTCTCTTACACAGCATATAATGAGAGAAAAAATAGAGACTCAATTTTTCAGATGTTTCTCCGGAGATAAAGACTAGAGATGCCATTCACAGTCTCACTGCTTAACAAACACTGCCTCATTTGATGTCTATTTCTCCTTGAGTAACACTTTCATTTATGCTTGACACTTTTAAGTGACACATGAGCTATTCTGTCTGACATTTTTATTTCTTTTGTGGAATTTGAGGAGAAACACATATTTTAAAACATTTCTGCATTACACATTTCACAATTTTATCTTTGCATTCAACTATTGCATCAATGCATTTTATCATTGCATCCTCAAGTTAAAACAGTAGAACATGATAGTCATGCTCAACTGTTTTAACTACAGGAATGCACACGTTTGAGACAAATTATATACATAATTAAGAACTCAATTGAGCTCCTGCAATAAAATGTTCACACATATTCAAATAAACACACTCAAAACTGAAAGTGCATTCCCCATTTCTTTCATTATTATATGTATAATAGCCCGTGTGTCAGAGTGAGAAGAATGCTCTCGGATGCTCAATCTCCTGTGGACGGAGTCAAAGGGTTCCCACACCTCCTTCTGGCTGGCTTGAAACGAGCCGTCGAGGCGTAGCACGCCCTATCTGATCTGCATGTGAGTAATATTCATGTGTGCGACGCAGCCAACACGATCGCCCTCCTCTGTTGATTCATATTACGTAAATCACACTTTGCAACAGCAAAGATTACCACGTTTAGCATTTGGGAGGAAGTTCTTTGTACTCGTGAGTGCAGCCTTTGCCTTAACACAAACCTGCATTGATATTAATATTAATGACTATGCTAATGAGCACGGCTTGATGGGGGGACACTTATTCATATTAGATTCATTAATGTAATGAATGCATGGCATTATCAGATACTGTGTTCCGGTGTCCTTGATATGCAATGAGGGTTTAAAGACCAAACGTGCGGGAAGATAGGTGTGTCTAAGCTAAGCTTATATAACGTGGCGGGTGGGCTGAATGTAGATTTTCATAAAACGCGTAATGTTCGACATTAAACAAAACAGGCCGAAACTGAGTTAATTTGCATCGGCCTCCGCCTGTAAGACGAGCTAAACTGCTTACCACCATTGAAAAATGATATCTCTCCGAAAGGGCCCAAATATGAGGGTGAAACCAATTTAACTAGTGGCCACCAAAGTCGTTAGCGGAGTGATCAGCATTGAGATTCGGCCCGTGTAAGCCTCTTATCAACGGCGCCGTAGAACTCTGCCTCAGTTCTGAATTTCAGAGATATAGCAATACAATAAATTTGACATTTTAAAGCTTTGGCTTTACTTGTTAATTAGAAACTCATTTCAAATTGAACTTAGGGAACTTAATAAGTGCGTATTTGGATCGAGGACTGTTTCGAGCAGGAAAAAGGAGGAGGGGGGATGGAAAAGATCTGAGCGCCTACTTTCATATGAGATTGACTAAAGGTCTAGAATTCTGGGTCATTTTATTTAACTCCTAATCAAGAGGTATTCCAGGTGGGTTCCTTTTTAAGGTGATTTATGGCTGTCATATTGCAGTTTAATTTCTGTGTGGTATGAATCCATGCTCTTTTCATTTAGCTTAATATAACGGAGCCCGTGCTGCATTATCTCTAACCATTAAACAAAACGTGCACGGAAGTCGGTCTGGTAAATTGACAGAGTCGGGGAGGAAAAAGAAATCACGTTTTTGTAGCTGTCGAAGGCCAACGAGCATGAGGCATTTGGCATGGAGGAGACGCTCGCTGCTTTGCATAATATCCCACTAACAGGCAATTAAATCACTGTCCCTCCTCATCCACAGGTGACTGTGACGTCCCACCTCCAGCAATAAGATGAAAGTCATCTAAACTGCTCCGAACAGACTCGACTCTAAATGGCGGTCTTTGAGAATGCAAGATTTTTCCTTGACCTTGGACCACAAAACCAGTCACATGGGTCATTTTTTTTTTTATTGAGATGTATACATCATCTAAAAGCTGAATAAATAAGCTTTGCATTGATGTATGGTTTGTTAGGATATGACAATATTTGGCCGAGATACAACTATTTTTCAAATCTGGAATCTGAGGGTGCAAAAAATTCGAAATATTGAGAAAATCTCCTTTAAAGTTGTCCATTTATGTTCGCGATTGTGCTGTATTCACTCACAAAAATAAACGTTTTATATATTTACGGTAGGAAATTTACTAAATATCTTCATGGGACATGATTTTTACTTAATATCCTAATGATTTTTGGCATAAAAGAAAAATCGATAATTTTGACCCATACAATGTATTGTTGGCTATTGCCACAAATATACCCGTGCGACATATGACTGATCCAGTGTCATATTGAAAATAAAAGGGGGCCAAGTATGCCCCTTTTTACAAAATGTTATATAAGTCTTAAGTGACCTCAGAATGTGTCTGTGAAGTTTCAGCTCAAAATACATCACAGATCATCTATTATAGCAAGCCCAAAATGCCCCTTTTTGGGTGGAAGCAAAGCACACTTGTGCTTTTGTGTGTGTATCTTTAAATGCAAATGAGCTGCTGCTTCCCGCACCCTATCCAGAAGAGGGCTGTGCCTTTACAGCTCATGCCTGGGATACTCTGGCAACAACAAAACAGGGGAAACAATATGGGGCCGTTTCCACATAACGCGTTTTGAGACACTGTTTATGCTCATCATGGATAATATAAAAAAAGGAGGTGGTGGATTTTTAGCATTATAGACCCTTTTACAGTTGGTAAACACGGTGACGTATTTGTGTGGGCGGAGCTTAGCTGGAGGCAGAAAGATCCCTCTAGCCGCTTCACTAACGTTAGTTTGCAAGTTTTGTTAGCTTGTTTTTTAACAATGACTGGAGAAAATCCGATTTTGTCTTAATGTGCAAGGTCACTCACTGTCCAGGATGCCGATTGTTATTTGCAAAAGTTAATTTTAACGGACGGAACCAGATGACCGTACACGCTCAGTCAATGTACGAACTGACAGGATTAACGTTAACGTTACCTCCGGTTGAGTGGCCTGACTTCTACCCCTACCCGATAGAGAAACTGAGGGTAAAGAGAAACTGAGGACATATAAATATATTTAGATGCCTATAATATAACTATGTGCTGAATGGTCATGTAAAGACTTGTGTGGTGCGATCCGCAGTTCTGCCTAGCCAGCGCCAAGAAGACGACCATGTAAAGAGTGACACTACGGTGCAATTTTAATGATATGAATATTTTCTAGAAATAAAAATTCCAGATACAGCATACTCATTTTTCATTGATTCTTGCACCCAAGAACACAACAAGATGACTTTTAATAATAAAAATAATAATTTAAGCTCCTTATTATGTAGCCGAATCTGTGCTGGTTTGTAATGGCCGCCTCCAGTTTTCCGTTTGTTTTGCCTCCAGCTAGCGCCGTGACGTAGGCGCAAAAGGGGTCTATAGAGTGGTTATGTGGTTACAGCTAACACGCATTTAAGTTCAAACACCATGTACCATTCACCAAGTGAATTTTGCACAATAGGTAATATCTGGCATGTACAGGAAGTATAATAGTAAACTGAGTTTCATTACGTTAAGTTTTATATATTATTTGAAATATTTGTAATTACTTGATTGACTTTAATGTACTTCAAGAGTAAAACAGGATATTGTAAAAAACTGAGTTAAAACTGAGACTTAAATTTATCCATCAGCAATTTTTCTTGATCTGTAAAAAAAGGGGCATTACGTACCAGAATCGAGCCTGATGACTGAAGAAGTTGAAAAGCAGGAGAAATTTGTGACGTCAGATGGGAAGCAAGCTGTTTCAGAAATGGAGAAAGTCATTAAAAATTAATCAACAAACTTTTTTTTTTTATATATAGATTAACATGTACGATGAATCATGCACAATAAAACCAGGAACATGCATTTAAAAAAGTAAATAGGGCCAGTTTTGATTCCATGTTGAACTGTAAAGAAATTTTCTGATTAAATGCTCCAGTAAATTCGGATAATAATATCACAGCCAGGCTGAGCCAAGTGTGCTGAAAAATGCCTAATTAACACAGATCCCTCCTGTAGTTTCTCAAACTGCCATCAGATGTAGAATCGCTGGCCCTGCTACCCCCTCGCAGGGATCATCCCACCCCACAGCGAGGGCCTCGGCATGGGGGGAACTCCATCATTTTACCTCAGCACCTCCTCACTAATGGCTGCTGGGGCTATCCAATCAATCGTGTCTCTATTACAGTAAGACTTTAAAATCAGCTAGGATTATTTATACACCAGTCAAATTACACAGACACAATCTTTTACCTTTTCGCAGGTCTGTTAATGAGTCAAAATTCAATTGACCAGTCTTTTCATAAGTGTTTTTATTTCATTTACAAATGCGTCAAGCACAGTTAGTGATTAAAAATCACAGACAGGCTTTTTTAAGATCAGATATATATGGCTCTTCTTTAAATTAATGAGCTAATGTGACCTAAACAATGTCTAAACTTGTGTAAAGGGTCATTTTATGGATGATTTATGCATGTTACTTTATAAATATGCAATGTTTAATTTGAATAAAGTTTCTTTAAACAATAGCTAAACAAATACAATTATGTATGTTATACTAAATTGGTTGAGTTTGTGATGTAAAAAGCTGATATTATACAACACACCCCTCTAAAATAGCCTACATGATTTTGATTGGTAACTTATCACTGGCTAAATAAACATACTTACGAAAAATGTAAAATTGCAAAGAGTTTTCCCATCATTAGAGGGAAATGTGACTTGTCATTAGATCTGTTTCTCCTTTGTTGGTACGCAACAGCATTTTTTTCTATTCTACTCTATTCTAACATATCATCCAAACCAATTCATTTGTTAGTCAGGTAATATTTTACAATATTTATTTATTAAAATTAGTTAACTACATTAGTTAACATGAGCTAAGAATGAGCAATACTTCTACAGCACTTACTACCTCACAATACTTCTTCATTATTAATCTTAATGTTAATATAAATGATTCATTATTAAAAATCAAAAGTTGTATTTTAACATTAGTTAATGCACTGTGAACTAACATTACCAAACAATGAACCGTTATATTTGTATTAGCTAAGTTAAAAAAGATGAATAAATACTTAAACAAATCAAGGCTATTGCTCATTGTTAATGTTAGGCGATGCATGATAACAAATGAGACCTTATTATAAAGTGTTACAGTTATTCTTCCCTTTGAAACAACCACAACAAAGTCTTTCCTGTCATTCATACCTGTGCTGTGCTCCTGTTTTGTCTCACAATTTCTACAAGTAAATACAAAAAAAAATCATTATTTATATAGCCTATTACGAGAAGAGGGAAGATTTTCTCCCATTTTATTAAAATAAATGTTCTTTTGTCAGGCCAGAAACTTATAAAACAGTAAATAGTGTCCGTTACGGAGCTCCTCTGTTCAAAATATTACGGTATCTTCCCGCGCATTTACTCAGAGCGCGAAATATATGATGAGGACAGCTGTTAAAAATGGCGGCCTTCACAGAAAGTGAAAAAGTGACTCCCATTCTTAAAGATGAATGGGCTGTACTTCGAAGCCACTGAGCGCTCTGTTTATTTAAAGCCGTGGGATTGTTCGTGAAGGGTAATTCTGGTCAGCAGTTGGTAGCCGTTTCGAGGAGAAAGGAAGACCACCGCCAGGCGCCTGACAGTGATGGAGCGCGCAAACACACACGCGCAGATCCATCTTGAGCCGCGCGCTGCAAAGTGGAGACGTGCGCGCGCTCGGAGAACGGTTTGTGACCGCGCACAAAAACACTGCGTTCAAGACATATTAGTTACAGTAACTTGTAAATTAATATGACTGTGTTGTAATCAAGGATGTACAATGCCGTTCAAAATTTTGGGGTTGGTAGGAAATGCTCACTAACGCTGCATTTATTTGATCAAAAACACGGTAATATTGTGAATATTACAATTTAAAATAACTTTCATATTTGCATAGTAATGTAAGTTATTTTTGTGATGCAAAGCTGAATTTTCAGCATCATTACTCCAGTCTTCAGTGTCACATGATTCTAATATGCTGATTTGCTGCTCAAAAACATGCTTATTATTAAGCTATTATAAATATTGACAACAGTTATTGCTGATTCATATTTTTGTGGAAACTGTGAAACTTTTTTTCAGGATTCTTTGATTAATCAAAAGAACAGCATTTATTTGAAATAAAAATATTGTGTAACATTGTAAATGTGTTCATGTCACTTTTGATCAATTTAATGCATCCTTGCTGAACAAGTTTTTTTTTTTTTTTTATGACCTCAAACTTTTGAACAGTAGTGTAGCTTATGGTCATAAAGCTCATAAAAAGAAAAGACATCTCACTAAATCTACTATACTTCTTAGCACAAGATCCAAACCTAACAAAGCACAACAGAAATGTCTTCTAAATCCCATACATAACTCAAGCTTAAACACTAACAACACATTTTCATCCATTTTCATCTTCAAAACAACATTTAATTTCAATATTTACTCTCCCAGTCCCATATAAAGCATGCTGGGAACTAGAAATCCCCTGGCCACTTTAATTTAATGCAAACAAAAATGATCCATCCAACTATCCTTTCAATTTACTTAAAATGAGCTCATCTTAATTAAGTAAATTGATCAGGCAGCAAAACAAACATTTTTGAGGTATTAGAGACACAAACCAACAAGCACCACAGAATTAATCAAATCCTTTGCTTATACTCACTCATGTTTGTGCTGATGTTTTCCCTCCGAAATAATGTCACTTCCTGTAGGATGATGTCAATGGGGAATTGGGCTTTTGTTTTGTTAAAGGGATTTTAAAAGACTAACAGGATGGAAAGTGTTGTCTATTTAACACATTTAAGTGGATTGCACGCAATAAAAGTTAGAAAATTGCTTTAACCAAGGAACTTTATACAATTTATTATTGTCTCATCATTTATGTAGGCTACTGTATAGCAGGAATGTTTACGTCAATCATAGTTCCTTCATGTAAACGTTGAAGTTTCTGGAGAACAGCAGACATGAACGAAGCTTTAAGTGTGTGTGTGTGTGTGTGTGTGTGTGTGTGTGTGTGTGTGTGTGTGTGTGTGTGTGTGTGTGTGTGTGTGTGTGTGCGTGTGTGTGCATGTGTGAAAGTGATAGAAGAATGTATTTGTGTATTCAAGCTGCCCTCTACTGTTGATTGTCTCAATGACAAGACAAACGTTGATAACAATAGAGCTGAGCAGACCTGTTGTCTCTCATGGAGCTGTGTGTGTGTGTGTGTGTGTGTGTGTGTGTGTGTGTGTGTGGAGACAAACACTCGCAGAGAGACACATCATTACTGACACCTGCGTCTACTCATCTGATGCCATTCCACTGTGTGCAACATTCATCTTTTTTAGCAAATATAACTGTATAGGGGAGACCGGGGCAAGTTGTCACAAGATCTATTTCAGGGTTGATTAAAAAAATCCAGTTAAACAAATTATTTTTTCTTCTTTTTTTTAAAAAAAAATCTAGAAGTGCGTTTGCATGTTGTTTTGCAAATTGTAGACTGTGTTTTAGATTATTTTAGACCGTATATTAGTATCTGTGCAGTGAAAACAATGAATTGAAACATTTTTGCCATGAATAGCACAACTATTTTTAAACTGTTGCTGAATGCAATGTAAGTCACTCATGAATCAGTTGTCAAATGTATTTTATATGTGATTTTATACAATGTATAAAGTGTATATAAAATGTCAAAAGTTTTATTTTTTTGATAGTCAAGGTTTTGCACATACAAAAATGTACTTTAAGAAATATTCACTATAGTAAAAAGGCATGACAATCAGCCCTAGTCTCTTCTATGACATGTTATATTATATATTTCTTGAGTTTAAGATTCAACGCAAGGTCCTCTACTGAACAGAGTTGCTGCAGGCACAGTATTGTACAGGATGCCCACAGTTTTACCTAAGAAGGAACCAGCATGGTCGATGCACTAGATATATGCGTTGGGGATGAAATGATAAAACGGATTGTGAACAAATGAATAAAGACTTCTTGCCTCTGTGTGTTGCAACATTAAATTTTTTTCTGATTGAACCTGTATTTACAGTACTAAAATGTATTGCACTAACTGACAATTGTTCTGACAACATGTTCACTGAATTTTTTTTTTTTTTGGGGGGGGGGGTACCTAAAATGGCTTTTCTACTGCATTGCTGCAAAAAAAAAACTTTTGGAACCTTTATTTTTTGACTTAATCAAATCTTTTTCATTTTTCACAAAAACTGTAAAATGAACAGTAAAAAAAAAAAAAAAACAGTAAAACATTTTTTTTTACAGTGTGACTTTGGAATACACTTGTCTGAACCTTTGAGAATCGTGAATATTGGATGCTTTTTTGTCTTAATAGCTGTAGTACAGCTCCCCCCCCCCCCCCCCCACACAATTACATTAGTATTTCCGTTGCGCCACAGCGCGCATGATGAATTCTAATGGCGGCCCAGGACCGCGAGGAACCGGTTCCATATGCTAACTAGGCCAGCTCCGACGATCCGGCCGCCTCTCGGCATTTCCATATCATCAGAATTCAGTTACCTGACATAATAACAGAGATGTGGGGCTCTGATGTGTCAGCTTCATGTATACGTTGGCAGCAAGATCCAGCCACACTCAAAGTCAAGTGGATGTTAATGCCTCCCACACTCAAAGTCAGACTGATTTACCTCCCAAAGCTTTGTGCGCTTTAATATGATGACTCCTCCACACAGAACCCTCTTTAAAGAGGAAATTGTGGTTTTTAACCTTAGAATATTATCTTCTTTCTTCTTCTTCCTCTCTTCCCGCGGGCTGTGGGCAAACGCCCGCGAGGTATTTGGCAAGGCCGGAACAGCCCCGACTCTGATAATCCCGGCTCTTTAAGTGCTGATAAGACAAGCAATTTAATGTAATTATAAACCTGGTGGCACAAATGGAACGGCAGTATTTTCAAATGGCGTAACACGCTAAAGTACACTTCACGATTTGAATCGTGCTCAGAGCCCGCTCCTCCAATTACCTCCTAGATGACAATACAGCCATAAAAGTAATTTTGCTCAAAATTTGACATTATCAACATAATTGGCTCTTACTGAAGGCTTGCGTGACACATTCATCAAATCGCCGGCTATAAATACAACAGCGAAATGCGTTAAGAGGCTGAGCAAACACAGCTCATCTCTCAAATAAACGTTGTTGACTAACACTATCATTACCTCGGCGCTTAATTACTTTTTGCTTTTTTGATTTAATTGCTTCAATAAAAAGAATCTGTAATGCATTTTTAATTACACTGTCCAAGTGACCTATGTAGAGAGAATTTTACAACAGTGGGCCAATAATTAGCCTGTCATAGCTCAGTTAGCGAGTATTGTGAAGATGTCCTCTCGCTGCACTGCCTCCGGCGTGATGGCCACGCGAGGCTCGCGTAGTTTAGCTCTCATTCTTTTTCACAATAGTCTGACAATAAGAGCTGTACCAGAAGATGAGGGTTGTCTAATTTGGGTGGTGTCAGCCATTCAGAGGCTCCGGCGCGGTGGGATCTCTCTGGATCAACGAGGGGAAGGCGCGAGCGAGCGGATTTAAGGCGACCTCCGGTTGAGCCTCGGCCTCTCGAGAACTTTGCGAAAGTGGCCGCTCATCCTGTATTGTTGGGAAAATATCTATTATGAAGTTTGTCATTTGGATCATTTCACAAGAAAGTTGAGGAACAGTTATCAAAAAATGTATCTTTGCTAAATTCTGATTACATCAGCACACACTTATGAAAGTCCGTCTCCATCTCAGAGAATAAAACATCCTACTGTGAAATAAAGTTTACATTAAGAAAAAAAGCGTGGGAAACAAAGTTGCAATTTGCATAAATAGAATTGCATTTGTGAGAATGAAATCACTTTGTGAAATTCAAAGTCCCAATTGTGATAAAAAAAAAAATTAAATTATGAGACAATAAGTGTGGAAAGTAAGGAATTAATGCTGAGATAAAGTTAAATGCAATTGTAAGATAATCAGGAGAAAAAAAATCATGACTGTGAGAGTAAGATAAAGTCATATTATAAAAAATAATTACAATTCAGAGATATAAAGTCACATTGTGAAAAAAACATTATTCTCCCCTTATCTGTGAAAATGAGTTTAAATCTAAATTGAAATCTTATTTTTTTACTTTGGCTTTTGTATGTTAATTTTTCTGATTTTATTTTGTATTGTTTCCTTTTATTTTTTGTTTGTTTCCTTTCATTGTTTGATCTTATTTGTACAGCACTATGGTTCAGCTGCTGTTGTGTTTATCGGTGCTTAATACAAAAACTGTATTAAAAAAAAGATGCATGACTGATATGGAACACTTCTGCATGATACACAAACTTGAATCGATAATAAAGCGAGCCATTAGTATGCTGATAAGTTAATGTCATGATACTCTAATAAAATACAAACAAAAACTTAATATAAAAAAGATATAAAATTGCAATTGTGAGATATTCACAATTCTAAAAATGAAATCACTTTGTGAGATATAAAGCAATTGTAAGAATATTTATTTTGCAAGAATGAGCATTTGTTTTTACTCTGAGGTGAAAAGGGCTTCGATTCGTACCCATAGTAAAAGGCACACTGACTCAAGTGCCTTTTTTATTTCATTATTAGCAACTCACACACATCACACCTGAAGCACTGCTGCTTGTTCTTAAAGATGTTGGAGCGTAAAGTGCAAAACAACGGAACTCGTGGCTTTCTTTCCACTCACTGGGTTTAATATACTTCTGGCCGATTGCACCGCACGGATATTCATATTCATGCAAAAAAAAGCACAAAAGCGTTTCTCCAGTTCTCCACATTAACCTGCGTCAGTGAACAAACACACAGAGAAAACGCCACACTGGCCTGACCCTCCCAGCTCTTCATTGGCAGGCATTATTTCTGATACAATAAATAAAACAGGAAGGAGACCAGCAGCATCGCCGGGAAACAATATGTGCTGCTCCTCTGTTCTGACTATTCAACACACTCGAGTCTCAGATCATTGCACACAATCCGCTGTGTGCAGCCGTGTCAGCGTGCGGTCCAGGTAGTGTGCGTGTGACAGTCAGCAGGAAACATGGTGATATTTGTAATATGTCCAGGACAAATGTCTCTTCATTTTATCCCTCGCTGAGAGGATCCTGTTGGCAGGAAGTCTGTCAGGTGATGCTTCAATAGAGATCAATCAGAGACCCTAATCAGGGCGGTCTCGTATGGGAAAACATCGCTGTTGAGACCTTTATCCATGCATCCCCTAGATGTCACACCGGATACGTTTGCTCCTCATTCTCAGAATCCCATCAAGCTTCTTAAGATGATCACGTCTGAATGACGCAAACACACAAGTTCAGAACTTTTCATAATGCCATTGCCTATCGTTCAAAAGCCACAATATGAAACAAAATATGCAGATAAATGTACATTCACAGTTGTTTAATCCAAAAAATGAAGCACCATTACAGTAGTCCAGCAAACTCTTGTGAAGCCATGAAAAAGGTTTGTGTCAAAAAATGGTATGCATTTAATTTGAAGAATGCACACAAACGCACTTTTATTTGGACACAAGACACACAAACCAATGACATTTTACAGCATTGATATCAGTGGCATTTTTTGCCAGTGAGTCATGATAGTCTAGTGGTGTACTTTATCGCCCTGCATTTTCATGCAAGGAAAACAGTGGAATTGACTTCCTGTAAATAATATAAAGTATATTATGGTTATTGAAGCTCTGAGACAGGCAAGAGCAGCTTCCAAATCCTCAGTACTCATCTTGCTTGATCTATCTGCTGCTTTTGACGCAGATAACCACCAATTCCTCCTGTCAATCCTCATGACGAAGGGCATCTCAGGAACCGCATTCTCAGGTAGGTCCTTCAGGGTGTCTTGGAGAGGTGAGGTGTCTAATTCACAACATCTGGGGTGCCTCAGGGCTCAGTGCTTGGACCACTTCTCTTCTCCATCTACAAGACATCACTAGTATCTGTCATTCAGAAACATAGTTTTTCCTATGCTGATTTTTCACTGCTATGCTGATGACACAACTCTACCTCTTATTGCAGCCAGATTATCTGACGGTAGCTGCACGCATCTCGGCCTGCCTGACAGACATTTCTTGGTGATTAAAGGACCACCACCTTCAACTCAACCTTGCAAAGCCAGACCTGCTTGTGGTCTCAGCCAATAACAACTTCTCCATTCAGCAAGGTTCGTTAACCCTAACTCCATCCAGGACAGTTATACTTCAGAGACCACATTTCTAGAACTGCCTGGTCCTGCAGATTTGCCTTATACAACATTAGGAAGATCAGACCTTTCCTATCAGAGCACGCTACAGAACTCCTTGTCCAAGCTCTTGTTCAATCCAGGCTGGACTATTGTAATGCTCTCTTGGCAGGCCTTCCAGCATCACTGTCAAACCTCTGCAACTGATCCAGAATGCTTCAGCAAGAGTAGTCTTTAATGAACCAAAGAGAGCACACGTCATTACTCTCCTCATAAAATGGCACTGGCTGCCAATTGCCGCACTAATGTTTGTCTATAGAACAACCACTGGCTCTGCACCCCATACCAAAATTCATTCATTAAGACCGATATGCCCTCCTGAACAGCACCTTGTGGTGCCATCCCAAAAAGGCACAAAATCACTTTCACGGACATTTACCTGGACTGTTCCAAGCTAGTGGAATGACCTACCTAACTCAACCCGAGATTTAGCAATTTTCAAGAAACGGCTGAAGACGCATCTTTTTCATAAACACTTGACCCATTAATACAAACACTTTCTATTCTATATATCTATTTTAAAAACTTGCTACATGTAAACTGTGCTAGACTAAATGGGACTAGTCACAGCACTTGCATACTGATGCCCTATTGTTGGTTTGATTGCTCTCCTCATTTGTAAAATCACTTTGGATAAAAGCATCTGCTAAATGATTAAATGTAAGTGTAAATATAAAGTCTTGCATCAATTCAGTCTTCCATGTATTTTGTGGCTTACAGAAACAAATGAATTAGTAATGGACACTTCGAGGATAAGCTGCACCTTAAAAATATTTATTTTTTGTCTTTTAGAATTTGTTTTAGCTTAAAAATCTGAGGGGGTTCAAATCTGTTGCAAAGTTTTGCATGTTTTAATGAATGCAAGTGAGAATTGAGAATTGTAGCAGAGAGAAAGATTTTCAGTAAATAATGTCATAAATTATGGTCTGTTCCTCTATATTACTTTTGAAGTCTTTTGAAGCCATAAAATGTTTTATATGTGCAAGTTTTATGGACTACTTTTATTTAACATCTATTGCACTTTTTGTCATTTTGGTTCTTGAAAATGTCCGGTTTCTTTGTATAGAAGTCATACAAATTCACAGGTAATCTTGCCCTCTGCCAAAGCAATGACATTTCATTTGCATTTAGTTCAGATTCAAAATCAAAAATATCATGTCAAGATGCTACACGCCAGGTTTGACATCATTACACAAATGGGCATAACCAAATGTGGCAAATATACCTTGCCCAAAGCTATTCTACAGCTTTGGAAGACTTGAAATATAGCGCATAAGTCATATGAAGGCCCGTTCACACCAAGTACATTAACTATAATGATAATGATAAAGATAGTTTGAAATATCGTTCTAAATGTAAAAGAATAGGAGAATCCATTCCACAACTATAACGATAACGACACAGAGAAACAATATCATTGGAATCCCTTTCGTGATTTAAAACAACAACAAAAAAAACATTGCCAGCCAATCAGAATCATACTTTATGGTATGGCTTCTCCTTTTTAGTCTAAGAAGTATGGGGGAAAATGCAAGACGGTTGAAAATGAGGCAGAGTATAAAATATTTTTGGGTGGACTATTGCTTTAAGACTTACTTTGTTTATTTGTTAGCTTGGTTTGTAACTTAGGTGTATTTATCAGGGGAGGTGTCTTTTCTATTAAAGCTGAGACTCAGATATGAATACAAACTGCTTGAGAGCGCTTGTCCTTTGGGCAGCGCACAGAGCCACAGCAGCACTAGTGTGGAGAGCTCTGACCTTCTTATTCTGCTATGGCACTGGCAGGCAGCCATATTGATTGAAGTATTTCTGGACTTTCTCTCCTGAATCTCCAGGTGGACTTGGGGGCCTCGGTCCCTAAGAACCTCAAAAGCTCTTCGTTTTAAATCTCTCCATCCAATGAGAGAAGGAGAGGGGGAAAAAGAAAGAAGGACCGGAGCTGCCTTGGGAACGGTGAAGGAAGACGAGGGGGGAGTGTGCGTTTGGCGCTGAGCTGCTCGAGCGCTGCTGAGAGCATGGACAATTAGATGAGTCCCCAGTGTCTCTTTGCTCTCTGGCTGCCTGGTGGGTTGCTCCATGGGCTGTGAGCCGAGGGATTGGCGCCTGGATGGGCCTTAGGCCGAGTGCTGGGGGAAACCCGTAATCCGTTTCCCCCACCTCAGAGAGCCTCGGGAGGGCGGACGAGATAGAGCTCTATTGGACAAAGACTCTCTCTTTCCTCTAAGACTGCAGATTCTGACACTCACACACACTGATTGGTGTCATTTCAAGCGGATTTTCCCTCGGCTGGATGTCAGGCGACTTTTTATCCGCACTCGGAGTCAATTTGGGGAAACGTGTGACATGTTTTCTAAAGTAACTGTGGAAAAATGAATCTTTGTACACATCCATTCATGGCTTTCACCATCGTAGATGTTTAGTGGTTGGTTAAGTGCAAAAAATGTCTTTTTCAGTGAATAAAATTACATAATTACTAAATTATGGTCAGTTTTTTTAAGCCATTAAATACTTTATGTGAGGAACCGAGTTGTATGGACTACTTTTATTAAATATATTTTGTCATGTGCTTGAAAGGGTTTCTTCATCCCACACACACACAAATGATTCGGGTGTGCGAGGCATTATATTTTTTTATATAAATAACAAAATGAAGATTAGTACAGTAAAAATTATCCAATTTTGAGAGAAGACACTTCCCATATCCTTTGTTGATGATGTGAATGTTTTTTTGATCCAAACAAATTATTATTTTGCTTAAAAATAACTCAATTTTGGCAAAAATGTATCTGTCACTTGTATTTGTATTTATTTCATGATTTTATATAATATCAAAATAATATATTCTGTAAACCACGGGATCACACGTTGATCAATATGGGAATTTAGTGACTTGAATCCTTAAAAAGTAATTTTGTGTTCTGATTCTGTGACTTTAACAGTTCTGTAATATCTCATTTCCCATTTTGAGTGCATTGCATTATACTGAAGGTCTGTTTTCTAGTCTGAAGAGCAGGTTTAAAGTAGTCCCCGTTGGCTCTCAGCTTAAAATGAACCGTGGCGTCCTCCCGCCTGGTATAAAGGCAGTGTCTCTCCTTGAAATTCCCCCAGCCCGTGACATAATTTACCAGTTCACCGTCTTATACCTATAGATTTGTTGTTGTGATATAGAATCAGCGAGTTGTACAACACAGACCAAATTGCCCCGGCTGAATATGACAACAGGCGAAACTAGCAGCCTAATTAGGAGGCTACATGCCTGAGAATGCACAGGCGAACTTAGCGCAAATAGGAAAAGGTGCTTTCAGCCCAGCGCCGCCAACCGCCTCAGTCCCTTAATGTATTACCACCTGCAACCACAATCACCAGAGCCAAATTTAAATGCTGATGATTCAGGAGAGACAGGGTGCGGGCCGGCGAAGAGCCATGCGAGAGGTGATTTAAAACATTGGCCTTAATGAGGCTGACCGCTGGCCGTCTGATCTGAATGTGATGGGGGAAATTAGATGAGAGAAGAGGTCAGTGACGGCGTCGGAAAGGCCACAGCGCAAATGAAACACAAAGGACGACGCTACTGTCAGACGTTCTGTTTACTTCATTTTCAAGAACAAAAACAGTGGCTCCCATCGCCGTATAGATAAAATAATCAATGAGTTTGTAGCTGGTTTGGGAACGTGTTTTGTGAGGATGTGTGTGTGTGTTTGGGAGTTTTCACCGGCTCGAAGGGTCCAGTTGCGAGGCCACAGCAGGCAAAGAATAGATTGCCTCACTTCTTACTTCACACACTGCATACAGCAGCACGGACACCTCAAACGCTCGCATAGAGAAAAACAACCTGTCATCCTCAATCAAACAAACATATGCCCCCTTTTAGCGGCTTGACTCTAAAAAGTTGCGCTGCATTGCTGGACCTAGTGAGTCGACTGCAGTCATGAATCCTAATAACTGACTGATATGGAACACTTCTGCATGATACACAAACTTGAATCGATAATAAAGCTAGCCATTAGTATGCTGATAAGTCATAAAATACATAGCACAGAGATTATTTATTCTCCAAATTAATGTAAAAACAACAAAGACAGTTGCCTATATTTTAAATAATTGTTTAATGGCCTCTTTTTTATGAAAGAAGGCATCACCGATATCAATACTGCGACTGATGCCTCTATGAAATCGATTTTTTTCTCTTCATTTTAGCCATTAATTATAGGCATTCAGCATTACAGTATAATTGAAAGCTATGCATTTTTACATTTATTACGCTTTAACAACTTCTAATTTAAGTGCACTTAAAACAATCTTCACATAAACCCATTGTACTAAATGCCATATTTACATATTCCCTTCAAAATATCAGGACTCGATTTTTTTCTAGTGGCCTAACTCAGACCAGTTCAGATTTGTATGTGTCCTGTCAAAATGCACAAAAATGATTGTTTACGGGGGTTTTTTACCCATGTAACCTAGTAAACAGTGCTTTAAGATTTTCAGGTAGGGTACAGAAATTGAATAAAGTTATCAAACACTTTACAGTCTTCACTGCATAAATTATAATTAAATATAGATTAATCCTTATTAAAGCTACAAAAGTTATTCAGTCAAGAGCAGTGAGTGATTTTCTCTTTTTCTTTTGTTCTTTGATTAACATTAATGACAGACAGTCGCAGGTTTATTAGGCTGCTGTCACTTTAAGACCTGACACACGACATGGATCTGAACATTCATTTAAGACTTAATTTAACTCATAAGACTGTGCTTGCGAGGATACTCAACAAAATAATTGTACATAATTTTGTGTGTTTTTGTCCGTTCAAGCGTTATCCGAAACAGCGTTCTGTGCGCACGAGTCGCGTGTGTGTGTGTGTCACACAGACAGGAGATTCGCCAGTACTGCACTTTTCTGTCTTATCATGCTTGAATGCATTTAAAGCATTTGCATGAATACAAGTGTGATCAAATATAATGTGACACTAGCCAAAGAATGATGTGAAAAAATGGATGCTGGATTAAATGTATGCAATGGATTAAATATTTTCAATGCGTTTAGCAGAAAAAAAAAATTCCGTGTGCATTGACGAATGTGTTGAAATGTGAAATTTGAATGAGAGTGGAATGTCAAAACACACTGTAGTCCAAACATATGAGGAAGTCTAGAGAAAAATCAAGCCCTCAGCCAAATCCATTAGGAGCAGTTCAACCATATCGTCTCAAACACCAGATGAGAGAGAGAAGAGCCTAGAATCTAACGCAGGGCTTCAGAATGATGGAAAGTACCTGATCCCTGGCATTGTGATTGACAGCTACTGACCACCACTCAACTGGCCTCGACGTCTTCACACCGCTGAGCGCAGCGGGGGCCGCCGAGTCTCGGGGAGCCGTGCAATCAACTGGGCCTTACAGAGATAAACAATGCTCACGAATGAGAGCTCCACACCAAAGGCACGTATCGCACAGTTCCATCACACGGTCTAGCAGGGTTCACTGACTCCACTGTTTCAGAAATTGCAGGATGGATTCAAACAGAGGTGTGGACTTCATTGTTCTGCCGGCTGGTAAAAGTGAAGATGGAAAGCCAGATTCCCGCAATCCTAAGGCCTGGGGTTTTAAAAGAGGAAAAAGTTGCATTATTTACTGTGAGAATCGACATAAAATGTTTTTATTCATGAATTTAGATGGTGAATGTGATGGATAGAAAAGTTTTCAAATCACACACAGTATAGAAACTACTTTTATGTACTTTTTTGAATTGAGAAAACTAATTTTCCTTTATGTTTTGACACGTAAGAGGTCACTGTACTATAAAAACATCCTGTAAGTTTCAGAACTCAAAATTTCCTTGCAAGTCCAAAAACAGCTTTTATTGAAACCAATCTCCGAAATGACTCAGATTTTGTCACATTATGACGTAATAGTGCGAGGAAAGACCGTCTCTGCAGAACCAGATCAACGCCTACTTCTACATCATCATGTCTTTAGCCCCGCCCACTGGAGCGTCAGTGAGATGAGAAGAGAGATACAGGATCACTGGACTAACAATAACATGACCTTCCAAAGGATCCGAATGCTAGGAAAGTGTTTCTTTATTTTCAACTACGTGAATGTCTCAGTAGAGCATTATTTGTTTGTTCATGCATTTCACTGGATTCTTTGGTAAATCAGTCATAATTCAATTTCAGCGCAGGTTTGGTATGGACAGATATGGACTGACAGTAAGAAAGCGTGTTAATGTACAGCCAGACATTTCTTGCCTCAAAATCGTTTATTGCTGTTTATGCATCAGTGACTAAACGATCAACTTTACATTGTTTCTCTTAGTAGAATGTAAAAATAATCTGTTATTTAAATTATATATAGAAAGCGATCAAAGAACGCTCCCTTTATATTCGCTGGAGCTGTCAATCACACAGCACGAGTTTATCAGGGACTAAGTTCTGGACTCTCGCCATTATAATCAATGATGCTGTCTACACTGCACAATCAATCTCTTATTTACATCGTGTTTGCACTGTTTGTTATGATAAAAGCATTCGTGAGAGTGCAGAAATCGAGTTGAAATGACGAGATCATTGCATTCAAACGCTCAACAGAAATGTCTGTCATCTTCGGCTTAAACGCGAGAGTAGGACTAAATATAATGGTATAATCAACACTTCTCATGATTAGTTGATCTCAACAGCTGCTGTGTCAAAAACATAATAAAAGTTTTTGAGAGAGTTCCACATGTAACACTTATTTCATGCTGTTGTCGAATGCGCATGCGTCGCGTCTGAACGCGTTGTTGTCTTTGGAGCTCTATCGATTTGATTTATAATTCTTGATTTTACTCTTTAAACTTACTTACAACAAACATTTTCTACTTTTCCTCACTGAGAAGCACTATTGCTCAAACCTCATAGTTACAACGCGGACTGTTGAGCAGACGTGTCTCAAAAGCCTGTTAGTGATTCTACGCTGGATACTCTTATAGGTTACTCCCGGGGATCACGGCTGAACGCGTCTTCTCAACACTCACTTACAAACATTTTTCACCTATCGTGCGTCTACTCTACACCCGTACCACTTAAAAGACGGATTATATCTAAGACGCTTGTCAGAAATTAGTATTAATTGATAGCATCACTGGTAGTGTCGTTGCTAACTTACTGTCCATCTGTTAAAATGGCGAATATATCGGATGCAAGTAGTCTACCTTTTGGTGCAGGTGAGGACACATTTGAGCTGCACGCGGTACAGTCTGAGCTGGAAGCTGTTGAGAAACAGATCCACGACCTTTTAGTGAGACAGGCCGAGCTGAGAGACCGGCGTTTGGCTCTTGAAACATCACGCGCTGATGCTCACAAATCAGAGATTAATGTTACTAACCCGCTGACTCCGACCTCGTCTACTCCGTGCGTTACTCGGCATCGGTCCCGAGCGCCAAGGTCGCGATCAGCCATGGTCTCGTTCACTCCGGCTCCAACACGCCACCACGAAGCCTGGATATTTCCGCAGCGGAAGACGCGAGTCAGGTCTAGACCAAGACCCTCTCCGACCCTCCCGGTTTTCGAGTTATCCACACAAAACCGCTTCTCCGCTCTTCGCGAAACAGAACGCGATGCTTTGATCATCTGTGATTCCATTGTTCGGCACGTCCATGCTACATCAGGTAAAAATAAGGTGCACAGTCACTGCTTTCCTGGTGCTCGTGTTTCTGAAATCGCTGCTCGCGTTCCCGAGATTCTGAACGATAACGAGCGCGTCGGAACTTTGGTATTGCACGCGGGAGTGAACGACATCAGGCTGCGCCAGACGGAAGTTCTGAAGAAAGACTTCAGGAATCTGATCGATACGGTACGCAGCACATCGCCTGATATAACGATCATTGTGTCAGGACCGCTTCCCACGTACCGTCTAGGACATGACAAGTTTAGTAGATTATTCGCGCTAAATGAATGGTTAACGTCATGGTGCAATGAGCAGAAACTGCTCTTTGTAAATAATTGGAATCTGTTTTGGGAGCGTCCTAGGCTTTACCGTGCTGATGGCTTACACCCAAACAGATTCGGATCGGATCTTCTGTCAGATAACATCTCCAAAATGTTAAATACCTTTTGACTAGTAACCAAAAGTCCAAATCATAGTCTCTGCTGCACCAAATTAACTGATATAAATAGTAGTGTAGAACATTGCATAGAAACTGTGTCTATTCCTCGTTTAGTGCGATCAAATAATAAATCTACTGCAGGATCTAGGAAAAATCTAATTGTTATTAAAACAGAAAATGTTGCTATTAGTAAACAAAAACAATTTCTAAAGCTAGGTCTTTTAAACATTAGATCACTCACACCTAAGGCAGTTATTGTAAATGAAATAGTCACAGATAATAGCATAGATCAGGGAACGGCAACTGGCGGCCCGCGGGCCAAAACTGGCCCGCCAGCAATATTTTCTGGCCCGCCGGATTATTATGGAAGTCCTAAATGCTGCACAAAACTCTTCCAATACTTGAGAAAAGCCGTAGTCGCGCGGCGATTTCACCGCCGCATACTGTGTGAAACACACATAGGGAATCATGCGGCGCGGGATTACATTTTAAAGTATAACTGTACGTTCAAACTGGACGCGAATAGCGCGTCAAATTCGCGCCTGCCACGTCTAGTTACGCTTGACCACTTTGTGTCCATTCGCGCGTCAAAAGACTGTAGCGGTCAGAACTCTGGTGTACTTTGGACGGAGCGGGCGGTCTGACTGACAATTGCCCATTCCAACACCTTTTGACAGCGTATCCGCACTTAATTCGGACCACCTGTAGGCTACACCTAGCTCTGAGGAGCTGTTTGGTACTGAAACCATTGTCAGCCAACAACATTCTTTTTTTGCAAGGATGTTTGAAATAGTTCGGCAGAAAATAGCCTACTTCATTTGTCAGTAGGGCAATATGATTTTCGTTTAGGTTGCTTAGAAATTTGAGTGATAGGCTGCTTTTGTCCTATTTAATTTATGTTATTTATATTTCATAATTTTTTTCTTTGGCATTTTTTTCTCTGCTGACAGTAGGCCTACAATGTTAAAATAGCGTAATATTTATATTGACAGACCTCCTTAAACCTTAGGTGTGTATGTGTGTGTCCCGAATAAATAATAATAATAAAAAAGGAATAAAGTTCCAAAGTCGGACTGTAAGCGAATGAGGCATGATTCACACCTTTATTAAAATGGCTGTAATCTGTTACCACAATAGTACTTGATCTGTTTTAAATTATTTCCTTGATATATGCTTAAGGTGTTAAATTCAAAATAAAAAATCAAAATTAAAATTAGTCTAATCCAGTAATAATTTTTTTCTATTTTTGATCTGAGTACAATCAGAAAACCCGTCGTTATTTGTTTTTTCATTTTAGTTCAGGAAATAAATAATGGAAAAACAAGTAGTTTTTCATCTTTTTATTTTTGGTTTTAATTTGAAAAAACGATTGAACGAATGATCCACGGACAGTGACGGACCCATCATATTCTGCGATTATAGGCCTATATAAGAGTATTTAATTTGTATCCATAGGCCTACTCTGTGTAGCTGGCCCGCCACCTACTGGCAAAAAAAAATATTGGCCCTCGGCCAAAGTTACTTGCCGACCCCTGGCATAGATGTACTTTGCCTTACTGAAACCTGGCTTAAACCAAATGATTATTTCGGTCTAAATGAGTCTACTCCATCAGGATACTCCTATAAGCACGAGCCCCGTCTGATTGGTCGTGGCGGCGGTATTGCAACTATCTATAGAGATATTCTCAATGTTACTCAGAAAACGGGTTATAAGTTTATTTCATTTGAAGTACTTGTACTAAATGTTACGCTCTTAGATGATAGAAAAACATCCCTATTATCTTTAGCCTTGGCTACCGTATATAGACCACCAGGGCCTTACGCTGATTTCCTAAAAGAATTTGCAAATTTTCTCTCAGATCTATTGGTCAATGTCGATAAAATATTAATTGTTGGAGATTTTAACATACACGTAGATAATCAAAATGATACGTTAGGGGCTGCGTTTATAGACTTATTAAACTCCTTTGGGGTTAAGCAAAACGTTACCGGACCAACTCATCGTTTTAATCATACACTCGATTTAATTATATCACATGGAACCGATCCAACCGATATAGATATCATTCCGCAAAGTGATGATGTAACTGACCATTACATGGTAACTTGCATATTACGTACCCCGGTAATATATCATGCTGCGCCGCGTTATCGATTAGGCAGAACAATCCTTCCATCCACCATAGATAATTTTTCAAATTGCTTATCTGATCTGTCTCAGCTGCTGCCTGAACCTAAACAAACAGATGAACTAGACGAACTAACCAGCACTATGAGCACCGTTCTCTCTGGAAAATGGGATATTGTTGCACCTATGAGACTAAAAAAGGTCAGAGAGAAAATTAAAGCACCATGGTACAACAATACTACTCGTGTTCTAAAGAGAGAAACCCGTAATTTAGAGCGTAAATGGAAACAAACTAATTTAGAGGTTTTTAGAATCGCTTGGAAAGACAGTATGTCACGTTATAAAAAGGCCCTAAAAGCGGCCAGGGCTGAGCATCTCCGCAAACTAATAGAAAATAACCAAAACAATCCTAGGTTCTTATTTAACACCGTGGCTAGACTAACAAATAAACAAGCGTCACCTGAACAAAATATTCCGTTACAGTTTAGTAGTAATGATTTCATGAATTTTTTCACTGAGAAAATAGAAAACATCAGATCCACAATTGTAAACGTTCAATCTTCAATCGCGCCTTATAATTCAGCCTCGATTATCACCCCGCAAGAACAATTACAGTGCTTTACAACTATAGAACAAAAAGAGTTAAATAAATGTATCATTTCCTCTAAAACAACAACATGTTTATTAGATCCCATACCAACTAAACTATTGAAAGAAGTGTTACCTATAGTGGAAGAGCCTCTCCTCAATATTATTAACTCGTCTTTATCTTTAGGTCATGTTCCAAGAACATTTAAATTGGCAGTTATAAAACCACTCATTAAGAAACCACAATTAGACCCAAATAACCTAGCAAATTATAGACCCATTTCAAATCTTCCTTTTATGTCCAAAATATTAGAAAAAGTTGTGTCTGCCCAACTGGGCTCTTTCTTGCAAGAAAATGACACCTATGAAAAGTTTCAGTCTGGGTTCAGGCCGCATCATAGCACTGAAACTGCGCTCGTTAAAATCACAAATGATTTACTCTTAGCTTCTGACCAAGGCTGTATCTCAATACTAGTTTTACTTGATCTTAGTGCTGCGTTCGATACTATAGATCACACAATACTCTTAGATCGGCTACAAAACTATACCGGTGTTCAAGGACAAGCATTAAGCTGGTTCAGATCATACCTATCTGACCGCTACCATTTTGTCTATTTAAACGGAGAAAAATCGATCATAACTCCAGTAAACTATGGAGTGCCGCAAGGATCTGTGTTAGGCCCTCTATTATTCTCAATATATATGCTGCCACTTGGAAATATTATAAGGAAACATGGAATTAGTTTCCATTGTTATGCTGATGACACTCAACTATATATTTCATCACGGCCGGATGAAAACGCTAAATTATCCAAATTGACAGAGTGTGTTAAAGATATAAAAGATTGGATGACGCACAATTTTCTTTTATTAAATCCAGATAAGACAGAGGTAATACTTATCGGTTCAAAAAAACGCCCACAAAACCTCTCACAATACAACTTTAACATAGTAGGGTGTCCTGTTACTTTATCCTCTACAGTAAAAGACCTGGGTGTTATATTAGATTGTAACTTGTCTTTTGAAAATCATATTTCATATGTTACAAAAACAGCATTTTTTCACCTTAGAAATATTGCTAAATTACGTAACATGCTATCTGTCTCTGATGCAGAAAAGCTAGTTCATGCATTCATGACCTCGAGACTAGATTACTGTAATGCTTTATTAGCTGGTTGTCCTGCATCCTCAATAAACAAGCTACAGTTAGTCCAAAATGCCGCCGCTAGAGTTCTTACTAGATCAAGAAAGTTTGACCATATAACACCAATTTTATCATCACTACATTGGTTACCTATAAAGTTCCGTATTAATTACAAGGTATTGCTACTGACTTATAAAGCCCTAAACGGCTTAGCTCCAGTTTATTTAACGGATCTTCTATCGCCCTATAATCCATCGCGCTCTTTAAGATCACTAAATTCGAGGCTTCTGGTCATACCTAGGATATCCAGATCCACCAAAGGAGGGAGAGCATTTTCACATTTAGCACCAAAACTCTGGAATAGCCTTCCTGATACTGTTCGTTGCTCAGATTCGCTCTCCCAGTTTAAAACTAGATTAAAGACGCATCTCTTCAGCCAGGCATTCATATAATATTTTAATCTTACAGTTAAATCCGGTCTCTACTTCATAAACGCCAGAGGAGAACTGGCCCCCGACTGAGCCTGGGTTCTCCCAAGGTTTTTTTTTTCTCCATTAGGTCACCTAATGGAGTTTTTCGGTTCCTTGCCACTGTTGCCTTTGGCTTGCTCAGTTGGGGATACTTAATTTGATTAATCGATTCAACAGTGCTATTGATCTGCATTACCAAACGTGGATGTTTTACACCAGAAACAAACACTGATGTACTATTTTATTTAATACTGTGAAGCTGCTTTGATACAATCTGTATTGTGAAAAGCGCTATATAAATAAAGTTGACTTGACTTGACATGTGCAAAGATGTCAGCCAATCACAGCAGTGGGCGTTTCTCACAGCAGACACGCCCCTTGAAACAGAGCGTTCAAATCAGAGGGGTAAAATCAGGGTACAAAATAGCCTTTTATTTCTAAATTATGACAATTTTTGATGTGAAAACCATTCTAACATTATAAATCCACTCTAGGCAACACTGCAAAATGAAAAAATAAAAATCAGTTTGTAACCCCTTTAAGTAAATATACAGATATTTTCTGTGCATAACCTTGTGGCCTTGTGGGGGGAGCATGCTTAAATGTATTGAATCTGAACTTATACCAACAGTTTCAGAGATAAAGGGTTAAATATAGTCCAGAGTAATATGCATGTTTGAGCTGTTTTAACTGAAAGCAACTTGCACTGACATCTTAAAATATGTCAGTGTCATTGTTTTGTGTCAAGATGCACACCAGTAATGTTTTTTTTTAATGGCATGTTTATAAAAGCTACTTAAATGTCCTAATTGAACTAAGGCCTAATCCTGGCTTAATCTAAACCCTGTTTGTGAAACCAGACCATTGTGTACTTCAAATCTTAAAACTATTTTTTAAAGAACTGTACTTGCAGAAATAAAATATTTAATAATAAATAATACAAATATAATAAAAATAATAAAAATAAATAGGCGTGCTTTAAACAAGTACACTTATCTTGATGTATAATTTGTAACTTTAGTGTGTTATTCGATAACATTTAAAGCTGATATATAAGGCAGCCTAAAAATTACACACGAGTAATTACACATATAAGGACATCAATAGAAGTGACATTAAAGTATATTTTAATTAGCCATAAATGTTTGTCAATACGTTCAGTCAGTACACTTTAACAATACTTCAAGGACAATATGGTAATTATGACATTACATATGAAATTGCAAAAGCACTAACTGAACAAACTGAATTTAATATAAATTTAAACAATAATACATTTTCATCTAATAGTAAATAACACTCAGTTTTAAGTGTCTTAAAACATTACAATCAGTTCGCACTTAAGTATATTATTTCCATAATAAGAATTCTTTTTGAAAGTATGCTAAAGGGTATATGCATTCGTTTTAATGCTGTAAAGAGTTTGCACAACGCACACGTACACAACACAGCACTGAACAAAGCCCTAACCCGAGTGATGACAGATACTAGCCAGCTTTAGATAGTTTCTTTAACACATTGTGCCACATCCCAACATACATTCTCATTAAGTGACATATAGGAGGATGGCAAAACTCAGTGTCATTTGTCCTTGTCCTTCATTAGCATACCAAAAATAGTATTCACAAGCTCAAAACAAACAGTTAAATAAATAAAGAAGCCTCGTATAATGCAGGTTATGTAAGTGTCATCTTTATCTGGTAAACATTCCCACGAGCAATGCAAAGAAGCACCCAAGAGCATTTACATCCCTAATTTACCCATCCATTAAAGAGACGGATGCTTTGATACTATTGCCGTGTTTATCGGCAGTCTCGTGGGATTCATTAGGTCCAACGTTCCCTTCAGAACGTAATCTATTGCTTAATTAAACTTCCCAAATATGAAATTTGAACCCATGAATAAGAAGAGAAGTTATTGCTTTGTTGTTCCCTCATTTGCACAATATTTTAATGAACACAAACTCCAGATATATTACCATTTGCATGTAAATAAAGCTTTTCCTCAAGCACTTAAGGGCTTTGATTTGACTGTGGCAGGCCGTAAGTCATCATTTTTTTCTGCTTGATGAATTTCTGAAGGATACGAAGTGAAGCTCATTGACTACGTTGGGAAATTTCACAGCTAGTGGCTCCATCGCACATCATTGCAAAGTGTGAAATTTTAATCAGAGATGTTGTGAAGAAACAAGGATCGTCTGACGACCATAATTAATGACTTCTGTCATAGAGATTACGCTGGCACATTTGAATGCAGGACTGTTTTAAAGAGCAAGAGAAAACGCATTAACTAAATTGTATAGCATGAAGCGCTTCTGAATTAGAGACGTTGTCACTCTGTGTACGCGTCCATACTCTCTTTTGCATTGGACGCCGTTCGTTTGCGTTTAATTGAACAGTGATTCCCGAAGCGCACCCGCCTCTTGTTTAGCCGTGCATTAATTTCACGCGTGGCTTATTGATGCGTGATATTCTCAGAATGATTGGAAACATGAAGCTTTAACATTCAGTAAGTTTGTCTGCATACTGCAGATGTGCATAACTATAGCAATAAAAATGTCACATGCATGTGCATATTACTCCCATTATAAACAGTGTGCTATATGGACAGAATAGTGATATGCATACATTATTTATCTATCTATCTGTCTGTCTGATACTGAATATTCCCAATATATATATTTACGCAAAATCATTTATGCAACAATGAAAATATTGTCTTGAAACTTTAAAAATGCCATTGTTTTGGGCAAGTTTCATACGTATTTGAGAATCAATTTAAATTGTCCATGTCAATTAATCAATTCAAAACAGATTCAATGGTTAGCTTGTGTCATCACTTAAAAATGTTCACAGAAAGCCTTGTGTGGCATAAAAAGACAGATCTTTGCATATCGGGTGCAAATATCTTTATACTTTCAAATTCATTCAGGAAAGAAAAACAGTATTTTATTTTCCATAAATATTTATATTACTATAATCATTTTTAAGATTATTATTAATAATATATATGCACATATACATTGTTTTTATATTTAATAGTTTTTTTATATTTCAAGTTTTATAATAAAAAACACCCTTTTAAGCCATTTCACAGCCAATTTCAAGATATACGTATCTAAAATGATTTAGTTATAATTTTTCTCAGCTTTATCGCCCAGCCCTTCTAACCAACATGGTCATTTAGTGTATTATTCAGACCCGAGCTGTTGTTGTTTATCGCCTGTGCATTTCGAGAGCCATTTATTTCTCAGACCTCACCAGCTCATTAACATGCAAATAGCGCATATGTTTTCATTTTCCAGCACAGTAATCTGGTGCTGTTTATCCAATCACCAACTTTTATTTTACTAGCCAGCGCCGGAGAGCGAGAGAAAGAGAGATTGTGCTTCGAAGCATGCACGCATTTTGAAGTGGCCACTAATCACAGATTGCAAACTCGAGTGTAGTCTGGAAGTGCCTGGCCCCCATTATGGCGCGCCGCTGCCCTCTCCGAGCCCTGAGTTGTGTTTCTGGCCCTAGGCTGACCTGTGGGCTAATTCTGGCAATCAATATTTTAAGTGCTTCCTGATTCACTTCTATCACATCCTGTGGCACAGATTTTGAAAAGTGATTAAATTAGTAGTCTGAGAATCATTGCAGAAAGTAAAATTTGTAAAAACAGACTGATTACTGATTGTTAATTGCTAAGTGTCTTAATCTCAAGCGAAATGTGGAAAGTGTATTGCAGAATACTTCACCGTTATGAATATCATAGCTATGATAAAAAAAAGGGGGGAAAACAATAATAATAACTGGGCGCCGGGTGCCCTCACTGATTTGCGTTTAAAAGGTTATAATCAAATGCTGCTTTGCTCGGACCAAAGCTCTGAGATGTTCTCACTCACTCGGAAACCTTTTTAGTTAACATAAGGAAAATCACTTCAATAAAGGGCTGAGAGTTGCCTTTATTCTATGAGAAAATGCTGCAGTTGATGTAGATGGTTGAAAAAAAGGACTTTTTTGCAATTATGCACTGATTTGTTTTTGTTTTTAGGGGGGGGGGGTTGCAGAATGAGTGCTACAATCTTATTGGTAGCAGAAAGCACAATCTAATTATCCCAATATTTAATAAATAATCTCACATGTCAATCTCACTGTAAAATTATTTATTGGTTTAACTAGTAAGTAACCAGCCTGGTCCTACCAGACTCTCATACATTTCATTTGTACAGAGAGTCTGGCCACTCTCCATTGACAAGCGTTAACTTCCTTCAAGGCGGGAACTCTGTTGAAGTTTAAAACTATTGGATCTGCCCAGAGCCACTCTGGATCTGCCATAACCAATCGCTAACGTTTGGTCGTGATGTTTGGCAGGCTATAACTCAAACTAGCGCACAATCTCAACTTCATCGTTCTCAGCCACTCCCTCTGTTCGCTGATTAAACCGGTAAAGATTTGGCCAGAGAAAACTAAAGGAAAATTTAAATTTAGCGGAAGTACGTAGGAGGGTTGCTTTAAAATTTTGCGTTCAGAAAGAAATAGAGAGAGAGAGAGAGAGAGAGAGAGAGAGAGAGAGAGAGAGAGAGAGAGAGAGAGAGAGAGAGAGAGAGAGAGAGAGAGAGAGAGAGAGAGAGAGAGAGAGAGAGAGAGAGAGAGAGAGAGAGATAAAAAAAAAAAAATTGCATTAACTCGAACTTTTTTTTAATGAACTCAAAATTAAGGCACCCAGGTTACTTACTTTTTAAAGGGATAGTTTACCCAAAAATGAAAATTCTGTCATTAATTACTCTTTAAGTTTAATTAACTAATTAAGACTTTCATTCATCTTCAGAACTCAAATGAAGATCTTTTTGATGAAATCTGTGTGATTTCTGTCCCTCCAATGACAGCTACGCAACTGACCCTTTCAATCTCCAACGCCTTGTTCTCACATCAACACAACACACATGCGTCGTGGTGCTACCGTGAAGGAACATTGGAGATTCATATTTTGTAAATATATGGATTACTTTAATAATGTCATTATTACCTTTTTGGGGCTTGAAAGTGGTAGTGCCGTAGCTGTCAATGGAGGGACAGAAATCTCTCAGATTTTATTATGAACGAAAGTCTTACGGGTTTGGAACGACATGATGGTGAGTAATTAATGACAGAATTTGCATTTATGGGTGAACTATCCCTTTAAGTTAAACCAATAAATAATTGTTTTCAGTGATGTAGAGCTTTTCTGTGGTGCAGATTCTGTGTGGGCCCAGTTGTAACCATTAAGGATCTAGTCTGCAAATGCAAAGGCTGCAGGTTCAATTCCATGTAGAAGTGACCCACAATGTAAAGGGGTTTCCTGGGAGCAAAGTCCAGTTCTCCCACAATCATCCCCTTCCAGCAAGGCACTTAACCCCAGGTTGACCTTGGGGGTATTTCCTAGAAAAATCCCTATGAATTTCTTTGCGGAGAAATGGTGTCTGCTAAATACTAGCCTTATGCACACTTACGGCAAAACGTCTGGTCCATTTCGCAGCTTATTCTGGCCAAGCATCGTCCACTTGGATGAGAGGAGATTTGTGCACGCCGTTTAGGGAAATACTAATCGTCCATGCAACTGTACATCAGTGGTCGGCCACTACTGGATGAAAACAAATACAGTGATAATGAAAAACATATGTATGTATTTTCAAAAATAAGAACTGATTATTCCACAAACAATGCAAAAAAAATATTTTTTTTTTCAAGTTTTTCTCTGAAAACTTTTCATAGATTTGATGCCACTAACCACTAATCCAGTGATTAGTTCTTCCTTAAAACTACAAGGAGGAACAAGAACAGGTGTGACGCTTTAGTTTTAACAGTGAAAGAGTGCGTGGTAAGATGGTAGTTAAATATTTAATATTTGACAACTGTTTTATGATAGAAATGTTAAACGACCGACAGCAATATCCAGTTATTTTTCTTTTTTCCCTTAAATCACTTTTGATCCTTTAATTATTAAATTCCTTTAAATAAAAAGGCCAATTCAAGACATGGATAAGGGCTTGGTTGTCTGGCCAGAACATGTATAATGATAAAAATGCAAAGGTAATGCATTACCTTAATAGAGGCCATCTACTTATATTGTATGTAAGCTTTGGATAAGCATTGAAATGTGATGCTTTTATCAGTGCAATCTATTCCCAAAGGACATGTTGATTATTGGTGATCTGATGTTTTTGAAAAAGTGAAACATTTATTGTAGGCCTACACATAAAATGTGACATGCATGTCATTTCCTGATAAATAAGCTCTAACTTTAATAATGTTCAACCAAGGGAAAAAAATGCTTCTTGGGGGGGGTGTTTGGCTCGAGGTCATGGTGCAAAGGACCCTAGGTTGATTTTACTCCGAACCATCCCTTTAAGTTTACAGTACATGTCAAGGTAAGGTGCATCTACATCAGTGTTATTCACATTTCCTCCTATTTTAGGGATAAGTTATGGTTAGGGTTGGGGGTAGAGAATGGGGTATGTTTTTCTCACTGGGCAAATTCACGACGACCAAATTCAAAGACACTAAAGCAGCACGCCTGGCAGTTTCTCAGACTCTGGGATTTGTGGCTTTAACCAAGAAGTTGACATTCTCCATTCACAGCTGCCACCGTAGCGCTGGCACAACGTTGATTCGCCTGCCGACTCTGGCAACGTTCCCAACACTCACCAGTGGCATGTTGCCGTTCTCTAGCGGGTTTGTTTCACAAGCCGCCTAATCAATTGGAAGGCAGCCCTTTAGAACGGAGCCTGGCACGCGGATACATTCCCCCATTGTGTCGTCTGCGGTGAACACAAATAACACGCGTCACTCGCTGTCTTGAAACAGGAGGGACATTAAACAAATTGTACATTATTGTGCGGCGCCGCGCGAAGGGCAGCATGCTCTTTGTGTTTGTCATACAGTAGAGCGCGTGAATGAGCACGTTTATTTGTGTCCGTGCTAAAATGCTGCCAGGTGGGAACCCCATTGTGTTTGGCTGACAAGTGGTGTTAATGAAATCACAGACGCCTGTCCGGCAAATAACAGGAAAAGCGCCAGAGAGACGCTTTTACACCGAGACACAGTGTGCCGAGGCTGATACTAATTTACTCCACACAGAGACGAGAGGGAGAGAGACGCAGTTTATGGGACTAAAGCCATTCATTACCCCTCTGATATCGGCCCGGAGGATGTAAATGACTGATTCTTTTCTCCGCGGTAGAACTGTAGATAAGCAGGAGGACTGATAGGCCATCACAGACACAACAACAGCGGCCCCGGGATGTTCACACGTCCTCGCAGACAAATTAAGGCCGCATCGGTGCTGCACGTCATCGTCTCAAGCGTGTCAAGAGATTCATCACTGCCTGCATTAAAGAGGGAAAGCGCACACACATACTCTGAGGAGGGTTAATAATGTTTGGGCCCCAAAGTTTCAGATTTTTGGCCCCCCACACTGTAAAAAATCTCCCTGTTAGTTCACCCCAAAATCTCACCTCATCAGTTCTCACGCGTCAAGCGAACATGCTTGAGCTTCTGTTCACCACAACGGATGTGTAAGATGATTATAAAAGCCTAAATTCAATCTGTTCATCATAAAGCGATCGAGTCTCTTCAGAAAATTTGGACTAAACCGCTCAATGCATATGAATTCATTTTATGATGAATTTTTTGAAGCATCGAAGTGGTAGTTGCGTAGCTGTCAATAGAGAGACAGAAATCTCTCAGATTTCATCAAAAAGATCTTCATTTGTGTTCTGAAGATGAACGAAGGTAATTAATGACAGAATTTTCATTTTTGGGTGAACTAACCCTTTACGTTACGTAACTTGCTTCCTTAATTTTTTAACTATAATCAAATTGGCAAGTTATTTCAACTCATATTTTAAAATTTTGCCTGTTTGAATCTTGTATAACTTCAAAAGTGGTGTTGAAATAAGTTAAATTATTTTGATGAGCTAAAGTAATGGAAAAACATTGTCATGACTTATTGATCATATCATTTTTTTACACTGACACTAAGAAAAGTCCATAAAAATGCATATACCATCTATGAAATGTGCATTTTGAGGACCATAAATACATCCATTGTTAGATGTAAGAAATGCAAGAAACTTGTGCACGAAACTGCTGACTTTACAACCGATACTATCCAACTGACCTTTGTCTTTCTGTCTCTTCATTAAAGGGATAGTTCGCCACAAAAATAAACATTTTGTCATTACTTACTCACCCTCAAGTTCTTTTAAACCTGCATGAGTTCTTTCTTCTCTTGAACACAAGAAGATATTTTGAAGAATGTTTGTAACCAGACAGTTGACAGCAAAAAAAATAAAAAATACTATGGAAGTCAATGGCTCGCGTCAACTGTTTGATTACAAACATTATACAAAATATCATCTTTTGTGTTCAACAGAAAAAAGAAACACATACATCTTTGGAACAACATGAGAAAATGATGACAATTAAAATTTTTGGGTGAACTATGCCTTTAAAGTTGAACTACATTTTGCCATGAAATGTTGCATTTTGTATTATGCAATTCATTCAGTCTACAAAATGACTCAGGTTAACAACACCCCTGCACTTCCTGCTCATGTGAGTGAGAGCGCTGTCCATGGTGCTGATTTGAGTTACACAAACACTGTCTTATACTAGCTAAAGTGAAGCAAGTTTGACCTCCAGGGTTAACAAAGACTGTCTGCGCTGTGCAGCCATGATCAGGTCCGCTCCGGCCCTTGCATTGTAATGGCCCAAAGTCCCGTCTCCACACCTTTGCTAATTGCTGGCGGTCGACACACACGTCGTGTGCTGAGCTGTGCCTCTGCTGGTGGGCTGAACACTTCTGGCCCTTAACGAGGGGTTTGGGCCTCTGTGTCCGAAAACAGCAGTAATGGGGGATGTGGACAGAGCAGCATGGAGAAACAGCATTAATTGGCACGAGTGTTTCCTGCTTCTCTTGCAGCATTAAGATCACTGGGATTCTTCTGTGTTTCATAATACCTCTAAAGGCGTCGTTTATTAGCCGGGACACATTCTCTTATTAGATCACTTGTTCTGCCATCCAGAATCAAGCTTACCTTCACTCCAATTAGAGGCTGATGGAAGGCAGGTTTCATCTCTTGTCAATCTCTCTGCCTCTCACTGTTTTTTTTCTGTGGGAACAGATAAATATAGGTATATATGACGAGGGTTTTACTCGGTTTTGTTTAGGAGCATTTTTGAATGGCATTATTTTATTTTCATGACAATTAACACATCTTCCCCTAAATTCACATTACAGTACTGCCATTCAAACGATTTTTTAATGGTTTTGAAAAAGCTGCATTCAGTTTGATCAAACATACTGTAAACAGTAAGCAATTTATAATAACTATTTTCTATTTTCATATATTTTAAAATGTCATTTATTCCTGTGATCAAAGCTGAATTTTCAGGATCATTACTCCATTTTTTTCTATTACTTTTGTACATTTGAAGAGTTCAGATGCAAAAGCCTCTAAGTGCCATCTGAAAATTTCTTCTAGAATGATAATTTTTATCAAGCTCCTATATTTAAATTCAGTAATTTCACTTAAATGGCAATTAATAGGTAATTTTCATTGCCATTAAGTGAAATTACTGAACTTAAATATATGAGCTTGATAAAAATGATCATTCTAGAAGAAAATTTCAAGAGGCTTTTGCATCTGAACTCTTCATTTGTAGGACGCGTATCTGTCATGAAAATAATGTTACAAAGCAAAAAAATATGATTTTGGTTTAAAATAAACAGAAGAACATGTTCTAGGCCAGTTTTATGAGATTTTCCTGTAAAATCGTGAAAAAGAAAAAAAGGTAACACTTTACAATAAGGCTTGTTAGTTAACATTAGTTAACATGAACTGCAAGTATACAGCATTTATTAATCTTTGTTAATGTTCATTGCAACATTTCCTAATACTTTATTAAAATCTTGTTAACATTAGTTAATACATTAATGTTAACTAATGAGCCTTTTTGTAAAGTGTTACCGTGTTAGCTGGTAGAAAGCAAAGCTGCTCTGAAAGGCAGCAAAGAAAATCCTTCCCAGCACAAGCCCGGATTCTCCAGCGTGGAAATCAAACATTTGACGGCTGAAATTAAGGTCTTTCATAGCCTGGCTTTATATGAAATCCATTTATTTGTGGCTTTCAGTGTAAAGTTACCATTGACCACACGGCAGGTCACTTTGCAACATCTTCATTTGTCCTAAACATCTCCCAGAATTCTTTGCAGGTCTCCTCACAGACCACTATTAGAGGACATACAGCATTACACACCCTGCAATAACGTTTGGATGTAAGAAAATAACAGCGTCACAAACAACAAAGTTCATAAGCAGCCCAGATGTCGTCACATATTGCCAACAGATGATGTTTCTGAGCATTTCATGAGTCCTGTCATCTAATGAATGTCATATACTTGAGCTTCTTTAATGGGATCTGATCCCGTGTGAATATATACGGCGCATGTACAGTCATGGTCAGCTGGCTCTGCTATAAATCAACCTCAATGTTCTTTTATAGCGATTTGATTGGCATAATGCTGTCTGCTTCCCAGATTCCTGGAGTCCATCTCGCACAGTGAAACAGTAATTACGGGATGTGGATCCAGCACAAACAGAAAAAGGTCTGTTCCCTCTGCCTTATTGGACAAATTTGCTCATATTGCCTTAAATAAATGAGCAAATCAATTCAGTGACTGGCTCTGAACTGGAGCAGTGCACACACACACACACTGTTATTAGCACTTTGGAGGCGCTGAAAGTTCATGAGCAAAGCCAGCTAACATTAATCAACCCACTGCAGAGACTGAGGAGATCAGTGTGTGTGTGTGTGTGTGTGTGTGTGTGTGTGTGTGTGTGTGTGTGTGTGTGTGTGTGTGTGTGTTTGTGAAAGCAGATGGAAGTGCAGGTGTGCATCAGAAATAAATAAAAAATGCCTTTTAAATTCCTGAATTTGAATTGCATTTGAATTGATTTAGGAAACAGGTTGCAGACATGCAATTCAAATTTGAACTGAAGGAAGTTACTTTTAGAAGTAATGCATTACAATATTGTGTGTTACTGCCTAAAAAAAGTTACTTTTTATGGAACGTAATGTTGCACTACTCTTTTTCTAACCTGGGCCAGGCTTGCTTGTTTGCTTTTATTAACAAAAAGAGTTATATTTTTGGCAAATTAAAGGCTATCACAGGCCCTTTCACACTAAAAGTGAAATTAATAAGCCTCAGGCTGAAGGAAATGCAAATTCACGCCTGTAAAGTAGAGAGCACAGCTCAAACAAACCTTTCAGCTGCGCTGCCATTCTGGATTTCAGAAGAATAGGATGCAGGAGAAGAAAGTTCAACACTCTTACTTCAGAAATAAAAACTAAATATGAAACACAAATAGCATGTTTATCTAAAATCATTTTTGCTTATTAATATGGTTGTACTGGACCATTGAGGGTCAGCAGCAAATACATTGTTTAATAAAGTGAGATTTAATGCATAAAGTATATTTGTGTAATTTAATGAATTATAATTATTGCAGGTTTGTGTACTATTTTGATTTAGTTCGCATTTTACTGTTTTTACTTAGAAAAATACAGAGTATTTGTAAATGAGTAAACCGAGTAAATGCTCAAATTTAGCCTTGAACTACAATAACTATCGTGTTCACAACGCCTCTGCACTTACTCCTGATTTCTCTCAACAGGAGGACAGGAGAGCTGTCAGTCGATACATGGAAAAGTCACTTGCATTACTTATTTGAAAAAGCAACTCAGATATTTTGTTGTAAATTTAAAATTAGTGTCAGTAACTTTTACTAGTTACTTGAAAAAAGCAATCTGATATACGTCATTACTCCAGTCCTCAGTGTCACATGATCCCTGAGAAATCAAGACACATTTCTTATAATTATCAATGTTGAAAACAGTTGGGGGAAACGGTAATACATTTTTTTAGGATTCTTTGAAGAAAAGAAAATTCAAAAGAACAGCATTTATTTTTGAATTTTAGTTTTAGATTGTAACATTTTAAATGTCTTTACCATCAAGTTTGATTAATATACATTCTTGCTTAATTTCTTGTATGGGAAAATTCTGACTATTGAACTTAATCCGGCAGTCTATATAACTATATACTGTATGTCTAATCAGATGAGAAAAAAATATTCTAATATATCAGAGAATAACCAGGCATAATTACTCAAAATTATTAATGTAATAACTTACAAATTGTTGCAAAACAGTCCTGTGGTGCAACTTGAATATCTTTGAATTACAATTTAGTGAATTTCAATTCGAATTCACACTGAGCTGATTCTTGCATTCTGAATCTGGCCTCTTATGTACGTGTTAGTTTGTGTGTGTGTGTGTGTGTGTGTGTGTGTGTGTGTGTGTGGGAAGAGCCTATAGTGTGTGCCTGTGAAGCAGATGGAAAGGCAGGTGTCACGTGAATTGTGTATGTGTCAGGCCGAGGAAAAAGACAGGAATGAAATAGAGGAAAGGAGAGAGAACGGGGAAAGAATAGATAGACTGATGGAGCCCCAGGAGTGCGCTGTGGTCCGACTCTCACCCTGCTCGCGGGCATGCTGTTCTCACCAGACATTATTTACCAGCGGCCCCTACAGCAGACAACCAATGAGGAGAGAGAGAGAGAGAGAGAGAGAGAGAGAGAGAGAGAGAGAGAGAGAGAGAGAGAGAGAGAGAGAGAGAGAGAGAGAGAGAGAGATGGTGGTCATGCGCTCATGTTTACTCACAGCTTTGGATGATGGACTCCATCAGAAAAGCTTCACGTCCAAATTGGCTCAAAGCTTCTCTCACTGTAAACTCATCTGATGAGACAAGACAAGACATGAGAGGAGATGAGAAATGCTTGGAGAAGGAAAGGAGCAGCTATGAGATGAGATGAGATGAGATGAGATGAGATGAGATGAGATGAGATGAGATGAGATGAGATGAGATGAGATGAGATGAGATGAGATGAGATGAGATGAGATGAGATGAGATGAGATTGAAGAGAGAAGAGAAGGAAAGAGAGAATGAGAGGGAAAGGAGGAAAATTTGAGGAGAGGAGAGCAGATATGAGAAATGCAAGTAGAGGAGCAAAGAGGGATTATGAGAGGAGAAAATGAGAGTAGAAAAGTGGAGAGGAGATAAGATGACGTGAGACGAGAAAAAAGAGGAGAGAATAAAATGAGAACAGCATAGAGAGGAAGAAAAACTGACGATAAATGATAGGATACACACACACACACACACACACACACACACACATATATATATATATATATACACATACTTTTTATTTTTATCCATTACTTAGCACCTTATTGTAGTATTTATTGTAGTACCTTATTGTAGTATATTTATTAAAAAAAATATATATATATATATATATTATATTTTTATTCATTACATAGCAATTTAATTAAACAGGATACAACTATATTATTATAAGTTGTTATTGTAATATTGTATATTAGTATATAGTATGTCATTACTGGTTTTGTGTACACTGCTTTGTATGTAAACCCAATCATGCCAATAAAGTACTTAAAACTGAACTGAGAAGAGATATAAAGAGATGAGACAAGGAGGACAGTGTAGTTTCTCTGTTGTTAATCGCCTGACGCTCCTCGTCTCGTGTCGGTCTCAGTTCTGAGACGCAGACGGACGGACGGAGGGTGTTGAGAGGTAAAAGAGGAGAGAGAGAGAGAGCTAATGACCAGCTCTTATGCATCAGTGCTCGTACTAATGAGCTTCCAGGGAGAGAGAAAGAGAAAGAGCACGAGCCTGAGGATGTGAAGGTCTGGCCGTCTCTCCCCCACCGAGATCTCTCTGCCTCCTCACTCTCAGGGAACCCCGACTCCAGCCGCTAATGAGAGAGAGACAGAGACGGAGAGAGAGAGAGAGAGAGAGACAGGACAAGAGGATGACGGGGGGGGGGGGGGGGGGGGGGCACATTCCTCCACTCTTAATAATTTACATGGAATCGATTTCCTCCAGCACTTCCCTCACTCTTACTTTCAATCCAAATGGAATAATGCACATTCACTTGGAAAAATAGGGATTGAAAAGAGATTTGTCGGATCTTCACGCTCACATCCAGACTTGTTGCAGTCGACGTACCTCAACTGCCCTGATTCTACCAAAATTCCCATATATTGTAAAATGTAATTTATTCCTGTGATCAAAACTGAATTATCAGCAACATTACGCCAGTTTTCAGTGTCACATGATCCATCAGAAATCATTCTAATATGATGCTCAAGAGACATTTCTGATTATTATAATCAATGTTAAAAACGGTGCTGCTTCATATATTTGTGGAAACCCTGATGCATTTTTCAGGATTCTCTGAAGAATAGAAAGTTCAAATGATCAGCAATAGAAATCTAGTGTAACATTATAAATAGTGTATAAATGAGTCCAATAAATGCAAATGAACTAAATACCTTTCCATGACTTTTCCATGCCTGAAAAGGACTATTCCCCGACCCTTCCCTTACACCCATCCGGCGATTCCTGACGGCTACTGTGTTTACCCATTTACAACACAAATTATGCATCCCTGGCTAGATTAAGAGCAGACACACACGGGCTGGAGACATTTGATGCTTCCGCCTGTGTTTTGCAGGGAGGTGAACTTTATCTTCACCTGAATTGTTATGTAAAACACACTCTACCTGTCTGATCTCTCATTGACATGCCAAGATTCAGATATATTAATATTTCAGTGGAAATTCTTTTTTTTTCTCCCTGCTGTTTTTCAGATAAAACAGTAAAATATACAGGAATGGCCTGACCAAAGGAAGCCTATCAAAGGTACGAAAATAACAGGAAGAAAGGAAATGAATAATGTATCCAGCGTCCAGTTTAACCCCTCATCAGATACCGGCCGCAGGAAATTAGTATTCGTCCACTGTCAATGTTTCTGATCTGTAAACTCCACATTTTAAATATTCATTAACTCGCACCATAGACTTTACCTTAGACTGATTTATTATTTAAATGATATGAATGTTACATACCTTGGCATTTTCCTCTTTCTCCATCATGGCTAAGATCTGGATTTAAAATTTTTATAAAATATTACCATAACCCTGCAGATTTCCGTGTGGCTTCATCTGGACTTGTTCAACTGTAGAGGAAAGAAATTCAACACTTTATTTAGTATATGGCACTGTGAAGGAGAAGACACTAAAGGGACACAATAAATATAACGGCTCCATAACTGTGTTTCTGTTTACCAATCACTGCCCCCTTGTGGCACTAAAACAAAAGAACACACAGCCAGGCCTCTGTCAAAATGTTCAAAAATATTTGTTTATTACTAGTTCATGATCCCTAATGCATCAACTAATGTTAACCAACTGAAGCGAAACCTCACTCTCAGAAGAAAAGGTTCTATATAAAACCTTAAAGGGTTCTGTCATCTATCATTTTATGGATTTAGTTTTAATGAATTAATTTTGCTTCAGTTCATTTTTTATTTTGATTACATTTTATGAATTAAATAACTCGTAAACATACTAACTCACTAGAGAATTTTGAAATAACCTGTTAAATATGAAAGTATTATGCAATTATTTAAGACATTGCTCTTTAAAATTGAGGCAAGAACCCAACTGAACCTTGTAGTGCAAGAGAGAATGTTTTGGCAAAATTTTTGCATGAAAATATTTCCACTTTGTGGCATTTAATTTAAATTCTAGTCACCAATTTCAATATCACAAAAAAATAATACTAGATAACTAATAATAAAAAGTCAGTGATAAAATAAGAACAAAAAAATAACAATAAAACTTCCAAGCAATAGAAATAAGAAATACTACATAAATTGTATAAAGTAACCAAATATTAATCAAAAAAAAAAAACACTGCATAGTCTTCACTGTGTAAATTAAATATACATTTATTCATTTACATTTATAAGTTACAAAAGTCAAGAGCAGTGATATATTTTCTCTCTTTTGTTTGATAAATAATAAATAATTAATTACATTTATATAGTGCTTTTCTTGGCACTCAAAGCGCTTTAGATAGAAGAGGGGAATCACCTAAACCACCACCAATGTGCAGCATCGCCTGGATTAATGAATGACACACAGCTGCAGGTTTATTAGGCTGCTGTCACTAAGAGCTAATGCACGGATCCAATATACTGATGCACATGCGTTTCTCAACTGTTCACCTTCACTTAAGACATACATTACTGTTTACGAGGATACTGACAGGCATGTTGACATATATAGATAGTGTATATACAGATATGTGTATTTGACCGTTCAATGAGGTATTTAACCCAATAAGGCAGCAAAAAGAACTGTTAAAGGCCTCGGTCCAAACACCCCCCCCCCCTCCCAGAAGCCTTTTCCCCTTGGTTGAACATTATTAAAGTTAGAGCTTATTTAGAGATATCAGCGGGATGGTTTAGTGCAGGCGCTAATGGATCCAAGGCTGTATCTCGTAAATTACCCAACTAATAATGCCCAGAATGGCACCAAACTTCTACAGTAGTACAAATAGGTTCTGTACTCATAAAACGAGGCAATGGAAGGTTTGTAAGTACATCAGGAGTTTATTTAAATAACACTTGCTGACGGCTCATGTTACCGCTAACCCGGACAGCCGACGTCACTTCAGTGATTTGGGAAAAGCACGTAAAAGTCCTGGCAGAAAGCGATGCATAAGGATGTAGTGTAACGACGAATTATTATTTTTTCCGAAGTGTTGACAACTTAGTGTTCACTAATAATTGTTATAAACTGGTACTACCAACAAAATATTAGTGCATTCCTGGAACTGGGCGTCGTTACACTACATCCTTATGCATCGCTTTCTGCAGGACTTTTACGTGCTTTTCTCAAACTACTGAAGTGACGTCGACGTCCGGGTTAGCGGTAGCATGAGCCGTCAGGCAAGTGTTATTTAAATAAACTCCTGATGTACTTACAAACTTTCCAATGCCTCGTTTTATGAGTACAGAACCTATTTGTGCTACTGTAGAAGTCTGGTGCCATTCTGGGCATTATTAGTGGGGTAATTTACGAGATGCATCATAGGATCCATTAGCGCCTGCACTAAGCCATCAAGGTTCATCTTCCGAAACCATGAACAAAACTACTCAAGGTAAGACATTTGATTTACTTTTGTAGGATAAACCTGGTTTACACTGCTCTACACCACAACATCATCATTAACTCGCCGCTGGTTTTCCAGCCAATAGGAGAGCTGCTCTGATAGTGAGTCATAGAGGTGCTGTGATTGACAGAGGTCAACCAGAGGACAGGGAATAAAAGAGTTTCCACAAGGAGGTTTTGTGTTTATCGACGGTTGTGATAGTTAGGGATGTGTTTTATTTGAGATAATTAGAGTCTTAATTGTACAGGCAGTTCAAGTACAGCACAGTGAGACATTTTCAAGGTGAGCATAAATACAAAGACATCGCTTCATAATAAATTAGAATGTGTCCTTGATAACAAAGCACTAATGTTCATATTTATATTAGTTTTAAATGCAAAAATTAGACTTCTTACAAAACCATTAACAACTCTTACCAACCTCACACTTTAGAACGGTCGTGTACGTTGAATTTAGTTCACCTGAATTAATAAATGCCAAATTTTGCATAAAATATTTCCTTCATGTGTATTGCTAATTGTGTAATGTCTCTCCATGTGGCATCTGGCCTTCTCTCTCTTTTAGATTTCTTCATGACCTCTTCTATGTCTGATCTCATATTTATTTCTTTTCTCGTTCTTCTATCCAACAGCACACCATGAAGGATGGAGATTATCATTGTTCTGGCGCTTTAAAAAAACACTACGGACAATCTCACATGGAGCCGGCATAAATATTTAATACGTCTATCTGTTCAAGCTAATTTAGGCCTCCAGACTCATTCACATGCTAAATTCATTTCTTGTTTACTACAGAGGAGAAACCTAACGCAGACTCGTAATGTCTTGTTTATCAGAAGATCTGTTTGTTGATAAAGATCTTGAATGAGGATTATGGTGGTTTATGGGCGAAGATTCGACTGTGTTTCCCAGGCATCTCAGCTAATGACCGCTCCACTTCTGCTCCATCGGCTCGGAATATTAATTTCGGTTACACAATGTCCTTAAAACAACGGCGTAAATTGCCCAAGCAGGACTGTAATTGTTTATGAAGATGTAAATTGCTTTGCAGAGGGAGAAACTAATAGCTTCTGCAGCAGGAAAATGAACTATTCTGTGGGGGAGGCTATTTTCTTTATGACTGGTATTTTTCTTTTTTATTAAAGGTAATACAGTCACAGGCTCGCTGTAAAACAGTGTGTTTCTGGATGAGATCGTGTTGATATTGGCCCTTTATCCATTCATCAGAGGCCTGTTTCATGACTCCAATGGGTGCAATCATACTAGAGGTGGGTGATTAGCCTCTCAGTTAGATATGAGCTAATTTTTACTTGTAATATGTCAGGATAATAATGATATTATCACATAGCCCCCTGAACACAGCCTAGTTTGACCGTGCAATGAGATTTGCGTATTATTGTGGGCTGATAAGGAAAATATGATGCTTTTGGCTACTGCTGATGATATAAAACATTACAGGTAAAGATTTGACAACTAAAATAAAAACAGTATTTACCTGTTCAGAAGTTGAGGTCACAGTGGTTAAAGTCAGAAAAGTTCATCCTCGAGTCTCTGTGATGTTCTGGTGGATTTTCTCTCCAGTTTTGTCATCTAACAGGTAAAAAAAAAAAAAAAAAATCAGATCAATTAGTAAATTAACAGCCCAAGTCAGTCACATAATTGTCTGTAGCACAAACTCTGCAGACTTGCATTGCAAAAGTAACCATTTTAATATAACGAAATAGAGAGCATGAATAATAATGACTGTTTTCTTTTGCCTTAGATAATACCACTATGGCAAGAAACATTGGGGATTAAAGAAACATCAGGGCCATCTTCAAAAACCATTGTGCATTATTTTCCATGCTGGAAATAAAATTAAACAGCAGCCAGAATATAATGGCATGCATAGTAGTGCATTTACAAGAGCTGCACATGCTACACAACTAAAGCTCACGTCTGTAGTCGTAGTTTTAAAAAAATCACTGAAATTTAAATTTGACTCATAGATGCAGTTCAACCTCTTCCATCAGTAAACACATGTGAAATCTACAGTGCAGTTGATGATAACTGAATGTGAGAGATCTCAGTGCTGCCCCCCACTGGCTGAGAACTTGTTGTCAGTTTGATTCACGCAAAATGACAGGAAAGTTAGACATAAAAACAAGGTATTACAACTAAATAATAACTATATATTTAAAGCTAGGGTGTGCAGATTCGATAGGCTAGCAACATCAAGCTAGCTTTGGAAGAAAGATCTCATCCTCCCCAAAGCTTCTCCAAAGCCACGCCTCCTCCAATACACATGAACGCGCAAAGCCAGAGCAGAGTCTGCTGAGCGTCACGAGAAACGGCGTTAAATTACCTCATGTCTCAAAGCACATAACATTTCAATAATAATGAACGTCCACAACTTAGGGAACTCTAACTTGTACCACATGACTGCAGCATAACCTTCATGTTTTGGTTCAGGAGGAGCTGTAAAAGACAGCTGCTGTTTGTTTACTGCTGACTGATGCAAAAAGCCTCATGGAACGCGCTGATGACGTGTAAAGCCTGCGCGCGCAGGTATGCACATGTTGACAGGCTGGTTGGAACTTAGATATGTATAGGCCTACATTGAAATGGCCTCTATCTCTGTGTATATATTTCTATGGGTAGGACTTCATATCATTGTATTCGGACTGATTGTTTTGGTCCTGACTCCTGAGACTTCCACAGAAGATTATTTTTTTTAATATGTAGCTTAGGCCACTTCTTTTAGCCTATTGATTACTTCTTTTAGCCTATTGATTGAAGAGAGTCAACCAGCCTATAATAAAAAGTTTTTATGAAAAACATTGCCTACCTTTAACTATGCTTCACAAAGCAAAACCAAACCAAACCACAGTTTTTGGCATTTTAACATGCAGTTGCAACAGCAAAAGGGGAAAGAATTGTATAGGATTTACACTAAAACCATTTTAATCAGAAATAAGGTCAACATTTTTACAATCAGCCTACAAAGAGATGGCAAGTTACATTTAATTCAACCTTAAATTGTTAAGTAGAAACTCTAAAATGGATTTTCATGTAAAACGTGCTCCAAAAAATGGTTTATTACAACTTTGAGTTTTTGTTTATTTTTACAGTGCACACTAAAGAAAGGCATTTGCTAGCAAACAACTAATTTCTATAACTTTATGTCCTAATATATTCTCCAATGCATCTAAAGCTTTGACAAAATATCAAATCACTGGTATGAGGTGGTCATCATGTATACTTTGGTGCCCTAGATGCAATAATTCTCTCTTATAGCCTATTAGTGGAACATTGGGGGAAAAATCTGATTTAATGCTATTATTGTAATGAAATGTGCTGCACCCCAAAATCCAGCAGATGGAAGCAAAAACCCAACAAGTCAAACTCTGGCTGACTGAAAACACTGCACTGGAACATTCACATGCTGCTAAAACAGCAGCTCTCTACTAATATCTTTATATTGGAGACCTTCAGGCCTTTTACTATTGTGTATAAGAACAGGACTACAATCTTAAATAGTGCTGTTAGCTAATTTATTAATCCAAAGCAATTTAAATGACAACTATCACAAACAATTCATTGTTGCTTATACCCAGGGTTAGTGATTTTAAAAAACATTACTTATCTCATTAACTGAATAAAACTTTTTTGCTTTTGTGATGTAAACTACATAATGTACGACTCATTCATTTAGTAATATTGTTCTCATAAGTTGTAGCCTTGTGATTCATAAGCACATGTTCTCACACCCATTGCAACCATTTAACAATGTTGCAACCAAAACTATATTCCAATAAATAGACAATAATGATTAAATGATTTTTAATCTTCTGGAAGGAGGGCTGAGTTTTTAATTTAATTAATTTTTTTTTACATCACTCTTCTTTCACTCAATAATTTTCTATATGAACGTTTCTACATCATGACTAGTGACTTACAACGCAAACTAGTAAGAAATCTTTGAAAATCTGTGTTCAAATGAAATCTGAGTCCACTTTTAATGCCTAAGACAATGTGAATGCAAGGAGAACTAGGTAATTTTTAATTGCTTCACTTTTTGAGTTATTTTAAAGAGGACTCGAGTGAAAACACCCTTAGAGATGAGATACTGGCTGCCCGCCAGACGCGCTGTTATGGAGACAGACAGATGAACCACAAGCCCAAAACCCTCTGAGGACCAGCCAGAGATGCAGACTGTGTGTGTGTGTGTGTGTGTGTGTGTGTGTGTGTGTGTGTGTGTGTGTGTGTGTGTGTGTGTGTGTGTGTGTGTGTGTGTGTGTGTGTGTGTGTGTGTGTGTGTGTGTGTGTGTGTGTGTGTGTGTGTGTGTGTGTGTGTGTGTGTGTGTGTGTAGATCTGCTGCTTAAACATCTTTAGCTACTATACAAGTACAACATCATTTGAATGATTTCATTTCATCTTGATCTAGAGAGCACTTCTTCTCAGCTGGCTTTGCTCTATCAAGGAGCAGCCGAACACGGTAAAACAAAGTTAAACAAAAACGTCCTTAAAATCAAAACACTGAATTTAATATCACCATGAACTGCACAGGCCCAACAATATGCAAAAATATTCACATGACACAGACTGAAAAGGAAAATGGACATATTTCTTACATTTGAGTGCTTTCCTGCTCTCAGCAGCCAATAATTAAGTGAATTAATGAATTAACTCACACTTTATGAAGTCTGGGTCATATTTTCTTTGACCTTGTGTAGTTTTGTTCATGTTTTTGAGGATGATGGCTTCACGCAACCTGTCCATGTTGGAATGATTTTGAGCTTTTAAAAAGCTATTAAATCCTTTTTATTATTATTTAAATTATAATTTGTATTTATTATTTAAATTACATTTTAAACCTTGAGTAGTTTTGTTAATGGGAACACAACCTGTCCAAACTGCAAACTGCAAATATATATATATATATATATATATATATATATATATATATATATATATATATATATATATATATATATATATATATATATATATACATATATTGCATTTATTATTATTGCATTTTAATTTGCACTTTAACATAAATACAATATTAAATAAATACAAATAAGAACAAAATATTTCATACAAATTATATTAAAAATATATTATTTTCTTGAAAGTTTTTCTTAATAGCACATTCAATTACTGACTGTATCAATATGGATGTTGCCACAATATTATTTAAACCCTCTTATATAAGACAGAAAAGGTTGAGAAACACTGATCTAAACCCCACTAACACACACACAATCTCACATCTCAGCTGGATGTCAGAATCATTTCATTGTTGAAATGTGACACTGTGTCTGTCTGGGCTGTTTAATTTGTGAGAGCGGTTTGCTGGTCACGCGGTGGAGGGCTGAGGATCTGGGGGGCTTTTGAAGCACAAAGTCAATTTGCATTGAGAAAAAAGCAGCCAGTGATGGTGGAGAGATGGTTACTATGGTTACGTGAGTGATAGCGAGGGCCAGGTCAGACACAGATGAGGGTGAGGTAATAAGCCCATTGAGTACACACACACACACACACACACACACACACACACACACATGGCTCATTAAGCTTGGTTTGTGGTTTGAAACCTCCTAAGAGGGCACTAAGTTTTGAGATAAAAATGACTTGGTCTTCTGAAACTACTTTCCTTTCACAGATGTTATTTAGGCTATGGGATACTGGATAATGTTAATCAATATTAAATTAGCTATTAGGCTATTTAGTCAATGTTTTTGCAAATTCATGTTCAGTCTGGCTCCATTAAATGACCACTTTTCCCAATCCAATCGTTTCCCGTCCTTTTTGCCTCTTTGCTCTTTTTTAAATATCCCATTTCACTTTAAAATATGGCATATTAATTAAAACGGGTTGCGAATGGAATAGACTCAAATCACCCGGCCCATTAAAGCATAAGCATTTCCCAATCTGTCTCGATCTGTTCGCTCTAAGGTTGCCTTTGAATGACCCATAAATAACAAAGTCAAAGTTCAGCGACTTTGCTTTACTTTTTGAGTCTCTAAAATATCCAGAGCTACCCAAAAAAGATTCAGGCCTCTTCAGCCCAGGTCCGAATATGCAAAAGTTTCTTCATTCATAGGAACAGAGTGATAATGTGTGTATTTGACCTAATTGTGTAGTACACAATCATCACAGCTAATCCTATGTCCTCATAATCCAAAGAGATGATTCCATTCACGTGGCAGGTGCTCAACCAAGTGTAAATTTCATTCATTTACAGCAATCATCTAAAAAAGATGTTAATTCATACAAACTAATAAACTACATATACAGTACGCGTGTGTGTTTTTGATGAAGTAACTTTTCTAGTTGACAACATTGTGCTATTTAGTACTATATACAGTATATGTAGTATATAGAATAATATATGAAGAGTTCAGATGCAAAAGCCTCTAAGTGCCATCTGAAATTTTCTTCTAGAATGATCATTTTTATCAAGCTTGTATATTAAGTTCAATAATGTCACTTAAATGGCAATGCAAATGACCTATTAATTGTCATTTAAGTGAAATTACTTAAATATACAAGCTTCATAAAAATGATCATTCTAGAAGAAAATTTCAGATGGCACTTAGAGGCTTTTGCATCTGAACTCTTCATATATATATATTATTCTATATACATATAGTACTAAATAGCACAATGTTGTCAACTAGAAAAGTTACACCATCAAAAACATCAAAGTTTGTCTTGAAGTCTTTACCTGAACTTTTCAAATAAGAAATGTTTCACATTATAGAATGATTTCTGAAGGATCATAATCTGAGCATATTAAAAGACGTAAACCCCAAGTAAAATAAACATAAAATTAAAATTAAAAACAAAAATTGTTAAGAAGGAGCAGCTCCTTATGCTCCTTCAGTTAGGCTACCTGCAATAATATAAATGTTTACTTAAGTACAATAAAATTCTAGAAAAAAATAAGGACATTTTATTACATTTATTCAAATTAGAGAGAATTATAATATTTTTAATTTCCATATATTAAAATAACTAACAATTAAATTTGAATAAACATGAATTTAAAGACATATTAAAAAAAGACCCATAACAAAATTATTAAGACCTTAAAGTCCCTGTGAAATCAAAATTTAAGTTGTTTGGCTTTTAGTATGAATATGTTAGTCTAACTATACTCTGAGTGCTCCAAAAGAATGACAAAATTCGCATTTAGAAGATACAGTATAAATGTTCTAAACTTACAGTCTCTCACTTCCACCACTATGGATAAATGATTTTGACGACATCACTCTGCACTTCAGATTCTCATCAGATTTTCTGTCCAATCAAATGTTCTCTAGAATCTGAAGCTCCTGAAATCGTTTACTATTTTCTGGTAAATGCCACATAGTGCATAGGCTATATAGGGGATAGGGAACGATTCAGACAGTGTAAATATGCTTTCCATTGGGACGAATGAAGTGTGGTTGGTTAGTGTCACGTGAATCGCATCAGCTCCGGTCCAGAGACACGACAGCACAGAGAGGATCATGTGATCGAGTCGTCGCTGACCAGAAATCGTATCGGATCCATTTGAATTATGCACAGAAAGCTTTTTTTTTTTTTTGCGGCTTTACTGAGCTCAACGGCTCTGGCTAAGCTGTGATATAAACTAAACGCTATTGGCTATTTAAAAAAAGGGGGAGGAGCTGTTTGATATGCCCCGCCCCGTTTTCCTGTTTCAGAGGAAATTACGTCCACACATTGAATAATGCTGTGTGTTTAAGGGCACTAATAAAGGCACTTCAATGGGCCTTTAACTAAAATAAAAATTAAAAATAAAAAAATTAAAACTTTAAAAAATATATAATAGTATCTCACTATTAGGCTTACTAAAATAACACTGCCCCAGACCTTTGAATGTTATTGTTAATATTAATAGCATTTTGTTTAACTAAATAGATTAAATACTTCAGCTTACTACTTTGTCAAGTAGCTGTAGCTGTATTATTTCAAACTACGAGAGGCTTGTAGTAGAGATGTGTTACGCATATGTGAGACAATCATAATCTGTGTTATCAGTGGTGGAATGAAGTGCTGACACATGTTCTCACTCTAGGGGTCTGTTTGTCCAGGAGGGCGGCGCTGGAGAGATCCTGTCATGCCCTTTCACCAGCCTGATAACCTCATCACAGAGAGCCGGGGCTCAGGGCCCTCGCCTGGGGCTCTTTCTGGGAACCAGAGCAGCGGGTGACACCACACACGCTGAAGGAGGTATAAACTGGAGGGAGACGGAGGAGATAAAGAGCAAGAAAAAGTTTACGACAGGCTGTGACTGTGACACCATCAGAGGCTGACAGCCGACAAGAGTGAAAATAGGAGTGTGTTTTATGATGGGGTGGCGGCGCTATCAGCGCGTGACAGACGGGATGTGTCTGTTCTTTAGCAAATGTACATTGTGGCCTCTTAATTCCCACGGGACATGCGATCTCCTCGCTAAAGATAGAAGCGCTCGCATGGTGAGACACTTATCACCTCTCTAAATGAACGGAGAGAAGGGAAAAAAAGAAGCTTTGTGTTGCATTGTACTCAAAACAAGCCCTGCACCCATGACAATATACGGCCCTTGTGTTACTTGGAAAAATGCCCAAATCTAGCTGTTCTAAAACCATTAAACACAGTTGCATTAGTTGTTTTATATCGCACAATAACAAACCTCATTGGTTCTCACTCATCAAGCGAACATGCTTGAGCTTCCGTTTACCGAACTATCCCTTTAACTATCACTGATTTGCTTATTTTTGAGGAAATTGTTTCATTTTTTTTTTTTTTTTTTTTCAGGATTTGAGACGTATTTACATTTTGTTGACATTGTGAGCAAATAATTAATTCTTTCATTTGACCAATCAATATATTGAGTGAATTTGATCCATGGCTCTGGCTTCTTTACTCCTCTCCGTGTCACTGGACATTAAATGTGTAAATAGTCCTCTGAGGTGATTTAGAAATGTAATTGTATTCAGTGCATACTACAGTCTTCAGAGCACTTTGTTGAATATAAAGTTCAAAATAACAGCATTTATTTGAAATATAAATCTTTTGTAACACTATAAAAGCCTTTATACTGACACTTTTGATCAATTGAATGCATCCTTGCTCCATAAAACTTATTTAAAAAACAAATCATACTGACTTAAAATGTTTGAATGGTAATGTATCTCCGTTCTTGTGTTTTTGAAATTTAGTCAGCATGAAAGGCTATTCACAATCCATTTTCTCAATTTTGACATATGGGATATTCATACATTGGGAATTGATTGGCTCATGAAAAGTGGGAATTACTGTACATATTAGAGGAATGGAGTGGAGTGGAAAATATGAGACCTTGGTGAAAAGCAAAGTTGTTTCAGAAGACGAGCTTTACATCATAGGTATAAATTACATTTAAAAAAAATAATTCAAACAGTTATTTTAAATTGTAATAATATTTGTAAAAAAAAATATATATATATATAAGTATGTAATTTTTTAACAAAAAATAATGCAGTCTTTCAGGCCAAAAAATAAATAAATAAATAAATAAATAATGCAGTCTTGATGAGCATGAGACTTCTTTCAAAAACATTAATAAAATCATACTTTTGAACAGTAGTGCATTAAAGCAACAAGCAACGTGATGTCATGCAACAGTAAACTGTGTTCTTATGCAAGCAGAAAAAGAGCCTCAAGTGTGTTGCTTTTGTAAAAGACGGCAACAGAAAGCAACGTCACATGCTTGTTGCATGTGCTTAGATTTATCTGAACGGAAACTTGACAACACAATCTGCTGTTTTCCTCAATCATCTTTCCTTTCATTTAACTCCAGACCGCTGTGTGAAAACATGACTGGGCGGAGAATGAAGGGATGGAAGGCAAAGAGAGCGATAAACATCGCTATTGAAAAGGCTGATGGCATTGACCCTAATCGTGATGGACAGGAGCGAAGGAGAGAGAGAGAATGAGAGATTGAGGTGAAGGAGAGAGATGAGAAGGGTGCAGCATAGATGTGCTCCCTGGAGTGAGAGTTGGATTAACTGCTCCTCTCTCCTGCTGCTCGGCAATTGCTCCTCATTCCCACAGATTAAGGGAAATGAACGGTCCATGGCAGCCTGTCGCTGGGAAAAACTGAAGCTTTTTGAAACAATCAAGAGCAATACAGACTAGTCAAGCTCTCTCACGCAGGGAAAACACTGACTCTATCACTGCAGAGATAACAGCAAAGTCAGATAGAGTCTGACGTTTTCTGACCGAAACATGCTGCTCACAATGCTGATATGTTGCTAGGTGGTTGCCAGGACGTTGCTATGGTATTTTAGGTGGTTTCCAGGGCATTGCTAAGGGAATTCGTTTTTTACATTGTTGACAAACCTAATGAATGGAGAAGTTGTGATGGATGGTTGAGACCACAAGCAGTTTTGTTTTTGCAAGGCTGGGTTGAAGGTGGTCCTTCATCCAGCAAGAAGATGCAAGCAGCTATCGTCAGATCATCTGGCTGGAATGAGAGGTAGAGGCGTGTGTCATCAGCATAGCATTAGCAGTGATAGGAAAAACAATATTTTTCAATGACAGATCCCAGTGATGACATGTAGATGGAGAAGAAAAGTGGTCCAAGCACTGAGCCCTGAGGCACCCCTAGGTAAAATGTATCACTTTATCTAACAATTTCTATTGAAATTTGTGTTTTCAAGCATTTTCAACAACACATGGTGGACACAAACTGTGCTTATCTTCACTTTTCAGGCCATGAAGGCTGCAGACTATATTTCCCAGCAACATGCATCCTTTCTGACACACATTTTAGTCAATATCACAATTTCTCTGCTTTCAGGGATGAAATCTCAGTCAAGCTGTCATGTGCCAGTACTCATTTTCAGAGCCTGAAAATGCACAAAGCAAAGATAAAACACAGTTTCTCAGAAATATGGCCACATCAAACACCTGGAGTGTCTGAAATGGTCAGTTTCTTTTGAGGTTAGTGCTGCTCGTCCAGATGGGGAGTAAATCATAACAGGTCATCTCTCACACCATGCATCATTTAAGCACACACACGCAGGATTAGTAACGTCCTCTTCACCTGGCTTAACCTCAACAGTCCTGGATTCTGGTGAGTGTGCATCATGAAATTTAGCTCGTATGAACCTCATCAGTTCATGTTCAGCTCAGGTATCAGCTGATGATCACACATGAGAAGATCAAAACCCTCAGAAGATGAGAAAGACAAACAGAGAGTATGAAGAAAATGGCGTCACCATAAGTGAGATTCCAGTGACCCCTGGTCATTTCAGTCTGATTGCACAACATGCACTGTTTAATTTGAAATGAACACATGCTCTCTCATTCAATGCCTCAGAGTAATAATCTTTTATTAGGTAAACTGCAGCCTCTCAGATCTTTGGAGACCTGCCGTATCTCCACATGACCGACAGCTCAGCAGATTTAGAGCTCATATCAGTCTGCGGAAGAAAAGCTGTAAGCGATCATGGCTCTGAAACTGTCTGTACTTTCAGAAACGACCACTTCTAGAGTGGCTGCACTGCGCTGGCTTTCATGAAGCATCCAAGGATGACGACAATCCAGATCCAGGTTTCACTTTCTAGAATCATCTCGTTAAAACCAGGTCATATTTCACCCCAAATTAAGAAGAGTACATATTATATATTTTAAAATGTCAAAATGTTATGTATATTTTATCTATTTTTAGATTATAATTTGCATCAAGAAAATTAATGAAAAAGTTGTTTTTTTACTGTGACATTGTTATCATTATACTTTTTTTTTTCATTTAAATAAGCACAAATTAAAAGTATCTCAACAAATACTACAATGATGCATTAATAAAAAAAAAAAAAATTCATATTATAGTGTTCTTTCATTTAATTTATGGTTCTAAAACTAGAGAGAGTATATATATATACTGTATATACATTATATATATATTAGTGCTGTCAAATCGATTAATCGCAACTAATTGCATCTAACACACACATATATATATAAATATATGTGTGTGTGTATATATATATATATATATATATATATATATATACACATACATACACACACACACACACACAACTTTTATGTTAGATGCGATTAATCACGATTAATTGATTTGACAGCACTAATATATAATATATACAGCATATGCTATAGATTTTCTTATGTTCCTAAGATTCACCGCAGGATATGGACATTAAAAGCAAAAGCAAAGATTATGTCCTGCCTCATACGAACAGAAACAAATCAAAGAGACACTGAGAATCATGCAGACTCTAATAGCAGACGTGTGAGAAGTAACTCTGAGCTGCTGCCATGTTTGATGACACATTCCAACAGCTGTGTGAGTCTCACACTCACACCTGCAGTTGAGTCGTTCGCATCAGGGTACGAATTACACACGGGTTTAACCCCCCCCCCCCCAATTAAGACCTGAACTCCCCCACAGGAAGTCATAACAAAAGGTTTGGGTAGAGGGAGTCCAGCCTTCAAAAATTGACATTTCCCAGCTGCCGCTAAATTGGCACGCAGAAATGGGGTTTGTCTGAGGCGGTTACTATAGCAACACTACACTTTCTGTTTTCTGTTATCAGTATCCAGAGCCCAGATCACCTCTATCATCATCACTGTGAATTCCTCACGCAATTAAACTCTGAACATGAAGACTATCAAAACACTTTAAACTCCAATGGTTCGGCTAATGAATTTTTAAGGACTTTTCAAATGTCTTGCTTTTAGGATCATTAACCCTGTGCTATTTTACGTATACTTTGTAAATTAATGTGGATAGTAATTCCAGTCTATTTGGTGAGAAATAATTGCAGTTTGAGATGTTGGATGAGAACAAAACTTGAACTGAATTGTGCTGAATGATAACACTATTGTCTAGTTGCTTTATAGCTGAATCAAATTTGTTACATAACTGATAGATTTTGCAACATCGACACTGTTACTGAATCAACACTGAACTGAATTGAGCAAAATAATGACACTTGTCTTTTTAGAGTTGCTTAACAGCAGAATTGTGCATGTTTACATCACTGACTCTGTTTACTGCTGTGAAGCCGCTTTGAAACAATATAAAGCGCTATAGAAATAAAGGTGACTTGGCTTGATACAAGCAGAGAAGCAGAAGTCTCCATTTGCTCTCCATTCTCAATGCTGTCTATGAGAAACAAAGGAGATATTATGGAGATTACATTAACAAATCTTTAAAAAATCAATCAAAGACACAGAAACGCTTCAATCTGACACTAAAAGAGCTTCTGTTGTTGTTGTTGTAGTTGTTATTTGCATTGCAATGCTGTCCATCCTCTTGTTTTTTTTTCTCAATGGAGCAGATGGGTTTTCAGCCCTCACTGAAATACTGGGACAGATGTTCCACTAAGACAAGCTCTCCATTCTGCTTTGTCTTTCTTTCTGACTCTCTCTTTCTTTTTTTAAGTGCTGTTGAAGCCACACAGAGCCCAAGCTGGAGATTAGCTTGAAATTGTTAGTAGGCTATATGGATTAATGCAGACACCCATAAAGCAGCAGAGAAGCCCATTCAGTAAATGTGTATCATGCTTATAATCGGCGTATCCCGGGTTGACATAAAATAGGTCTGGTATGGTCATATAGAGTGGGAATATTGTGGAGGGCTTTTCAGGACCATGGACAGTTCACTGCATTGCAACTGCTAAGATTTGAGCTGATACATTACTGGTATAATATGTATCCATAATTATGGATACATTTTAAATGATAAAATGACTTAAAAAAAGTGACTTTCAATCTGACGGATTTTCTATTGGTCATTTTTAGACACAATTGCTTCATCTTGTTCAACCCAAATTGTCATTTGGTGCCACAGTTAGCCAATTCTTAGCCAAGAAACAATGACTGTACATTATTAATAATAATGATATTAATAATAAGAAATTTAACCCAAAAAGTCACAGTAAAAATCTGTTATATTTTTACAGTAAAAATATTATTTAAAAAATTGAAATTTGAATGCGTATTTGTAAACTTTTGTTAAAATTAAGTATGTTTTGCCTTTCAAAACAAATAAAGAAAGTGGCATTAATATAACTCTGGGTGCAAATCATTGAAATCCACAGTCGAAATTCTGTCAGTAATCTTCTGTTGAGTTATGTCTTGCACAAACTTTAGAACTTTGGTTTTGGATACAAGTATTATGGAAGTTTGTTTACACCACTGAATAAAAAATAAAAAAGATAATTGAGACTTTGAAATCTGAAAATTTTTCACTTTGACCTTTTATTCAGAATTGCGTGATATTCGCAATTGTGTGTTATAAAGTCAGAATTGCGTGATATAAAGTCAGTCTTTTTTTCTTAGAATTATGAGTTAGAGTGAGGTTGTACGAATTTGTATGAATTAGCCCCCTTTTAATCACTCATACGAATTCGTACGAATTGGTCGTGAGATAGCGTTGTCTATACAGTATGAATGTGTGTAGTATGAATGTTATTTAGACATACTACATTCGCCATGGTGTCATTATCATGTGATTGTGACCTACCAGCATCAGTTGCCTTGCTTCACTACCATTCATAAATCTTCTCCTGTGGCCTCATGGGATAGTAAATTGTCATCATATGGACTCTTCAGAATCTCACTGGTCATCCAGGTACTTTTATAAGTAGCTACTGTAATTCAGACATTCTTCTTTTGTCACCTACAAGGCAATAGGCTATAGTTGGGAAGTATGAGATTTCAGACGCAATCGGTTGTTGTTGTTTTTTCGGTTAATTTGGGCAGCCATTTAAAATGCACTTTTTCTTTTTGGAAATTTCAATGTGAACACACTATTCACACTATTTATAGGCTACTACAAAACGGCATAGAATAGTGCACAAGTAGACTACGCGAATTGGAACGCACCTCGTGTTTTAGAATGTTTATAGAACATTCAAAAGTAACATTTCCATAATGTTTGCAAAATGGAATGTTTATGTTCTTTCAACGTTCGAATAATCAAGAGAATGTTTAAAACATAAAAAAAAAAAATTAGGCTACGTTTTGAAGGTTCGGAGAAGGTTCTTGAAGAACGTTCAGAGAAGAAGGTTCTTCAGAGAACCTTCTTGAACGTTCTTAGAACATATTTGTGTTAGCTGGTTACTTTTTTCGAACACTTTGGATGCTCAGAAAAACGGCCACGAATGCAGGAGTCACGAGCGCGCAAACTCAACCCTCTTTACGTACTGTAGCCTATGATCGAGGAGATGAGCGCCGCTGAGGCTGACAGCGCGCTGGGGTGAGTTTAGTTTCAGCCCGGGGCGGTGGAGCTCAGTTAAAGCCCCTAGAGGCGCTTCACCACCACACACACACAGTCTTCCAGACGCGTTCAGCAACACACAGCGATGCTTCTCCATCCCAATCTCAGCAGACTCTTCCTCATCACCGATGCCTGTCGGTTTCGAGGAGTTCAGCCAAGGTTTCCGACACGCATGTGACTACAGCCACCGTAAGTGAGTTCACGCCAGCGAAAGCACCGTGGAAGTGGAGAGAGATCGGACAAAGAGCGGCCGTTCAGATGCAGCGATAACTTTGAGGAGGTTCGCGTTTTGTTTTGTTGGATGAGCAGCTGAAGATTGTTTTAATCATGCCTGTACGGAGAGGTCATGTCGCTCCTCAGAATACCTTTCTTGGAATAATAATACGGAAATTCGAGGGACAGAGTAAGTATCACAAATCAAACATTCTTTATTCTTTGTCTCCATATCGTTTAGATGATAAAGGAAGTGCTAGTATTAACACACATAGACAAATATAGCTAACCTGTGCTATATTTACATGCACATAAACCCTTTATAGCCTATACATTTAAGGAAAGTAAACAGTTGCTTTGTTGAACGCATTCACTATCCAGTTTTGTGCATGCTCGATTGTCCCTTTATATAAGGTTTAAAACACTATTGCAAATAAAAAATAATAAATGGGATTACTTAGTATATACAATTAGCCTATGTGATATAGAGTCACGACAGAACAGCATTGTGGCTTTTTAGTGTTTTCACTTTAGATACATCTGTCAGATGACTCTATATGTACAAAGCAGCTATACCATTGTAATGCATGAATGACAACATACTCTGCCTGTGTGTTTAGATGAATTATGCTCTCATTCTGAAGATTACACACATACGCAGGGATATCTGGACTGCTCAGAGCATATTTAGAGGATTTTTATGGCATAGGGGTTTTTAAGCACTCATTATATAAGCTGTACAGTTGCTAAATTGATATCACAAATATCTTAGGTTAAATTTTATGATGCAATTCAACAATAAAACATTAAAATACAATAAAATTGAAATTATGTAAAATATTATACATTTTTATTACATTGATAATAAAAATAAACAATACAATACATTAAAATATTAAAAATATAATAAGTAATTATTTAAAAAGTCACTAATATTAAACAAAATATGAAACTATACAACTTCAATTGTTTGTCAGTTGCGGTAAAAATAATGCTCTTAAAATGTTTTTATCGTGTCTCAGTCACTGTTTCTCCACCTTGCTTGACTTAACGTTAGCTCATGTTATACTGGATTCTGTTTAGCATTATCGTAAATATTATAAACTGTAAGTCTATTATTATTAACTTATGAATTGAAAACAACCAATGTTGTGGATAATAAACGTATTTACTTGAGCTTGTTTGTCTTTTAATTAGTTTTCAGAGTTCTGGGGGCAATAATGGAAAAACTTTACCAGAGAAATCCCGACGGATTAATTTATTTTTATATCAAATCCAAATCCAATCCAATAAAAATAGTAATTTTAAAATCTTTCCAAGTGCTCCCTGGAGTACACATACCTTTTCTTGGGAATCACTAGTATAGACTGTTATCTGGTCAGTTTGATGAAAGTCAGAATTCCATGCTTATTTGTCAATTTGGTTATATTTGCACAAGATCTTTTTGCTTAAACTGCAGTGAAAGATCAACTGGATGTCCTCTTTTGCTCAGGACAAAAATCTCACATGAGTTTCTTCTATACTGTCAGAAGAGATCTGAACAATGTCTCAAACTGTGATACCCAACGTAACTCAAACGTTTATCCAAGCCTGATTTCATGTGATGTTTGGTTGTTTACAGATAAGAAGTTCATCATAGCCAATGCTCGGGTCCAGAACTGTGCTATTATCTACTGTAATGACGGATTCTGTGAGATGACGGGATTCTCGCGGCCGGACGTCATGCAGAAACCCTGTACATGTGACTTCCTACATGGAGAGCAAACCAAGAGACACGCGATTTCTCAGGTGGCTCAGGCTCTCCTGGGGTCAGAGGAACGGAAAGTGGAGATTACGTACCATCGCAAAGACGGTGAGTCCAACCCCATGCTTTCCTGTTGGCGGTTTTGCTCTGTGTAAAAAAAAAAAGAGAGAGAGAGAGAGAGACATAAACAGAAAGAATGGCTCTGTTCCGAAACCAAGTATCTACTGCTTGCACACTAATGCCCGGTTCACACTACACAATATTTTTGTCTGTTACGATTTTCACTTTGTCAGATTATGTGATTTTGACTCATAAATTCTTGTCATGTCGTGGACAAAAAACATATCCGACTACACGCTGCTTCTCGACCAATCAGCGCTTGCCGTCTTTGCTGAGAAGAGACTGACTTTGGGAAACAAGAGCGTGAACAAACAATGGTTGTACTTGCCTAATGCTATTTTCCAGTATTCACCGGGTTGCTGAAGCACCTCTGCTGTCGTTCACCAGCATTTATCTTTTTTTCAGTTTGTCAGGTTGTCTCTCGAGGAAACATCATCCTGACACACAAACTATTATAAAGACAGGAGCTCCACGAATCTTTCCTCCATTGCATAATTCCACCTACAGTAGCAGCACCAATATCATTGTCTCTTTCGTTTCGGCATGTTTGAAAGCTGTGTAAGGAAGAGCTTCTGTGCTCCTGTGCTCTTAATTCTGTGTAGTAAGAAGTCAACTTCACAGATGTGACGGAGAAATTAAACATGCTAGTCTCTCTGTCGTGACATTATGAAGCGTTGCAGATGTGGTGTCGGTTGTCGTCCACTATGACTCTCTATACGAGATGAAACAATCGATTCTTGCGTCCTGACGCCCATTGTCGTTTACGAATCACCACGACACCCTACGTCAAGCAGATCATGCCAAAATCAGACTGATATCGGCATAAGAGGCTGTTCACACAGAATGGGATATTGCATTAATGGACTGCATCCTACAAAATAGTGCTACTCACATGAAGTGCATTTGAAACTCAATGAAAGAATTGTTTCCAGTAAAGCTTGGTGTTGAACTAAATGCTGCTAAACTAAACTGATAACAAGCATACATAAATGCTTCTGGGTTTACCATATTTAATGCTTAATTTAAACTTTCATTTTGGGTGAACTATACACAATACATACAGTAGTTTCGCTTTCCATGACACATATTGGTGCATTTTTGTATTGCGATATATTGTGACACAATAGAACTGTATATACACTGTCCGGCCAAAGAAAAAGTCGCTGTTTGGATTTAAATAGGCTAATGCTTAAAGGCAGGGTTCACCAATCTCGGTCCTGGAGGGCCGCTGTCCTGCAGAGTTTAGCTCCCAACCCCAATTAAACACACCTGAACCAGCTAATCAAGGTCTCACTAGGCATACTAGAAACTTTCAAACAGGTGTGTTGGAGCTGGTTGGAGTTAAACTCTGCAGGACAGCGCAGAACCCTGCTTAAAGGGATACTTCACCGATTAGCATTAAGCTTTGTATAAGTAGAAACCTGGTAGTATTTTGGAATGACCGTGCTTCCCTCTCTCATGTCTCTGATGACGCAAAAATCGTCATTTATCCTCATAAGAGGCTTTTTTGTGCAGAGGCGAGAGACTCCAGCCAGTAGGAGGAGCTCGTTCCGCATGTCCTCAACACGCTCATAGGGGGATCTCACGATAAAACGCCGTCTTTTCAGTTTCGAGTCACTAGTTGCCTAGTTGTGTAATTTCTTCCGATACTGCCCTCTGTAACCGGTAGGCGTGGCTTGGGAGTGTCCTCGTAGGGCAGCGAAGCAAGTGCATTCTGGGAGTTGTTGTCTTTCATCCACATGAGCCAAAAATAAATTTTCTGGCTTTTCTCAGTCTAGAAGGCTCCAACTTCTAAAATAATTTCACATTTCTACTACATAAATGACCCAATTTAAATACACATTCATCTTTCCAGCGGTGAAATATCCCTTTAAGAGTCTATGATTGGATCATTATTGCAGTGATTATTATGTTTCTAGCATGTTATATGACAACAGTTCTTCTAACCCTAATTGATGGAGTGTGTAGCTTTTCATTTCTTATACAACCATGTTTTTGGTCAAGATCTGGTATTGACAATGCAAGAGTCCAGCACTCTGTAAAGTCTCCTCCAGCACATCCCAAAGACTTTCAATGAATTTAAGATCTGAACTCAGAAGAGCCGATTCATGTGTGAAAATGATTCTTTATTCTCCCTCACAACCATTCTTTCACAATTTGAGCCGGATTAATCTTGACATTGCCATCCTAAAATATGGCCATGATGTGTCTTCATACATGGTTGTTTAAGAAATGAAAAGCTACACACTCCATCAACAAGGGTTAGAAGAACTGTTGCCAAACATATAACATGCTAGAAACATAATAATCGCTGCAAATATGATCCAATCATAGACTCTGAAGCAATTGCCTATTTGAATCCAAACTGTGAATTTTTAATTTATTTATTTTTGGGGTCGGGCAGTGTTTTGTTACATCTCTAGTAAAATGCTCAAGTTTTAATACTTTACGGTATTGAGAGAAGTCAATATATTTGTATAAGCAGTTTAATCTGCCACCGCCTTAAAATACTGTCTAGGTAGGCAGTTCACTAGGTTTTGGAACAGAGCACGAAATGCAAGTAGTGTGTTTCTTTTTTCACACTGCCTCTCTATCTTTTATCCTTTTGTTTCGGCATTTTTTTTTTTCTTCTTTCGCCCATCTCTGCTACAATATCGTAAGCGCCTCATTTGGTGGGGAGGAAAGCTGATTTCAGCTGAAGTGTGCAGTGAAGCAGACTCACTAATGTGGGCATCCTTACACCCGCCTTGAGCTACTCAGTCAACTTCAGCCCTCAGCCTGTCCAATCCCTTCAAACACACAGGATTAAAGCAAAACACACGCCAGCGCCTGCTGCTAGAGCCCAGATCAGCTCTTATGCTAACAGTGTTTGAACAGTTACACGGGAAGATGCCGTACTGATGAGCCTGAGCCCAGTGTGCCTTACATGAGCTCTCCGTATCCATCTGCATTATGTTCCAATGATGACATTTCATTTTGACTAGATATTCTGACATGAACTTGCTCCATACAACATTATAATACATTCATTAACTATTTAACATTTATTCACTTGGGAGGACAATAGAGACCAGAATATCATAGAGTGGGCTGGAATTTTTTAGCCTCTTAGCAACCATGCAGAACACCCTAGCAACACCCTAGCAACCTTAGAAATGCCATGACAAACACCCTAGCATTGTGTTTTTATATATCAAAAGACAAAAAAATCATGCCATGTGGCTTAAAAACAGCATATTTTTAGTTAAAGACCCTTTTAATTGCAACAATGCAAGGAAATTAACAGGTTGACATATACTGGCAATGTACCATAGAGGGATACCGGCTGTAAATATACATGGTGAACTGTCTTTCTAATGTAAGTTTCAACGTTTTAAACAGATCGCAGCACATCTCAGTAATAGTGATTGGAATACCACTGATAGATAACTAGAAATATGTATGTACTGGGAGAAAGTCGATGGTTGTACGTGCTCAGATAGAAAGAAAACCTTTAACAATGACTTTAGCTGGGGAATATATATTAACACCATTGTTTAATGACTCTCCTTTGCAGTTTCAGCTGAATACTGCACTTTAATAGCAGCTGGTGTAGGGCGATTTAAACAGACATTTCTCCCGTACGTAGATATTAATAAGCAGCGTTTTAGCTAGCATAAAAGTGGGACTGAAAAGCAGACTGAGCCTCATTAAGGAATCATTAGAGGTTCGGTTAAAGAGTGCTATCAAGCTGAGAGTGAAATTCAACACCCTGTACACACGGGCTAACAATACATCACATCAGCTGCGTCGCTCACCTGAGACCCAAGCTTGTGCCAGGAACCTTGAGCTGGCTATTCATCGAAAGATATGAATTATAAAGAAGGTGTGATTAAATTTGAGATAGATAAAGCACCTCGATGATGACCTGTTAAGGAGAAGAAGCACCTCTAATATTAAGGAGGATCTGATAAGACTTTTGGTAATCAAACATGCAGAGGGCCTAAAATGAACACTCGCAAGCGCCAGATGCGTGTTAAAAACAGTGTTGGCAAGTATATGAAATGGTGTCTATCAGCAGACACTTTAAATATCTTTAAATATTCAAGCTCAAGAAGACGTGAAAGGGAACTCAATTCATTACTCTCCCGCTATAGGAAGTTTTCTGTGCGCAAACATCCGAAGCACAAGCCCTGAAATCCGCATCTCAGACGGCGTGAATACCGAATCAGTCACTCTTTCACGTCTTCTTGCGCTTGAACAGACATATTCAAACAAAATTATGTCAAAATGCCCGTCTTGTAAACATAAGATAGTCAATTATGTGTTATTAAGTGAATGTAAACAGCTGAGAAATAAAACGCACGTGTAACAGTATATTGGATCTGTGCATTAGCTCTTAAAGTGACAGTAGCCTAATATTCCTGCTGCTGTGTGTTTTTAATGTTAATCAAACAATTGTTCTTGACTGAACAACTTTTGTAACTTTAATAAGGATTAATCTATGTTTAGTGGCTGGTAAATATATTTATGGCTGGTATATTTTCTTAAGTCACCGGCGATTGGCAGGTGTGGTAGAAAGTTAGTTTTAGGCACTGTGCGTTGATGTTTAGGGTTAGCAATTTTTTTAATTGCATTAAATTGATCAAAACTGACAGTAAATACATTTAAATTGTACAAAATATTTATATGTCAAACAAATGCTGTTCTTTTGAACTTTGTATTTGTCAAAGAATTCATAAGACAACATATCAAGGTTTCCATAAACATGAAGGAGCACAACTATTCACAACATTGATAATAATTATAAATGTTTCTTGAGCAGCAAATCATCATTTTAGAATGATTTCTGATGGATCATGTGACACTGAAGACTGGAGCAATGATGCTGAAAATCCAGCTTTGGGTTAGAAAACCCTTAAATTGTTATAATGTTTCACAAAATCATAGTTTCTACTGTATTTTTTTATATGTAGTGAGCATAAGAGACTTCTTTCAAAAACATGTAAACATCTTACCAAACACAAACTTTTGAACAGAAGTACAATGATGAAAATTCAATGAAAATATGGTTTCTACATAAATAACCATATGGCGATGACTTTTTTTGGATAATCGGGTAAATACTTCACAAATGACAGGAACTTTATCTCTTTTTTTTCTCTTCTCTTCTTATTTGTTACATAATGTGTGGCAAAAACAGCTTTACATTATGTAACACTTCAGTTCAAAACAAAAAGTAATACAATAAAAAGGCAAAGTTCTGCCTTAAAAAAACAACCCTTAATATCATAACATCCATCCTTGATCTACTGTAGTAGGACCTGATGAAAACTGTTTGTGAAAGTGGTTTCTTGTAAGACACTACAGCGTTCTCTGAAAACAGTTTTAACATGATTACACAAATGATATCATTTGCAATCCCTAAGTCACCTTGAAAGTGTGTGTGTGTGTGTGTGTGTGTGTGTGTGTGTGTGTGTGTGTGTGTGTGTGTGTGTGTGTGTGTGTGTGTGTGTGTGTGTGTGTGTGTGTGTGTGTGTGTGTGTGTGTGTGTGAGACACAGTCATCACGATCACGCCACACCGCTGTCATGACCCCTGGTAAACAGAGTTTGTTCAGTAGTTCCAGGGCACGGTGTGGATGAAGAGGTTTGTGGGTAATGCGCTCTGATGTCACATCAGTGTTGTGGAGCATAAGGAGATGTCATCTCGTGTGAGGTCTTAATGGAGTCGTTACACCTGTGTGTCCTGACACCTCACTCCCGGCTCATGATGGATTACAGCGCTCACGCAAAGCTGATGAGCATGCTAGATGTTTATTTATTTCCATACGCTTGTTCGTAGTGTCGTTCCTGAACAGAATCTGGTGTTTCAACTAGTTGTTTTTAATGAAGGGATGCTGATGAGCATAGTGTGTGTTATAAATCATGTTCAAATTGTGAAATATTTCATTTCCAGTAGATATTCTGACATAAATAGCTCCAATAGCATAAATATAGAATGTTTTTTTTTTTTTTTTATTAGGGGAATAAATATATTTTGTGAAAGTCAAATTCACAATGCAAAATACAAAATATTTTTTAATGAAATATTATAATTGTTTCCTCTTACTAGAATAATATTTCTTGCAATTTATATGCTTGACAGGACAATAAAACAAGCAAAATATCCAGAAACCAGAATAATTATGTTTTTTCTTGTTTTAGTTTTTTTTTTTTTTTTTTGTCAACCAACCAGAACACCCAATCATGTTCAAATTACTGTATGGACAATTAAATTTCCATTAGATATTCTGGCATAAAACAGATCCAATAACATAAAAATAGAAAGATTATTTAAATTGGGGGGAATAAAACGATCAAATTGAGAATCAATTTCACAATGGAAAATAGTAAAAAAAAAAAAAAATTATTACATTAATTTCACATTGAAATATTTAACCCTGGATTGTTCTAAACCCAGGGTAAACGGAATCCTGGGTTATCTTGCTTCACATTTTACATTGCTTATAATTTACCCGGGGTTAACAATTAATCTTGGGTATTCATTAACTGTACATTCTGTACATTCACATTTCACACTGTACATTCCTAAACCCTGGGTTAATGTCCTTATTTGCATATTTGCATATTAATATCGCCGCACACAATATTGACTTAAAGGGTTAGTTCACCCAAAAATGTAAATTCTGTCAGTTATTACTCACCCTCATGTTGTTTCAACCCCGTAAGACTTTCGTTCATCTTCGGAACAAGTGACTCCAGTGGCTCAATCTTAAGTTTATAAATCTACGAGAATACGTTTTGTGCGCAAAAACAAACAAAAATAACGACTTTATTCCACTTTTCATTTCCTTCTCTCTAGCCCTCGAGTCTTTTCTTTTCTTTTCTTTTTGTTTAAGAGTAGCGCGTATGTGCACGTCACCACGTATCACACACATGACCAGCGTCGGCCAATAGTGAGCCTACGTGGTGACGTGCAACACAGACGCGCTGCGCTTAAACACTACGTGAAAAGACTCAAGGCCCATTAACAATGTCTTTAATACATTTTCTGGGCCAGCAAGTTATAGTGTCTTAGAAGCCTATGGAGTAGTGATCCAGCTCTCAGATTTAATAAAAAATATCTTAATTTGTGTTCCGAAGAGGAACGAAAGTTTTACAGGGTTGGAACAACATGAGGGTGAGTAATTACTGACAGAATTTTCATATTTGGGTGAACTAACGCTTTAAAGCTTCTAACATTGCACATCCTCCTATTTTATATTGCTGTCTGTACCATCAAGTTTATCCTGAACTGACATATTATTACAAACTAATATAAGCAGTATTTTCTCCTTCTAAGTTATTTTTGACAGCATTACATGCATCTCTAACAGACAATTCAATCTTATAATGCATTGCTATAAGCTGCATGAAAACATCCAAGAAAGTGGATGAAACAGAAGATTAATGTTTTAATACCAAAACACAATAACAACTTCAATTTTAACAAATATTTGTGTGCCCTAAATATTTTTATGCTTATGAGATCACATCCTTAGCTAATGCCAACATCTACTGAGGATCACCATTTCTGCCTTATGTAGAAATGTAAACTTAATTACTTTTAAGTGACCATGCTGCCCTAGCGGATGCTGGCTATGTAGTGGGTGGACAGTAAGGCAGCTCACTAGGTTTTAGAACACATCTGGAGATACCAGAGAGAGAAAGAGATTGAATGTATGATAATCTTGGGCCTGAAGACCTCACCGTCATATTCTGCCTTGGAAATGAGATCAGTGTGTCTGAAGCCTGTGTTGAGAGCATTCAGGATCCATACTATAGTCAGACGGAGCTCAAACTGTGGGATCCATACTATAGTCAGACGGAGCTCAAACTGTGAGTCTCTGGGCTTCACTTAACCTTAAAAAATATATATATATATATATATAAAATATATAAATTAGATACAATAAAACAGCATGATCTCTGCCAATTACAATACTTTTAATAAATGAAAAGTTTGTGTGACTTAAAAGATAAATGGAAAAACTTTTCCCATCACTATTATCATTGACTTGAACTGCACATTATCAATTTTTGTTTTCCATTTGTTTACAACAGTTGTAGAGCATGATCAAACATTGAACAGCTTTTATAGTTTACATTTATATCAAACACCACAAAATTCACTACTAGCATTTAATAAATGTCACGTGTTTCTTCATCATTATTTCGTGAAGTGAAATAAGTCCAGATGAAGAAGAGAAGTCCTCTTTTCTCTGTCATCTCTGCTGTCTGTCCGAGACCATGTGCGTTTCTTCAGAAATAGTTTCTATGCTATCCTGCAATTTTTTCACTTCAAAACTTCAAAAAACACTCAACACTGAAAATCAAACCTTCCTTTCTTAAAGATGAGTGAATTGAGATCATTTACCAGCCATAAATGTATTGTATCAGGGAGGAAAATGTATTTTTGAATTGAACAGAGGAGAGTGAAAGAATGGGAAAAATGGACGACCAGCACACAAGCACTATTGCGCAACCTGTCAGAGCACATTTACTAACCACTGGCCCATCTCTGACATTCTGCATTATTTTTTATGTAAAAAAAAAAAGTATTTTAGTTCCTATGACAATGTCATCGCTTGCATTTTTGTGACAGACAGCGCAGGTCATCGTGTCACTCGCAGCGGAAAACACGAGATGAGCCGGTCCTCGTCTCTCTGAAAAACTGCACCTGTCAGAAAAATGTGAAGACACATCGCCATTTAGTTCCTCGTATTTCTGTGCTTGCGTAACGTGAGGAATATTACTCGAGGACATTAACCTAGATGTGCTAGATGAAGTTTGGCGTGATTGCGACCGATGATTTATTTAGGATGGTTCGTGTGTTTGATTTGAATCATGTTTGTTAATAGCTAACATTCTTTGACATAAACCACCTAAAGTTGCAGTTCCTAAATGTTTTATTTTAATTGCCAAACACATTTTACTTGCATGTGTCACTTGAGTGTTAATTAAGGACCCTGCGTGTACTATATAAAAACTAAAACTTCAACCACTGACATTCACATACATAGCAATACAAAAAACTTTTAATAACTCAAGTCTCTGTAATAACTTGTTTCATCTATATATCAACAAGATTAATTGGAGAGCAAATGGAGACTTTTGCTTTTGTCTTCTGCTTCGCAAACGTTTCTCTTTAGAAAAATGTTCCAGTAATCTTTAAAGTTTATACTAGGCTATATACTGTACATGACCGATAAGATACTGTATATACTGTGTAGATACGATAGATAGATAGATAGATAGATAGACAGACAGACAGACAGACAGACAGACAGACAGACAGACAGACAGACAGACAGACAGACAGACAGACAGACAGACAGACAGACAGACAGATAGATAGATAGATAGATAGATAGATAGATAGATTAATTAAGTTAGGACGTTTAGGAGAAACATCTCAAAATGCATGTTTTATAAAAAATACTTGTAACACTGTACAATAAGGTCTCATTTGTTAACATTAGTTAATGCATGAACTATATGAGCACTATATTTTAAAGAATTTATTAATCTTGTTTAATCTTGTTCATTGCAATGCATGTTAAAAAATGCAATTTTGAATTTTAAAAATGTTTTGGTAAATGTTGAAATTACCATTGACTAATATTAATAAATGCCATAGAAGTATTGTTCATTGTTAGTTCATGTTTTTTTGTAAAGTGTTACCAAATTGTGCGCATCGTCTGAGCTATAAAACTTTCCTCTGGGCATGGCAAGTCTCCAAACGCTTGTTCCTCCAAACAAACACTTGTGTTGTGCATATGTCGGAGAGGTTGCATTTCACCATCAGTTATTGCGTCTTTATCACGAGCTTGCTCCAGCGTGAACATGTCAAAGCATGTGTTAGTGGCATCTGTCAGTACGAGCGCCCCGTAAACGTCACGCGTTCTTTAAAGGACAAAAGTTGACACTGATGGAGCGTGCCAGAGATGAAGAGATAATGAGACACTGGCCGCTCCACCTCTGCACAGAAACGCCCCAGGATCGGAGCCATGTGGTGAGCGAGGGTGCTGGGTTTCACTCGCTCCGTCCTCTCCGTGAAGGGCCGGCCCGGGGCTTTATCCTCCTCTTTCTTCCCTGCGTGCACAGCTGAAGGCTCTGAAGGGACGGTGTAGCAGCAGGTGCAGGATGGTTGCTCCTGAAAGGCCAGCATGCATTATTAAAGGGCCGCCACCTCTTTGGTTACCCTTGCATCTGTTATGAAATGGTGGCGTGTGCTTGGCTGGGTCAGATGCATGCATGTCTGGCAGAGAGAGTGAGAACGGTCGGCCAATCAAAATAAAGATCATTCAAAACATATCAAGTTTATTTCGAGATCAGGTGTCGTCAGTGTTCTGCAGAACTATGACTGCATTTACAGTACAAATCATCTGAATATAGCTGTTGTACAAATGGAGATGCTTTCAAAAATAATCTATTCCAAAATTTACAGTTTCTTATGTAATTTCAAAACATTGCACAAAACATTTGGTAGAAAATCTGCTCTTTTCCTTACAACCAAAGAAGATAGTTTTCTCTGATAAGCTCCAAAAATGGTAGAAAAAACAACAACTTTATGGTAGAATATCAAAAATAAAAATAGTAAATAAAACTTTTGAAGTCAAATGACACATCTGCCAGACTTAAATTCAAAAGGGAGATTTTTTTAACATATATTATGTACATATATTATATTTTGGATAAAGAAATGTAATACTTTTTTCATTGTAACATTGTTTTAATTATACAATTTGTTTTCCATTAAATAATATTTTTATTTATTTAAATACGCTTAAAAGAAGCTTGACAAATACGACCGTGATGTATAAATAATAAACAAATTAAATACAATTTAAATAATTTTTTTGCATTACATTAAAGAATGTTTTCCCCCTAGCATTGTGGTAATGAGAATTGCGAGGACTACAGGAATAGTTAAAACGATGAATAGTTATGAATGAATAGTTAAAATATAAATGATGGCATTATTTTCATTTAGGTGAACTATCCCTTTAAATCTCATTTGTGCTTGTGTTAAAAAATGCACTATTTTACAAGTCAGACCAATGATATAAGTTCATGAAAGAAAGAATATATGGTTGGAATGACAAGAGAATGAGTAAAGGATGATGAAATCAATTTGATTTCAATTTCAATTTAAAATTTTTTTTGGGTCAACCATGTCTTTAAGAGGCCATATTATGCACTCTTAGTCTTGATTTTGTTTTTGGGCTCTACTAGAAAAGTTTTTAATGCTTGTATGTTAAAAAACATTTTTTTTTTCATATTCTCCATTGTTGCTGCTCGTCTCTTCTCAGTCTGTCAGTAACGCTCTGGGATGTGTTTCCCAAAAGCATCGTTGGCCAACCATGATCGCAATTTCCATTGAACTCTATTGGTAGTGACGGAACTTGTGATCATACTGTAGTTGGCTTTGGGAAACGCACCCCTGTTTAGTTCCTGTCTCTATGAAGCCCCTCCTTCTGAAAAGCATACTGTGCTCTGATTGGTCGGCTGGATCAGTGTGTTGTGATTGGTCAAGTGCTTTGATCGTGTTTGGGAAATGTACCATAACCGCCAGTTTCAACACACTACTAACTAACTCAACCAGGCCCCGCCCCTTTATTCTGCGTATGAATTATTTAAATGAGGAATATTGTGACGTGTTCGTTCCCGGAAGAAAACTCAAGACTACAATGAAGGCGTTTCAGGGAGTTCAGAAACAGTGACACTGATATAGAGAATAACTTCCGCTGGAGGGACTTTCAGAGCTTTTCATGCTCAAACTGCAACATTACACACTAAAGAAAGAGGAAAATTGAAAAACTCATAATAGGACCTCATTAAAACACGTAACATTTTACAAACGGTGTGCATTCTCACCTCAGATATATTTCCTTTAGGCATCAACCTTTTCTCAGATGCTTCCCTACACAATAAAAATAGAAACAAATGAGTCAATAGCTTGTTTGCATATGACGTCACGTCACTGCGTTGCCATGGCGCGAAATGCAGATGGAGGGCAGGAAGTAATGTGCTACATTTAGGAAGCACTATAACAAACTCAAAATGCCTATGTTTCGCGTCGTTTATGGTTGCTCAAATCGATCAAACCGAGAAACCACGAGGAGTTTTTATCGTGTACCAAAAGTTGTTGTTCATAAGGGGGAAAAATGCAAGAAATTGACAGAAAAACGCCGGAAAAAATGGCTTGCAAACCTAAGCCTGTGTCTGGGAGGAGCCGAATCGGAAAATGCCCGTGTGTGCAGTATTCACATGGGCGTCAGTTTGGTTTGAAATGTGCTGGGTACAATGACGCTTTATTTATTTTTTTCTCTTTCGCGCAGGTCATGTTTTGAAAGACTATGTCCTGTAGCTTACTAATGTAAATAAATAAAAATGTATACAAAAATGTGATGATGTCCGACTCGTTTTATGAAGAAGAAAGCCTTAAGTTTTCAAAAAGCATTAGACTTATGACCCACTATTCTGCTTCATAAGCAGGCCTACCATGTTGACAATATGACATGACGTGGTTTAATGTTACAATGATTACCAAATTTCTCTCTCATATTGCTCCTCATAACCATTGAAAACGGTAAAAAAATCAAACCAAATGTCAAATTATTATGGACGTTATCTGACATTAATCTGACATTATCTGACGTTTCTGCTTCACATTTTCAGCAGGGCAGCGGAGCGGCTGTGGGTTGACTCCTCACGGTTCTCATGGGCTTTATAAGTCCTGAAAAATCTTTGGTTTAATGTAGCCTACCTAAACAACGATCACCAAATTTCTCTCTCATATTGCTCCTCATAACCACTGAAAACTGTATAAAAAAAAAATCTAACCTAAAATCCAATTATTATGGACGTTAAGTTAAAAGTGGTGGGTACAAAATGACTCTGACGAAATCTGGTGGGTACGCGTCCCCACTGAAATCGACGCCTATGAGTATTCACTTCGTCAAAGGTGAGTTAATACAACTTATGGGGCTATGTTTGTGTAACGTACCAGTTTCCGAACTTTGTAAAGTCAAAGTAATTGTTTCTTCTTTTCTTTGAGTTTGTAAGTTACCCCTGTAACTGAAGACAAACGTAATGTTACAGGCAAATCTTTCAATTCAGTTGAAAAATCGCTCCTCTTCATAACGTAAGGATCACGTCCAACATATGTTTACATTTTTTGTTATATCTTTCTCTTGCAATAGCGTCTAAAAGTAGTACGTTCGGACTTTCCTCCATCTCGTCCATCCCGCTCTTCACTTCCTGCCCTCCATCTGAATTCCGCGCGTCATCACAATCACGTGACTGCAAACCACCTATTGTTGAAATACAGTAAACGTACAATATATGTGCAAAGCAGATCAGATGATTTGATGAGAAATGTTTGAGATTGCACACTTTTTCTATCTTGGCAAATGCTCTGCTTTCAAGGAGTAACAACTGATATTTTCTCTGAACTCTTCTGTTTAAGAATCATCACGCACGTTCCCTTTAGCAGATATAAGCCGAACCCCGACCAGCGCTTCAGCACTAGCAGATGGGCAGTGCATTATAAGGGGCAAATGTCTGTCCAATACATCAGGACCACTTCTAATGAAACATATCTGCTCAGCTAAGGGAAGCCTTCTTGAAAGCCATCCAGAGGCAACCTAAACCATCTGTTCCTCTGCCGCTGCCAGCATCGCCTCGCGCTCCTTCTGTTCTCCACCCGCTCCACTGTAATGCAGCGAGATCTAATCTGGCTCGCACATATGCAAGGAAAGTGGTGAAATGGAGATCATGGCGATTCCATTATGAAATCCTTGTTTAGAGGAAAATCTTTCAGAGCAATGGCTTTTTCTTGGGAATTCCTCAACATTGCAATATTATTTGAAGGCCATCTAGTTGACAGGAACCTTTCTGAGCAGTTAGTGAATGACTTACCTGATAACGGTTTTGTATGAAGGCATTAGGGGTGTAACGGTTCACAAAATTCACGGTTTGGTTCGATACGATACACTGGTGTATGCTTTCGATACAGCAAAAAGAAAGAAATGCCAGAGAAATTTTCTTGATTTTTTGTTTTGTTTTGTTATTTATTAAAACTAACATCATAAAATATGATCATTTTTTACTTTGAGCAATGATGGAGCTATACTTGACTCCTCTTAGGAGCATATAAAACAAAACAGCTCCTTCTAAAAAAAAAATGTAGCCTGACATTGCAGACAAAGGTTCATTTTATTTCAGATTAACATTTGAGGGCAGCAATTTTATTCATAATGTCGAAATAAAACCAACGTACTTGAAAACACTGCCAAACTTCCATAGTTACAGTTAGTGTTACTACAGTAAATCCATGGTGAATGTTGCTAAAGCCTATAACTAGTTCATTCATGGCACAATGTTTCTCCTGGTTTCCACGGTTTCTCCTGGTTTTAATAACAGAGAAATTTTTATGTTTCTCACTAGATCTCGCAGCGATGTTATTACTTCAGTGGTGAATTCAGATGCTTTCTTTACTGGATCTCGTAGCACTGTGTAGTAACAGTGTCGCTTGATCAAGATCGGCTTGCGCCATAGACAGTAAAAGAAATGGACACAGCAACCCCATAGACTTCAACTGAGAAAAGTCAATTAGAAGCACTCACTTCCTGATGGCTGAGCGACTGCGCAGACTCAAACTGAGCTTGACGACGTAGATGTGACGTGAGCAACCCGTCTGTCTTCTAGTAGCTGTGCCAAGAGAAATCTGAATCATTCCCTTCAGAAACTTGCAGAGACGGAGAGCGTGAGTAGGAAGTGTCCATGAGCTAGCAGCAGGAGCAACTTTTCTAAGTATTCTGATTAATTATTTTGTCATTTTGCCTCCACATCCCCCCGATTGCCCGTGAGCTTCTCCTCCCGTCCATACGGTAATCGCTTTACTGTGCGACAAAGGGCCCTATTTTAACGATCTGAAACGCAAGTGTCAAAGCGCAAAGCGCAAGTAACTTTGTGGGCGGGTCTTGGCGCTGTTGCTATTTTCCCGGCGGATAAATTACTCTTGCGCCAGGCGCAAATCTAAAATGGGTTGGTCTGAAGTAGCTTCATTATTCATAGGTGTGGTTTGGGCGTAACGTGAAATAAACCAATCAGAGCGTCATCTCACATTCCCTTTAAGAGCAGGTGCGTTTGTTCTAAAGCGGATTCCTATTATAACGGCGGATTTGCCAGGCGCGCGCCAGGAGCGGTTCACAGCCGAGGAGAGCAACGCTCTCGTCAGGGACGTTGGGGATGGAGAAACCCACCCAAATTAACTTCGGTTAAAAAGGCGTATGATAATTTGGGTAAATGTGTAAGCTAGATGTATGCTTTTATCTATCTATCTATCTATCTATCTATCTATCTATCTATCTATCTATCTATCTATCTATCTATCTATCTATCTATCTATCTATCTATCTATCTATCTATCTATCTATCTATCTATCTATCTATCTATCTATCTATCTATCTATCGTAATAATGTAGGCTATGATTTGCAAAAATGAAAACTGCTGCTTCTGTGTAGATGAGAGAATCAAAGTGCATTCGCGTTGTGCACACGCTACATTGATTATGGCCAAGCATGCGCCCTTAAAATAGCATATTAATAACATGCGCAACGCGCCACTGACTTTAAACCATTTTTTCCTGGTTAGTGGCGCAATTGTTTTCTAAACCTGCAAAATAGCATGAAGGAACGTTTGCGCTGGAACACGCCTCCTCTTTGCGCTGAACCGCCCCGGGGAGCGCAAGTGTATTTCTTAGTTAACCGACGTGCTTCTGTGGAGGGAAAAGCGCGCTTTGCGCGAGTGCAAAATAGGAATGATACATGCGTCGGTGTACAAAGTCAATTGCGCTGGGTGCAAGATAGGGCCCATAGAGTTGCGTGGTTATGACGCAGTCGTTAGCCTACTTTTACAAAAACTGCTTCTACGGGTTCATAGTGTAAGATGCAAGGTAATGGAGCCTTTTATACATTATTGTGTTTCTTTAGAAATAAATAATGGACAAATAGAGTCTTTAAACGCCTCAAATGTAAAGTTATTCGCTGTCAAAGTGACGCCAAAATGAATGGGAGTCAAAGGAATGCTAACAGCAGGTGATGGTCCGCTAATCAATGGCGGCGCCCGGGGAAGCTTCAGTTTCAGATGAAAGATTACCCCCTTGGTATTACCATTACCGTTAACACTAACATCATACAGTTTCGTTCCGCTTTCATTACGTTTGCCATTTGATGTTGGGCAGCGTTGTGTCGGTCGTGCCAGCGAGACTGCTGACAAAATTTTGGTCGCCCCGGCAGGAAAAATGGTCCAACAAACCGTTCGGTTTGTAATGCGTACAAATACGTGTATCGTTCCCCCCTCAGAAGGCATGTATGAAGTTTCAGATCGCCTTCCAAGACGTCATAACATCACGTCTGATTATCTGGAACAAAAGGTGAGCTTTAGAGATAACTAAACAAATACTGAAAGTGATTTTCCAGTCATTATTCACTCACCCTCATGTTGTTCCAAATGTATGCTATTAAGTGAAAACTCTGTGGAAAATTCACCCAGTTTTTCCATAGAATGTAAGGAGTCACGCACATAAAAATCAAGATATCGTTTGTTTCCACAACTTATTATGAATTATCTTGTTCCCTCATTTAGGTAAATCATGTCCATGTTGTAAAATTCATTCTCTTGTCTTACTTGTAATGTCATTCCTTCATTTTAGTTATAGGGTGGCCATGATTGAACTTAATTAAAATGAGGGAACTAATTAGTTTCTAATTTGTGAAATGTAAAAGCATCTTGAGCCAAAATTTCTTCAAAGCAAATCCTAAATCCTTTTTCAGTGTACAATATGTCAGTATTTACAACATTTTCCTCAAAGAAAAGAACAAATTAGTATAATGTGGCCAGGATTTACATAAATTAGGGAATTAATTACGTTGTGTGAACGATATAACTAAAATACGGAAATAAATTAATAAAACGAGACCACAAATGAATAAGTCATGGAATGAATTCTTAATTTCTACCCATATCAATATTTTTCTCTGCATGTCATTGACAATGACTGAAGAATGATTAGAATTAGCCAAATATTTTTAAGTGAACTTTTCATTCCTTTAATGACTACAATTCTTAATTGGATATTTCTGACTAAATTCACGTTGAACCACTCCAAACGCACAGGATTATCGTATTTAACACTGCTTCGTAAACAAGATATAATACAAACACTGGATTCAGATGAGTCTTGGTTCCTTCATACCCCCGTTTTTTCAGGTTTCAACACATTCATAGACATTCAGAGCTCTCTAAGGGTGATTTCTCATGATATAACCCAGTGGCTCATGCTGCTCCAAGACACAGATGAGGAATAGAATATGGCAAATGCCTCTTGGCCATTTAAAAACATGACAGTGGGGAATATCATCACTGGTGGTTCAGCGAAACCCTGGCACGAATGTAATAGCCAATCAGTTTTGCTCATGGAGTGGGTGTGAGGCAGTCATCGGTCTGGAGGACGACTACAAGCAGAGATGATTAGAAATGAAAGTAGGCCATGTTGTCTGGCTCTCAGCAGTCCCAGTAAGACCAGAGCAAGCCACATGGCCAGCAGAACGCAAACAAAGAGTTAACTCTCCATCCCCCTCCTCCATCGCTCGTCTCTGATTGGTAGATTCGCAGACCAGTTGTGCATTAACTACAGCACAACACCACTGCTGTCACAGCGCATTAGACCATACGCAGGAGAAAGAGGGATTTTCTGGGCTTTTCTCATGGCCATTGAGCTTTTCTCAAACATGAAGAATCATTTGATCAGAGTGGAGAATATCGATTCTACTGTGCGTTCATGACATGAAGCCACGTCAGTGTGTGAAAACATGTCAGTTTGACATAACCCTAATACCTAGAGATTGGCATGGAGTACTTTCCATAAGATCATCTCTCAATGCAAATCAAACTAGCTATTAGGCTAACTGAAATAAAACCATGCCAATCTCTAGGTATGGTGAAGGCTATGTGATGATGTGGGGCTATTTTAATTCCAAAGGCCAAGGGAACTTTATCAGGATGCATAGTATCCTGGATCCATGAAGTAACTGGTCTTTAAAAATAAAAATCTGCCTGCCTCTATGGGAATTTAATATAGGGGTTTCCAGACTTATGCACCCTGTATTTTAAGGAAGAACATTTATTTATTTACGATACATTATTCATTCACAAAGAAAATTGGTGTCCTTAAAGGTTGAATTTTTCCTAATTTTTTTAATTAAGGCATTAAGTTCAATTTCCAAAAGATGATTTTTTATTCCTCTTTTTAGTCAACTTTAGCATGGGTGTCTAAACTTATGCTTAGCACTGTATATCATATATCTGATAATTTATTATTATTATAGTTTTTTTTTTTTTTTAAAGTCTCTTATTCTCACCAAGACTGCATGTATTTGATCAAAAATATTATTACAAATAAACTAGTAGAAACATTTTTCAAGACACATTTCTAATAATTATCAATGTTTAAAACAGCATCATATTTTAGTGGAAACTTTTTTTTTTCAAGATTCTTTGAATTAGCTTAGAATAGAGCAACACAGATTAGCGGTTTAATTTATGTTTTCATTGGACAGAAAGCAATCTTTCAAATTTGGAAATATCAGGTCTTGAAAGCCCTGTTATATGCCGTTATTAATCTGTATTATTAAACACAAATATTAAATGAAAAGATCCAGTATTCATTGTAACGGTTATGATCTGTTACAATCTATTTTGGTTTGGATTTACTCTGTTTCTTCATTTCTCCTGTGTTCTCTAGTTAGTTTCTCTGGCCGTTAACTAGTTCCCACATCTGTTTCTCTTCTACTCATTATCTCTCTGCTTTACACATCCTCAGTTTATCTAGTTTCTATGTCTGGTATTGTTAATGTCAACGTCAGTGTTGTACGTGATTGTGATCTCCTGAGTTTTCTGTTTGGATTAATTAAAGATGGTTTTGTTTTCTACTCCATTTCATTGAGCGCTTATTACAGCCACTGAACCGCTACACTCATATGATGCATATTCATCATAAATCAATATCGACAGCGCTGTAGCAACCATGACAATATCATAAAAATGTGTTACAATTGGTACGTAACATTTATATCACTTTGTAAGCATACCTTACAACATGAATGCATTGACAGAAAATGTTGCAAATTTGGAAATATCGCTTTGATGTTGTTTATGATATGTGTTGTTTTACTTCAAAAACGAAGCCGACGGTCCTTTGAAAGCCCGGACTTCTCTGGCGTACTGTGGGCATTCACAATTTTTTCTACAACATGATTTTTTCCCCTAAGCTGGTCATGTGTTATCCTGAGTAATGTTCAGTGACACTGGATTAAAATAGTCAACTGCTGGAGATTACCCAAGCATACGCTGTAATCTGATTCTCTCTCACATGTTCATTCAGAATTCGATTGCCTGGACTCAAGCCTGTTTTCTCGACCGTAATGGACGGCCGCTGCTGTATCATTGAGCCGTCGCCTCTAAATTGCATCGTGCTTAAAAACACACTAGTGAATGACAAAGATGCAACCTTTCACCAGGGGTCATTAGACTCTGATGTCTTGTCTAGCGAATAAAAAGCCTCTCTATGGAGGGAGTGAAACCTATCCCTCCACTCGGTAATGACTTAGCACAGTCTTTCCTGAAGGTATGACCATTACGGACCTATTTTTAGCTTTCAAAAGCCTTAACTCGCTCAGTGAATGAAACAAAATCTGTTCTCCCTGGGGATGCAGGAACTCAATTGCTCGAGTCTGAGGCAAACCGAGTAGGCGAAATTATAGGGAGCCTGGGGACAAAATGGGAAGATTACTGAAATGTTTTATTTTGCATCCTCCACTTTTTTCCTTTGGGATGATGGAAATTGCTGTCATCTTGTAATGCGTTCACTGAATAGACCAATAAAATAATGCTTACCAGAATGGAAATGATGAGGATCAGACAGGCTTTATGACACTGCTCTGTGATCGTCTTAACACCCTACTTGATAATGAAGTGCAGCTTTCTATTAAAGATCATCATGTCAGGACTTGCCAGTCACATCTACCCTGGAAAAAAAGCACAAAAGTCCAGTTATATGCCTTTATTAATCTCTGTTTTTAAACATAGTACTCATATGATGCATGCACATCAAATAAATCAATATAAACAGGGCCATAACAAACATATATATTGCATTTTGATCATTTTGAAGAGTGTATTAATATTTGCATGTAACATATACATTTTGTGTGTATTTGTAAACATACAGTTCAATATGGATGTATTGACATAATCTAAAATGCATATGCACAGCTTTAGAAACGTAAAAATAAAATATATTTATATTATAAAAAATATTTGTATAGGTACAATTTACAATTAAGTGCCTAAGAGTCAGATAAATGTACAGTGATAATTTTTTGTTGCAATGTGTGCATAATATATAAAATAAGTATAAGCAGTTAAAATAATTAAATTAAAATAAGCAGTAGTTTTATTTACAATTTATACATCCTTTTTTATTTAATGCCAGTGATTAAATAGAATAAAAATAACTTATTAATAATACCATGAATGATATATTCTACAACCTTAGAGGATTTGTAAATATTTAAAAGTTTGTATTTATTAAAAATATTGTAAATAAATTTGTAAATATTGTAAAGTGTTTATACGTACAATGGATTTAGAGATGCGGTAAATGTGTTATTATGTTTCATTGTCTGTGCAAATGTACAAAAATGCTTTTCTGCATTCACGTACAAAAAAATGCCAATGTTTACTAATGCGATTGGGTTTCAAATAAGCCACAATAGATTAAAGAGATTGGATTATTACATTGCAAATTGTTAGCTAATCCAATTATACTTTTTTAAGCATGTTATTTTTAGTTGGAAAAGCAATCAATCAAAAAGCAGGGAATGAAAAAAGACTTAGGATCTGTCTTGCACTTTTGGGTGTAGGAAAGATCAATCTCAAATGACAAAGAAAAAAAGAAAAAAAAAAACAGCAATAAAAATAATGCACAATAAAGTTTCATGGCCAGTAAATACAGTATATGCATATAAGACTTGTAAATTTTCTCTTTCGCCGTAGTGTGACAAAAACTTCATTTTGAACCCTGGGTGTAAGTCTTCATACACAAGGTCATCAGTGAAATGCATACTTGTATTTTTGTGCTACATTGTTTTAATTATTGATGGTGGAAATAAGAATCTAATGAAATTTCCATCATCTTGAAAGGAGAACTGCACTTAGATCAAGTGCAGCAGATGCAGAGTCAATAATATACTGTCATTAGCTTCATTCTGTTCATTGCTTTCCTCTCAGTTTCACTTTAAAAGCGATTGACGGACAGGTTCGTTTCTCACTACCATGAAGCGCACAGAGCAGTGACCAGGTCAAAATGGAAAGATTCACACATGGCACATTGGTAGTTAATTCCCTGATGTTGATATTGGTGTAGTTGTTGTTCCAGAAAGGAAGTTTGGTGACATTTTAATTAGTGATTAATTAGTAACTAATATATCACCCAATATTTGGCCAGTTTGAGCTTACGTGTTATTATCCATTCCAAAATATACTGACACTCTTTTAAATGGATAACCATGTATAATTTTAAATTTTTTTTTAAATATTTTATAGAAATATATACTTTTTAATATTGGTTGCAGGACACTATAGTTAATTTATGTAAGTTAGGATAAAAAGGTGTCTGAATAAATTTTGGTTTGTACTGTATTTATTTTTTTGTCAATTTTAGTATGGTTCAAGTAAATATTCTATACGTTAAGTGTTTGTTTAATTACAGTGTGCGTCAGTGCTGTTAAAATTTAAAATGAAAACCCATAAGCTAATTCAAAATATGAATAAATACTATAATAGTATACAAATAACACTAAAATAATACAGTATATGGAGGAAAAGATGGTCCTTTTTATAAATGTACCTTCTCATAGCATCATCTGCATCATCCTGCAAAAGAAAAATACATTATTTTAGTGTGATTTGAGCAAAAGCAGCAGCATGTATGATATTATCTGATATCTGATTCATTTAAACTAACATAAACAGATTTGTTTTGTTCCGGAGACTTCAGTCTTTCACATTTGAAGTAAACAGGAGCTGTATTTGTATGCCTGTTGACTCAAGGACATTGAGCATCAAGAGTGAAGATGACATGCCTTAAAGCAGCTCTTTTATAATGTCTCATTTGTCCTTATTATGTTGCATCATGGATATAGCAGCATTATATCAGCCTATCCTGCTTTCTGCTCATGGCAGTGCCTGTTAAAAACCACACATCAATCACAACTAAAGTTTTACATTTTCTGAAGAAAACGTGAGTGTTACTTGCTTTGTTCTTGTTCTAGTCCTTCAGGTCTATAGCCACAGTAATCCCAGTAAATTACTGTAAAATTACCAGATTGACTTCTACACAAATATGCTGTTCACACAAGCAAATTCTGTAATGTCAAGTCATGGAAAATGATCTTTAAACGCTGCGTCGTTGTCTTCAGTGATCGCTCGCATGAGGAGAAGTGCTTTAGTTTCACTATCTGTTCAATTTGACAACATTTTCAGACTTCTGAGTGACAGGCCTAAGGGAATGATTACACAGAACGCAGTTTTGCCCTTAAAAACACGACACGTGGATAATAGTATCCAACTGGAGAGCAGCAGCGCTGATGAATGGTCAAAGATGTCCATCTAGTGCATATTTACATAGAAAAACAATTAAAAAGCAGCGGTGTTTACTGTTAACAGTGCAGCGTAATCACGTCATCTCCATAAGAACTTTATGATTGGCCCAAAGGTGTCCGGACCGGTAATTTTCATTTTTTGTTCACAAAAAATGTGAAGAATACCGGTAATTTACTGGTAATGTTACAACTTCTCATACTGGTAAATTGCCAGAATCGATTTACTGGTAGTTTTGAAAAGGTCCTGTTCACACATGATGTCTTTACTGTAATTTGCCGGTAATTTACCAGTTAAGACTGTATGGGCCCTATCTTGCACCCAGCGCAATTGACTTTGTACACCGACCCATGTATCATTCCTATTTTGCACCCGTGCACAGCGGACTTTTCCCTCCACAGACGGACGTCGGTAAATTAGGGAATGAACTTGCGCTCCCGGGGGGCGGTTCAGCGCAAAGAGGAGGCGTGTTCCAGCGCAAACGTTCCCTGGTGCTGTTTTGCAGTTTCAGAAAACAATTCCGCCACAGACCAGGAGAAACCTCGTCTAAAGTCAGTGGCGCTATTTTAGTCAATGCTATTTTAAGGGCGCAAGCTTGGCCATAATGTAGCGTGTGCACAACGCACATACACTTTGCTTCTCTCATCTACACAGACGCAGCCGTTCCCATTTTTGCAAACCATACATAATTACAAGGAAAAATATTACAACACGAGGGAAATCATTGTGGTGTCCATGAAGATGTGAAAAAATAGGCATAAATCTAGCTTACACATTTACCAAAATTATCATACGCCTGTTTAACCGAAGCTAATTTGGGTGGGTTTCTCCATCCCCAATGTCACTTCTCTGTGTTTTACGGCCCTGGTGAGAACGTCGGTCTCCTCGGCTGTGAACCGCTCCTGGCGTGCGCCTGGCAAATCCGCCGTTATAATAGCAATCCGCCATGGAACAAGCGCGCCTGCTCTTAAAGGGAATGTGAGATGACGCTCTGATTGGTTTATTTCACGTTACGCCCAAACCACACCTATGAGTAATGAAGCTACTTCAGACCAACCAATTTTAGATTTACGTCGGGCACAAGAGTCATTTATCCCGCCGGTATAATAGCAACAGCGCCCAAGACCCGCCCACAAAGTTACTTGCGTTTCGCGTTTGATACTTAAATTTCAGATTGTTAAAATAGGGCCCTATGTGTGAAAGGCGCTATACATGATTGTCTGGTGTCTAGATATGACTCTGGAAGTGTGATTGTTTTAGTAATAGCACACTGAAGAGAAACTCTTTATTGTGGTGTACTGAAGAGGTTTAGTCTCGTAGCTGTGTGACAGCTGACTGTACGAGAACAGCTCTATCCTAACTGACGTGCTCAATGCTGAAGCCCAGGGGAAGAGGGAGAGCGTAGTGAGCTGGAAAAACAGTCGATAAGGCGTCTCAGATGTGCCATCAGGTATAGACAGAGGAGACCAGAGCATGCAGTGGCCCCTATTCACAGACTGAAGCTATGTTTACATCCTCCTATTTTTATGCAAATTTAAGTATATTGCATGAAAAATGTTGGATGGAAATGCCAAGATGTGCATACATTCTAAAAGTGTGCATAAAAAAACATATGCACTCAAGTTAGGTGTGTATTTTTATTTTGTTTTTCAAAAAGAAGACGTGGGACCATTGGACCAATTTCATTGCACAGCATAGTTGTTCTGAAATGCCTGAGGCAAAGTCTGCCATCAAAATGGTTGTTTATAATGAATGACCTTCTAGAACTGTCACCATTGCGTTCCCAAACACCAGCATCTGAACAACACCAGCATCCGAATGCAAGAGAACATGATGCCATTTATTGCGTTCCGTCTGTGCGGTCTGAGATGTCATTTATGATTTATGAAAAAGAGCAACTTCCAATTTTCCTACAGATATTTTGTGGCAATTTCCCAGGAAGTGACAATTTTGTTCTCTTGAACACATGGGATGGAAACGCTGCTTTATTCGCAAATGTTTTATATGATACAGTATAACAATTTTGCGCTTGCGTTAAATTGCAACTTTGGATGGAAACATAGCTTGTGATTACACATTTCCACAGTTATCAACATCACATATCTAGTAAGTTTTTCATATTTTCATTTTTAAATTTGTTTTATATATTTTATAACGCTATACTTTTTGTTTTGCATTACTCTGGCAGTAAATTGCAAAAAAACGAATTAATGCTGATGACAAATTGGACATTACTCTCTTTTATGAACAATCTATCAATCTTTTGGAGTAATTTATGGGTTTTTCATCTAGTATTGGAGCAAAAATGTTATTTTATATTTGCTTGAAGTTTATGCTTCTGAGAACCCCGGAAATGTGAAAAGGGCCCATACAAATATCAGAACCTGCATAAGAAAAACTGGAACTGAATGATTTATGATTAGGTGGAAATACAAAATACAAAGACAACATGTTGTTCTATTGCGTTGTTCTCACTGGATGCATGTAAACACACAGCACAACCAGTGTAGTCTGAATCACAAATGACTCTTATGAGCCAATTCCATGGTAAATATATATATATATACTGTATATATATATATATATATATATATATATATATATATATATATATATATATATATATATATATATATATATATATATATATGAAGAGTTCAGATGAAAAAGCCTCTAAGTGCCATCTGAAATTTTCTTCTAGAATGATCATTTTTATCAAGCTCGTATATTTAAGTTCAGTAATTTCACTTGAATGACAATTAATAGGTAATTTTCATTGCCATTTTAAGTGAAATTACTGAACTTAAATATACAAGCTTGATAAAAATGATCATTCTAGAAGAAAATTTTAGATGGCACTTAGAGGCTTTTTCATATATATATATATTGGGGGGTTAATAACAAAATGCATCTTTCTCTATTAACGACCATTCAAAAGTAGCCGTGCATTCTGAAAACATATTTTGTTAAATATCACAAAAATATATTTTGAAGGCTGTTAACATCGTGTTTTCAATGGTGAAAGTGACAGCTGAGAAACTGTTCTAAAGAAATGCTTAAAGAAAGGATGTTACTGTACAGATTAAAGGTTACCTGTCGTCTGACTTCTGTAACATGAATCAGGTCACTGGATACACCAGCGCTACAGTCCTGCTCAACCTGAGTGTCAAGGGTTAACTGCTGAAATCTGTGGGGGGCTCTTAAGTATTTAACAAGGGTATCTTTCCCTGGAACTTGAGAAGAGTCTGGAAACGTACGTACAGTAGTCACTTATATTGCTTTAATATTCTCTGTTTTATCGCTGTGACAACAAGTCTACTGCATTACCACAACACACATCTATAATGAGCAGCGGAGAATGAAATGAAGGATTTTTGGTGACAGATGGAGAAACAGAGAAGAAAATTGTTCCTTCAATTTTCTCAGAGATCACAGACTGATGACTGTAATTTTACTGGTAAGGTGTGTAATTTCTGTCACTAGCAGCACTAAACAAAATTGCAAAAATAATGGCCACCCCAGATTCATGCCATTGGTGGGGTGTGTGTTGTTATGTCTGCTTGTGACAGAAACTATACACACTTTACCTTTATATCACAGTCACACAAAGTGCACTCCTCACCTTTAAAGGGATAGTTCAAACCAACATGTAAAGTCTGTCATCATTTACTCACTCTCATATCATTGCAAAACTGTATAGTCTCTTTCTTCTGTCAGAAAAAGGAGTTTAGCTGAATTTGAGATGCTTCTCTTACACACAATGAAACCGTATAGGGATCAAGCACTCTCCATGTCTGAAGAGGACAATATCATAAACGTACACTATACAAGCTTTGTGTGAGGCAAAACAAATAAAATGAAATGTAAGTTATGTCCATTGTTCTTAATATTTTTGAAGGTATATTTAAGGAATTTAAAATTTGACAACAAATTAGATCAGATCAGACTTGGAATGTTGATCGCTTTTTCAAATGTGCTTAAAACATTTAAAAGGTGATACAATGTTTCAAATTTTGTTAACAAAATGGCCTTTTTATCATTGGAGGATGTTAAATGACAATATTGTGTATCATAGTAATGATGTGTTGTTGTTCATACCGCTGGATGCATTAACGTCTGACGTTCATAGTTATTTATAATTTGACCATGTATCACCTGTAATACTATAGATAATATTATTCAGTCTAATTTGACTAGGATTACTTTTTTGCCACTGAAAATGAACATTCTGGATGGGAAAGTTTTATCCAAAGCAACTCACAGATGAACAATGGAATTGCAAAAACCTGTTTTGGTTGAACATTTTGCATTGCTGCATCTTATGGGACAAAAATTCCACACTTCAATATTTAATATGCTGTTGTTGATAATATGACTGACTTTTGTCTTTATGATTCTGGTGCATGTCATCCATATTTTTTTATTAAGCTGTGAAAAATGTTCAATCAAAGTCGCTCCAAATTCATAAAGTGCTTAACTTGGTTGCATCACTGGACATGCCCAAACACGTTGAAAAAGTCAAATCTCATTAAAAAATATAAAATACTTTTGTTTGCTGTGTGTAAATGCCCCTAATGTGCTATTTTAAAGGCTCCTAATTTTGTTTTGCAGTTCTCCTAGAATAGGTTTACATGCATATAAGGTCAAAAAATGATTTCATTTTCTCATAATATACATTACAGCATCACCTCATTTCTCAAAAGTGTCTGAAATGTTTTGATCAAGGATTCGGTCTCTCTAAACCCCTCCTTTCCTAGAGCCTACTCTGCTCTGATTGGTCAGAAGGCTTAGGCTGTTGTGATTGGTCGACCACTTACATTTCATGTCGGAAACCAAGCACCCATTACCATGACTTTCAGATATATCATTCTCAGCACTTAATACACAGGGATACGGACAGTAACGATGGCGTTCGCTTCATCCTTTTAAAGTTCATCAAAGTAAACACGTCGACAACACGAACCAAACTCTTCCAGTCTCAGCTACAGCTACAGTGTTTGAGGGCGGGGCAAAGTAGACATTGTTCTCCAGCAGCCAATTAAAAACATAGGCGGGCACTATGCAAATTTGTTACATATTCAAGTAGGAAGTGAGACTGTAATTAGACGACTCATTTCAGGGCGTTCAGAACCGATTCTTCTGGGACACAATAAACCCATTTATTATGCACTTTCAAACTTTGCAGACCTTTTACATTCACAAACAACTCTATTACACACGACATGAAAGATAATATCTGACAAATCATAATTGGGGCACTTTCAATCACATTACCCCGCTGCATTCGCACACTAAAGCTGCACTTTAAACACACACTAATGCACATGACAGTCCTGTGGATTAGAGGTGACTTTCAGCATGGGTCGGGATGTAAGGAGATCTCTTCATTCAACTAGTGTTTGGTCCATCTGTCTCTGCTCTGAATGCCCAGACACACAGTGATCCCAGCCAGACACGCCAGGTACCAACCTACTGATGCCCGCTATGCAACTTAAAAAAAAATAAAGCATTATCCCCTGGTTTTACAGATAAGGCTTAAGCCTAGTCCAGACTTAAATGCATGTTTGAGCTGTTTAAACTGAAAGCAATTTGCACTAATACATCTTAAAATATGTCAGTGCTATTGTTTTGTCTCAAGATGAACATCAGCAGGGTTTTTTTTAAGGACCGTTTATAAAAGCTACATAGAAGTCCTAATTAAACTAAGGCCTAATCCTGGCTTAATCTAAACCCTGTCTGTGAAACCAGGCCTATATGAAAACCAGATCCTTTTTTTTTCCATTTTTTGACACTAATGGTGCAGAATTCTAACCAAAACTAAACAAATTCATTACTTTAAATAAAATAAACATTAACTTAAATAAAATTAAATATATAAAAGATTAAACTTTTTTTTATTTCTGATTAATTTGCATTTAGTTTAAGTTGAAGTACTAAAATAACTAAAACTAAATAAACAAAAACTTGATAAAAAGCTAGACATTTTTTTAAATGACAAAAACACTCAACAAAATTACTAAAATTTTATCTAAATTTCAAATAAAAAAATAAAAAATTAAATAAAATCTAATTCAAAATATTAATAAAAACTATAATAGATCAATGATACTAAAATAACACTGGCTGAAATTACATGCTTAATTTCTAAAATTATTTTTTAAATTAATTCAATGTTTTACATTTTTGTATTTTTATTTTATACAGTGCAATGCATAAGGGAATACACCCATGCTAAAGTTGACTAAAAAGAGGAATAAAAAATCCTATTTTGGAAATTGAACGTAATGCCTTAATTTAAAAAATTAGGAAAAATCCAACCTTTAAGGACACCAATTTTCTTTGTGAATGAATAATGTATCGTAAATAAATAAATGTTCTTCCTTAAAATACATGGTGCATAAGTGAGTACACCCCTATGTTAAATTCCCATAGAGGCAGGCAGATTTTTATTTTTAAGTATTTAAAAAAAATTTTTTTTAGGATACTATGCATCCTGATAAAGTTCCCTTGGCCTTTGGAATTAAAATAGCCCCACATCATCACATAGCCTTCACCATACCTAGAGACTGGCATGGAGTACTTTCCATAAGATCATCTCTCAATGCAAATCAAACTAGCTTTTAGGCTAACTGAAATAAAACCATGCCAATCTCTAGGTATGGTGAAGGCTATGTGATGATGTGGGGCTATTTTAATTCCAAAGGCCAAGGGAACTTTATCAGGATGCATAGTATCCTAAAAAAAATTTTTTTTAAATACTTAAAAATAAAAATCTGCCTTCCTCTATGGGAATTTAACATAGGGGTGTACTCACTTATGCACCATGTATTTTAAGGAAGAACATTTATTTGTTTACGATACATTATTCATTCACAAAGAAAATTGGTGTCCTTAAAGGTTGGATTTTTCCTAATTTTTTAAATTAAGGCATTACGTTCAATTTCCAAAATAGGATTTTTTATTCCTCTTTTTAGTCAACTTTAGCATGGGTGTATTCACTTATGCATAGCACTGTATATACAGTACATTTTATCTTTATATATTTATATATAAATTTAAATGAAACATCTGTACACTTCAATTTTAATTTTTATTTTATTTTATTTTTTGTGTGAAGATTTATTAATTTCAATAGTAGTAAAATTCCATCAAACTGACTCAAGTCATTATGGATTAAGAATTTTGATTGAGTAAAAAAAAATAGAGCTTAATAAAACATTTTGTATAAATCTTAATGGAACAAATATGTTTATATTTATGAATACAAATCACATAAGCGAAATGGTCAGTTCCCTTGATCCATTAAGATTTAGACAAAATGCTCAAAGGTCTTGTCTGTGTCCTAACCTTCCTCTTGACCTCTTTCCCTTAACTTTACCTGCATCAAGACACTAGATCTTTGTGTATCACATCTCTGTCACGATGTCTGCGGTGTATTTTACCGGTGTCCTGGTCAGGACGTGCGAGAACCGAGACTAATTACACACACACTTTACTAGCACTATCACGTTAATCCCTCTAAACAAACAAGAGACGCAGTTCAGTAATGTTTAGAATATAACTATCTTTAATTGTTTCTTATGAATAATGTAAAACGCACAGTCTGCACATGTAAAAAAACAGCACATAAGTAAATAACAGTATTAGTAAGTTAAAGGTAATAGCGGAGGATCTTTCCGAATTTTTGATAAGACCCGCCCTCTCCACTTTTTGAAAAGTTTGATTGATTCACCAGAATGATTGACAATTAGGAGGACCAATAGGCTATCCACCCGGAAGTAAAAAATCCTCCGCTATACCTTAGTAAGTATTAGATTTATAACAGTACAAGTATAACAATATTACTGTACTTTCAGTAGATTTGATTAATTTGGTGACATTAGTTATTTTTGTCATTCTAACACATCAGTTTGATCAATTCATACATTATAATGTGGACATTTAATATATGTAGAATATATAATAGGTTAGAATATGAAAATGATCTTTAAGTTGATGTCCTCATGCAAGTTGACTATCAATCTTTCACTAAGCAATGATTAAAACACCTCTGATCAACTTCTTGTCATTGTGTAAATAATCAGGAAATAATGAATAAAGTTGAAGTTTATGAGAGCATATTTCTGGTGCATAATTAGCCGAATAAAAACAGTTATTTAAGGGTTCAAACGGTTGTTGAGAACAGGACTGACCCTGTTTAGTTAGTGTGGTGAAGTTGTAGATGTACTAGTTGTAGAGCAGCAATACGAGCCCATACATGTCAAACACACAGACTGCAAGTGGATACACAATCTGCGTCATTGTTCTATAATTAATTAGAGAAAGAGTCATCATAGTGTCATTAGTGATGCTGTGGAACTCAAATGCCATGATTTTAACATTATAAGTCATTGGTGAGGACCTCATTTGTAAATGAGCTTTTAAATCAGAAAAGATGCGACTGAATGCATCACATTCTCTACAAAAATGGTGTGAATTTTTAATGATTATGTTTTGTTTTTTGTTTTTGTTTTTCATGTTCATCTTTCTTTATAAAAACAAAAAAAAAGCATGAAAATGCTCTGAAAGTCCCTCCAGCGGGAGTTATTCTCTATATCAGTGTCAGTGTTTCTGAACTCTCTGAAACGCCTCCATTGTAGTCTTGAGTTTTCTTCCGGGAACGAACACGTCACAATATTCCTCATTTAAATAATTCATACACAGAATAAAGGAGCGGGGTCTGGTTGAGTTAGTTAGTAGTGTGTTGAAACTGGCGGTTATGGTAAGGGGCGGGACATTTCCAAAACACACTCAAAGCGCTTGACCAATCACAATGCACTGATCCAGCCGACCATTCAGAGCACAGTGTGCTTTTCAGAAGGAGGGGCTTCATAGAGACAGGAACTAAACAGAGCGTTACTGACAGAATGGGAAGAGACGAGCTGCAATAATGTCAGATATGGGGAAAAATAATGTGTTTCTGAACATTCAAGTATTCTAGTAGTGCCCAAAAACAGAATCAAGACTTTGTAAAAGGGTATAATATAGTATATTAGTGCTATTAGTGCATTATATTTCAAACTCGTTAGAGACTAACAAAATGAAAATGTATGGATGACTGCTCTGAATGGCTATAGTTATATTTAGTCAGACAGTCAGCGTGCTGATAATGAAGAGTACCATTGTGAGACATCTGAACAGTCTGAGCTCAACAGAGTGTGAATCTTTGATCCGTCTGCAAACGGCACATCAGTTTTCTTCCCTGATAAACACGGTTGTGTTTGTGAACACACAGATCTTCATAAGAGCTCAGATGCTGAGGGCGGAAACCAGTATGAACCAATTACAGTCCAAGTTACAAGTAAGCGATCTGGCATATTTACTGAGAAAGTAGACAGAATGTTGCACTGAAAACAAATCTTTAAATACTATATAAAGTGTTATACTTGAGTATATAGTAGGGGTGTAATGATGAATCCATATGGATCAAAAGACTAACAAGTAAAAAAAACAAAACAAGTATTATATATATATATATATATATATATATATATATATATATACCACTAGACTTGTTTGACTATTTTAAAAACTGCATACATTTTGAGGAAGAGGATTGTTTTGGTTGTGCTTCGGCTCTGCGTGACTGTGCGGATGAATATGGTTATGTCTCATAATTAAAAAGTGAGAGAGAGATTATCCTACTGCTCAAACATTCACTATAGGCTTCAGAAATATAACCAGTTTAGATGGAAAGCTGACTAGCTGAAGACGTTACTGTAGCTTTACACATTAATAGACACGCTACTTCTTTGAAAATTAAAACCTAAAGTGTAATTTTGTTGTTGTGGATGTTACAATTAGCATACAGGATTTGCCATTTTCAGAGAGTTACATTACATTCATTACATTGTTTTGTTACATTAAATTGTTATGTTGTGTTTTGGTTGCATTTGTAACTTAATAAAATGAGTAAAATGCTCACAAAATATACAGTAATAATATCAATATATTGATTGCAGGACCCTAAATCTAATCAGATCACAATGGCATTGAAGCATGCTTTTAGTAATGACAGTTATTGTATTGCTGGGTAAAATAATCAGTGAAACATTCGATTTTCACCACTAGTAGATATAGATAAACTCTGGTTAACTGGAATTGAATCTGCTTAAACTGGATTGTGGGTGGTTAATGACTAAAAAGCATGTTTTTGCACAAAAATAGCAAACATTTTTAGTTAATTCGCTCTGAACTCCTCTCGTTTTCCCCTGGTGCCACTCATATTTCCATATATGTTTTTTTCTCTCCATATAAGCAGAACGGGATTTTGTTGAAGTGTTTAACATAAGCAGGATTTAAGCATTGAAACGCCGTCATTTTGAGAGGATCACGTTCAGTTTCAGACTTTATGCATACAGAACATCATAGCTCTTCTGAACAGCATTTACTATTTCTTGAATATGCATTATACATTCATAAATTCATCCCACAGGGCTATTTACTGTAAGTGAACTGCATAAAAGCTATATGTGATTAAAGGTTTTTACTGTAAATGTTTTGTCTAATGACCTAAAATATGTGCTTCATGCGATGGCATCTAAATTAAACGGTTTTATTATTATATTATTTAGTATGAAATCACCAACAAAAGTCATTTTTTGGAGTCAGATCAGGTAGAAGTATAAAAGCAAAGATAAATCAAATTTTATTTTTAAGTTAATAAACAATTATTTTTATTTTAATAACCTTACAATTAATACATTTTAAAAAAAATCATGGAAATATTTATGGCTAATTTTTCATTTTCTAGAATGTCTCTTTTCACTTTTCATTGTACAATCTCTAAAATTATTTTTGAATGGTTGGACATCATAGACAGCATCTAACAAACAGCACTTTCTATTCAGCAAATCTGACCGATTTTGTGTTCAGCGTAAAACAGACCTAATGCTTGACTTTAAAGGAACACACCGACTTTTTGGGACTTATTCACCGTATCCCCCAGAGTTAGATAAGTCCACACACACCCTTCTCATCTCCGTGTGTGCCGTAACTCTGTCTGACGCACCCACTGTTAGCCTAGCTTAGCACAAAGACTGGAGGTAAATGGCTCCAGCTAGCATACCACTCCCAATAAGTGACAAAATAACACCAACATTTTCCTATTTACATGTTGTGATTTGTAAGGTCACATGAGACACAGCCATCTTCTAACCGTATACATACTGGGAACTATATTCTCAGATGGCGAAGCACTGCTACTTCTGTGGAGTGATTTACTCCAACTCTGAGGAACTCTCTGCTCCTCACCACGGGGTTCTTAGGCGCTGCGAGCAAATTACTCCACCCAAGTAGCAGTGCTTCGCCTTCTGAGAATATAGTTCCCAGTATGTATACGGTTAGAAGATGGCTGTGTCTCATGTGACCTTACAAATCACAACATGTAAATAGGAAAATGTTGGCGTTATTTTGTCACTTATTGGGAGCGGTATGCTAGCTGGAGCCATTTACCTCCAGTCTTTGTGCTAAGCTAGGCTAGCGGTGGGTGCGCCAGACAGAGATACGGCACGCACGGAGATGAGAAGGGTATGTATGGACTTATCTAACTCTGGGGGATACGGTGAATAAGCTAAAGTCCCAAAAAGTCGGCGTGTTCCTTTAATGCGCTGCACATTTAATTCAACATTCTGGCTATTTCCAGTCTTGCATTAGGACATCTTCGTAAATGGCTGAAATGATTTCATGATTGTATCTTGTCATTGACAGGACATGACGTTCTTCATGTTTCAGAGCACTCCTCTGCACGCTCATTAGATTATAGTGAACGTGTAGATTACATTACATTTGAGGAGAGTTGCTGCAGAATATTCCACGTCTCATTTGATCCATTTTTCTCGCTGGTGTTGCGTTAGAAGTATTAATGATACCTGCCGGTGCCGGAGACGTTGATGTACTGCTCAGGATGCGGGAAATGCTTAGTCCAGCATGTTGAGGAAGCCTCCCTAGACCCGTGTCCTAAATGAGCTTCAGCGCTGGTATATTCGGCTCCTGCTGAGTGTGACTGTGACCATGAGGAGTGAGAGAGAATAGTGCTGTTCTGGACCAGATCTCAGCCAGTACATTTCTGCTGATAATACACTTATACATTTATGATGTTGCAAAATATTTCTATTTCAAGGAATTGTAACCAAAATATAATGCAGCACCATGCAACATTGACATCAATAAGAAATGTTTTATATTAGAATGATTTCTGAAGGATCATGTGACACTGGAGTAATGATGCTGAAAATCACAGGAATAAATTACATTTTTAAAATATATATTCAAAAAGTAATGGATTATTTTTAAATTGTAATAATATTTCACAATATTACTGTTTTTACTGTATTTTTAATCCAATAAAGACTTTCAAAGTCATTAAAAATCTTACTTTCACCAAACTTTTAAATTGATAGTGTACATGCAAATAAAATAATTTGATCTTGTAATTTGATTTACACCTTAAAAGGGCATTTTAGTCGACCAATATATCAGTCCAGCCAAATGAAAACCTGGAAATATCAAGGAATTTTTAAATAGTGATTAAAATTTATAAAGTTATGTAAAGTTTAAAATGAATACATTCTTGAAAATATATATTTTTTAAGTAATAATAAAAAATAATGAATAAATACTCTACTAAATAAAATTATTAAAAGTTGTGGAAATAGTCATTTTTTTCTACTTGTGCGCCGTTCTAGATGTTTTTATTGTCTAGAAACTGCTATTTGTGTGTACAGTCTTGAACATTATTTTTAAAAATCCTTATCCAGTAATCTTAATTAAATTTGAAAAAGGCATGTAAAGTCAAGGTTCATTAGTTAACATTAGTTATTGTATTAATTAACTTACATGAACTAACAATGAGCAATACATTTGTTACATTATTTATTAATCTTTGTTGATGTTAGTTGATAAAAAATAAAACTACTCATTGTTAGTTCATGTTAGCTCAGGTCCATTAAATAATATATAACTTTTGATATTAATAATGTATTAGTAAATGTTGAAATTAAGTATTTTGCTTCATTTTGCAATTAAGTTTCTCAATCTGCCCGAGGGAGAATTACGGGTCGTTCATCCCAGTGTTATTTTAGTGTAACTAATATACTATTACTTTTTTTGTAAATATTTTGAATTAAAACTATTATTATTATTTTTTATAATGTTTTTGTTCTAACTTTTTTTTATTTTTAAGTTTTAGTAATTTTGTTGAGTGTTCTTGTTTATATTAGTTATGTGTATATGTGTGTGTATATATATATATATATATATATATATATATATATACTGTATATATATATATATATATAGTTTTTAGTTTTAATTTGTTTAGTTTTTAGTCATTTTAGTACTTAAACTAAATGAAAATGAGAAATGTTGCTTTTATTTCAGTTAGTGTTTATTTTATTTCAAGTAATGAACATGTTTTTTGTGCTGTTAGTTCTAGTTTTAGTAACCGATATTCCTGCTTCACACAGAATGTGTGTTATATTCCGTTTGCAGTGTTTTTGAATTGTTGGTCATACACATACAGACAGACATCTTATCCCATTCCCACCCAAAATGTCCATGTTTTGTCCCATTCCCACCCGCTAAAGCCTGTAGGAAGAGGTGTATGCGTTACTTCAGTCCCGGGCCGGGTTAGATTCTCGCTCGTGTCTAAAGGCGATTTCTTGCCATTTCCACACACACAAAGCTTTAGATCTCAAGTGACAGACTTCTGCGTGCTGTTATTATTAAAAAATATATTTTTCGGGAGTCATTTCTATATTCTCTATCAGCATCTCCCCTCTTCAAAACTCTGTCCCGTAGGATCCCGTGGTCGTGACTCTCGTCTCATCAGCATCCAGGACAGATACTATCTGTTGTATGATACATTCTATTATGTCAGCCACAAGCTTTCATACGGACACCCAAACATTTTAATAATCCTTCAGTCGTTTTTTGTTGTTGTATCCTTTCATCACTAAAGGGGCTTTGGGAGTGGACTGAATGAGAAGGACACAAGGATGGATTGGACTAAAAAAGAAAAAAGTCCGTGTGGACAAATTGACTGTGCCTGTCATGCCCTGCTAAGTCCCTGCGTGTCCGTGTGGGACGCCCTGCAGAAAAACAGCAGCTGAGCAGGGCTAAGCCTGTGGAGAGCCTGTGACCTCTGACCTCTGACCTCTGGGTCTGATTCACCACATTTATCCATGATCACACCCTGCAGCTCTCTCTCTCTCTCTCTCTCTCTCTCTCTCTCTCTCTCTCTCTCTCTCTCTCTCTCTCTCTCTCTCTCTCTCTCTCTCTCTCTCTCTCTCTCTCTCTCTCTCTCTCTCTCTCTCTCTCTCTCTCTCTCTCTCTCTCTCTCTCTCTCTCTCTCTCCCTCCCTCCCTCCCTCTCCCTCTCCCTCTCTCTCTCTCTCTATTTGAGTAATGTAGCGTCGGTCTCGGAGAGCAGATGAAAGCTGCCATCACCTCTTCAGTCCTTCAGGTTCTGCTCCCCAATCTCACCTTCTCCGGCTGTATAGTGCAAATGAGTGTGTCATGCTTTGGTCCGTCCGCTTTGAAGGAGCTCACAAGAAGAGCACTTTCAGGGGTCTAATTATGCTCTGGTGGGTTTTGTCCTGCAACTATCATTTCTACTGATTATAAAGATTTTTTTTAACATTTTGCAATAATGCTTTGCGAATGTTACAAAGGAAAAGACAGTACAATTTGGCATGGCTTGGTTGAATTCTAATAGGGCTGCAACAAACGATTATTTTGATAATCGATTAATCTAACGATTATTAGAACGATTAATCGACTAATCGTCGATTATATCGCCGACTAATCAGTAAGTTTGGAACGATTATTCAGCCTTTTCAATTAGTTAAAACACTGAGTTATACATATTCTAACTATAATATAAAAAAAGAAAATCACTTCAGCTTTTGAAATGGTTGGTTTAATGAACTTTGAGCCAACTAAACAGGTCATTCTCTTTAAGTTTTCAGATTTCTGTCCAACTCAAATCACACACAAATGCAAAAAGCATTGGTTAAATATTCGGTTCTCTTTCAATAGAAAAAAATAAACAAAAAAAATTATCAGCTGCATTACAGACAAACTTAAACTGCAAACAATTATTATAAGAACACAATTTAAAAAAAATTGACAGCTAAGGTGACAGAGACATTCTCATTCACCTTTTAATTTACAGTATAAAAAAATAACTGACATGATATTCTTCATAACATCTCTTTTTGTAAGTCTTCATGAATATGGAACAAAATACAGGCAAGTGATAAGACTGTAATAACTAATAGTTACAATAATAAAAACAGCCCTGACTCCTAAGCTCGATCAAGCTTTATTCTATGCAAAAAATAATCATCACATTACTGTAATTATATTATTATTGTTAATATTATTGCCATTATTAGTAGTATTGCATTCTCTAAAAAGAGATTTACTGCTAACGTTAGTTATTTACGTTAGCTCCAGCTGGAGAACATTCACCTCTCACCGGCTCGTCTCGTGCCGGGTTTTTCCTCTTTAAGTGCTTTAACATGCATGTTGTGCTCCCGTGAAAAGCAAGTTACGCCTTGCATGTATTGCACACGACAGCATTCTTGGTTTGAAGCTTTGTGAAACTTTCACACACCTAGCTAGTTCGGATTCGTTTTCACTCCATTACACTCTAGCGCTACAGCGCCGTAGCGGTCAAATCGCGATATTGCAGGCCCTTACATTAGGTCACGTGGGATCAAACGACTACTCGACAACAAAGATATTTGTCGACAATTTTTTATTGTCGACGTTGTCGACAATGTCGACTAATCGTTTCAGCCCTAAATTCTAATGTAGAATGCGGTGTGTTATTTCTTGATAACAGACCGCTGCTAAGTATATGGATGCTATGGATGCAGGATTCTAACCGTAGAGACGGAACGGACTATTTTCTTTAGCGGAAGCAATACAATCGTTTTTAAATCAATAAACTCCTTTTTAAATCCATATTTTGTGTCAAATTACTGATTTATTTGGTAGGTAGCCATGTAATAAGCGGGATAATGTAGAGCGAGGCGGTTGTTATAGCGAATACACTGTCGCGTCGGGGTCCTGATCAGCCTGTCGGGGTTGTATTCGCTATAACAACCACCTCGCTCTACATTTTACCTTACATAACTATTTTATTAAATATATGAAAAATATTTAATTTTTTTATTCCAGAACCCAGTTCTTCTGCTTTATAGAGAAAGCTGTATTAATTAATGCACTGACAATTACATTTAATCTTATTCCCCCAAAAACTGATGCCTGCTATATGGTAATAAAATAAATATTAAAGGTGCTGTATGTAGCTTTTCTACCAAAACGAATCCTTTTTTTATTGCCTGTGTGTGAAGGGGTTGTAATCTCACATTAAAATTATCCACTTTGCGGGTTTTGCTATTACCTCTGAAAGCAAGTATTCTTATTTTTATGTGAAGGTCCCGGGTCGGATTTACCTCCAGTGACGTCACCTGCATGCGCGCTCCCGAGCCTCTCGAGCCTCGTCTAGCTTACTGACTTTGCACTCAACAGCGACGACACTGCAACTTATGACATGGACTTATGACTTATGCAACTTATGACATGTCTGATAACACTCTGCGCCCAGCAAAACACAGACTCCGACACAAACTCCACATACTGATAAAAAACATAAAACTTCGGGTAAAAAACACGGATCAACATCGGCAGGGCATTTGAATAATGGAGAAACCTTATCTACAAACCTAGAATGTACATTTCCTGAAGAAAATGTGAAGTGGCGCTTGCAGTGACAGAATTCGGCACGGTTGCTAGGGTTCCATACTTATCATGGTACGAGCATGGAGCATTAGTTCAACGTCAAGCTGATAAAACTAGCCTATTATTGTAACGTTGCAGTGGGAGTTTACCTGAGTTTCCAGCATGTTGTGGGATGCTTTGTGTGTTACGTCCGGTTGCGTCTCAGTCTGGCCGGTACCCACAGTGCTCGCTCATAAATTCGAGCATGCGTAAGAGCACGCGCTTGTAAACTTATTGGTTGCAATCTGAAACTTCACTGCTAGAGGCTGCTAAAAACTACATACAGCACCTTTAAATAAAATATTAAATAAGAAAATCATATCAAAATGTAATATTTAGCTTTTTACTCCCAGTAAAAAATTTATATAATTTTTTACTGCAAATTAAAATAGTCCCAAAAGAAGACTGAAAGCCTGGCATTCAAATACTAACCTCATCTAAAAAAAAAAAAAAAAAAGTGTATTTCGAAATACTAAAAGGGAATATTAACAGCTTAAATTTGACCTCAGAAAACTTGAAATATAGTCAAATGTGCTACACTTTATGTGCTTTTCCTCCACTATAAACAATGGAAAACTATGGTTATTTTATGGAAAAGTTCTGCATGAAAATTCTCTCAAAATGTGTACTTTCTGTCTTCCATGGTAAAAATACAGTATATAAGTATGGAACAACATTAATTGCAATCTGTAACAAACTGGGCTTGCAATTTATGTAAACCAGTAGTCACTTAAAAGTTCAGGGCACTCACAAGGCATTAATGAATAAGGGGAAAAACTGTATCAACACTTGAAAGATAGGCATAAGCAGGTTAACCAACAAAGTATATTGATAAGTCAAATCATAAAAATGAACACTTATCCGAGAGTCCTTGATCAAATAGTCCATGCTTGAGATGTATTGTCCTTATGTGTGAATCCTTAGTCCTTGAGCCCAAAAAATGAATCAAAATGTCCAGGGAAAAGTGAATTGCCACTTTTCCTTTGAAATGAAACCATTTTTATGATAAGTACAGTACCTTGTAATGGTGATTTAGTTCTCTGTGCAGTTTATAATCTTCAGCTCTCAGAAGGAGCAACCATAGCATGTGTCTTCATGAGCAAGTGAGATGTGGTCCAGACAGCAGACGAGTGCTGGTCACAGGACCAAATCAGCCAGATCAGAGTTGTGCTTTTGGGAATGAAACACATCTTCATCTTCCTCTTGTAGGATCAGACTTCCAGTGCAACACTCACATCATCCCAGTGAAGAACCAGGAAGGAGTTGTGATGATGTTCATCCTGAACTTCGATTATGTTCTAGACGAGGAGAGCATGGACTCGATGGAGGGACTGGACATCAGCCCGCCTGCCAAATCTGAGATCAGTGAGTGCAAACACTTTTCATTATTAGTGTCATGTTTTCTTTGCCAGATTGGTTTCTAACATAGATTTTCAATATTAGCAGCTCTTTCTGCAAATATTTTCCCCATCTAAAACCCACGTTAAACCATGATCCAAACTAACCAGCTCTGAAATTAATCACATTTTTAACTTTTATCTGAAGCGTGTGTGTGTGTGTGTGTGTGTGTGTGTGTGTGAAGTCTCTTATAAATAAGAGTCTTATAATTAAGAAGTCTCATAAATAAATGCAGCAACAATGCTGCATTTATTTGACCAAAAATACAGTAAAAGCAGTAATATTGTGAAATATTATTACAATTTAAAATAACTGTTTTCTATTGTAATAAATAATCAAATGTAATTTATTCCTGTGATTTAAAGCTGAATTTTCAGCGTCATTACTCCAGTCTTCAGTGTCACATGGTCCTTCAGAAATCATTCTAATATGATGTTTTGAAGATCAAGACTTATATAAAGATAAATATAAAGACTGATTTATTATCAATGTTGAAAACAGTTGTGTTGCTTAATATGTTTGTGGAAACATGTTTTTTCAGGATTCTTTTGTGAACAGAAAGTTTATTAATATTCCTATTTTAACTTCCTGCTGTTGTGCTCTATAGAGAAAGGTTATGCATTGACAACAAATGTGAAACTTTTCCTATTCCACTTTTTATGTGTGTAAATAACCTCCAGAAATGTCTCTAACAATCTTTGATTGATGGAATTAAAATCATGCAGGAATCACTTTGCGACTTCCCAGTGACTCCTTCACGACCGCACCTCCGCTGTGCTAAACCAGCCGTTGTAATCAGTCGTGTTCAGACCAGTGACTGAAGTGGAAGTGCTTTGACCGGCCGGCGTGTGGAGCGGTTGAGCGCAGTGGGTGTTTCTCAACAGAGCGTGTTAATTAGACAGGAGGCTCTTGCTGAGACTCTCAGAAGCAGGTGGGATGTTGGCTTCGTCTCCTCTCGGATCACATGAGGGACGCTTTCGTAACTGGCTTCATATCAAGGATTTAACACGCTCACCAGCGTGAGCGGCTTTAGTTCCCGGCCTGCAGAACAATACAATATGGTCTTCTTTTTGTCATCTCAGGTAGACAGGATTCTGTCGGGAACCTGAATTATGGCTGCAAAATATATCGAAATTATCAAAATATCGCAAATGTATATATCGCGATATGCATATCGCAACGGCTTGCAATAACTGGGGTCATGAACAAAAGACAAAGAGAAAATCACTCACTGCTCTTGGCTGAATAACTTTTGTAGCTTTAATAAGAATCAGTGTATATTTAATTCACACAGTGAAGACTAAGTGTTTTATTTTTACACTTGATTATTCAGTTTCTGTTGTTAAATAACCCTAATGTAGAATAACCTGAAACCCTAAACCCCACTGATGTTAAAATAACACTTCTTATGCTACAGTAAAACACTGATGTTCACTTTCAGAAGATGTAGGGATGTTTTCTTGTCACAAAAACAATGTGAAACACATGTAGGTTATATAATTTTAAATATATTTTAAGGATAATTTAAGTTTATTTCAACCATTATCGTATCGCATTTTTCTTCAATATCGTGCAGCCCTAATCTGAATGACACGTAAAGTGACCAATCGCAGTTAGTTGTGTTTTTGAATGCTGATTAGGAGCTGGTCCATCTGAAATAGACAGAAAAAACACAGAAAATAGACTGAAGACTGTATGATCATAATTATGATCCATCAAAAAAGTCTAGAACATTTCACTGGCAGAAAAAAGCATAAGCATTCTGTTCATGTATATCTAGTTTGCTGTCTAATGAGTGCCGGGTTTGTCAAAAACTACATCTGGATCGGATTCAGAACGATGATTAAAACACAGATGGAGTAGATCGAGTCCATCAACACCCCTAAAGCTTCACAGTCCTGTAGCTCGTGCCGGGTCGACATTTCATTCGGTAACATTAGGCAGTTTTGATTAATATGCTGTTTAATGTTTGATGATCGCTTTATTTTACATATGCATGTGCTTACATACAGTACGTATGATATCGCTTGTTTCTGCTGCTTATTCACCTGTGTTTTGATCAGGAGATTCTCTACTCTTTCAGAAGATGTGTAATAGCGCCCCCTACAGTGTAACAGTGAAAACATGGAAATATGGCAATTTCGGTCAATGGTGGGGAAGCGTTGTCTCATAAATTAAGGAAATTTCCGTCAATGGCAGGAAAAGAGTTTTTTAAAGATTTTTATTTTATTTTTATTGTGTTTTTAAAGATTATCTTTTAAAACCGTGTATACAACACAACTACACTGGACGTGACAAAGTGACCATTGCAAATATATTTGTTCTTCGTGTCAGAAGTAGCGCGAGCGCATTGAGTATGTCAGATATAGAATGGCAACGGTTTACAGTCAGGGATTTGTTTTGTCGCATCCTCCAGTGTAGACAGCATCACTGATTATAATGGGTTTTGTGTGAACAGATGGACGGTGAACAGTGAACTGGCTGATATGAACCAGATCATATACAGAAAGAGGACGAATAAAGATCTCCATGGTCTCCTGAACTTCCTCTGCCAGCGCAGGGTGGGCGATGGTGTCCGTGGGGGTCGTGTGGTCGTTTAAAGATCTGCACAGCTTCAGCATCTCTAGAAATACTCACTTAGCAAACGCGCTGCTCTAGGTGAAGTTTATTTATAGTGGAGGATGTTGCCAAGTGTTTGGAGAGTGTGTGTCTGTGTGTGTGTGTGTGTGTGTGTGTGTGTGTGTGTGTTTTTCTGCCTCTGGGTGTCACGAAGAGTCAACAAGGACTCACTGCTGAGCCTTGGTTGGACTGTAGGTGTTATAATAAGGCCCAAACCTAATGAAGCACTAAAGTGTGTGACTGAGTCGGGGCTTACACACACAACAGAAATGTGCATGTGTTTGAACGAGTAGCAAGACACTTGAATGATGTGAAAGCATGTCATATGACAGTGTTCTGAATAGCATACTACATGTGGTCATGCAACATATGTTTGCAAATTGAAATTTTTGCAGCATTACCTAATTTGCATAGTCAATTAGTGAATTGGACTCTAATATAATACAAGCATAATAATGCAAAAGTGTTGTCGTTGTAAATGTTTATAATATCTTAATATTTTCATGCCCTGCAGCAGCATTTAGCAGATTAGTGCTGTGATAATATAGTTTACATTTTGCGACAAATTAAGCAAAGCAGTTGAGATTACTGTATCAATGTACAGTATTTATACGGATAAAGTGGGACATACTTATATATCAATCTTTATATAAAGAGCTGGGCTATAAAAATCAGACATGAGAATTGCTATAAAATATATATTGAGTAATCAAACAGATATCTGGTCTAAACCACATAGCAAATGCAACCAAGATGCATTGCAAATCAGATTGCCCAAATGCACTCAAAGTGGCAAATCAAGACATATTATGCGCATTGAAAGCCAAGTGCGATAAAAGGGCCAATTGGAGGGAAGATGATCCATTATCCATTACAACATGTACAGTGCCTGGCAAAATAAATTAATAATTCACTCACAACTGCAAGTTTTCGTGTCATCATTTACTCACCCTCAAAACTAAATTATTTGGCAAAAAAAGGCAAACTTCAGCTATAGGTTTTATTTTACTATGCATAAAAAATGCATAGAAAAAGAAAAAGCTCACTGAAAAAAAAAAGCATAAATTGACAACAACAAAATCAGTTATTCATAGTTTATTGGTTCTCTCTTGTTTTGCATGTTCATCATTTCTTTGCATGACAGCCTGGCCAAAAAATGATATCCGCACAATTTGGCATGTTTCACTTCACAAATAATCCGTTAGTAATGGGGTTGACGGCTCAATTGGACTGAAAAGCCTTCATGTAAACACCTTAATCGATCCGACTGAGCTCGATCCCAATGAAATTCCGATCGGACTGAAGGGATGGTTTATTCCTGTTCCAAATCCGATCGAGAGAAAATGTAAACACTTGATCGGATTGAAAACCGAAACTGAAAGGACTGCGCATGTGCAATGACATTGAAAAAGCGTAATGACGTATGACACGCGGAGCGAGCTGTTGTTCCTGTTGAATAAAATGTCGTATAAATGAGTGTCCCATCTTTCTAAAATTCTCCTCTCATTCCGCATCTGTGAAGTGGAGCAGGACAATGTCCCACCAGTCCTTGTTTTGGATTCTCATCCACAGACGACTGGTTTGGGGCATTTTTACTGTGTGTTCAATATAAGCAGCGGCACAACGGTTCATATGCACATTGTCTCCAAATTATGACCAGAAATGGATAAATATTAAGTCTGCTGTTTAAAACAAACAAAGGACCAGTGTAGGAGAATGGTAATTATGCGCAAACAGCAGAAACTCTGAACCAAATTCAGTCCGATTGAAACAAAAGTTGTGCATGTAAACGAGCCACTGCGTTATCAGAAATAAAACAATTGACTCCAAGCACAACTATGTAACAAACTCTAACAAATTTTGCATAATATTTGAGCAAAGGAGGTCAATTTCCCAATATGAATGAATGAATGAATGAATGAATGAGGCATTTATATAGCACTTTATATATATATATATATATATATATATATATATATATATATATATATATATATATATATATATATCAATAGCCTGGAACTGTATACATACAAATATCGAAATTTCTCCTCCCAGATTCTACAAATATGAGGCAAATTCCTGAGACACATTCACATTCAGACTGAAGTTACTTTTGGGCAAACAAGAAACTAATTATGCATATACTTCTCAGAGGAACAAACGTAATCTCTAGGTTCCAGTGTATTCTGAAATAGAAGCTCTAACAGTCTGAACGAGAATGTCACATGCTTAGACTGCAAAACTCTATCACTCCTCCACTATGATTAGAAAACTGCAAACTCAATGTCTTTTACATGCTGATGTACATTAGAATCATGCTAACCAAACTGCACATGACCTTCAAATCAAGTAATCTACATATGCGCTGTGACTGTTAGCGCGCACACACATAACACACACACACACGCACATACATTAACTTGCTGTCATGAATAATTTGGTAGGAGACTGTCTTTTGTAATGTTCTGTTTATCTGGGCTATAATGGAATAAACAACCTGTATTCAGGCCTGCATTTGCCAGTTCATTTTCTATTCAAACCAATTTATGCATATAGATTAAGTCTTAGTAGAAGAAACATATTTAATAACACACACACACACTTATATATATATATGAAGAGTTCAGATGCAAAAGCCTCTAAGTGCCATCTGGAATTTTCTTCTAGAATGATCATTTTTATCAAGCTCGTATATTTAAGTTAAATAATTTCACTTAAATGGCAATTCATAGGTAATTTTCATTGCCATTAAAGTGAAGTTACTGAACTTAAATATACAAGCTTGATAAAAATGATCATTCTAGAATAAATTTTCAGATGGCACTTAGAGGCTTTTGCATCTGAACCCTTCATATATATATATACATACATACTGTATATCATCATAGAAAGTGATGAGCACAACACAACCAGATCTAGATCACAACCAAAACTAGTTGTAGTTTTCAATTACCCATGGCCATATACAGTGTGCTTTTTTTAAGTGTTTCTTTTAAAATGCAATTATAGCACTAATGTCATGAAAAATTCATGTTCAATGCTCTTCGTTTTACGATCTTGCCCAGGGACTCACAAACCCGCGGGCCGGCCTTGAGGCCGAGTAAATAATGACAGAATTTTCAGCTTTGGGTAAACAAGTCCTATAACTATATTTGTCTGACATCCAAATGGTGAAAAATTGTCCTGTCATTCCTGGCTGTGTTTTAGATGGCCATTGCTGATACTGTAGTTTCAGGCCCTGGAGACCAGACAGAACGAGAGAGAGAGAGAGAGAGATTTTGTGCAGAGGACATGATTGAGTATTAATGTCTGACAGTCACAGGAAGAAAAGGGAAGTGGCCATGATGGTTTAATATCTCATTATGCTTAATTATCTCTCGCCGCTGTCCGACTATCTCTCAGTCAGCATCGCTCATCACAAATGTCAGGAATCACAAAGCTTGACGTTTGGCTTTTCTGTGCCGTGTACAGTAAGTGATGTTTTCAGCCTTAAGTGATACTTGTGTCCTCTTGTGTCAGAAGGCCTGAAGTGTGTATACACCCTGCAGAATTCAGTGTTCAGACACTCATTAACTACCAGATAATTTTGCTCCTCGTCGAATGTTTTCAGGAAGTCATCCGAGTGCAATGCAATGCATTAAATCTCTAACATATGAATGGACAACACCTGTGATTTCCATGTGTAATAAACAGCAGTCTAGTTCAGGGTTATTACTGTTAACTAAAACTATAAAAAAACATTTTTTTGTTAATCAAAATAAAGCTAAAATATATTAAAATATAAATATTAAATGAAAACTTAGAAATGTTGCCTTAGTAGTATACTATAACTTTAATAAGTGTAAGCACTAAAATTACTAACAGGAAATAAATACAAACTAAAACTGAACTAAAAATAAATAAATTTAACCTAAATAAAACTAAATGAAAATGAAAGCTGAAATAAAGATAAAAGCTCATTCAAAATATTAATAAACACTATAATAGTATATAAATAATATTAAAATAACACAGTTCTACATGTCCTCCAACTCACTCGAAATATCATGATGAGACTGGATTCATATCTAATGCACTATTAATAATTCTGTAATAAGTTTCCAAGCATCTGTCTTGATTTGGAGTGAAATATGATCAGTAAAAGTAAAAATGTAATTTAGTAGAATATTATATTATATTAATGTGCTGCGGTTATGCTATTTTAAAGGCTCTTATTTTGTTTTGAGGTCTCCTACAATAGGTTTACATGCATCCAAGGTAAATAAAGAAATAAATAAAATAAAACGCTTTAATTTTCTCATAATATACATTGGACATCACCTCTTTTCTCACAGTGTCTGAAACGTTTGATAAAGGATTAGGTCTCTCTTAACCCCGCGTTCTCGAAAGCTACTCTCCTCTGATTGGTCAGATGGCCCAGTCTATTGTGATTGGTCGACCACTTACGTCGCATATTAGAAACCAGTCCGTTACTATATCTGAATTTCAGCTTCAGATCTTCCTCAGTACTTGATTCACAGAGATACGAACCGTAACGATAGTGCCGTTTTTTCCGTATCAATTCGAGTGTGAGTCCTCATCCTTTTGAAGTGTATCAAACAACACAAAAAACTCTTCCAATCTGTTTGAGGGCGGGGCAAAGTAGACGTTGTTTGCCGACGGCCAATAAAGGCCACAGGAGGGGCTTTATGCAAATTTGTTACAAGCCTATGTAGGTTTGAGTTGGAAGTGAGACTGGAATTACTGACGACTCATTTCGGCAGTTTATGATCGATTCCCATTTTTGGGAGTCAATAACTCCATTTGTCTGCACTTTGATCTTTAAAGGGGTGGTTGATTATGATTTCACTTTTTTAACTTTAGTTAGTGTGTAATGTTGCTGTTTGATCATAAACAACATCTGCAAAGTTACAACGCTTAAAGTTCAAAGCAAAGGGAGATATTTGCTTTTAAAGAAATCACTTTTTAAGGACTACAACAAACAGCTGGTAGAGACTACACAACATTCCTCCCGGGTTAGTGACATCACCAACCCTAGAATTTACATAAACCCCGCCCCCTGAACACGATTTATACTGTAGATTATCAAGACAGAATATGCTAATCAATGACTAGAAGATAACTACACATCAGCTACATAAATTCATCAACTAAACATTCAGAAATGTCCTGTTGCTTCTACATGTTGTCACTTCTTCATGAGTCTCTCCATCATTGTCTGACTCCGGTTTGAACATAAAAGGCTAACGCCCGTTTCACACATACTCCGTGTGCAGTGCGTGTGCGGTCCGTGTTGCAGTGCGTATGCGGTGCAGGAACAGCACGCGCAATAGTGCTTTCACATATGCTGCGTTTGCAGTGCGGAACTGATCCGCGGCTGTAGCCACAAACACATAGACCTACTCATTATTTTTATTTCAAATCCAGAAGTTATCAGCAACTTTTATTTAAAAAAGTTTTAGGATTCTCTTTGTACACATCCTCCCTTGTCTGTCTTGGCGTCGCTCTATCTTTTTGAGCTGACTAATATAAACGCCAACGAGGAGGAGAAAGAAGCGTCGACAGATCAAAGAATTGTCTTTAGAATTGTATTTTTGTTTTCTTAGTTAGGCTAGTTGTTGTCCGTGCTGTTATATTTCGTTCACTGGATGGAATGTTCGTTATTATTGTGAGTCTTTGTGACGTCTGTTGTGAGTGAGTAAATAAATAATTGCACTGATTCCGCCGTTTACTTGTTCTTGTTTAGGATCTCTTCTCTCAGAGTTGATATTTTTATGAGTGGTCGTAACACAACGTATTATTCAATACATTACTTCTAGATTATATATTAAGTTGCTCAAGCAGTGGTAAAATATTGAACCATGTAGCTACTTATATTAAAATTGCATACATTTTAAATTAAAACTTAATTTACAAAAACAGCGGATTCATACCTTTTCTATTTAAATCGTTATACAAAGTCTTGCATGTCACAACTAACTTGTTTTTCCACCTCCACGAATGAGACGAGTGTCGTTATGTTGCCTTGTTGAAGTAAATTGTAGTTTTCCTTGCTTTACCTCGTCTTAAAATAAAAAGATGACTGTGGTACTAAAAAATGGTACTATTTAATTAAATGCATTCATGGTAAGATTACTAGCCTACATTGTATTTAATTAAATGCATTTATGGTGAAATTATTACATTTTCATGTCAATCTGTGTGCATTTTAAACACGAACCATGCGTTGTCACTTTAATTCAGCGTTTGCAGCACAGCAAAAAATAGACTCGGTACGGAAACGATCGCTGCACTGCTGTATAGACCCCTTTTGCGCCTACGTCACGGCGCTAGCTGGAGGCAAAACAAACGGAAAACTGGAGGCGGCCAATACAAACCAGCACAGATTCGGCTACATAATAAGGAGCTTAAATTATTATTTTTATTATTAAAAGTCATCTTGTTGTGTTCTTGGGTGCAAGAATCGATGAAAAATGAGTATGCTGTATCTGGAATTTTTATTTCTAGAAAATATTCATATCATTAAAATTGCACCGTAGTGTCACTCTTTACATTGTCGTCTTGGCGCTGGCTAGGCAGAACTGCGGATAGTCCCACACAAGTCTTTACATGACCATTCAGCACATAGTTATATTATAGGCATCTAAATATATTTAGATGTCCTCAGTTTCTCTATCGGGTAGGTGTAGAAGTCAGGCCACTCAACCGGAGGTAGCGTTAACGTTAATCCTGTCAGTTCGTCCATTGACTGAGCGTGTACGGTCATCTGGTTCCGTCCGTTAAAATTAACTTTTGCAAATAACAATCGGCATCCTGGACAGTGAGTGACCTTGCACATTAAGACAAAATCGGATTTTCTCCAGTCATTGTTATAAAACAAGCTAACAAAACTTGCAAACTAACGTTAGTGAAGCGGCCAGAGGGATCTTTCTGCCTCCAGCTAAGCTCCGCGCACACAAATACGTCACCGTGTTTACCAACTGTAAAAGGGTCTATACGCACCGCAACTGGAACGGATCGACGGACTGCATCCGTGTGCAGTGTGAAAGCTCTAACCTGTTAATACGCACCGCACACGCACTGCAAACGGAGTATGTGTGAAACGGGCATAAAAGTTTTTGAAATTTTCAGTGCATGTCTGTGTGAGTGCAAGCTGTTGAAGCTCCGCCCCCTGTGCCAGGAGCAGCAGCTCATTTGCATTTAAAGGAACACACACAAAAAGGTGCATTTTTGCTCTCCCACAAAAAGTGTCAACTTTAACATGCTAGATAAAAATATCTGTGGGGTATTTTGAGCTAAAACATCACACACACACTCTGGAGACATCAGAGACTTATTTTACATCTTGTGAAAGGGGATTTATACCACCCCTTTAAAACTTTGCAGACCTTTTACATTCTCATACAGCCGTATTACACACCACATGAAAGGTAATATCCAAAAAAATGTCCTTCTTCCATTTAAACTGCTGTTATTTAAACTATAAACCACACGTACAGTAGTTTAAATAATAGTTGATGTTTCCATACCTGCTTGTGTCTGGGAGCGTTGTAGGGGGCATCGGTCAGCGGCAGGCCTGTATCATGTGTAGTTGTGAGCGTGGACGGCAGTGACAGCACGTGAAGGGCTCGCTGAGTGAAGAAGTCCTCATATTCCCAGTTGCTGGATCACTTTCAACCTCGCCATTGTCATTGAGCATCAGAAACGGCCCTCCTGAGGAGTGTTTACAGTCATGCACAACAGAGCTTCCTCTTCATCTTCATCTTCATCTTCATCAGCCAGCAGGTTAATGTGAGCACACCTGGCTCTGTTTAACAGGTGCGCTCTTTAAACCCCGCTGAGCTGAATGAGGCCCGCTGACAGTCACGAGAAGTGTGCACAGGGACTATAATTCAGCGAGTGAGTTGCTCGGGTCATTCTGTTGGCACACAGAAATGATCTTCCCTGTACACCTGCGTACTGTAATGCACGACACCGTAATGTCTTAATAATGAGCTTTTCGAGGTCTTTAAGATAATTACTGCAGGTGCAGGTGTTTGTGTACATTCCCTTAAAAGCATAATGGGAGAGAGAAACTCAGCATTAAACTCAAAGCATGTAGATTTACTACAGATGAACTGATATTTTAACCCATATTCACACAATTGAATGTGTTTGTTTAATTCTGCATCTACCTCTGAAGAGATTTCCAATAACACCCCGTGTATTTAACAGGAAACACTGGCATTTATAAGTAAATATACGCATTTATATTTCTCTAATTAACATAATTTACTGTCAAGTGAGAAATGTCGCGTTTGTAGCTTGTTACACAGTACAAAACAATAAGATAACGCTAAAATCAGTACAATAAATTTAATAGATAATATAAATAAAATAAAATAAATGCTAATTCAAAATATTAATAAACACTATGGTCTATAAATACATTTCTAAAATAACACATTTTTTATTCCATGCTTTTATTCCATAATCCATGCTTTAATGATGTAGTCTAATGATTATTTATTTATTATTTTTAAATTAATAATCAGTTGTTGGACACAAATTGCTATAAGCTGACAAAAATAACGATGCTCAAACATCAAAGCAAAAATGGCCAACAGGATATGATGACACACAGGGCTTCTGTTTTTAATAAATAATACCTCGCAAATAACAAATAATAATGAATTAATATAGAACCTCTACACAAATTTGCAGGTTAAACTTTGCATATTTCTTCGCACATGCTTGTGTTCCCAGCGCTCTCTTATGTATGTGCATGAATGGAAGTGAATAAAACATATGTGAGCACATCTTGAGCATGTCATGGATTTTCTCCACACCTGCAGTCGAATGAGCTTCCTCTTGAACTAGACCTTATTTATTAGAAAGTGCGTACTGTGTCCTGCAATTTACTCTTCAAAGCGGCGACGTACTGGAGAGGAAACACTGAATTCCATGGGGAAGCGGTGGATTTGTTTGATCACATCCTGATTAAAAAACACACATTGTGAAGGGCTGCTAATTAAAGCTGTGGTGATCTGCGTCCGTACTGAGGGTTGATTCAGACCGAAGGCCGGTGGGATTATTAAAGGCATGGCTGAACAAATGAGCCATATGTCAGATTATTGTTCTCCTGGGGGAAATGCATTGTGGAAATGAATGTTGGCCACTCAAGTAGCTCGTCTGCTGAATATGCCCGTCCTTATAATAATGTTGCCAAATAATTTCAGTGGCCATTTCTGAAACTGAGGCATTTTCCATTTTTCGGAGAGTCAACACTGAAACTTTCACTGAAGGATTTTTTTTTTCTCTGAGGGTTTCTATTTTGACTCTAGCAAATGAAGATGGATGGATGCTATAGATAGATAGATGGATGGATGGATGGATGGATGAATGGATGGATAGATAGATAGATAGATAGATAGATAGATAGATAGATAGATAGATAGATAGATAGATAGATAGATAGATAGATAGATAGATAGATAGATAGATAGATAGATAGATAGATAGATAGATAGATAGATAGATAGATAGATAGATAGATAGATAGATAGATAGATAGATAGATAGATAGATGGGTGGATGGGTGGATGGATGGATGGATAGATGGATGATGGATGGATGGATAGATAGATAGATAGATGGGTGGATGGATGGATAGATGGATGATGGATGGATGGATGGATAGATAGATGCTGTAGATAGATGGATGGATGGATGGATGGATGGATGGATGATGGATGGATGGATAGATAGATGCTGTAGATAGATAGATGGATGGATGGATGGATGGATGGATGGATAGATGCTGTAGATAGATAGATGGATGGATGGATAGATGCTGTAGATAGATAGATGGATGGATGGATGGATGGATGGATGGATGGATGGATGGATGGATGGATGGATGGATGGATGGATGGATGGATAGATGGGTGGATGGATGGATAGATGGATGATGGATGGATGGATAGATAGATAGATAGATGCTGTAGATGGATGGATGGATGGATGGATGGATGGATGGATGGATAGATAGATAGATGCTGTAGATAGATGCTGTAGATAGATGGATGGATGGATGGATGGATGGATGGATAGATAGATAGATGTGTGGATGGGTGGGTGGATGGATGGATGGATGGATGGATGGATGGATGGATGGATGGATGGATGGGTGGATGGATGGATGGATGGATAGATAGATGCTGTAGATAGATAGATGGATGGATGGATGGATGGATGGATGGATAGATGCTGTAGATAGATGGATGGATGGATGGATGGATGGATGGATGGATGGATGGATGGATGATAGATAGATAGATAGATCATTTCAAATAGAAAAACAAAAGATCGCTTGTCTTCATTTATAAATTATTTAAAAAAAAAGTGTTATGCAAGAAAGCACGTCTGGATCATTCAAAAGTTCCGGCAATAAGCTTTCATCAGTGAATCCTATTTAATAAATAATATAAATAATAGCCTTGCATGAAACTGTATTTTTTTTTTCCCGAATACCTGCAGGAAAAGGACGATTCTTCGGCTTCCGTCTGCCAGCTTTGAAGCTGTTGGGAACCAGTAAGCAGTCTCTCCCGCAGGACGACCCAGACTCCATCATGGTGGACTCGCCCAGGGCCAGCGATGACTCTGAGGCCGTGATGGACGTCCGATCGCACACGAAGGACGGTTCCAGTCCAGCGGACGTCAATGACACGCGGGCACTCATCAGCTCCAGCCCTCACTCCTCCCCCCTTCCCCTGGACCAGTCCTCTCCCAGTCTGCCCTGGGATCAGCCCAGTCCCTCTCTGACCTGCTTGGCCCAGTCCCTCTCCAGAGACAGCATGTTCAGCAGGAGACGGGCCTCCTCCGTTCACGACATCGAAGGCCTGAGCACCAACTCCAAACGTCTGTTTGTGGACACACACACAAGTGAAGGTGAGCACTCAGACTTGTATTGAGATTCATTGTTGATTACAAGAAGCACATTGACTGATAAGATAAAAACTAAATCAATTTCTAATTTATCTTTAAAAGAATAATAGGTAACACTTTATTTTACAGTGTCCTTGTTACATATGTTACACGTACTTACCATAGTAATAACAGTAAATTAGGCATAATTACATGCAACTAACCCTCAACCTAATCCTATTCCTAACCCTAGCGTTTTAGTATATATATATATGTGTATATGTTGTTAATTATTATTACTCAGTACTTAAATATATAATTACACTGTAACAATGACACCTTAAAATAAAGTGTAACTGAATAATATGATATATTATATTAATGTATGAACAGAATAATGTATGATTTTGTTCTTTTAAAGAAAGACCAGCACTTTAGACTGTTTTGGTAAAAGATGGGATAAAATATGAGGTAAAATATGAAGTTATATCTGGTTGTTATGTACATTTTAAACCAAATGAATATGAAATAGCTATTTAATTTGAGGATCTCTGGTCTAAAGTTTTCTTTACCCGTATTATAAACCTAGCCTTACACACACACAAAAAACTGTTTGAATTATAGTGTCAATTAAATTGTACAATTAATTAACTCAACCGTCATAACACACATTTTCCTAATTTTCTTCTTTTAATCTTTATACTCCTCCATTTCAGACTATGTACGCGGTCTAAAAGGTAACGTTGAATTCTGTATGAATGCATAACTGTCTCCGGCTGCATGCTTAAAGATGCAGCAGTTGGGTTCACCACCATTTCATATTACTACTTTGGGAGGACATATTATGCCCTTTTTCAAAGTCTTGATTTTGTTTTTAGGCTCTACTAAAATAGGTTTTCATGCTTGAATGTTCAAAAAACACATTATTTTCCCCATATCTGACATTATTGCAGCTCGTCTCTTCCCAGTCTGTCAGTAACGCTCTGTTTAGTTCCTGTCTCTATGAAGCCCCTCCTTCTGAAAAGCACACTGTGCTCTGATTGGTCGGCTGGATCAGTGTGTTGTGATTGGTCAAGCGCTTGGAGTGTGTTTGGGAAATGTCCCGCCCCTTACCATAACCGCCATTTTAACACACTACTAACTAACTCAATCAGGCCCCGCCCCTTTATTCTGCATATGAATTATTTAAATGAGGAATATTGTGACGTGTTCGTTCCCGGAAGAAAACTCAAGACTACAATGGAGGCGTTTCAGGGAGTTCAGAAACACTGACACTGATATAGAGAATAACTCCCGCTGGAGGGACTTTCAGAGCTTTTCATGCTCAAACTGCAACATTAAAGAAAGATGAACATGGGGGATAAAAGCATAGTAGCGCGTCTTTAAAGCATCTTTAATATGGGTCCAATCCTGCCTCTCGCAGAACAGGGGTGTCAAAGACAAAGTTCGGTCCACAGACGAGTCCAATCCGACCTGTGGGATGATTTAAGAAAAAGAATGATTAAATTACAGTTTTAAAAAAAAAACATTCGCTATTTATTAGATCAGTACACTGCAACAACAACAAAAAACCCTACTTTTTCAAAGTACTTTTCACAAGAAAATACCATTTCAGTCTTTCTACACATAATTGAACCTTTAATTTAGTGTTACTTGCCATTTTTTTTATTAAATGTGAAATGATTTTGTGAAAATTGTATTTTTGCATATATTTTCACTGGGTGATATATTGATATTTTATGTTTTCATGCCTTTTTCAAAGCAATAATTACATGTACAGGTACAAAAATTGTATTCCTGAATCTCACCACTTAATGTTTATTAGATATAATCCGTTAATCTTTGCTTTCTGAATTTGACAGAGAAGCCAGTCTGTAAAAGAAAACACTTTTTTATGGCCAGCTTATGTTAATATGGGAGCAGCCTCTGTTTAAGCTTCAGAAGATTGTGTTTTCTGTGTGCACTTTGCATGAATACCTCAAATTCAGTCAGCATATGGCGACTTTTAGTCCAGTTTTCAACCTAAAATGAGACTGACACCCCATAACTTAGACCAGTTAAAACAACACACCTACAAAATCTAGATAAAACCTGTTATCTTTCCTCAAAAGCGCATTCAGAATACAGATCCGAAGCATCCGTCACAGTGTCTGGGACGTCATGGTGTTTCATGATTGTCCATTTTCAGCCTGATTTCTCTTCTCAGCTGTTATTGATGTCTTGATTAGATCATACAGAACATTTGCTGCTCTTTCAATAAAGCTCCAGTCTGGACCTTCTTGCATTAAGGTGGATTAGAATGGCTCAGACTTGTACAGGCAGTTCCTCTTCACGTCCCATTGAACGAGACTGATGCGCCGGCTCAGAGTCAGGACAGAAAATCAATGCTACATGCCGAATGACTTCCATCAGCGGTTAACCAGCACTGCCACTTTCAGTTTCAGAGGACGTTTCTTTAATCAAAGTTTGAATTATTCAAAGAGAGGTTGTGCGTTACTGTTATTTTTCATTTGTCTATTATATTGTACATGATTTTAATGGATTGTTAATGGATGCTGCATATGTTCGCTTGGATGATGATTTTTATGAAAAGCATGAAAAAAATCCTGTTCCTAACAGTACAATCACATCTACGTTTTTGATGATATATATATATATATATATATGAAGAGTTCAGATGCAAAAGCCTCTAAGTGCCATCTGAAATTTTCTTCTAGAATGATCGTTTTTATCAAGCTCGTATATTTATGTTCAATAATTTCACTTAAATGGCAATGCAAATTAGCTATTAATTGTCATTTAATTGAAATTACTGAACTTAAATATACAAGCTTGATAAAAATGATCATTCTAGAAGAAAATTTCAGATGGCACTTAGAGGCTTTTGCATCTGAACTCTTCATATATATATATATATATATATATATATATATATATATATATATATATATAAAATTATTAATGTCATCTCATTTCGATATTTTAAATACTGAAATAAAAAGCAATGTTTACCTCCATATAATTTGTATTAAAACATATGAAAATATATAATGTTGTGCTGAGAACTCTGTGAACTTTATGGCACAAATTTATCACTGAATCAATTCATTGAAATTGACAGCTTGAACCAATGCACAGAAATGAATCAAACTTATCACCGCTAATTTTTTTTATAAAAATACAAAAACTATTAAATAAATACACAGAATCACAAGACAATGAAAGATTGTGAAACTAGTGTAATTACTTTTTTTTAGGAAACTTAAAGGAATAGTTCTTCTAAAAGTGAAAATGTCTTTGTTTATGCATCCAGTTCATACAGGTTCAATGTTCATACTGTAAATGGTGGTATAATTTTCACTTTTGGGTGAACTAGGAGTTTAATGGCCAACTGAAAATCAACAATATTCATAATAAACAAAAATCATTGTGAATGATATATTAGGAATTTTAGATGAATCACCCAGCCCTCTGCGAGAGTTGTGCCAGATATTCTCAGGCTCTCCTCCTTTACTCTTTCTCTTCAGGCCCGTTCAACCATCTGAAGTCCAGTCTGCTGGGGTCGACCTCAGACTCCAACCTGAACAAATACAGCACCATCAACAAGATCCCACTCATCGCTCTCAACTTCTCTGAGGCCAACGATAAGAAAGCGCCTTCCCCTCCGTCCTCAGAGAAAACCATCATCGCACCAAAGGTCAAAGACCGAACACACAACGTCACAGAGAAGGTCACGCAGGTAAGACTGTAACGTTGAACATGAATTTAATACAAACTTATTTAATTTACTTTCTTTATACATGTTTCTTATCTCATTGTGAACGATTCCTTTGAAAATTGCTCAGCAAACCTGCATTTATATGATCAAAAACACAGTAAAAACAGTAATATTGTGAAATATTATTACAATTTAAAATACCCGTTTTCTATGTGAATATATTTTAAACTGTAATTTATTCCTGTGATGCAAAGCTGAATTATCAGCATCATTACTCCAGTCTTCAGTGTCACATGATCTTTCAGAAATCACTCTATAAGATATTAGGACGACAAATATTTCTTATTATCAATATTGAAAAAAAATTGTTCTGCTTCATATTTTTGTGGAAATCGTGATACATGTTTTCAGGATTCTTTGGAAGTAAAAAAAAAACAGCAATTATTTTGAAATAGAAATCTTTTGTAATCTATTATAAGTGTCTTTACTGACACGTTTGAACAATTTAATGTGTCCTTACTGAATAAAAGTATTAATTTCTTTAAAAATAGAAAATAAAACTTACTTTTGGACTCTAAATCACAAATAATTCAATAATATAATATAATATAATATAATATAATATAATATAATATAATATAATATAATATAATATAATATAATATAATATAATATAATATAATATAATATAATACAGGACCCGATATAGGGCTTTTAAAAGCGTGAAATGAATGTGAATGCTGACAGATAGATATTATAGACCCACTTAGTTACGAACGTTTCACATTGACTTTAACAGAGTAAAATCAGTTGTTTTCCCTTCATGTTTTTCAATAAGGCCCTCAGGTGAGGATGTGCTTTTGCTTTATTTCTCCTCCATGGAGTTTGAGTTAATCATTGTGTCACGAGCATCATTTATTTGAAATATTGCATGCGTCAAATGCTTCCTGATTCGATTGGAAATCCAATAGTCTTGTGAACGAGCACAAACAAACTGTAACAAATCCTCCTGCATAATTTCACTAATACACGTCGTTTATACATTAAATGATGCTAACAGACATAAGTATGCAAATAAATGCTAATGAGGATACTACTTAACTTAGGGGGTATTAATATGAGAGCAAGAATACAGGGCAATAACCCGTAATTATTGTTTGAATCTTCTGTGTCCCAGCCATATTTAGCATCTTTTTCTGGCACCGAAATGCATCAGAAGAGCATGCGAGCATGAAGATGGATTTTCTACCTCTGGGAAATGTATTATATATATTTATATCCAAATATTGTCAAAACACGATTCAGTAACACTGCGACAGTTTCTGTGTGAGAGACCAAGTGTAAATTGAACTTCCCCTTTTAATCCATAGAAGACAGATTGAGCTGCATAGCGAGACAGCATTTTAAAGGTGTCATGAACTGCATTTTTTATTATTATTATTAATTATGTTTCCTGAGGTGCACTTTTAATGTTAGTATGATTTTGTACATAAAAAAAAACATATTTTAGAAATAAAAGGCCATTTTCAACCCTGATTTTACCCCTCTGATTTGAACGCGCTGTTTGAAGGGGCGTGTCTGCTGTGAGAAACGCCCACTGCTGTGATTGGCTGACATCTTTGCATATGCAATAAGTGTTACATGTGGAGCTATTTAGTTCTGCTCCCGTCGCATGAAAGGTTTAAAGGCTCTTGAATGCAGGGATCTCGTCATTTCAACTCGATTTCTGCACTCTCACGAATGCTTTCATCATAACTAACAGTACAAACACGATGTAAATAAGAGACGGATTGTGTAGTGTAGACAGCATCATTGATTATAATGGCGAGAGTCCAGAACTCAGTCACTGGTAAACTAGCGCTGTGTGATTATTGACAGCTCCAGCAAATATAAAGGGAGCATTCTTTGATCGCTTTCTGTATATAGTTTAATTAATCACATTCACAATTTAAATAACAGATTAGTTTCATGCTACTAAGGCTACATCTACATTAATCCGGATACATTTGAAAACGCGGTTTTAGTTTTTAAAACGCTCTCCGTCCATACTAGCGTTTTTTTAGGCGTTTTCCGACATTTCGGTTTGGATGAGAAACTTTTGGAAAACTCCTGATAACGCTATATTCACCGTACTGCGCATGCGTAAAACCTCACAAAAGCTCACTGAGATGATACAGACGGAAAAATAAATAAAGTTATCGCACAGTTCTTCTGACAGGATAATTATATTTAGGCCTTAGGTCCAGGCCGCTCTCTCTCACCATTATATGTTTGGTCTAAAACGCGACTGCTCTCATCTTTTGCCGCAGGACAGCAAGTGTAAGCACATTTTCTGTCATCTTTGCAGGACTGTGATATGAAAGTAAAATAAGTAGTGTGCAAAGTAAAATATTTTAGCAACAGTGTGAAAGTGAATAGCACATAACAGGCACAATACCGGTATAAACATGAATATCTATTGGTACAATATGCGTCACATGACTAAACTTACGTCATTGTTTTTTAAATACCTCCGTTTTGACAGTCCACACTACAGCGCGAAAACGGCATTTTCAAATGTATCCACTTTGGAGAGCGTTTTCAAAAAGCTTTATTTTCATTAATTAAAACTCCGTCTCAGTGTGGACGGAAGGCCAAAACGGAGAGAAAAAGATACGTTTTAAAATGAAAACGTATTAGTGTGAACAAGGCCTAAGAGAAACAATGTGAAGTTGACTGTTTAGTTACTGGCTTGATGTACTGATACATAAACAGCAATAAATGGTTTTGAGACAAAGATCATCTGACTGTACATGAATCACTACTGTATATATATATATGAAATCACAGATTAGGCGTTAGAATTAACACGGTTACTTACTGTCTGTCCATATCTTACAGTAAAAATCTCTGTTTGCAAAGCCTGCGCCGAAATTACGACTGATTTACCAAATAATCCAGTGAAATGCACCGAACAAACAAATAATGCTCTACTTATTCACATAGTTGAAAATAAAGAAACACTTTCCTAGCATTCGGATCCTTTGGAAGGTAATGTTATTGTTAGTCCAGTGATCCTGTATCTCTCTTCTCATCTCACTGACGCTCCAGTGGGCGGGGCTAAAGACATGATGTAGAAGTAGGCGTTGATCTGGTTCTGCAGAGATGGTCTTTCCTCGCACTATTACGTCATAATGTGACAAAATCTGAGTCATTTTTGGAGTTTGGTTTCAATAAAAGCTGTTTTTGGACTAGAAAGGAAATTTTGAGTTCTGAAACTTACAGGATGTTTTTATAGTACAGTGAAGTCAAAACATCAAGGAAAATTAGATTTTTTCAATTCATGACCCCTTTAAGGCATCATAGGCACGCTTTCGATGCAAATCATGTTTTAAATGAGAAGAGAATTTTTGGCAAAGTCTAAGGCAACACTGCATGTGTTCATTGATAAATTCCAAAAAGGTATTGCACGTAGAAACGTTAATTCAAAGTATACCACCGTTCTTGTGGAAAAATCAAGGTTAGTGACTTTTGGAAATATCCTTCAAGGAAAGTCAAAGTAAGGCTGTAACACAGAGTACTGGGTCAAAGCTCGCTGTAAATGTGTCCGCCTCTCGGCCAGCCGGGAAGGAAGTCAGTGACAGCCCATCAGAAGTCCTCACTTCAGAAGTTCACTCGTTCACTGCGGTCATTTAACTTGTCACGTCTGAGTGATTCTCACATTGCCGTCCCCGACCTGCCTGGACGTGTGAGAGCCTGCAAGAGAAAAAGATACATAATTCATTACTTTCTTAGAAGAGAAAGAGAGAGAGAAATCGACTACGGCAACTGATCACTGCTGCTGCCGTCATAATTTCTAATAAAGTATTTATCAGGAAAAGACACCTCATTTGCTGACTGTCAAAGCTGGTTAAACCCTGCAGTAAGGTGTGTGCGTGCGTGCGTGCGTGCGTGCGTGCGTGCGTGTGTGTGTGTGTGTGTGTGTGTGTGAGTTCATTTAGAGTTCAATTACAGAGACACAATGCAGGATTACAGACTATTATCATCCTAATGTTTTTACCAGGGGACTTCTGCTGTTCAAAAGCTTTGCAAAATAGTGAAATGAAACCCCAGTAGTGTCTTGATCTTTCTATTCAAGCTTCGACAAAACTGAGGTTCTGTTCTAAGGGTCACAGATAGCAGAGAAAAACAATGCTTAATGCAATTAATTAATTTCTACTAAGTGTTATTTTTTATTAATAGTTTGAATTCATTTTTATTTATATATTTTCTCTTTTCAGTTTAATTTAATAATAAAATTTATGTAAAATTTATGTTTGTGTCCAAGAATAAGATTCTAGGCACACAAGTGTCACAATACATACAAAGTTCCAGAACTGCTTTGAAAATGCTAAACAGCTACACAGAGATGTAAGACACTATAAAATAACAGTAGAGATTTTAATTTGATAATTAGTGTCTATTTATTCTTTAGGTGTTTTTTACATTATTATTTTAGCTTTCATTGTTGTTAAAATAGTAATCAAAAGTAAATTCCACTGCTGTGAGAATCAGAATTTACCACCCGTTTCATGAATTGCATTAAGGCAAAGGACATCCAATTTCTTGAATAGCGTAAATCATATTCCAGTATGTGGAAAACAAGGTTTTATGAAGTCTTGTGCACCATTATGTCCTTGAGCAGAGTGCTCAGATAACTTCAGAATCAACCTGAGATGCATGACAACTAGACTTTATAATCCAAAAAGCTACAGTATATGTAATGTGAGCATTTCTGACAGCAGAGACGGTCTGTACTGTGCAACTATAGAGAAATAAATGAATATTTATGTCATGCTCTGAGGCTCCCTGACACAGTACACTTATGAAATGTGAAGGAACTCGGTTGTGCTGGCGCTTTTCATGAAATATTGCATCAGCTGGAAAGAAACAGATGACAACTACAGCGAAATATATGTGAAACTGCACGGTGAAACTGTCACATACTGCATTATGATGATGGGCCTGTGCACATGTAAGTGACAGCTGTCAAGCAATGCAATATAAACAGTTAATGTGTGAGATTTTTAATAATCCAGAAATGTTTGGATCTCAATTTTGAAATGCACAAATCAGCATTTTTTGGGAAATGCACAAATCGGCGAATTGTTTACCGCACTTTCCCCATCAACAGTGCACTGGTTACTGAAAAACTGAAAGATTTGAACTAAAACTGAAACGTTTACATAGAGCTATACAGTATATTTAAATGGTAGTATTTACTTTTAAATTGGAAAAGTTTGAAAAGTTATACTCAACTTATTTACTGTAAAAATAAATAAATAATAAAGAGTGAAAAATTATACATAACTCAACTTCGTTTTTGTTAAACTATAAAAATAATAAAATATAGCTGCTAGCAGCAATTATCAGGGTCAAGTGCCACAGAAGCAGAATAAGGAGCTAAAAATCAAGGCAGCGAGCATCAGACAAATAAATACATAAATACAATCACTTGTAATTTGACAATTACATATTACCTTTGAATGTAATTAACTTCTTTCTGTTATTATTATTATGCAAATGATAAAAATAATTGTGCATATGTGCAAATAGTTTAACATCTAATGCAGAATGAAGTTTATAATAGTAATAATGATAATTAGTTCTGTCATGACAACTCTCGCAGTGTTTGGCATTGAAAAGGGCGAGACAATGTTTGGTCTTGGTGGAATAGATGGTTAATAGATAAATAGATAATAGATAAATAGTTGGTTATTGCTGCTACTGCTGATATTGCTGCTGCTGCTGTTATTGCTGCTGCTGTTATTGCTGCTGCTGTTGATTATTACTGCTGCTGTTGATTATTGCTGCTGCTGTTGTTGGTTATTGCTGCTGCTGTTGTTGGTTATTGCCGCTGCTGCTGTTATTGCTGCTGATGATGATATTGCTGCTGCTGCTGCTATTACTGCTACTGCTGATATTGCTGCTGCTGCTGTTATTGCTGCTGCTGCTGTTATTGCTGCTACTGCTGATATTGCTGCTGCTGCTGTTATTGCTGCTGCTGTTATTGCTGCTGATGATGATATTGCTGCTGCTATTACTGCTACTGCTGATATTGCTGCTGCTGCTGTTATTGCTACTGCTGCTATTACTGCTACTGCTGATATTGCTGCTGATGCTGTTATTGCTGCTGCTGATATTGCTGCTACTGCTGATATTGCTGCTGCTGTTATTGCTGCTGCTGTTGATATTGCTGCTGCTGCTGCTGTTATTACTGCTACTGCTGATATTGCTGCTGCTGCTGTTATTGTTGCTGTTGTTATTGTTTCTGCTGTTATTGCTGCTGCTGATATTGCTGCTGCTGCTGTTATTGTTGCTGCTGTTATTGCTGCTGCTGTTATTGTTTCTGCTGTTATTGCTGCTGCTGTTATTGCTGCTGCTGATATTGCTGCTGCTGATATTGCTGCTACTGCTGATATTGCTGCTGATATTGCTGCTGCTGCTGCTGATATTGCTGCTGCTGATATTGCTGCTACTGCTGATATTGCTGCTGATATTGCTGCTGCTGCTGATGATTATTGCTGCTGCTGCTGTTGTTGTTGTTGCTGCTGCTGCTGGTTATTACTGCTGCTGCTGCTGCTATTGCTGTTACTGCTGTTGGTTATTGCTGCTGCTGTTATTACTGCTGATGCTGCTGTTATTGCTGCTGCTGCTATTGCTGTTACTGCTGTTGGTTATTGCTGCTGCTGTTATTACTGCTGATGCTGCTGTTATTGCTGCTGCTGCTATTGCTGTTGCTGCTGTTGATTATTGCTGCTGCTGCTGCTGTTATTGCTGTTGCTGCTGTTAGTTATTGCTGCTGCTGTTATTGCTGTTACTGCTGTTGATTATTGCTGCTGCTGCTGTTGGTTATTGCTGTCGCTGCAGTTGGTTATTGCTGCTGCTGCTATTGCTGTTACTGCTGTTGGTTATTGTTGCTGCTGTTATTACTGCTGATGCTGCTGTTATTGCTGCTGCTGCTATTGCTGTTACTGCTGTTGGTTATTGCTGCTGCTGTTATTGCTGTTGCTGCTGTTAGTTATTGCTGCTGCTGTTATTGCTGTTACTGCTGTTGCTGCTGTTGATTATTGCTGCTGCTGCTGTTGATTATTGCTGCTGCTGCAGTTGGTTATTGCTGCTGCTGTTGCTGTTATTGCTGCTGCAGAGCAAGTACAGGACTTGCTACTGCCAATGCATACACAACACGCTGCTGTGAGCAAGTAATACATGCTGCTGCTGTACAATATAGCATACATGAATTACCCGTAGCAGATCTATACAGGTGGAGCTGAGGAAGGTGGAGCGTTTCTGAAAGTGCGCTGCAAACTGCTACAACAAATGCTGACCAAGTATTTGAAGGTTGAGGAGTGAGCTCATTGGCTACCGATTAGGGCTGGGCGATATATCGCATGACATTGTTAGGCGCATCTCGTCAGTAAAGCAAGTTCCTTGTTTAGTAGTAAATCGCCATCACCTGCTTTCAGATGGAGCGGCATTTACTACACAGAGCTGTAGTTAACTGACAAGCTGAGCCATATCGCATTAATTATCGCAGGCGATAAAGATAATTAATGCGATATGGCTCAGCTTGTCAGCAGCTTTACTGACGAGATGCGCCTAACAATGTCATGCGATATATATCGCCCAGCCCTACTACTGATACAGCAGGAAACAATCAGCTGTGTCCTATAGAGAATGATGTGATTGCAAGCAGACTGAATTAAGGACCTATAAGTCTGCGCCATCTAGAGTTTCATGACAGACCTTTGTAGTTATTATTCTTCTTCTAAATAAACTCCATTCCATTTGCATTAGATGCTAACCTTTTTGCACAAGAGATTCTCCACTGGTTTAGCATGTTTCTCTATCAGGACAGACCTGAGATTATGTACCATGCAATACTCACGTTTTTGCCTGCCTCTCCTGTTCCAGGTCTTGTCGCTGGGCGCAGATGTGCTGCCGGAATACAAGCTCCAGACGCCACGCATGGATAAGTTCACCATCCTGCACTACAGCCCATTCAAAGCAATGTGGGATTGGCTCATCCTGCTGCTGGTTATTTATACAGCCATTTTAACCCCTTATTCTGCTGCCTTCCTGCTCAACGACATCGAGGAACAAAAAAGACGGAAATGTGGCTATTCCTGCAGCCCTCTTAACATGGTGGACTTAATGGTGGACATCATGTTCATCATCGACATCCTCATAAACTTTCGCACCACGTACGTGAACTTGAACGAGGAGGTGGTGAGCGATCCGGGCAAGATCGCCATCCATTACTTCAAAGGCTGGTTCCTTATAGACATGGTGGCGGCCATTCCCTTCGACCTGCTCATATTTGGATCAGGATCAGAAGATGTAAGTGACACCAGAACTTAATCAGCTTCCATCTGCATTTGGCTGCCGGTGTAAACTAGGGATCTTAAACTCAAATTATCAATTGGCAGGTGGTGTTCTCCTTCTCATTGGCACAGTTATACACTTAACACACACACATGCAGACAAATTTTGCAATGGATGTGAGCATACAAGCCTGTTTTTGTTGTCAACTAGGCTACTATTATATATTTACATTCGTGCAATTATGAGGCAAGTTTTTTAATTAATACAACACTTCAAATGTTTGGGGTCGGAAAGCTTTAGTAATGTTTTTGAAAGAAGTCTCACCAAGGCTGCATTTGTTTGATCAAAAATACAGAAAAAAAAGTAATATTGTGAAATTTTAATACAATTTAAAATGACTTTTCTATTCCTTTGACGCAAAGCTGAATTTTCAAACATTTTGAAAACAGTTGAAAACCCTGATAAATTCTTTGATAAATAGAAAGTTCAAAAGAACAGCATTTATTTGAAATAGAATTCTTTTGTAACATCATAAATGTCTTGACTGTCCTTTTTGATCAACATAATGCATCCTTCCTGAATAAAAGTATTAATTTATTTCACAAAAAAAATATCTTGCAGACCCCAAACTCTTGAACGATGGCGTATGCATTTGGCAGATGCGTTTATCCAAAGCAAATGACAAAGCATTTAATATATCTGGGATTTTATCATATCATGCATGTACACCAGAAATCAAACCCATGAACTTGGCATCACAATCACCATATCAGTTGAGCTACAGAAACATTTGGAAATAGGCTGTGTGCTTTAAGAGAACAACAGAAAAACATTCAAATCAAGTTAAAAAAAAAAACTTTTAGGGAAAAACAGGGCACGCATGCCAATAGTTTAAGACCTAAACTATTTGTTTACCCTTTTATTTATTTAATTCATTGTTTGTACTGCGTCCATTATGTAGATCCGATCAGATCTAGCGTTTTGCAGAGGTCAGAAAGCTTTTAGCACTGGTGGGCTGCTGATTCTTCTTACAAATACAATACAAATATTTCAGTGAATCAGGGATTACAGTGTTGTTTTCCACCCCTTTTTTTGAATGGCCTTCATTTCTGAATCCATTTATTTGGATTAGTGGCTTACCAAACTGGAGTCAATGATTATGGTGAGAGAGAGAGAGGAAAGAGAAAACTGATGTTTGAACAGCTTACAGGCTGAATCATTGGCACGCCGGTTGGCTTGTTTCCTCGCGTGTTTATGTAGGCACATCCGTCAATGGCCTATCATGAGCTCTTGGCACATCCCAGCATATGGTTTCCTCGGTTTGTGGTCTGTTCCAGTGACAGCAACTCTGTCAGAGCCATATACAGCCTAAGGACACCAGAAACAAACACAGTGGCTTTTAAAATATTAAAGAATGGAATTATAGATTAAGACCTACTGGAAATGTCATTATTTGATGGCATGCTGTATATTTTTAGACGATAGAGGGGTTTTGATGCTTGGTCTTGCTAAGTATATTGCTTTCGTTCAGATCATATTTCCCCAGAGGTCTCATATTCGCACAGTTGTTCTGAAAAGGGCCATCGAGCTCCAGCCATCCAACAGCATTGAAGATCACCCAATTAACAAAGCTCACGCTCTCAGCATCTGCGCTCGTTTTCACTGGAGGCGCTCTCACATCTATCTCTGGTCACAACTAGGGATGGGTGATATAGCTAAAAAAAAATCTTCATATTTATGTATCTGTTCTCTGAAATGTCTGAAAAGTGTGATTTCTTTTTTTCACAGGAATCCAAATGTCTAATTTTTCACAACCAAACAGTGAGTGTAGTAGACTCAAAATATTTAATGAAGGGTAAAATGATTAAAGGCATGTTTTCCACACTATTTTTCACTAAATGCAATAAAAATATATATATATTTAATTGCACAAGTATATAACAATACATTCATAATCATCCCCTTTCCTGAAATATTTTAATCCTACAATATTTCTGTAAACATTTTTAATTTGCAAATTAATCATTGGAATCCAATTTTCGATCAATAGTCTGTTAAAACAGAAAAGTTTGAACTGATTCACACAAACTTACAAACTCTATTTTATTTTTTACATTAAATAATCTGAATCTAATTGAACTTGAATGAATGTTTGGTTGGAATTATGGTTTCTCTGATTGTAAAAAATAAATAAAAATCAATTTAAAATATTTCAGACCAAATACATAAACATACATACAGTACCGTTCAAGTTTGGTGTTGGTAAGACTTTAAAAAATACTGTCACATCTTTGTCTTTACTGTCACTTTTGATTAATCTAATGTATTATTAGTGAATAACATTACACAAATGAGACATGACTGTGCCATTGAGGATGCTTTATGGTGAACTGATGCCTCTGTGGTCTGCCAGATAGATATGGTCTGCTAGTCAGCGGTCAGACTGCGGTGTGTTTGTGCACTACTTAGGGAATGAGTGGGTCAGGCTGATGGCAGGTGGTTTTAGGATGCATCTCAGTCACAGCACTCAGATGAAAAACTTTGGGTCTCTGCAAAACCCACTGGCGACGACCACAGCTTGCACAAGCCCTTATTATATTTGATAGGCTTTTATTTTATATTTGACATTTGTACTTATCAACACAACATGCATGAGCATATAGTCATACACACTGACTCACATTTTTACCATTACGCATACCGTCATGTGTGTTTGATGGATAATTATGTTGACTTGACATAACATGTTAGCAAGATGTGTTAAAACATATGCTAGCATCATGCTAAAGAATGCTAGTAATGTGCTAAAACATGTTAGCAACATATAGGCTACATGTTAGAAATATGTTAACATTGTGCTAAATCATGATTTAAAAAAATGTTAGAAACATTAAAACATACTATAAACATACAGATGATTTTAGGAGCATGCTAGCAATGTGCTACATAATGTTAATACATGTTAAAAGCATGGTAGCAGTCTGTTAAATCATGATAGGAACATGCTAAATCATGCTATCAACATGTTAAAACATGCTAGCATTGTGCATTTTATTGACTTCTCTGTGTGAAATCTCATACTCATGGTTTTAATAGTTGTTTTAAACTTTCAGACAAGGCTTCAAACTTTACTCGTATAGTTAAACGGTGAAATTTAAAATGAGGTCAAACTTGATTAACAATCAGTTTAATTGAGCATCCATCGTATCGGCATGTCCAGCTATAACTCAAAGACGTGATTTGCTGTGAACAGGATCTGCTAATGAGTTTATAATGGGCCGCTCATGATAGATGCAGCACTTCTCAACGTGAAAGTAGAAAAATCCCACGTGCTTTACTCCACAAGCTCGCCAACACACTGTCAGTGCTCGTATATGTTAGGAATCCTGACAGATGCATCCGTTAAGACATGTTCTAAAAATACCCGGCGCAGGTCCTAACCTCGCTTTGTGAGGCCACGGTATAATTGCCAGCTAAACAAATGATCTCCCACCGGGGGACGACGAGTGATGTTGTTGAAGGAGTCTTTTGGATGAGACGGTGCCCGCTGTCAGCTCCTATAGGGACCGTTGTCTCTATCTATTGAACACATTTCACCTGCAAATGAGGATTTATCTTGGTAGTTCAGCAAGAGCTAGATGAGATTCTGAAATTCATTACTCAGGTCTCTCATGTTGGGGGTTTATTTTATCCTCACGGTGCAAAATTTTGATGAGATGGATCTCTGGTGTTGGCACAGCAGTGTAATGGACTAAAATTAAACAGGATTATCAAAATATTAATTAGTGTGGCAGTCATGAAGACATTACAGTAGAACCCAGAAATGAGCTTTGGGTGTATTAGGCCACAGTGCGTTCCGGCTTTTCTAATACGGTTAACTGTGGTTAATTAAAGCTATAAAAGCCCACGCTCTGTGCCAAAACCTAGCGAGGCTACGACATACATAGGAATAAGTGAGTGATTCGGGAAACTCTTCATAGGCTGTAATTCCAAGTGTTACATAAATAACACAAAGTGCATGGGATTCCCAAATCACAACTGATTTCAGAAGAGTTTGAAGATTACGTTAAGCATGTTACCCAATCTGTTTCATAATGAATCGAAAATACATTTAAACTTCTCATAATAGCAAAGCATCTTTAATGTTGTGTTTTGTGCTTTAGCAAAGTATCTGTCAAACAAATTAAAACCGAAAGCGTGATATGGCTTTGTGTCCTTATTGAATTGTAAAAAACTGTGATTTAATTAAATAAGTATAAATTATATGGTATTAAATAGCTTGTGATCTGGCAGTGAACTCCATATCTGCATGTGCTGTGAGTTTAGCATGCATTTAGGAACGTAGCGGGCACCAGTTTCGCATTATTTTCACATTTGCCTAATTCCCAACATTTTCATAAGATGATGATTACAGCATTTCACCTGATTTGTAATGAGACCCGTTTGTAAACCTGGTTTCACAGAAACGGTAGCTTTCTGCCAAAATAAAAGCTCAACTGCAGTTTCCATCCAAATGAAAGCTCAAGGGTTTATTTCTTGCAAGTGCAGAAATTGGGACAAACGTAGTCTAATTTTCCTTTACTGTAGCATACATTAACATACTAGTGGAATATTCATTTTCATTTATTTTACAGTGCATTTGTTTTACAATATTTGGCTATTACTGTCATAGGAATTATAATATTATTATTATTATTGTGAATGAGGGTCGACTCGAATCCCCTTTAAAGTTCAGGTCAAAGTCAATTCACCAACTTTTTCCTTTGTTTAATTCACACACTGAACATGAGTCCTGGGGGAGCGTATTATTGTGTACTATGCATTTTTATGCTCATTAGAGTATTGGGTCGTTTAACGGGTCGTAACCTCTTGGACATTATTTGATTTGGGGTCATATGATGCTATTTTAAAGGTTCATTATTTTAAATAGTGGGTGTAATAGAATACACTGCAAAAAAATGCTTTTCTTACTTAGTATTTTTGTCTTGCTTCCAGTCCAAATATAAAAAAAAAAGATGCATTCCGGGGGAATTAATCAAAATTAAGTGAGTTTTTGCTTAAAACAAGCAAAATTATCTGTCCATGGGGTAAGAAAAATAATCTTGTTTCTGTCTGAATTAAGATTATTTTTCTTACCCCATGGACAGATTGCTTGTTTTAAGCAAAAACTCACTTAATTTTGATTAATTCCCCCGGAAATTAAGACATAATATATTATCTAATCTTACTTATCTAGTAAATGCATCTTGATTTGAGAATTTTTTTTATATTTGGACTGGAAACAAGATAAAAATACTAAGTAAGAAAAGCATTTTTTGCAGTGTAGGTTAACATGCTTTAGTGTTAAAGCTCCTACAAAGCTCTTCCTTACAAAAAGCTCAGAGTGCTCTGATTGGCCAGAAGACCCGGTGCGTTGTGATTGGTCAAACACCTCAAGAGATGCCAGCTTCAGCCTCCAAAGCTTTAAGCAATATCAAAAATGTATTTATAATATTTATAAATATTGTCTGTTTTGCCATCAGTTCGAGCCCAAGTCAGATTCTGAAAAAGCGGATGATCAAGCCAATCGATCAGAACCAACTTTTCAAGCACGACTCGAGCAGAACGTTTCACAGTGGTCAGTAGTCTTTGTATATACCCGGCGTTGTTCTCTCAGGTTCAGGAGGCTGTCCTCTGTGAAATGCACTGTGCACAAGCAGACTTGTGGGTTGAACTACTCAGGAACAGATTCATGAATAAATCTTAACCTCAGATCCCCAATTTCATCCATTTTCAGAAGGCCAAACAAATGGGGTTTGTGTTGGCATCCAAACGTGACATGACGACAACACTACAATTCACTGAATCCTCGTCTTCTTTCTTCGCATATGCCTTTGGACGGGCGTTATGCTAATATTTCACATTGTGACGTGGACGTTTGAGGAAGTAATATCTATACTTGGATTGAGGCATTTTATGCAGGTCTGGAATCTCTGTTAGGGTGTTTTCAAATCTGTAGTTCGGTTCATTTGGTCCGGAACAAGGGCGAAAAATTATACTTTGTAGCATTTTTCAGGCATTTTGGTTCCTTTTCACACCACACTGATCGCTCTGGTCCGAATCAGTTTATGAGTTGATAAAACGAACCAAAATGCAGTCACGTGACAGCATCCACATCACTCGTTGGCCAGATGTGTCTTGAACTTATTTCCATAACTGCACTTCGATTGGTCAGAATTAGCGTGCGGGAAAATTCCAACAGAACTCCCAGAAGTAAACAAAATCCGGCAGACAACACGCCAATGTTTACTATGGAAAGACGACTGCGTGGGCTGATTGTATCCTTGGTTATATTTTATTATATAGTTTGTCTACACCACTTTAGACAAACAATAATATTTGAAAATGAAGCGAGGATGCGGCTCGAAAATAATGTTAATAATTTCTATCAGGCTCCGCACCTCCTCACAACTCAAAGTTTGTCCGTGAGCTGCCATGCTTAAAGTGCAGACTGTTAACAAACATTTCTATACAGATATATACAGATATATCACACACTAAGGGAAAAGGAAAACATTAAAAAGCACAGATCACTAGGTTTTGAAGCCTAGGAGAAAGCAACAGAGAACCTGATTAGCCTTAATGAGTCAAATGAGTATTTTCTAATCTTTCTTGGTAAAATGCAATCTGTTCACAATCTTACTAATGAGCACCTTCTCTCTTTCCCAAGACGACCACTCTGATTGGCCTGTTGAAGACAGCGCGACTCCTCCGACTGGTTCGTGTTGCCAGAAAGCTGGACCGTTACTCTGAATACGGCGCAGCAGTTCTCATGCTCCTCATGTGTATATTTGCTCTGATTGCCCATTGGCTCGCCTGCATCTGGTACGCCATTGGAAATATGGAGAAACCGTACCTGGACCATAAGATCGGCTGGCTTGACAATCTCGAGGTGTCCATTGGGAAGAAAATAAACTACAGTGACCCAAGCTCTGGGCCGACCATAAAGGATAAATACGTCACTGCACTGTACTTCACATTCAGTTCGCTGACCAGCGTGGGCTTTGGAAACGTGTCCCCGAACACCAACTCGGAGAAGATCTTCTCCATCTGCGTCATGCTCATTGGATGTAAGTCTGAAACACATGCATGTACGCAAATAGCTTAAAGGGATCAATCGTTCCAAAACTGACATTTCTGTCATTACTCACCCTCATGACGTCCCAAACAAAACAAAAACAATTATTTTTCTGGAGAAACAGAAAGGGAGAAAGTTTCCATGAAAAAAATAAACATGGTGACTAAATAGTTTAATGTTTGGGTGAAATATTCCTTTGAATAGTGAAAGCAATATGTACACAACCATTTAAAAGTTTAAAGTTTTTTAAAGGTATCAGTAGGCCTACTTTTATTAAACAAAGACGCATTAAATTGCTCAAAAGTGAAATTAAAGACATTTATACTGTAACAAAAGATTTCTATTTCAAATAAATCTTGTTCTTTTGAACTTTCTATTCATCAAAGAATGCTGAATTCCTCTAAAATATGAATATTTAACACTGATAATAATCAGAAATGTTTTTAGAGCAGCAAATCATCATATTAGAATGATTTCTGAAGGATCATGTGACACTGAAGACTGGAGTAATGATGCTGAAAATTCAGCTTTGAATCACAGGAATAAATTACATTTTAAAATATTTTCACAAAAAAAATTAAATTGTAATAATATTTCACAATATTTACTGTATTGTTGATCAAATAAATGCAGCCTTGGTTTGCATAAGAGGCTTAAAAACATTTTTAAAGAATTTAATTGAGCCCTGTTTGATCGTGAGAGAAACTTGGCAAGGTATATGAAAAAAAAATTAATTAATATTCTTCAATATTCAATTGAAGTGCATGTCCTGAGATGGCTGCAATGAATTTTAAATGACTCAGGTATCTGTAAACAATTCATACTGACATATTTAATCTCTGTTTCAATCTAGCAGATTAATCCTAATACTATTTCAAATCAATATGTTTATTGTCTTTTCAAGACCCCATGACATCATCTTCAATCCATGTCTGTTAGTGTTTAGCCCAGCTACTGTACTGCTAAATGTTGACAAAAATACATTTTAGCATATACATTTACAGTAAAACTACTGATGACTCATCCTGCACTCAGGGACAGACAGTGGTGTAAAGCGTTTGTGTAAATGTAGGTAGTTACTGTACTTAAAGGTATAGTTCACCCCAAAAAAATGGAAATTCTGTCATTTCTTGCCCACCCTCAAGTTGTTTCAAACCTGTATGAATTTCTTTCTTCTGCTGAACACAAAAGAAGATATTTCAAAGTCAATACTGACATGTAACAAAATATCTTCTTTTGTGTTCAGCAGAATAAAGAAATTCATACAGGTTTGAAACAACTTGAGGATGATTACAGAATTTTCTTTTTTTGGGTGAACTTTCCCTTTAAGTGTCATTTTGGCTACTTTGTACTTTGAGCATCAAAGGTATTAGCAACTGTTACCCTCTACTTGACTACATTTTGAAAAGAGTATGTATTTTACACCAATACATTTACTCATTGCATTTTGCATAGCACCTAACTTTTTCTGCAGCAGTTTATTTCTGCTACAAAAGAAAAGATATAGCCATCTACAGGGCATTGGAGGCACTATACCTTGTGCGTTTCACCCTCGCTCACCCAAACTTGCCTACTGGGCTACTTTACGTGAACGCGAGTGCATTAGCAGGTATTGCTGAATCGCAGGTGTTTCATATATGAGATGAAACCAGCACGTCCAGTGCAAGTTTTTAAAGAGAAGACATTGAAAAAACAGTCCAAAGTCAAAAATCTATCCCATCATCCCTCAGTGGACAGCACAGTTCAAAACACAGCTATTGAATCAGAACACATCAAGCATAATAATGATAATAATATATAAAGAAACACTAAAATTGGCCTGGCAAAATGTAGCCTTGCATTTGCAATTTCACCCGTGTGACCCTGCCTTGTCTTCTCCAGCTTTGATGTACGCCAGCATTTTTGGGAACGTTTCTGCCATCATCCAGCGGCTGTATTCGGGGACGGCTCGCTACCACATGCAGATGCTCCGTGTGAAAGAGTTCATCCGGTTCCACCAGATCCCAAACCCGCTCAGGCAGAGACTGGAGGAGTACTTCCAGCACTCGTGGACCTACACCAACGGCATCGACCTGAACACGGTGCGTTTGATACATCCTGATCTAGATATTCAACTATTTTTGCATGCTTTTCAAACCTTTATTTTAGATTCGCTAAGACACACTCAAAAAAAGATGGTTTCAACCCATGTTTGGGTCAAATATGGACAAACCCAACAGTTGGTTTAAATTTTGATTGACCAAAACATAAGTTGAAACAACCCAACATTTTTTTGAGTGTAGGATCTATCAATAGTTTCTTTAAACCAAGGCTTTGCAAAAGGTCAATTAAAAACAATCATAAAACAAAAAGTGAGCGCTTTTTCTCTGAACTGTCTGCATTGGACCAATGTGCGCCACAAGTACCGGATGCATGTAGGTTTATTTTATGGCAGCGGCTATTTACACTACATTTAAATAGAAATAGATTATATTTACACTGTAAAAATAGCATAATTTTCTTTGAAATATGTGTAAATGGTAGTTAGATGCTTTTTATACTTATAGTGGCAGATGCTATTTGCACCTCAGTGTTGTTGTACATTAAACGGTATGCAATAATAACAGTGTAAATTATTACATTTATTAAATTATTAAATGGATGCCAACTTATTGGCACAATAAAGCCCTCCCTTCACCTACCCCTATCTGACACGTCAGACACTTTATTTCCACTTTTCAAACAAATGCCTTTCAAATCTGATATTTGTTGGGAAAAGGGAGCAGAGCGAGCTTGGCAAAAGACAGATTTGAACTCGGGTTGAATTGAGCTGTTGTTGACAAATCACCGTCTACTGTAATTTTGTCTGGCCCAATCAGACGTCAGTGGGCGGAGTTAGTGTAAATAGCCTCTGCCAACACTTAGTGTAAATCGACACTCCGCTATTTCATTTCTGTTGCTCATTGAAGTTGGTTTGTTTAAAGGCACACTATGCAAGATTTGTACCTTAATATAACAGCTTCGAAATCATTTCGATGGTAAACAAAAAAACAGCCAGGCAAGTTTGAGAGGTTTGGCGCCCCGTTAAATACAAGTACTCCAAAGTGACTCTAGGGGGCGCTGTTTGAGAAAAACGGAAACTGCATAGTGTGCCTTTGACAAGTAACACTGTTGACAGAAGAACGCTTGTGGAAGACAGTTATACGAGTTCCACCTTTAATGTTTAGTTGATCCTGATAAGCGCTCATTGTCACAGTTGAATACACGTCGGCTTTCTTCTTCCATGAGGGACTTTTGCATCACGAATGCTTTATTTCCTGTCAGACCTTTATAGAACGCGACACACTCCTGAATTCCTATAGAATTCAATCAATCAGATCCTGAAGCGTTTCCAATTTTGTGTGCCATACTTATCAGACGTTCAGCCAACGATCCGAGGCAGAGACTAGGGGACTTCAAGTAAATATTTTACGTCAAACGGGTTCAGCTGACAAAAAAGTGTGTGCATGAGTTGAGTTGAGTTGAACTTTATTGTCCAGTCTGTTTAGCATCCCTGTGCTAAGTCATGTTTGTTGGCACAATTCAGCCAAAAATGAAAAAAATCATATACTCACCCTCACGTTCCTTATTTTTTTTGTGGAATGCAAAAGCTCTAAAAAAGATGAAAAAGCACCATATGAGAATAATCAAAGTAGTTCATACAACTTGTGCGCCGTATTCCAAATCTTCTGAAGAAATATGATCGATTTCCACCAGGAAAAAGAGCAAAATTAAAGTTGTTATTCGCTGAAAATGACCTGTAAAATACGTAAAAGAGCAAAATTTAAAAAAAGTTCTCATTTTGTGTTCCTCAAAAAAGAAAATATGTGTTTGGAATACAAGGGTGACTAAATAATAAGTAAACAATGGCAGACGTTTCATTTTTGGCTGAGCTATTCCTATAAATGATCTCTGAAATGCAATCTGAACATGTGATCACAGTATGAAAGTGTGAGTTTATGTACTGAAAGCAACACCTGTCTCTCTCCATGTCTGCCTCGTGTGAAATGGATCGACCTCGCCACCCTGGGAAGAGCAGGAGGTATTTATATAAACGCATCTTCATTCATGTCTTAGCTCTCATACACATCAAATCATAATAATAATAATAATAATAATAATGACAAAATAAAAAGTGCATCAAAATCATATATACTTGCATATACATATTCCATGCTAGCATGATTTAGCATATATTAGATGGGCGTCTATCATAGCCATTCTATTTTAGACGAGACTTGGAGATTAAAAGTCGCACTTGTTAAAGCAAGTCTGCATGTTGCTAAGAAACTGAATCATTTTTGTTGGCTATTATTGAAGCTTCATTATTTCCTCTCTTTTAATTTATAATTGCACTGCTAGTATGTACACAGTAGTTGGCACTTGCATCATTTTTTCACTTTCACTTAATCTGTCTAGGTTAAAGTCTCTTTCCTGCCACTTTAGCTGGAAGAATACTTTGGCAGAAACATCATAATGCCAAATTTCATTAGCAGTGGAAACAAACTCTTAACACCAGGACTCTGTTCCAAAACCTAGTGAACTGTCGCTTTAAGGCATCATAGAAGCGCTCCCGTCATGAAGGCTGCATCACATTACATATTTCACAATATTACTGTTTTTACTTTTGATCAGATAAATGCAACCTAGCTAAGTTTAAGAGACTTCCTTCAAAATTATGAAATAATCTTAGCGACCCCAAACTTACAAACAGTAATAAGTCTTGTTTTTAAATTGCACTTAACATTTGTGAGTGTTATTATTATTATTATAAGAGTACTGTATTGTTAGTGCCAAACAACAGTTCACTGAAATTTCAGTTTGGATTAGGTATCGTTTGCATTTGAACTATTCTGCTAATCGATGCCTAATTTCAATTCCGATAAGGTAAAAAAAACGTAGATATCATTCGCATTTATTCGAAGTCTTACTCCAAAACATTTGATTGTAGCTGAATACCTTGAACAAAAATCAACAGGCTAAAGAACACTTACACAAGAAACTTTTGCCTTTGGTTTAAAAATACCATAGCAAAAACAACTAGCCTAACTAATGTACATTTCAAGCATTATTAAAGAAAAGTAAACACTCAGTAATAAAAAAAAGAGAAAAAATAAACAAATTAGCAATTGCTCAAATAAATACAACTAAACAAACATACGATTGTGTGATTTTCAGGTATTCAGGTACAGAAACTGTAATCAAATGTAAAATAATACTGCATTTTATAAAAATATATATACATTACAAATATATTTACAAAAGTTATTCAGTCAAGAACAGTGAGTGAATTTTCTTTGTTGATTAACGTTATTATAGAGACAGCAGCAGGAATATTAGGCTACTGTCACTTTAAGAGCTGCACAGATCCAATATACTGTTACATGTGTGTTCTTTCTCGACTGTTTACATTCACTTAAGACAATCGACTGTTTATGAGGATATTTTGACAGTATTTTGTGTGTATTTGTCCGTTCAAGTGCAAAAAGACACAGAAGAGAACTCAGTTCAGTGTCACGCACTAGTCGGTATGAGAAGCGGCTTTCTGTGTGCAAGTTTTGGATGTGTGCGCAGCACAGAAAACAGTGCGTGGGTCTTCTTGCACTTGAATGGTTTAAAGTCCTATTAAAATGCACACAAAGGAATTAATAAGAGGAATCGATATTTTAAAGGGGTGGTTGATTATGATTTCACTTTTCTAACTTTAGTTAGTGTGTAATGTTGCTGTTTGATCATAAACAACATCTGCAAAGTTACAACACTCAAAGTTCAAAGCAAAGGGAGATATTTGCTTTTAAAGAAATCGCTTTTTAAGGACTACAACAAACGGCTGGTAGAGACTACACCACATTCCTCCTGGGTTAGTGACATCACCAACCCTAAAATTTACATAAACCCCGCCCCCGGAACACGATTTATAGATTATCATGACAGAATATGCTAATCAATGACTAGAAGATAACTACACATAAGCTTCATAAATTCATCAGCTAACCATTCAGAAATGTTGTCTACATGTTGTCACCTCTTTTTGAGTCTCTCCATCATTGTCTGACTCCGCTTTGAGCAAAAAAGGCTAAAAGTTTTTGAAATTTTCAGTGCATGTCTGTGTGAGTGCAAGCTGTTTAAGCTCCGCCCCCTGTGCCGTGAGCAGCAGCTCATTTGCATTTAAAGGAACAGACACAAAACGGTGCGTTTTTGCTCACCCACAAAAATTGACAATTTTAACATGCTATATAAAAATATCTGTGGGGTATTTTGAGCTAAAACTTCACACACACACTCTGGGGACATCAGAGACTTATTTTACATCTTGTGAGAAGAGCATTATACCAGCACTTTAATTTTATAACAAGTATCCGATTTTCGAAATTCCAACCCAAGTCAGGACGCTGCCTGTGTACGAGTTACAGAACATATTAACACCACAGAATAACAAACAGTGTAATTGAAGATAATGTCTGCACTAATGTTTCCTTTAATCTTCAGTGATGGATCTGATAGAGTGGAGTATCTATTCACCTCATTCTCACGTCTCTCTGCAGGTCTTAAAGGGCTTTCCTGAGTGTTTGCAGGCAGATATTTGTCTCCATCTGAACCAAAGTCTCCTTCAGGGATGTAAGGCATTCCAGGGTGCGACTCAAGGGTGTCTGCGTGCTCTCGCCATGCGCTTCAAAACCACGCACGCCCCTCCTGGAGACACACTCGTGCACTGTGGAGACGTTCTCACCGCGCTCTACTTCCTGTCTCGAGGATCCATTGAGATCCTCAAGGACGACATAGTGGTGGCCATTCTGGGTAAGAGCTCACAAGCTTGTTTTAAAGGAAGTGCTAATGGAAAGTGACTTCAAATCCATAATATATGAAAAACATGAATATATAAAATGAATAAATAAAAATATTACTATAAAATGACACACACATATTATATTATATGTGTGTGTGTATATATACATATAGCATATGCGTGTATTTACATTTACATTTAGCAGACGCTTTTGTCCAAAGCGACTTACAATTTAGGACTAAATTAAGCGAGTCATCGTGAAGAGGCAAAAACAATGCAAGAAGTGCTCAAAATACGAAGTTCAGGCATTGTTCAGAGTAGCATAAGCCAGATAAGGGAGGATTAAAGGAAAAGGAAAGAATTATTATATATATATATATATATATATATATATATATATATATATATATATATATATATATATATATATATATATATATATATATATATATATATATATATATATATATATATATATTTCTTTTTTTTTTATGAGGTTGCACATTGCTGCACATTGGTATATATTGCACAATTGCTGCACATTGTATGTACAGACCCTTTCCAAAAAATCCAGCAGGACTTGCACCTGCCCACACTGCCAAAAGAACCAAAACCTGGTTCAATGACCATGGTATCACTGTGTAATTACTGTGTGATTTCATGTAATATTCTAATTTTTTTAAATCCTGTTTTGGTGGGTTTTATGAGCTGGAAGCCCAAATTATATACAAATAAACAACTAAATACTTGAAATAGTTTAAGTTGTGGGCCCTGAATCTATAATCTATGGAAGTTTAACGTTTTGAATGGAATTATGGAAATAAATAAACTTTTCCATGATATTCAATTTTTTTGGAAAGGGTCTGTATGTGTGTATATTCATTACATTTTATATAGCGCTTTTCTCTGCATTTAAAGCGCAATACATAGAAAGGGGGGGAATCTCCTCAACCACCAGCAATGTGCAGCATTTACCTGGATGATGCGACGGCAGCCATATTGCACCAGAACGCCCACCACACACCAGCTTACTGGTGGATAGGAGACAGTGATGAAGCCAATCAGTGTCTATGGGGATGATTAGGAGGCCATGATGGACAGAGGCCACTGGGCAAATTTGGCCAGGATGGGATTTTTAATGACCACAGAGAGTCAGGACCTCAGTTTAACGTCTCATCCAAACGATGGTGCTTGTTACAGTATAGTGTCCCCGTCACTTTACTAGGGCGTTTGGACCCACACAGACCACAGGGTGAGCGCCCCCTACTGGCCTCAGTAACACCTCTTCCAGCAGTAACCTGGTTTTATATATATATATATATATATATATATATATATATATGCACACACGTAAGATGCTCACCAATGCTGCATTTATTTGATCAAAAATATAGTAAAAACAGTAATATTGTGAAATATTATTTCAATTTAAAAGTACTCTTTTCTATTTGAATAAATTTTCAAATGTAATTTATTCCTGTGATCAAAGCTGAATTTTCAGCATTACTCCAGTCTTCATTGTCACATGATCCTTCAGAAATCCTATTATGATTTGATGCTCAAGAAAATTTTCTGATTATTATCATCTGATTATTTATGTTGAAAATAGTTTCATATTTTTAGTGCAAACCATAATACATTCTTTTTTTTTCAAGATTCTTTGATGAATATAACGTCAAAAAGAACATAATTTATTTGAAATATAAATATTTTAGAACATTATAAATGCTTTACTGTCATTATTGATTAATTTATTGCATCATCGCTGAATACAATTATTTTAATTTAAATAATTTTAATATTAATATTAATATTTAATTTTAATATTAATTTCGTTAAAAAAAGAAAAAATCTTACTGACCCCCAAACTTTTCAAATGTTAGTTTATAAAAAATATAATGACTATTACTCAGTGCCGTTTAGAAGGACATTTTGAGATTAGACCTCTTGGTACTTCAATAACCCTGCTCTAGATATTTAATTAAGGAATCACTTATTCACTTATAAATGACTATTTTAATCAAAGGTAGACTATTTTTAAAATCTTGCATAAGAATATATGTCATTGTCTCATTATTTCTCACTGTGCTCTTGTGATCGATGTTTTAGAGAAAGCCGATAATGCAATAGTTTGAGTTGTGTGTGTGCGAGGACTTTCTGTTGTTTACCGATGCGCTGGTTAGCAACGAGAGAGAGAGGGCACACGCTGTATCTCCCACTGGGTAGATGTGCCATTGTCCCTACAAGCTTTAACACACAGCTGAGAGCCCAGGTGCCCAGGGTGCCGTTTGCTCCGTCTACAAATCAAAAGGCACAGTTATTGTTCTCTCAGAAAATGTCAAACAGATGAGCATATTCTGGAAACAAGCCTGTCTTTCCTTTTCAGGATTTTTTGCATTGTGTTCCATTCTGTGTCTAGAACCGTGTCTGATAAGAAGAGGCTTCTGACATTTCTATTAAGTGGCTCCTGCTGGATGTGTTTGGCATCTTCAAAGCGACAGGAGAGAGAGAGAGAGAGAGAGAGAGAGAGAGAGAGAGAGAGAGAGAGAGAGAGAGAGAGAGAGAGAGAGAGAGAGAGAGAGAGAGAGAGAGAGAGAGAGAGAGAGAGAGAGAGAGAGAGAGAGAGAGAGAGAGAGAGAGAGAGAGAGAGAGAGAGAGAGAGAGAGAGAGAGAGAGAGAAACGTGAGGGAACGAACAAAAGTGTATATGGCTAATATACAATTCATTTAAACCACATGAGATATAAATAATTCTTTTATTCAGCAATAATGTATTAAATTGATCAAAAGTGATTGTAAAGACATTTAAAATGTTTATTTTAAAATTTTATTTTAAATAAATGCTGTTCTTTTGAACATTCTACTCATAGAATCATGGGGGGGAAAGTAGTGGAAAAAAATATGAAGCAGCACAACTGTTTTCAACAAGTTATTGGTAAATATTGGTAATAATAAATGTTTGTTGAGCAGCAAATCATCATATTAGAATGACTTCTGAAGGATCATGTGACGCTGAAGACTGGAGTAATGATGCTGAAAATTCAGCTTTGATCACAGGAATAAATTACATTTGAAAATGTATTCAAATAGAAAACAGTTCTTTTATATTGTAATAATATTTCACAATATTACTGTTTTTAACTGTATTTTTGATCGGACAAATGCAGTCTTGGTGAGAGACTTCTTTCAAAAACATTTAAAAAACTCTGAAATAAAAAAAAAATTACGCATTATATACTTGAAATTCACTAGAATATTTGAAATCAGAAACTGTACATTAACCCATTAATCGTTCCATCACTATTGACTACTTAAACACAGCGAAGTATTAAAAAAAAATGGATTTGTGCGTCAAGTGATGAGGGAGGGGAGAGAAATTATATTTATATCGTCTTGCTATAAATGTCATTTTCTTTACATTGTCTTTACATTTAAAAAAGAGCTATTTAAGGCAAAAAAATAAAATAAAATAATAATTAGCCAGCACTTTTGATGCCAGAGAGCCGGCGTGTGACTGACAGGTCTCCTTAACTTCAACACAGTTTAAAAGCTCTGTTTTTTCATCAGATGAATATTCAGTGACATAATAGGGTCAAAACAGTGCAGTGCAGACGGCCACGGTGAAAAGTTCTCAAACCTCACAAAGTGACTCTTTATGCTGAAATGCTGCCAGTAGAGCTGAACTCGTGTTGAACCCTGAGCCTTCATTTAAAGGGATATTTCACCGCTGGAAAGATGAATGTGTATTTAAATTGGGTCATTTATGTAGTAGAAATGTGAAATTATTGTAGAAGTTGGAGCCTTCTAGACTGAGAAAAGCCAGAAAATGTATTTTTGGCTCATGTGGATGAAAGACAACAACTCCCAGAATGCACTTGCTTCGCTGCCCTACGAGGCCACGCCCAAGCCACGCCTACCGGTTACAGAGGGCAGTATCGGGAGAAATGATACAGCTAGGCTACTAGTCGACTCGAAACTGAAAAGACGGCGTTTTATCGTGAGATCCCCCTATGGGCGGGTTGAAGACATGCGGGACGAGCTCCTCCTACTGGCTGGCGTCTCTCGCCTCTGCACAAAAAGCCTCTGATGAGCTAAATGACGATTTTTGCGTCATCTGAGTTTTTTTTCCAGACACACAATACAGAAATCTCTCGTCTCCAGGGGACATGAGGGAGGGAAGCACGGTCATTCCAGAATACTACCGGGTTTCTACTGATACAAAGCTAACCGGTGAAGTATCCCTTTAATAATGTTCTTTGGATCCATTAAGAAGAGAAAGTGCTTCTCATCCCTCCTGTGCTCCACTGGAAGGCCCACAATGCTTCACTTCTGCTGCTTCTTCATGGTGAGATTTAGAAAGGTGTCAGATCCCTTATGAACAGCCGTGTCAGGCATTTTAGCCAATTGAGTTTAATGTCACCTGCAGCTCAGTCACGTCTCTCTCATTTAAAGCAGAATCACTCGGTGGGCCTGACATTTACCCGGGAGCGGCCCAGCTGAGAGCCCGCTGATTTTTGAGATAAACTGTAACTTGAATGGACTTTGGTGCAGGACGTTTGTGGCATTTTATAAAACATGAGAGACAATGGTAAGGAAAGATGTACAATTAAAAATAAAATACATTTGCACTTCCTGAACAAGCAGTGCTTGTAAAGGTAAAAGTTGAGATACATTACTGTTCAAAAGTTTTTTTTTCAACAAGATGTATTAAAATTGATTAAAAGTGACAGTAAAGTCATTTATAATGTTACAAAAGATTTGTACTTTTTAACTTACTATTCATCAAAGAATCCACAGTTTCCACAAAAATAGCAGCAAAAACTGTTTTGAACATTGATAATAATCATAAATATCATATTAATCATCACATTAGAATGATTTCTGAAGGATCATGTGACGCTGAAGACTGGAGTAATGATGCTGAAAATTCAGCTTTGATCACAGGAATAAATTACATTTAAATATATATTCAAATAGGAAACAGTTCTTTTAAATTGTAATAATATTTCACAATATTTCTGTTTTTACTGTAATTTTTTGATCAAATAAATGCAGCATTGGTAAGCATAAGAGACTTTAAAAACATTTTAAAATCCTACCAACCTCAAACTTTCGAAAGTCAGTGTTTTATTATATAAAATTCTTTGTTTCTGCAATAATGAAATGCTGCATCACATCTGTCATATCGCTCAGCGCACGTCTTGTTTTCAACTGCACACCGGAATCAATAGTGTAAAGGCGGCTATAAATAATATATGCAAGGAAGGCAAGACTAATTACAATTCAGAATGCAAATAGAAGAAAGAAAGAAGACAGAAAAGGAGGGGTTTATAGAGACTGTTTCTTTTATCAAACATTTCAGACACTGTGAGAAAAGAGCTGATGCTGCGTTGTATATTATGAGACGATTAAAGTGTTTTTTGAGGAGGCTTTAAAATAAGGAGCCTTTAAGATAGCATAAAAGTGGCACTTTAATTCAAAAGAGCAATTCAAATCCTGTTTTCTGAGATCTTTAAAGAAAGGCAAAAGAACAAACAGTTGTTATTCAACGAGAGGTCGAGGGGAAAAGAACAGCATATACAGTACCTGACATCATCTGATTCATAATCTCCACAGGCAGAGCGAGCGCTGGTAATCCGCATGACCTAAACTGACCTTGCTTGTCCAGACACACGTACTGTATACACACACAATCAGCATCTGAAATCCCATGCAGACACAAGCATATAGATCAGTCTCTGAGGCGGCATAGTGTGATACGGCTTCTGTGACAGTAGTGCACATAAAAAAGGCAACATGTGTGACCCTGGATCACAAAACCAGTCTCGAGTCGCACGGGTATATTTGTACAACAATACATTGTATGGGTCAAAATTATCCATTTTTCTTTTATGGCAAAAATCATTAGGATATTAAGTAAAGATCATGTTCCATGAAGATATTTAGTAAATTTCCTACCGTAAATATATAAAACGTTTAGTTTTGTGAGTGAATGCAGCACAATCGTGAACATAAATGAACAACTTTAAAGGAGATTTTCTCAATGTTCAGATTTTTTTGCACCCTCAGATTCCAGATTTTCAATAGTTGTATCTCAGCTAAATATTGTCCTATCCTAACAAACCATACATCAATGGAAATCTTATTTATTCAGTATTATTCAGCTTATTTATTATGTATAATCTCAATTTCTCAACCCATGTGACTGGTTTTGTGGTCCAGGGTCACATTTGTCTAAACATGTCATGCATCTGCGTTCTAGACTTACGACAAACCTAACCTGAATGTGTGCTTTGCTCTCCAGGTAAGAATGATATATTTGGAGAGATGATCCACCTGTACGCCAAGCCGGGGAAGTCGAACGCTGACGTCCGAGCGCTCAGCTACTGCGACCTGCACACCATCCAGAGAGAAGAGTTGCTGGAGGTTTTAGACATGTATCCAGAGTTCGCAGACTATTTCCTCACCAATCTGGAGCTGACCTTTAACCTGCGGGATGAGACTTCAAAGGTACTTCCCATCGAAAGCAAGAAATAATATACAAAACATGAAATGAAAGCATTTCTCAGTCACCCCAGAGATCATTATTGCATGTTGTTGTTGGGCTCTTCTTCTTCTTCAGAGCATTTTTTCACAAGCCAGTGATTCAGATGGAGAGGATACGAAGAGTCGAAGGAAGATCTCCTTTAAACGTAAACCATCACAAGGTGAATATGATCCATTGATTCCATTACACCATGACACATTTAGGACCTTAAAATGGTTAAGCTGGCTAGCTGCGTTTCCATTACCCTTCAAATTGCGCAAATTGAAATTGCGAATTTAAAATTCACCCAATGGAAACACGTCAATTTCGCAAAAACTCCCATTTATCGCAAAAACGTTTTTACGCTCGTATGAGGAGGTTTTTCAGGCAATTCGAAAAAGAAATATTTCGCAAAACTGCAATGGAAACAGTTTTTGCGCATTTACAGTCACCTGACGTAGATGACGCGGATGTGTTTGGACAGAATACGAGACAGAGCTCTTTATCAAATTCATAAAAGACAAAAGAATTACAGGAATACTGGATTCAAAACCTCAAATAAATGCCACAATCAAGACCTCGAAGCAGAAGTGAGTGAGAAACACCCAGAAACACCTCATATGTGCCGCTCATAGTATAAGGGTCTTTCCTTGCCATTAATGATTGGATAACACACATACGTCTCCTTTGATTAATAATAATGGCCAGTGCGGTGGCTGAGATACATAAACCTACCAACGTCCATCGCTATGATTTTTGGAATGACTTACTGGAATGACATAACATCGGTTAATGGAAACGCCGTCATTTCAAATCTGTAATGGAAACGCGCCTAGTTTCAGGGGTGTGTTTTCTCCCGTACAACAATGTAACTCGCTGGTTAACTACCAGAGTATGAGGCATCTTTGAAGAAATCAACAAGCTAGTCATGACTGTTTTCCCAAAACCGTACTGTTGCAAATTTGTTTGAGATCGAATTAATGCCATATTTTTGGCTGTAAATTATGGACATGGAATCAGAGGACAAATTAAAAAAAAATCCTCAGTAATTTTGCTTTATTTCAAGATTCAATCATAGCTTCGTTCTTACGTACTAGAGCACATATAGACATGCACACTCTTCATAATGAAAGATATATATTTATAAAAACAGATTTTTATTTGGCCGGACAGTATATATGTATATATATATATATATATATATATATATATATATATATATATATATATATATATATATATATATATATATATATATATATATATATATATATGAAGAGTTCAGATGCAAAAGCCTCTAAGTGCCATCTGAAATTTTCTTCTAGACTGATCATTTTTATCAAGCTTGTATATTTAAGTTCAATAATTTCACTGAAATGACATTGAAAATGACCTATTAATTGTCATTTAAGTGAAACTACTAAACTTAAATATACGAGCTTGATAAAAATGATCATTCTAGAAGAAAATTTCAGATGGCACTTAGAGGCTTTTGCATCTGAACTCTTCATATATACATACATATACACACACAAACATATATACACACTGCCCAGAGAAATAAAAATCTCTGTTTGGAGTTAAACAGGCAAAATACTTTGAGTCTATGATTTGATCATTATTGCAGTGATTATTATGTTTCTAACCCTAATTGATGGAGTGTGTAGCTTTTCATTTCTTAAACAACCATGTATGAAGACACATCATGGCCATATCCCAGGATGACAATGTCAAGATTAACCCGGCTCAAATTGTGAAAGAATGGTTGGGAGGGAGAAAGAAGAATCATTTTCACACATGAATCGGCTCCTCTGAGTTCAGATCTTAAATTCATTGAACGTCTTTGGGATGTGCTGGAGGAGACTTTACAGAGTGCTGGACTCTTGCATTGACAATACCAGATCTTGATCAAAAACTGATGCACCTCTTGATGGAAATAACATCACAACATTTATCTCCATCAAGAGGTGCATCAATTTTTGGTCACGATCTTGATCCCTCTGTAAAGTCTCCTCCAGCACGTTAAGTTGTGTGACTTGTTTAAGTGGCATCATTATAGTGTTATTATTGCAGAATAAACTGTTGTTTTACAGCTGTAATCATGATGAACGTCTACGTCTCTGGTGAGCTCTTAAAACACTGTTGGGACATTTTAAAACACTTAACGTGGAAAAACACTTAAGTGCACAACTTCAACGACCAGGGAGAATCAAATTTATGGTCATAAAAATGATCTACTCCGTAGTCCAAGGAGAAAGTCAATATTTTTTAATGCGAAGCGTTTTTGACCTCATTGACTCCTATTACAGGGAAACAGCTTAACGCTGCTTAATGTACTGAGACACTGACTGGAAAGAACATTCAGTTTTTGCACCTCAATGATTATAAAAACTCTCTATAGATGAGGCCATAATCTTACATTTGTGTACTATAATAAAACATGAGCAGTGAAAATAACTGTAATGTTTAACAATGATTATATGCTTGTAGACAGTGTTTATGATTTATGATCAAGGATTGAGAAAAATATGTTATTGCTTTGGCATGTTTAAACTATTTCTTCATAACAGGCTTCTATGGGAAGAAAATGGTCACAATAAGGTTTCATTTGTTAATTACACTATTAAACAATGAACAATACTTCTATAGCATTTGTTAACCTAATGTTCATTTTAATATTTACTAATACATTTTTAAAATCAAAATTGGTATCTGTTGACATACTTGAACAAACATTGAATAATTGTATTTTTATTAACTAACATTAACAAAGATTAATATATTCGGTACAAAAATACATTGCTCAATGTTAGTTCATGTTAGTGAGAAATGAGACCTTATTGTAATGCGTTACTAAATAAAATGCAGTGTTTTTTGGTCAAATTATATTTATGGTTTGGTTCAAACTTTACATTTTATTTAATATTAAACATTCATTCAAAGTAAAAAGATGATTTATTATAAAGTCTGGACTTAATATAGTTTCTTTAGCCAAAATGTTAATTAATGTGTGTCAATATATGTTTTTGGCTTAATTTGACCATAAACAGAGCTAAATTAGCTATGATTAGCTTTTTTTAAGTTGGTTTAAAGTATAGTTTTTAGTCAGATCTCTTTCTGCTTAAAATTGTGTTTGGACAGTGTTGTTTTTCATCGGGTCTGATCTTCAACACGTTTTGTACCCCTGACCGATCGTCCCGTAGTAGGAAGCCTGAAAGAAGCGGACAGCGAGTGCCGGACGGAGCGGCGCGAGTCTCGTCTCAGCTCTAAGAGAAGCTCTGAGGACCGTCACACCTCCAGAGACGAGCAGCAAAGGCTTCTGGGAGCAGCAATAGTGGAGTATCCATCCGTACAGAGCTACACCTCCACGCCGGGCTTCAGTCATCCCGCAGAGGACGCCGAAAAAAAGACATATGATGGTGAGGATTTAGTGGTAGCTCATCTTAACACCATGTGTCATTGTTGTCCGTTTCTGTTGCATCACAAACCTGAAGAGACAAATATACACACACAAATTCACAGGGTAGTCACTCCATAAATTGCATTCTCATCCAATACAGAACAATGATGCATATTTTAAAAAAGAAACATGGTGCTTAGTAGTTTCTTTATTTACAGTAAGTAAACCGCATTAACTAACAAAATGCTTTTATTTTTTTCTTAAAAAGGACATATTATGCCCTTTTTCAAAGTCTTGATTTTGTTTTTAGGCTCTACTAGAATAGGTTTTCATGCTTAAATGGTCAAAAAACACATAATTTTTCCCATATTCTCCATTATTGCAGCTCGTCTCTTCCCAGTCTGTCAGTAACGCTCTGTTTAGTTCCTGTCTCTATGAAGCCCCTCCTTCTGAAAAGCACACTGTGCTCTGATTGGTCGGCTGGAGCAGTGTGTTGTGATTGGTCAAGCGCTTCGAGCGTGTTTGGGAAATGCCCCGCCCCTTACCATAACCGCCAGTTTCAACACACTACTAACTAACTCAACCAGGCTCCGCCCCTTTATTCTACGTATGAATTATTTAAATGAGGAATATTGTGTTCGTTCCCGGAAGAAAACTCAGGACTACAATGGAGGCGTTTCAGGGAGTTCAGAAACAGTGACACTGATATAGAGAATAACTCTCGCTGGAGGGACTTTCAGAGCATTTTCATGCTCAAACTGCAACATTACACACTGAAGAAAGATGAACATTGAAAAAATCTATTTTATGATTACTGATTTAGCTTTGTTTATGGTGAAATTTAGACTAAAGTTGAGTCTAATTTGCCTGATTTGGTCAGATGCACATGGCTGGGAATTAAAGTCAGTCAGAAACATTGACGAAAAAGTTGTTCCCAGTCGTCCAGGAGAACAGTGTTCATTATATGATCTGTTTGGCAGTCGCCGCTCTCCCGTCTGTTCCCAACTGCACATTTTGCTTAATAAAGGTTTTGGTCGATCTCAAAATCCCTCAAAAGGATTTATGCCGACATAGTCCAAACCCTGTGTATTTCACTATAGAACTATCCATGATAATATTAATCTATTATAGCATTAAATAATAATTTCAGAATTTCTCACAAAATCATCACAACCGTCATAAGTTATCCACACATGCTTTAATTTGTTTCATAATAGAAAAACATATTTTCTTGTGACTATTGTAAACCTATTGCTAATAAAACTATATATATCAAGATATTTGATGTCTTGAATTCTAAATATTTAGTTGATCATTTATATTATTTGCACCATGATGGCAACATTAATAGTCAACTTAAAAACCTGGAAATAAAGGAAACACTGCATTATTTATACTTGTCATTAGTTTTGCATTCGTACACTATCATAATCCTTCAAGAACAATCTCTGCCAAAGCAATAGTAGCTTTTAAAGCGCTCTGTGCTTTCAGCGAAGAAGAAACAGGCTTTTAGCTTGATGGATGACTCCAAAACAAAAAACAATCTACATTCATCCCAAAAACTTTTCAGACATTGTTAGTCCTTAAAGCACTGCTTTACAGGGTATAAAAGGAAAGCAGAGCTCAGACACTGGGAAAAAAAAAAAAGTATTGATCGAATCAGTCTGTTCCTAAATCCAACCTAAAGCAACATGATGAGTGAGAGAGAGAGAGAGAAGTAGATGGCACGGTAAAACAGGGTCTTTCAGGAGCTTAAGGCACAGTGCGGCCCGTTTTACAGGCTTTAGGAAAATCCGCTGGGCATCTATTCCCTAACTCTCCTCAACGAGTACACAATGTTCCCTCCTGCGCCACAGACAACCACTAGAGAGGGGGATTGCCATTGGAATATGACCTCCACACACACACACACACACACACACACACACACACGCACAAACCCTCTAAACTCAACATGATTATCATGGCATTGAAATATTAAAGCGATGTAATCATTTACCTTCATGCCGTTCCAACCTCAGGACACTCTTTCCCATGTGGACGAGGGACGAGGCTCTGAAAAGCATATAAAACATTTTTTTATAAATGTGGTCCATTTAACTTATACACTTTATTTTGAATATTTTCATAAAGTCACATGATAGCTTTGTTCGACTGGAATTTAGTCGTTACTCACTGAAAATCTTCCCTCCGCTGTAGACATCAATGATGTTTGGCCATAAAAGAAGTATTTAAATACACAAACCAATTCACTGGTGTGATCATACTGTATATACACCTTGCAGAGTCACCAAAATATTAATATTTTTAATGCAGGGGGCCATAAAAATTTGATTTTGTTTTTAATTAGTACTGCCATGAATAAGCCATTTCATGCTTTTTTATGTTATTAAAAACATTAATTATTGACAAAAACATTTAAAAGATATTATTTTGCTTAATCTTATTTTCATAATTTAGTACTGCCCTTCAGAAGCTACAGTATATAAGACATTTACATGTTTCCCAGAAAACATAAGTTACATGTCAGTCAAAACCTGTATGACTTTTTTCTGTTTGTTAAACACAAAAGATGATATATTACACATTTACAGTGCATATATATTTTTTGTCAAATAGGAGTGAGTAAATGATAACAGAATTTTCATTTTTGCCTCAACTTTAATACTATAATTTATTGTCAGCTTTAATGTGTTACATGTTCTGGAAAAAGAAACAGCTCTTGCTGTGGGCATCTTCCTTTCAACTCTATTCACGTAATACACATAATACATGATTATGTACAGTACTTCATCTGATGTGAGCGGACATATTACAGGTCATGAAAGTTTCCCTGATTATTTAAAGCTTTTTTTTTCAATTTAATGTGTAGGCCAGGGTTATTATAGTTTACAAAAAATAAAACCATAAAAAATGTCCTTACTTTAAATTAAATAAACAACTGAAATAAAATATTAAAAAAATAAACTAGTTGCTAAGACTACATTTTAATTTTCACTTAGTTTAACTTGATGCACAAAAGTAAAAAACATATAGTCATGCATAGTAGCAATAATAAATAAAATGCATCTAATAAAATATTAAATAAAACATAAAATATATATATATATATATATAAATAAAAAAATTGCTGAAAATCAATGCTAACTGGAAATAATGAATGCAACTAATATTAGAATCATGCATCGTAACAATAAAAATAAAAATGCATCGAAATTTTTTTTTTTTTAAATGATATAAATAAAAAATATAAAATATTAAAACTAAGTAAAATTAAAATTAAAACAGAAAATGTAAAAATAAAAAAATGGATTCAAATATTAATAAAAATAGTATAAAAGTATTTCTACTAAAATAACACTGGTGCACTGTTATAAGTATTAACCCTTTTGACATATTGAGCTCATGTGTATGCTAGTGTACTTTAATAAGTTGACGAAATGAACTTTTAGCAGATTTATACACACTTAAAATGTCTCTTCCAGGGTATTGATGCCAATATTTGATATTCCCCAACTTCCGGTCTCAGCAGGAAATCTGCACTTCTCATGGTGCTTTTAAAGAGAAACCTCACCCGTCGTTGAATAAGTTTGTCCCAGAGATGATCACGTCAGGTGTCTTCTCAGTCTCCGTCCATGCATGAGGGTCAATCTGTCCTGCAGGAATGTCATTTCCCTACACTGCTCATCTCTGGTTCCTCCAGTCTCCGATCGGACATGAGTTGGCGTCTCGCGCGTAGACGGCCGTTCTGATCAGCGTGGAGCAGGTGTCTGTGAGAGATAACCATTGGCTTTAGTGTTTCTATTAGTCCTGAGCCTCACCGATAGGAAAGTCACAGCAATATAACACCAATACAAGCGCTAACACAGAGACAGCAGGCCTTTACACACACCTGAGATGCAATTTCGCACTAGATATTGTCACAGGTATTTTCAACTTACAGGTCGCAGGTGTGTTTGGAGAATCACGGACAACACTGAAAACCAATGCTAACTGGAAATAATGAATGCAGATAATATTATAATCATGCATCATAACAATAAAGACATCCTATTGGCTTTGCTGTTGATGTCGAAGGTCATGCGTCCAGTCACACTCTATGGTATTTTGATGCAAATCAATTTCTCACTTGTAAGAATCAAGCCAAATGGAGTTCTGTAAGGATGATGCATTTTTGTAGACCAAAAATGAGCATTTTAGCACTTCCTTTTCCATCTTCACAAATCCAGTGGGTATTTTTAATGGGTTTTTGGTTAAATGCCTGAAATAAGGGCTGTGCTGAATACAAGCTCAAGATATTATTCTACTTTCCCACATAAAATACATCATCAGTAATAGATACAACATATATTTATTATCATATGCACAGTAAGACAACACAATAGCCTATTGTGTTGTTTTTTTAAAGCTTTAAAATGAACACTAATGTTGCAACACTTGGATGAGCACCAATGCATGTGTGTATTTTATCCCTGTTTCAGATCTCCAGACTGACGGGTGGTTATCTGACAGTGTTAAAGCACACGTGGACACGACCGCACAGGAGCAGGCCGGCGCTGAAGATGACGATCTGGACGGTGACATCACGTATGGAGAAGTGGAGCACAGACTAGACCGACTGCAGGAACACCTGAGCAGGTGAAATAATGCTTCATTAAACAGAGCACTCGGAGTGAGCCGGGTTTGATGACATCGCAACACAAGCTCGTGATTGCTCAATCAATATTAATGCTTTAGTTGCAACAGTTGATTTCATACTGGATGGTAATTGGATATTAGATGGATAGTAAAAAAAAAAAAAGTAGGTATTCATAGATGCCACCTACGTCACTACAAATAGAACGCCGCCATATTTGCGACCGACTCGCCCGGTATGGCCGCCCAAACTGCCCATTTGAATGAGAGAGAGAGACAGAGATACCTGGAGAAAATTTCTATTTTAGGCTCCGATCCTTATTTTTTACCCCCAGTTTTCTGTAGTCCATTATAATCTGCCCCAGGCTTGCCCCAATTGGCCTTTCATGATATAGAAATACTTAAGTCATAGAGCTTCATAGCGCGCGTTCATGAGAGTCGAGGCGACGTCATGAATGAATCTATGAATCTGCAGCTGTTCGGCTGGCATGAATGAATCTATCTAATCCGTCCATCAGCACAGCCAGAGACATCAGCCGAATATCATAAAAGACTGCCATATCTGTCCGAAACAACAGATGTTCAATTGCAGAGGGAAGGTTTAATACACACAAATATCGAAATTAAAGAATCTTTCGAGTCGAATCTTTTTGAATGATTCGGCTGCGTTTAAAAGCTATCAAGAGGTAAGCTCAGTGATTATAATATAACGACTTAAATTGCAGTTTGTTCGTCACATAAAGCTATCATATGAATAAATAACGATATTAATATAACGGACGAGTCGTATTAGATCACTTTTATGATACTTTTGTGATGTTTTTTTGTCTTTTTTTTTTTTTTTGCGTGACAGCCCCCAGTAGGCTAATGTTACTCATTCACTTTCATTACATCGACAAGAAGAGTCTCCATTACATATACAAAAATGACCCTTTGTCTTCCACGGAAAGTAAACTTAAGGATTTGCACATGAAGGTGAGTAAATGACGGCAGAATTATCATTTTTGGAAGAACTAGTCCTTTAATATGCATTTCAAGGCTGAGATTATGCATCGTCTGCAGAGCTAACGTTAAAGTTACTTACACAAAATAACATCTAAAGCGCATGTGACGAAGACAATATCTTTATGAACTTAAGAAAAATATTTATTAGATTTAGGTAGGTATTAACTAACAGACAGACAGACAGTTATATTCAAAACAACCCCAAATCTTACTAACTTACCATGATAAAGTGCATTTAAACAGATCCAACAATAAAATGAAGACAAAACATTATCTGTCGATATCTGTCTAATGTTGGCCACTGCAGTATAGGATGGAAATATAATTAACCACAAACCAACATGAGACTTCAAGTCTTTTAAATAAATGATTCTCTCTTCTTTTGGTATAGAATAAAATACCAGTTCAGGGTTCCTCTTTCGGCTGTTGTTGCAGCCAACTGCACAACATATTGCATTACTGAGACCGCCGCGGTCGCAAAGATGGCGGGGCAAAGGTACAGTGACGTCATGTGAATCGAATGAATTACGAACCAGTATGGGGTCAGGTGATTGAAGGAGAGGAGTTATGTGACATTAGCTAAAACAAGGTATGGTTGTTTCATATGTTGAGCATCAGTTAAAAAAAAAATTCATGAAAGATTGTGAAGACAAACTTAAAGTGTCACTTTTACGCTTTTTCAAATATTCCCTTTAATGCAGTCTGTGAATATAAAAGGTCTGCAAAATTTTAAAGATCAAAGTGCACCACAAAAAGTTTTTGTCTCCCAAAAGAAAGAATCTTTTAAAGAAAAGCTCTCAGAAAGGAGGGGTTTAAAGAGATAGGATCTTTGAACAAACCGTTCTCAGACTCTTTAAGAAATAAGGTGATGTGCAATGTATATTATGAGAAAATTAAAGTGTTTTTTGACCTTTGATGCATGTAAACCTGTTGTAGGAGACCTGCAAAACAAAATTAGGAACCTTTAAAATAGCATAATAGGGGCACTTTAAAATAAACATTGAATAACATGGAGTGATGCATTGGGCACAATAAGAGCAGGAATGTGCATTATTTTTTATTATTATTAAAGTAAATAAGTGCATATTTTTATTATTTAACCATTATGATGCAACACTATTACTGTAACTATAATAATTAAGTGATTTTTTTATTAAAATGATTTAATACAATTTAATAATTTCATTAAATTAATAAAATATATGGAAAAATTATTCAAGCAAATTTAAAATGACTTTCAATTTATGTTGCATTCCTGTGCATGATTAAATAAATAAATAAAAATGATCAAGTTGATAGCTTCCTTTAGTTACATATGTATATTTAAAGGTGCAGTAAGCAGTTTCTGAAAAATGCTGTTGGAAGTGGATCAGACCAAGCAGCACAACAAACATTTAGCCAATCAGCAGTAGGAGGCGTATTCACTAATGTTGGGGGAGGAGAGAAAATGAGCCAATCACCAGTAGGGGGTGAGTCCACTCATGATGGGGGAGGAGAGAGTGAGCCAATCAGCAGTAGGAGGCGTGTCCACTCAAGATGGGGGAGGAGAGAGTGAGCCAATCGGCAGTAGGGGGCGTGTCCACTCAAGATGGGGGAGGAGAGAGTGAGCCAATCAGCAGTAGGGGGCGTGTCCACTCAAGATGGGGGAGGAGAGAGAGTGAGCCAATCAGCAGTAGGGGGCGTGTCCACTCAAGATGGGGGAGGAGAAAGTGAGCAAATCAGCAGTAGGGGGCGTGTCCACTCATGATGGATGAGGAGAGAGTGAGCCAATCGGCAGTAGGGGGCGTGTCCACTCATGATGGGTGAGGAGAGAGAGTGAGCCAATCGGCAGTAGGGGGCGTGTCCACTCATGTTGGGGGAGGAGAGAGAGTGA